>NC_140583.1:888835151-889457651 GCF_964204655.1 Triturus cristatus | reverse complement strand
GGTCACCTAAGAGAAAGAGAAAAAATATGAAAAACAAATATATCGAGAGCCACCCTTGGCATCTGTAACAACAAATTAACACCAGTTTGTTTAACCAGTATTACAATTTGGTATATTCCAGACAATGATTATACTGGATCACTATCTGGATATTAACCAATCAACCAACGTTGATTTAAAATCGGTTAGCAAAGGAGGCATAGCGGGGCTCTGGTTGAAAAACAGCCATTTTTAACAGTTGTAATGAACAAACTATGGTTAAGTGTGGACTCACCAATTCTTATTATAAAAACCTCATCATCAGGTGCATGGCGCGTCAACAGGGGGAGAAACACATTCGTTCCCTATGAGACAATAATGTAAAAAGAAAAAGTAGAGGCAAATACAAGAATGGAGTTTAGAATGTCAAAAGTGGTCAATATCTCCATCCTTTGTCTCTCTTGTAAATATGGCTCAAGCGTGTAACACCTCAAGTGTGTTATAGTGATATAGTCTCATAGGTGGCCAACCAAGTGAAACTAATAGAGGATAAGACATATAGGTGTATGTCCCAATTGAATCGTCACAATCTGTTTCTGATAAATTACAGAAGAATTCAGGAGTGTGAGTGAGATAATAACAAGGTCTATCTATATGTGCGCCCGATTGAGTCAGAGAGATCCTTAGTGGAATATCACAGTGCGGGAGAGAGGGTGTGAGCGCGTTAAAGAAACTACACCCCAGGTGTGAGAAGGTCAATGTCATGGACCCGTGATACTCGTATTTCTACACCAGTACAGAATCCTATAAGAGAGATCCTGGTCGAAGTATGTGTCGGTGTTAGAGAATCCCTTAATGGAAGTATAGTTGCTCCTTTAAGTGTCAAATGCCCAGAAGATGTCTAATGTAAAGAACGTCTAATGTAAAGAACAAGAACAAAAACAAGCTATCGAAGAAGCCGGGAATGTACTTACACATCATAGTTCCCCTGGAGGTTAGTAAACCTGCCCGCGTCGCCGAACCCGGAAGATGAAAGAAGGGCCGGTGGCGCTGTATTTTATTCAGCAAATAATTGGCTGGGAGCTGGTCACGTGTAGTAATATCACGTCCATGTCAACTGAAACTTGCGCCGTGCATGTCATTCTTGATGTAAATAGAGGCTTGTCTTGGGCGCCATGTTGTAGTTGCTTAATATGTATTACATATACTCAAAAGATGGCATTAGTTAGAAACCAATCGAGCGAGATAGCATCAAATGAGGCTCGTCAAGGAAGTATTCGATAGCGTCTGAACCCACCCGAGTATGTAAGACTAGTATTGTGCCTATTATCGGTGGCTCGTTTCAGGTCTAATCAGTTTGGTAACCCAATACGGGCGCCATGATGGAGTGGTGTGATATTACTACACGTGACCAGCTCCCAGCCAATTATTTGCTGAATAAAATACAGCATTTACATTAGACGTTCTTTACATTAGACATCTTCTGGGCATTTGACAATTAAAGGAGCAACTATACTTCCATTAAGGGATTCTCTAACACCGCCACATACTTCGACCAGGATCTCTCTTATAGGATTCTGTACTGGTGTAGAAATACGAGTATCACGGGTCCATGACATTGACCTTCTCACACCTGGGGTGTAGTTTCTTTAACGCACTCACACCCTCTCTCCCGCACTGTGATATTCCACTAAGGATCTCTCTGACTCAATCGGGTGCACATATAGATAGACCTTGTTATTATCTCACTCACACTCCTGAATTCTTCTGTAATTTATCAGAAGCAGATTGTGACGATTCAATTGGGACATACACCTATATGTCTTATCCTCTATTAGTTTCACTTGGTTGGCCACCTATGAGACTATATCACTATAACACACTTGAGGTGTTACACGCTTGAGCCATATTTACAAGAGGGACAAAGGATGGAGATATTGACCACTTTTGACATTCTAAACTCCATTCTTGTATTTGCCTCTACTTTTTCTTTTTACATTATTGTCTCATAGGGAACGAATGTGTTTCTCCCCCTGTTGACGCGCCATGCACCTGATGATGAGGTTTTTATAATAAGAATTGGTGAGTCCACACTTAACCATAGTTTGTTCATTACAACTGTTAAAAATGGCTGTCTTTCAGCCAGAGCCCCGCTATGCCTCCTTTGCTAACCGATTTTAAATCAATGTTGGTTGATTGGTTAATATCCAGATAGTGATCCAGTATAATCATTGTCTGGAATATACCAAATTGTAATACTGGTTAAACAAACTGGTGTTAATTTGTTGTTACAGATGCCAAGGGTGGCTCTCGATATATTTGTTTTTCATATTTTTTCTCTTTCTCTTAGGTGACCCCTTTGAGCCATAAATAATACATAAGGTAGGGGTACCAATTAAGGGTTGACTATCAAACTATTTTCACCCTTTTTTTTACACCACACTGTAGATAGTTTTTAGCACACATCACTTTAGTATAATAGGTCCTGACGAAGCGCCATGGGATCCTTCTGACCGACTGGGCGCGAAACATGTTGAACAGAAGAGTAGAGCGTAGCTAGCCACTCCTCCTTTTGTGAGCAAATATAGCTTTTACGCCACTCACCCTTTTTTAACAAGGTGGTTGACTGAGCCAATAAAGTTACATTTCAGATTAACCAACCTTTTTTATCCATACACATCTACACACCCGGGCCCTCACTCGCATGCACCATACGGCAGGGAACAAAAGATCTCCGATAAAGAGCCCCTGTATGGGTGCCCGTCGGGTATTGCACCGCCGACCCGACGAGGAGCAAAACCCAGATGATGAAGCATGACACCTAGCTTGCTGGGTGTGTGAGGGTTTCAGTTCCACCCTAAAGGGATCCCCTTCCCTTGTGCACTTACATTCACTAGGTGAAAGTCTGCTATCGGAAAACTTCTTTCCCTTCGACTTCTCACTTTGTAGGAACTACACACCTTTCGTTGATATCATCTCACTTGATACCCATAAACAAATGGATACACAAACAGACAGCACCCTACATACCGGCTTGAGAGGGAGCTCACGCTAGCCCATACGCACCTGCACTATCAAGTTTCAAGTTTCAAAACTTGCACTATCTATACGGAGGGAAGGGTGGTTCTCGCTTGCTGCCCGTGACTCAGGTGACCCTGGCGGCGTGGACGAGGGCGACCAAGACCATAGGCTGGACAGGACGGGTGACGAAAGCCACCCCACTCTGGGAGGGGACATCAGGGAACTATGGGAACTATGCAAGCTCACCGGGTTCGAAGCCTGGGATCTCCTTGGGATTTCGATGATAGGTAACATAGTTGAGAAAGGATACCTCAAAACGTGGGCCAAGCTTCAACATATATACAATATGAGTGACTCACAATTCCCTAAATTAGCACAACTGCGCCACGCATGGCAGGCACGAAAATGTCTTGTGTGACCATGTTCCGGAATATGTGCCCTTGGAGGGTAGACTCCTACAAGAGGAGCTCGCCCAAAAGGTGGTTTCATTTACATACAGAACCATTAACAACAATATTACTCATGATGGGAGAGTGAGGTGGGGGCCATGGAGGACATAGACTGGGAGGCGGCGTTAATGCACCTCAGGGAAGTCGCCATTAATGCACCCTAGGGAAGTCGCCATAAAGGCGAGACTCCGGCTCATTCAGTTGAAGATACTACATCGGACATACCAAGACAGGGACAAACTGCATAGGATGGAGATGGCGGATTCTCCACTTTGCTTGGCCTGCGCCGCGGCCAACAGCGATTTCTTTCATACGGTTTGGGCGTGTCCTGAACTTCAGCCATTCTGGGGGCAGGTGGTGGGACTACTAGGAACTGTCCTGGGGCTGACGTGACCAATGGAACCCAGGTTTGTGAAAATTAGGATACTGAGTGAAGTTGACATCACCAGAAAGCAACTGGTCTTTGCTTTCCTGGGGTTGGTGGTTGCGGAAAGAGATATTGGCAGGAAATGGAGGGTGGCAGATAAACAGACCATTCAGGAATGAACGAGGGGTATGAACATGTATATGGTAGCCGAACAGACCACATACCGCAGCAGAGGGCGCCGCAGGAAATTCCACAAAATCTGGGACCCTTGGAGACAACACTTCGGACTTGATGTGGGTGATGATACGCAACAGTCCGTGACACATACCACACAAGGGTCTCCGACCCAAGGGCCCGACGAAGCGATACCCTTGTGATTACCGGCAAGGCCCAGACACCACTGTTCCTGGACTCCATGTGCATACATGACCGCAGAGAAACAACATGTGTGGAGAATACTGGTCCACGTGATTACCGGGGAAGGAGGGTGGGGGAGATGGCCTGGTGATGGTGGAAAAATATATGTATCGGTTTGTGATTATGTTTTTGTGGAGATCTCATGCAAAATTGTACTGCGCTGTTTGTTCAGTTTTAAAAATACATTCCCCCTCCCCCCCCAAAAAAAGAAGTTCTGTATGCAAAGCCTGTTATTTAAAATAGAAATTCAACGGGAATGATGTGGGAGGAAAGGTCTGCAAAGTCAAAATGCTACATCAATGCACACAATGAGATTAGAGCACAGTAATAAATTGTACATTTCCTATAAATTGAAGACCTCTACAACTGACAGTATAGTGGAAGATGTCTGACCGATATGCTTGAAATTTGTCACAGATTAAACCAAGATATTAGGGGGACTAAGCTCTAAGAAGGGTTTGCAAGTTCCTAGAATATATTTTTCAGTTTATACTGAGGCACTAAGGTGCAGATGAATTAAACTTCAGTTGTGACATCATAAAAGTACAATGTGGCCTTAGCAGAGGAGAAATACACTGCAAAGGCTACGTGCATGGAAGCAAGTACCAGGTATTGACAATCCGGTATGAAGCAGAGCAGATGTCTGCATATGGTTCTTATTCGTGTGAAATTGAGACACCCCTACTTAAGATCAGGAGAAGAGCCCTGGGTTAGTTTCATGAACAACACAAAATGGTGTTTCGGTGGCTGCGACTGTAATGCCAGTGTCCTACTAATTACTACACCTTCTCTAGAATAATTTGTGAATAAAATAATGTAATTCCTATATTGCTAGAAATGAATGTTGGTAATATGCATTTAGTCTGAAAGGTTCTATTATCAAGCACTTGGAAAGTCAACACGTCTGGCCTTGGAAAGCTGGTGCGATGGTTAATTTTTACTGGAAGCATGTGTCACAAACCTAAAAAGAAGAAAAAGATTTATACCACTGCCTGAACAAATAATTTAAAACAAACACAGAGTGCTTCCTAGTCAGCAGATCTACTTTAAACAGGCATAGAAATCTTTTTGAATTTTAATGCACATCATAGGAAAACCTCATTCTCATTGATACAAATGAAAAGTTATTTTGAATTCTAATTAATGTAATTTTAAGACATAGTTTAAACACAAGGATGATTAAAAATAAAAATGTATAAACAATTGAAAGCACTGGTGTAGTATTGACGTCACAGGCTTGGACTGATGTATTTTTTTTAGGTGGATGTGCACATGTGATAAGGTCAGGGCGGTCACTCACAGTGCAAGAGAGTCAATGGCTGATACCCTGTGCATGTGTACGATTTGTTGTGCAGGAGCAAAATGTGAAGGAGATACACAGACCAATGGACGCAGAGGGGTGATAAACTCTCTCCCATGATTGTACATATTTATGCATTTTTATTTATTAATATTTTTATTACTTGAGGATGTCAAGACAGACTCTAGGCCAGGCATAAAAATCACAACAATTGCACTGCAATAGTACCAGGACTTTAGGTAAAGGAAATTGATTAAGTCATTATAAAAATGCTAGATATCTGAAGAACTGAGTGAGAAGTGAAATAAGAAACTGCATGTTAAAGAATATTGTATTATTTATATTCTCATTTCAATGTCATTATTGACGTTTTGCTGCCAATTAAAGGATATAGGTCATTTATGTTGACTGTGGAAGTTCTAAATAAAGAGAAAATTATCATGTTTCATGCTCTCAGTGATATTAGAAGGGGGTAAACCTTATCCGCCAGAAGGCGACTGACATACAGTTAATGTAAAAAGCAAGTGCGGGTATGTGTATTGTCAGGATTTCAGTTGGACACAAATAAATGCAAACTGTACACAAGCTTAGTACTCACCAGTGAACCTCTGAACCGGTCAAGCAAGCCACTAATGTCAACAGAGAACAACATTTTGCACTAAACGACATTTTGCACTGAATGAGTTATTGCTAGAGAAGGAGTTTCACAGACTAACTTATCTAATCCAATAAATAACTTTAACAATACAATTCTTCCATTACCAGAAACCTTGGCTCCTACTATAAGGACCACTGCCTAGGAATTGCTAGAAAACATCTGCACTAACAGGTCCTTACACAAATAGATTTTATAGGAGTTAGTAAAAATATTTGTTTGGTTATTTACAACCTTATTTACAGGAACAATGTATCTGCTCACCATGAGGAGGACCTAAAAGTGACTGCTGGTCAGTTATCTTGAAAAGAGGCAGGTGTTCCAAATTATCATATCATACATGGTCAGGTGTAGTTGACAAGTTGGTAGAAAGATGTCCCTTAGATGTCAAGAGAGTGTTAGTGGGACCCACATACAACTCCGCCTACGATGCCTTTATATATTCACCGTAGCTGCTATAATCAGTTTGCTACTCTGAGTTAACTACTCAAACTAATTAAAACAAATATTTCCAATGCTTTAATTTAGATAACTCAAGATCACAAAATATCAGCTACTCAAGATCACACCTTGGTTAGGGTGCTCAGTGAAACTCTGCTCAAACACTGGTAGCGATGGCACAAGCAGGAGGTAGTTCCCCAGAATAAAGGGTAATATGTTCCAGCAGTACAAACATTTAAAAAAAATAAAGAAAGCAACACAATAAGATTCCAAAAACAACTGAGCAAAAAAGGAAATTGTAATGAGAAAAATACATCAAAATGATAAGAGTAGATAAAGGATTTTTAAACTTTTGAGGCTAAAAGCACCTAAAAAAAAGTAAAGCGGCAATAAAAATGATCAGTTGGTTGTTGTTTGAAAGTTAGGTGCGCTTTCAAGCCAACTGAAAGAGAAGAGGTAGGATACACCAAGAACATTGCTCCATTCAAAGTTCTTCCAGAGGAGTTAGTATACCTTTTTCTCTCAATGTCTTCTAGCAGGCCAAGATCCAATGTGGAAACCAATCTGATTCAGCTGTTACTTTTAGCAAGTGTTTGACAAATATGGATTTCTTAGCCACCAAAGTTACTTTGCTGCTGGGATAGATATGTTGCCTCACTCCAGTCCAAGGTTTAACCTTCAGACTTTTTTGTTTTTCAAAATCTAGCAGACAGGCAAGGCTGGAAGCTGTATTTGGGCAGCGCTTCACAAGGCCATATCTCTTTACTGTAAGGTTCCGCTGCAACTGCTTTCAGCCTGGCAAAAAGCTCAGAGGGGAAAAAAACAGGTTTTCTTGCCTGCCTCAGGCACAACCTCAAGGGGAATCCTCAGTATCTTGTTTTGTCTTTTCTCTAACTGCTGGTCCAGGAGTGTTCTGAGGAGTTTATGGTGAGGTGCCAGTCCTACGATAGGCACTGTCCAGTGACTGGAGAATATCCAACACCCAATCCTGACTAATCTCTTGTAATTTCCCCATCTTCTTTTTCAACACTTATTTTCTTGGTTGACTCCAAAATTCCATGAAACCCCAAGTACAAGACAGCTATCCTGCTCCTCCATCTGTAAGGGCTTAGGTCCTTCCTTAGCCACTCCTTTATTCTGATGAGATGATGTCCCCTATGTCAGTATCCAAACTAGTGTTTCTTCCTGCTGGGGTAGGAGCCAGAGTCTATGATGGCCCCGAAAATTAAATAGAAGCAGTCTTTGTCACCAGCATTTGGCATCACCAAGTATAGGAAAAAGTTTCCAAGCCATCCTTTGTTCTACCGACTGTTCTTGTGTCCCTCTCAGATGGTTTGTACCTTTCAAGTGGCCGATTGCTTACAATAGCCCTTCCAGAACCTAGAGACAAAGCAGTCCTGTGAGAGCACGGTCTTTATTTCCCAACAAGGAAAGTGTATTCTTCTAGAGTAAGGTTAAGAGGCAAACCAGTTTTTATCCAAGCAGTGCAAAGCAGACTTTTTAAAAATTACTTTCTACAAAAGTTATTTTAAAAAAATAACAACAAAAATCTACCTTCCCCTTTGAATAAGATTTTTTTAAACAAATTAACAAATAAACTAACCATTTTTATAGCATTTTCCCAGGCACGAAATAAACTTTTTATTCCAATCTAGGCCTCTTTTTAGAAAATGCAGCTTAACCTACACATAGAAAGGAATATGCTACTTACCAGTATGCATCTGTTCTTGGCATGTAGAGCTGCAGAGTTGTACACTTAGCATAGATCGCCATCTGGTGTTGGGCCCGGATGTTTGCAGTTTGTTTTTGTTCTTTGAACAGTCTTTGGAAGTTACGAGTTCGGTGACTCCTCCTTCGGTCCGTACTGCGCATGGGCTTCGGCTCCATCCTCAGATTGTTTTTCGCCAACAGGGAAATGATGGAGCGTAGTAATAACAGTGAGAAACCCATGTGTGTTGTATCTAAATAAGATGTACTGGAACGGATACAGGTAGCCGGGGAGGCGGGTGGGCGTGTACAACTCTGCAGCTCTACATGCCAAGAACAGATGCATACTGGTAAGTAGCATATTCCGTTCGAGGCATATGAGCTGCAGATTGTACACTTAGCATAGATTATATAGCAGTACCCAACCTTAGCGGCGACCACCGGTATCCGTTGCAGTGGTTTGAAAAAGTGTCTTTAGTACAGCCTGGCCCACCCTAGCTTGCTGCTTGGAATGCACATCTACACAGTAATGTTTTGTGAAGGTGTGCGGTGTAGACCATGTGGCTGCTTTGCAGATGTCATCTAAGGGTATATTCCCTAGAAAAGCCATAGAAGCCCCTAACTTTCTTGTAGAGTGGGCTTTAGGCGGAACAGATAATGTTCTTTTTGCCTTTTGATAGCAAATTTGTATGCACTTTACAATCCACCTAGCTATCCCTGATTTAGAGATGGGGTTGCCTTTATGTGGTGGAGAGAAGGAAACGAACAATTGTTTAGTCTTCCTGAAAGGTTGCGTTCTTTGTATGTAGTACAACAAGGCCCTTTTAACATCGAGTGTGTGTAAGGCCCTCTCTGCAACAGATTGAGGTTGCGAGAAGAAGACAGGTAATTCCACCGATTGATTGAGATGGAAGGGGGAAATGACCTTGGGCAGAAACTTCGGATTTGTGCGAAGTATGACCTTGCTGTGATGTATTTGTAGGAAGGGTTCCTGTATAGTGAACGCTTGTATTTCACCAACCCTTCTAAGGGAAGTAATAGCTACGAGAAAAGCTGTTTTCCAGGTGAGAAACTGTAGCTCACATTTATGCATTGGTTCGAAGGGCGGACCCATTAGCCGTGTAAGAACTAAATTTAGATTCCATACAGGGGAAGGTGGTGCCCTGGGAGGAATTACTCGTTTAAGGCCTTCCATAAAGGCTTTAATAGCGGGCACTCTGAAGAGTGATAAATGCTGTCTGTTTTGTAGATAAGCAGCGATCGCTGCTAGGTGTAGGCGTATGGATGAATATGCCAGGTTACACCTGTGAAGATGGAGCAGATAGCATATGATGTGCTGTATGGATGCATCTAAAGGGTTGATTGTATTGTTACGGCAGTAAATTACAAATCTTCTCCACTTTGCGGCATAGCATGCTCTAGTGGTAGGACGTCTGGCTTCCATGATGATGTTCATGCAATCAGGGGGAAGGTTAAGGTATCCAAATTCTAAGATTTCAGGAGCCAGATCGCCAGGTTGAGCTGAGCTGGGTCCGGGTGCCTGATTTCTCCATGGTTCTGGGTTAGGAGGCATGGGGATAGGTGCAGTTTTTGATGTGGTACCACTGATAGTTGTAGTAGTGTGGTGTACCACGGCTGCCTGGCCCACGTCGGAGCTACTAGAATGAGTGTGAGGGAGTGTTGTTGTAGCTTCCTTACCACTAATGGAATTAGTGGGAGAGGTGGAAAGGCGTATGCAAATCTGCCTGACCAGTTCATCCATATCGCATTGCCCTTGGACAATGGGTGTGGGTATCTGGCGGCGAAGCTTGGGCATTTTTTGTTTTCGTGGGTGGCGAAGAGGTCTATCTGAGGATGCCCCCACTGTTGGAAGAATGGGTGAAGAACTTGTGGATGCAGTTCCCATTCGTGTAGTTGTTGCGTTGGTCTGCTGAGCAGATCTGCCATGGTGTTTTGTACGCCTGGAACGTGTTGTGCCAGGAGAAAGATGTTTTGGGGAATTGCCCATCTCCATATGCTCTGGGCTAAGCGGGAGAGCTGGGGAGAGTGTGTCCCCCCCTGTTTTTGGATATAATACATTGCAGTCATGTTGTCTGTGCGAATGAGGACTGCTTTGCCCGAAATCTGTTTTTGGAACGATTTTAGGGCTAGAAAGATCGCCAAGAGCTCCAGATGGTTGATGTGGAGCGATTTTTGCTGTGGCGTCCATAGACCTTGCATTGTGAGGTGTAGGAGGTGCGCTCCCCAGCCGGAGAGCGATGCGTCCGCTGCTAGAATCACCTGAGGAACCGGGTCCAGGAACGGCCGCCCTTTGGAAAGGTTTGTGGTGTTCCACCACTGCAGAGAGTGATGTGTGCGGCCGTCCACCAACACCAGATCCATCAGCTGACCCTGGGCCTGGTTCCACTGTTGTGCTAGGCACTCTTGAAGTGGACGCATTTGGAGTCTTGCATGGGGCACTATGAAAATGCAAGACGCCATCATTCCTATGAGCTTCATAAACACTCTTGCTGGAAGAGAGTGTTGAGGAAGGAATGTTTTGCGTAAGGCTTGAATGCTTGAGATTCTGGCTGAGTTTGGATAGGCAATACCCTTGGAGGTGTCTATAGTGGCCCCGAGATATTGCTTTGTGTGAGATGGTATGAGGTGGGACTTTTGATAGTTCACCGTGAAGCCTAGCTGGTGGAGCAGTTGGATGGTGCTGTTTGTATGTTGCACACATTGGTGGTAGGACGCGGCTTTTATCAGCCAGTCGTCTAAGTAAGGGAAGACGTGAATATGTTGACGTCTGAGGTGTGCTGCTACTACCGCTAGGCATTTGGTAAACACCCGTGGTGCGGTGGTGACCCCGAAGGGGAGAACCGTGAATTGGTAATGCTGCCCGTCCACCACGAACCTGAGGTATTTCCTGTGAGAGGGGTGTATTGGAATGTGAAAGTATGCGTCTTTCAGATCCAAGGTAGTGAGAAAGTCTCCCTGACAGAGGAGCGGGAGGACTTGTTGTAGGGTGACCATGTGGAAATGGTCTGAATGTATGTAGGCATTTAGAGGCCGGAGGTCCAGAATGGGCCTGAGGGTCCCGTCTTTCTTTGGTATTAAGAAATATAGGGAGTAGACCCCTAGATTTTGCTGATTGACGGGGACCTGCTCTATAGCGTGTTTTTGGAGGAGGGAGAGTACCTCCTGTTTGAGCAGTGTGGAATGTTCTTGAGACATTGGACGGTGCCTTGGTGGGATATTGGGTGGGGTAGATGTTAACTCGAGACAGTACCCTGATCGAATGATTTGGGTCACCCATTTGTCCGATGTTATGGTCTCCCATACGTGGATAAAGTTTTGTAGTCTGCCCCCGACCGGAGTGGGATGGTCTGGGGGGTGCGGAGGGAAGTCATTGTGCGGGCGAGGTGGCAGAACGGGTGGTGTTAGTTTTGCCCCTGCCCTTATTGTTGTTGCCTCTGTAACCACCCCTTTGGTTGCCCTTTGAAAAGGTATTTTGAGGAGGGGACTTGTAGGAGGTAGAGGCGCTATCGGTGGAGAAGCCTCTGCCTGTGCCACGAAAGGACGAGCGTCGAAAGGAACGTTTAGAGGCTTGTGTTTGTAGTGCCCCCATAGACTTTGCTGTGTCTGTGTCCTTTTTCATCTTTTCTAACGCTTCGTCTTCCTTTGGCCCAAAGAGAGTTTGTTGGTCAAAAGGGTGATTGAGTATGGATGCCTGGACTTCAGGCTTGAACCCTGAGATCCTGAGCCAGGCATGGCGACGAAGCAGGACACTGGTATTTATGGCTCTAGAAGCAGTGTCGGCTGCATCGAGGGCACACTTAATGGAGGTGTTTGTAATTAGTTTACCCTCCTGTATCAGTTCATGAGCCCTGCGCTTGTGTTTTTCGGGAAGGTGTTGCATAAGAGCATCAAGTTCGTCGTAGTGTGCTCTGTCATAGCGCGCAAGTAGCGCTTGTGTGTTTGCAATGCGCCACATGTTTGCAGCTTGAGAGGCGGTGCGTTTGCCAGACGCGTCTAGGAGTTTGGATTCCTTGTCTGGCGGTGGGGCTTCTCCTGAGGACTGGGAGTTAGCCCGCTTTCTAGCTGTAGAGACAACTAGGGAATCTAAGGGAGCAGGGCCCTTAATGTATGCAGGGTCTGTGGGTGCCGCCTTGTACTTTTTCTCTATTCTAGGGTTCAGTACCCTGGCCCTGACAGGGTCTTTGAACACCTCAGCGGCATGCTTGGTGACACCCTTAAGCATGGGCAAAATAGATGTGGATTTGTCCTGTATGTCAAATGTGTCCAGTAGGAAGTCGTCTTCCACTGGTTCGCTGTGCATGTCCACCCCATGGTAGTGTGCTGCTCTCTGCACTAAATGATGGAACCCTAAGTAGTCCTCTGGAGGAGACGGCCTGGATGGGTATAGGTCGTCCTGAGGCATATCAGGTATATCAGGGTTGTTGTAATCTTCCCATGGGTCTGGGGTCCCCGGTGGAGTGGGATCCATTGGGGCGTCCGCCGGGTCATAGTCCGGGTCCCCGTCGTCCGGATCTGGGGACGGGGTCGGAGAGTAATGAGGTAAAGGTGGCGGAGACCTGGGAGGGGGAGGGGGTGGAGGAGGTGGAGGAGGCAGGGGAGGAGGTAGTGGGGAGGGCACTCTGAGGGGAGAAGTAGCAGAGTCCTTCCGTTTGGGTGGTGGAGGAGGAGCCGGAGTATCAAGGCGTCTTTTCTTGATAATTAAAGTCAATAGCCCAGTCTTTGGATCTTTAGACAGAGTCTTTTGTAAAGGGTCTGGTGTAAACAGAGCCAGTGGCGCCGAATCGTCCGTTGGCACCGATGATTTCGGAACAGAGGGCTTCGATGGTTTCTGTGCGCCATGCTTTTTTGGGGCCTCCGGTTTTTTCGGCGTCGAGGGAGTTTTCGGCGCCGGAGCGTCGGTGCCAACGGATTTGTGTTTGTGTTTGGTCGGCACCGAGAGTCCAGGCTTCGGCACCGGTGGCTTCGGAGTCGAGCTGGGTATTACTTTCTTCGGTGCCGGATGCTGTTTTTCGGCACCGGGCGTCGGCTGGCTCGATCCCGAGCTGCCTTGAGACTTTGGAGGCTTCGACACCGGGCCCGAAGGTGGGGTGATAGAAGTTTTGGTCTTGGTTTTACACAGGCCAGCAGGCGAGGGTGTAACCTGAGTCTCTTTGGTTTTGGGCGCGGGGGTGGGAGGGGGTACAGTACTCACGACCCGCTGCGCCGGTGTGATGTCCTCCACGTCGGAGTCGTCGGCCTCGGAAGCGCTGACGACGTCTTCCTCCTGCTCGGTGTGTAGTTGCCCCGAAGCTTCGGCGCCGTCTCCGATGATGTCCGGTGGAGCTGCGGACGATGAGTGCGCCATGGTGCGTCGAGCTCTTCGATCCCGGATGGTCTTCTTTGATCGAAAAGACTTACAGGCGGGGCAGTCTCTGGCCTCGTGTTCTGGAGAGAGGCAAAGGTTACACACCTGATGGAGGTCGGTGTGGGGAAATTTAGACCCACATTTTGGGCACTTTTTGAACGGAGTCCTTTCCATCGGCCGGGACCGGAGTCGAGGAGGGCCCGAAGGCCGGTGCCGATGTACGGGATGGAAAAAAGTGCCGCTTCGAGAGATGAAGATGATGATGAAGAAACTCGAAGAAACGAGGATTTTCCGTCGAGGCTGGAACCGTAGAAGTTCGAAGCCGGAGCACGAAGTATCACATCCGAGCCCGATGGCGGAAAAAAACAATCTGAGGATGGAGCCGAAGCCCATGCGCAGTACGGACCGAAGGAGGAGTCACCGAACTCGTGACTTCCAAAGACTGTCCAAAGAACAAAAACAAACTGCAAACATCCGGGCCCAACACCAGATGGCGATCTATGCTAAGTGTACAACTCTGCAGCTCATATGCCTCGAACACAGCTTTTAGCTAATTGCTCGCTATAAGGGCATATTATTACTAATACGTATGCCACATTTTTATACATCAACCACCAAGCCCTGTGGGCCTAAAAGGCACACTTCCAGGGAGACGTATAATATACTACATGAGAAAGGCAATTTTCCTTGCTATGGGTCACTAAGTGCTTTTAAACTGCAGTCCTGCCAAGGCACAATCGTGCTCCCTGAGGAAGTACAATTTTGTCAAATCTGAGTGTGATGTAAATGCACACTTCAGCCCACATATGACTTAACTTACATGCCACTAGCCTAATTTCTAGGGAAAAATGAAAAAAGTATTTGTAGAGCGTAACTTGTCACTCTGGTGGGTCTCCAGGAGCCGTGCTGCAGGTTTCAATTGTAGAGCAAGGTCTTGAGTTCCTTCCTGAAGTTGTTCAGGGAGGGTGAGGTGCGGAGGTAGAGAGGGAGGATGGTCCCGGTTTTGGTGGTGAGGTGAGAGAAGGAGAGTACCCTGGTGCGGCTGCTGAGGCTATGTGGAGTCTGTGCGAGGACAAGGTGAGCGGAGGTTTCTGGATGGTTGGTGGAAGGTCAGGCAGTGGTTCATGTAGTGTGGTCGTAAATTGTGGAGGGCTTTGTAGGCATGGGTCAAGAACTTGAACTGGCATCTCTTCTCGACAGGGATGGAGGCCCTTCAGGTGTTGGGTGATGTGTCTTCTTTTGGGCAGGTTTAGGATCAGCCTTGCCGCTGCATTCTGGATTGTCTGTAGTCTTCGCATGAGTTCGGAGGTTGTGCCGGTGTACAGTACGTTGACGTAGTCGAGTCGGCTGGTGATTTCGGAGCATGCAGATTGTGTGGAAGCAGGCTGAGGAAGGAATATGCTACTTACCAGTATGCATCTGTTCTTGGCATGTAGAGCTGCAGATCTACACACTGTGCATGGATCGCCATCTAGTGTTGGGCCGGATGTTGCAGTTGTTTTCTTCTTGGAAAGTCTTTGGAAGTCACGAGGTATGTGACTCTTCCTTTGGATCATATTGCGCACGGGCTTTGGCTCCATCAGATTGTTTTTCACTAGCGGGGAAATGATGGAGCTTTGTAAGAAAGAGGAAAGATGCCCATGTGTGTTATGTTATGTTATAATATTTCTAAAGCGCAAACTGTTACCCGAAGGTGTCCTGGTGCTATCTACGAAGAACCTCCCAAAGAGCTCACCAAAAAAGGCCACAGATTAAACATTAAACAGCCAGGTTTTTAAGACTTTCCTGAAAGCCAGGAGATCTATACTATTTCGAAGCTGGGATGGGAGGGCGTTCCAAGCTTTGGCTGCCCCCACCCGAAAACTCCTGCCTCCCCAGCCGGCTTTTCTAAAGATTGGAACTGCTACCAATTTAGCTCCTTGAGAGCGTAGTGGTCTATTAGGAACATATCACTGAAACTGCTGCTTCAGATGCTCTGGACCGGTCTCGTGAAGAGCTTTAAAGACGGTACAGAGTGATTTAAACTGCACCCGTTTCTTAATAGGCAGCCAGTGGAGTCTTCCGATGTCACCAGAAACAGAGGCAAATTTAGACGTCCCTGTAAGCAGTCTAGCGGCCAACTTCTGTAGAAGTTGGTGTCTATCCAACAGTCGCTAATGGATGTTAAGGTAGAGGCTGTTACAGTAATCCAGCCTTGTCATAGTTAATGAGGTCACTACTGTACGTTGATTTTCCTTTGGTAGATACTGTAACATTTTCTTACATGTTCTCAGGGCAAATGTGGTAGCCAAAACAACTGAGTTAACTTGGTCTTCAAACTGAAGCCTATCGTCAATCAAAACTCCCAGGTTTTTTACTTTCCTGGAGGGGATTGGAAGTACGCCCAGCGAAGCTGGCCACCAACTTGGGGTCCAAAACTTGGGAGCATTGCCAAACAGAATAACCTCCGTTTTACCCGAGTTAAGTTTTAAACAGTTTTGGGACACCCATATACCCACTGCATCCATCCAATCATGAAATCGTAATTCTATCCCCCTCTCTTGCCCTGGTAGCAGAGACACCATGATCTGAGTGTCATCTGCATACGATGTCAGAGCAAATCCAAATGACCTGATCAGGGGTGCAAGCGAGGAAACATATACATTGAAAAGTGTCGGACTAAGAGAAGAGCCCTGCGGAACCCCGCAGGGCAGAGAAAACGGTTTGGAACAGAATGTGCCAAGAGACACTGTTTGCTTTCGGTTCGAAAGGAAGGACTTCAAAAGTTCCCGTTAGTCTCACCGATGAGTTAAAGGTACGAATTCATCAAGACTAAAATGAAAACCTGACCGTAATTTATATCTCTCTCCGGCATCTAATTTCCCATCTGTTGTAGGGCCATTAAATATGGCGAAAATAGCCTCCACCTTACTACAGAAGAATCTAGCTATTTCGTCGCAGAGCTCCTGATTCGAGGGGACACTAGGAGTACCCGGATATGCCAGGCTGGTGACTATTTTGAAGGGTTCTTTAGCTGAATTTATGGAAGAGTTTATTCGGTTGGCAAAAAAAAAATTCTTGGATGCCCGGAGAAGGTGTTTATAAGCTACCAGGCTTCGTTTGTATGCCTCTTTCTCTAAGGCTTTATATCCCTTTCTCCACTTCCTCTCTAACAGCTTACACTTCAGTTTAAGATCTTTTAGTTCCTGTCCATACCAAGGAGCAGAGGGCCGTACTCTATTAGAGTATAGAACCTTTTCAGGCGCTAACTTATTACCGGCCGCCTCAAGCCAGTTAGAGTATTGAGTGGTCGCCTCTTCCATGTCTATTGGTAGGTGAAGAGAGGTAGAGTTCAATAAATCTTCTAGCTCTCTAGCCTCAATTTTATTCCATGCTCTAAATGTCACTTGCTTCTTGGCTAATTTGCTCATCCCATGATGGTTAGAAAATGCTAACTCAAAGCATACTGCCACATGGTCAGACCAGACCAAGGGAAGCCAGCCAGTAAACGAGAGTTGCGGGTTATTAGAAAAAATCCCGTCTAGGGTATGCCCTGCTATGTGAGTGGGGCCAACAACCCATTGTTCAAGATCAACACTTTCCATGAATTCCAAAAGAGTCGCTGTATCAGGGTCAGCCGGAGCCTCTAAATAAACATTAAAATCTCCCAACAGGGTAAAAGAACTGGCACAGAGACCCCTTTCCAACAAACTTCCCACTGAAGTTAGAAAAGGCGTCCTAAGGCTAGGTGGCCTATAAAGGAGAATCCCTTTAACCCCTTCGCTGCCAGGCCTTTTCCCCCTCCTGTGCCACGCCCTTTTTTGGCTATTTGGGGTAGTGCGCGCTGAGGCCCCTGTAACTTTTTGACCACATAAGGTATCCACGCCAAATTTGCGTCCTTTTCTTCCAACATCATGGGGATTCTGAAGGTAGTCAGTGTTTGTGGATTCCCATGGAGGGGTCACAGAAATGAGCCAAAATACAGCAAAATTTAGTTTTTGGGGGGGGAAATGGGAAAAAAGGGCTGCAAATGAAAGCATCTGGGTTTTTCCCTGCAAGTGTTATCAAAAAAGGGTTTGTGGGGCTGAAATCACCATTTTCCCAGCTTTTAGGGGATACCAGACTTTTGTCAGAAACCCAACATTTTTTACACAGTTTTGGCATTTTTCTGGGACATAGCCTATTTTTGCTATCTTTTGTGCTTTCGACCTCCTCCCAGTTAATGGTAGAAATGGGTACAAAAGCAATAATGGATCCTGGAAAGCTACACATTTTAGAGAAGTAGACAGGATTCTGAATTCAGCAAGGGGTCATATGTGTAGATTCATCAAGGTTTCTTTATAGAAACTAACAGTTAAATATAGGCTAAATTGAAAATTTGTCGAAAAAAAGCGCCTTTTGGGTCAACGTTTTCACCTGTAACTTCTTCTAATTATGACAGCTCTTTGAAAGCAATGTACCGTTACATCCGCTGGACATTACTGGTTGCGGGGATATATAGGACTTATAGGTTCACCAAGAACCCGACGAACCCGGAGCCAAAAACTGAGCAGCAACTTGCAATGGTTTTTTATTATGTACCGGGTATATGGTAATTATTCTGTAAAAATGTGTACATGGAAAAATCGGTATGAAAGACACCTATGTATTTCTGAAATGGGAACAAAATATAGAGTTTAGAAACAGTAGATATTTGCACATTTCCGAAATTGGGATACTCACACTAGCATGAGAATTATCAGTCATTTTTTAGAATGACTTCTTTTTTACACAATGTCTTGCATTTGGAAGGCAGAAATGCATCGAAAGTCAATAGGTAATAACAGGTCCTTTACAAATCTGAATTACCCTAAGTCTCACGATAAAAATGGTACCTCATATGTAGGGGTAGGCATAGTGCCCACGACAGGAAATGGCTCAAAACCCAACGTGAACACACCACATTTTCACAATGCAAAATTACCCTTTTTTAGCAAAGTGCCTAGCTGTAGTTTTTTAACCCTAGCTCTGCCGGCACCTAGGGAAACCTGGCAAACCTATACATTTTTGAAAACTAGACACCCAGGGGAATCCAGGATGGGGTGACTTGACTGCCTCCCACCAGGTTCTGTTACCCAGAATCCCTTGCAAACCGAAAAAATTACCAAAAAAAACACATTTTCTCCACATTTCTCTGGTGGAAAGTTCTGGAATCTGCGTGGATCCACAAATTTCCACCCACCCCGTGTTCCCCAAAGTCTTCCGATAAAAATGGCACCTCACTTGTGTGGGTCGGCCTAGTGCCCGCGACAAGAAACGGCGCAAAACGCATCGTGGACACACCTCAATTTCGCAGTGAAAAATGAACCTTTTTTGGCAAAGTGCCTAGCTGTAGTTTTTGAACCCTAGCTCTGCTGTCACCTAGGGAAACCTACCACACCCACACATTTCTGAAAACTAGACACCCGGGGGATTCCAGAGAGGTATGGCTGGCGTGGATCCCCCAACGCTTCCTTACCCAGAATGCCCTGCAAACCTCAAATTTAGCCCAAAAATTCACCTTTTTCACACATTTTTGTGTGGGAAAGTTGTGGCATCAGCGGGCTGACACAAATTTCCTACCACCCAGTGTTCCCCCGGGTCTCCCGATAAAAACGGTGCCTCACTCGTGTGGGAGGCCCAAGTACCCGTGACAGACAAGGGCCCACAACGTTGGGAGATCCATGCAAGCCATACCTCCCTGGAATCCCCCGGGTGTCTAGTTTTCAGAAATGTGTGGGTTTGGTAGGTTCCCCTAGGTGGCCGCCGAGCACCGGGCCAAAAACCCAGGTGACCCCCCTTGCAAAACCAGGTCGTTTTAATGTAGGCAATTTTCATGTCGTCTCAATACGTTGTGGGCCCTTGCTTGTCGCGGGTACTTGGGCCTCCCACACGAGTGAAGCACCGTTTTTATCGGGAGACCCGGGGGAACGCTGGGTGGAGGAAATTTGTGTCAGCCCGGTGATGCCACAACTTTCCCACTCAAAAATGTGTGAAAAAGGTGATTTTTTCAGCTAAATTTGAGGTTTGCAGGGCATTCTGGGTAAGGAAACGTTGAGGGATCCACGCAAGCCATACCTCCCTGGAATCCCCCGGGTGTCTAGTTTTCAGAAATGTGTGGGTTTGGTAGGTTTCCCTAGGTGGCCGCCATTTTTTTGAAAATTCCCTGGTGTCTAGTGGGCTTTTCCCCCCCCGGGGGGCAGATTGGGGGCTACTGCCCCCATCTGCCCACCAGGAGGGGCAAAAAGACTAAATAATGCCACAATTATTTGGGGGGAGCAAAGGCCCTTGCCCAAGGGGCCGCTCCCCCCTCCCTGGTGTCTAGTGGGTGGATCCCTGCTTGGGGATCACCCTCCTGTGGCGATCCCCAAGCAGGGATCCACTGGGGAGGGGTACCGTTGGAAAGGGGAGAATCTCCCCTTTCCAACGATACCTCTCCCGTCTTTCTACGTGCTCAGGGGGCTGAGATAGCCCCCTGAGCATGTACAAAGTGAAACTGAAATGAGCCTCTTGGCTCATTTCAGTTTCACTTTCAGTGTAATGACGTCGGCGCGACGATCGTCATTACACTGAAAGGGGGGGGCCTCGGGAGCTGGGGAAGCTCTTCCCCAGCTCCCGAGGCTATTTTTAATTAAAGGGAATCCCTTTCATACAGTCAGGGGGAAGATTAAGCTAACCAAATTCTGGGATTTCAGGAGTCAGATCACAAGGTTGAGCTGAGCTGGGTCCGGGTGTCTGATCTCTGCATGGTTCTGGGTTAAGAGGCGTGGAGAGAGGTGTAACTTTTGGTGCGGAACTATAGAGAGTTCCAGCAATGTGATGTACCACGGTTGTCTGGAAGAATGGTTGAAGAACTTGTGGATGAAGTTCCCACTCGCGGATCTGTTGTGTTTGATGGCTCAACAGATCTGCAATGGTGTTTTGGACTCCTGGGACATGTTGGGCTAGGAGAAAAATGTTTTGAGGTATGGCCCACCTCCATATGCTCTGCGCTAGCTGAGAGAGCTGCAGAGAGTGTGTGCCGCCCTGTTTTTTGATGTAGTACATGGCTGTCATGTTGTCTGTACGGACTAAGACAGCCTTGCCCGAGACGTGTGTTTGAAAGGCTTTTAGGACTAGGAATATGGCTAGTAACTCCAGATGGTTGATGTGGAGTAACTTTTATTGAGGTGTCCACCTGCCCTGCATGGTGTGATGTAGTAGGTGAGCTCCCCAGCCAGAGAGCGATGCGTCCGCAGTTAGAACTATTTGAGGAACCGGCTCTAGGAACGGTCGCCCTTTGGAAAGGTTTTTGGTGGTCCACCACTGCAGAGAGCGATGGGTACGACCGTCTACCAACACCAGATCTGATAATTGACCCTGAGCCTGGTTCCATTGGCATGCTAAGCACGCTTGGAGAGGATGCATCTGGAGTTTTGCATGAGGTACTATGAATATGCCTATAAGTTGCATAAACACTCGGGCTGGAAGAGAGTGTTGTGGTTGAAATTTGGCGCGAAGAGCCTGTATGCTTGCTATCCTGGCGGGACTGGGGTAGGCTAGCGCTCTTGAGGTGTCTATGGTGGCACCGAGGTATTGTTGGATGTGGGACAGATGCAGATGGGACTTGGCGTAGTTTACTGTGAAGTCCAGGTCGTGAAGTAGTTTGATAGTGGCGTGAGTGTGTTGTACACACTGGTTGTATGAGCTGGCTTTTATAAGCCAGTCGTCTAGGTATGGGAAGACGTGGATGTGTTGTCTTCTGAGGTGTGCTGCCACTACCGCTAGGCACTTGGTAAACACTTGCGGTGCTGTGGTGAATACGAATGGGAGTACTTTGAATTGGTAGTGCTGACCATCCACTACGAATCTGAGTAATTTCCTGTGAGCATTGTGAATGGGAATGTGGAAATAGGCGTCCTTGAGGTCTACGGTGGCAAGGAAGTCGTTCTGGGAGAGCAGAGTAAGTACCTGCTGGAGTGTGACCATGTGAAAGTGGTCTGAGTGTATGTATTGGTTTAGGGGTCTGAGGTCCAGAATGGCTCTTAGAGAGTCATCCTTTTTTGGTATGAGAAAATATAGGGAGTGAACTCCCTTGTTTTGTTGGTGGGTAGGAACTGGTTCTATTGCACTTTTTTGTAGGAGGGAGATCACCTCCTGCTTTAAAAGTGACAAATGTTCTTGTGACATTGGGAGCTGTTTGGGTGGAATGGTTGGGGGGTAGATGTTAGTTCTAGACAGTAGCCTGATTGAATTATCTGTTGCACCTATCTGTCTGAGGTAATGGTGGCCCAGACAGGAAGGAAATTGTGAAGTCTGCCCCGACTGGAGTGGAATAGTCTGGGGGGAGTGGAGGGAAGTCACTGGGTGGGGGTGGAGGCAGAGCGGGAGGTGTTAGTTTTGCCTCTGCCTTTGTTGTTGTTACCCCTGTAACCGCCTCTTTGGTAACCCCTAGTGAAGGTGGATTGGGTAGGGGCCTTGTAGGAAGTGGAGGCGCTGTCGGAGAAGTAGCCTCTGGTGGTGCTTCTAAAGGAGGAACGGCGAAAGGAGCGCCCGGGAGCTTGCAACTGCAAGGCTCCCATAGATTTTGCCGTGTCTGTGTCCTTTTTCATTTTTTCGAGGGCTACGTCGACACTAGGGCCAAACAGATGTTTCTCATCAAGGGTGTGGTTGAGGATGGAACTCTGAACCTCAGGTTTGAACCCTGAAATGCGTAGCCAGGCATGCCTACGCAGAAGGACGCTAGTATTAATTGCCCTATATATTGTCAGCTGCATCGAGGGCACAACGGATGGAGGTATTGGTGATGGTTTTACCCTCCTGAATTAATTTGTTGGCCCTATTTTTGTATTTGTCAGGGAGGTGTTGCAATATGCACTCCAGCTCGTCATAATGTGTCCTGTCATATCTGGCTAGGAGCGCTTGGGTGTTAGCAATGCGCCATATGTTGGGCGCTTGGGACGCCGTGCGCTTTCCAGAGGCGTCCAGGAGTTTATACTCCTTATCTGGCGGTGGAGCCTCACCTGATGCCTGGGAATTGGCACGTTTCCTGGCATTGGAGACTACCAGGGAGTTTAGTGGTGCAGGGCCTCTAATGTAGGTTGGATCTGTTGGGGTGGCCTTATATTTTTTCTCAATGCGAGGGTTGATGACCCTGGCCCTAACCGGGTCTTTAAAGACCTCTGGTGCATGCTTAATAACCCCCTTAAGCATGGGCAGAATTGAGGTGGACCTCTGTGCAGTGTCAAATGTGTCTAAGAGGAAATCCTCCTCCACGGGGTCTGTGTGGAGATCAACCCCATGGTAGTGGGCAGCCCTATGGAGTAGCTGGGTAAAGCCCATTGTGTCCTCTGGGGGGGAGGGTCTGGAAGGGTAAAGATAATCCTGCGGGACGTTTGGGACATCTGGGATGTTGTAGTCGTCCCATGGGTCTGGGGAGCACGTAGGAGTGGGGTCCCCTATTGGTTGGTCGTCCGCACCGTCCCCTGCGTGGTAGCTAATGTCATCATCATCCTCATCTGGAGATGGTGTGGGAGAATGATGGGGTGGGGGAGGCGGAGGAGGAGAAGGAGGTGGAGGAATGCTCAAAGGGGAGGTGGCAAAGTCCCTCCTTTTAGGTGGTGGAGCTGGTGCAGGTTTGTCCAGTGGTCTTTTTCTGGTGCTAAGCGTCAAATGCCCAGTCTTTGGATCCTTTACGTGGGTTTTTTGGTAAGGATCGGGTCGAAACAGCTGATCTGCAGGGGGCAGATCCTTCGGTGCCGATGGTGTCGGAGCCGTGGATTTTTTAGGCGTGGATTCGGCACTGGTTCTTTGTTTGGAACCGTGGGGTTTAGAAATGTCTTTTGTCTTCCTCTGTTCCGAGGTTGGTTTCGGCTTCGAGGCTTGGGAGTCGAGGCTCTTCGGTTTCTTGCTCGGCTCTGAGGATGTTATCTGTGCTGAGGAGCCAGTCAGCATTCCGTCCATCATTTGTTTGTTGTAACGCTTTTCGCCCTAAGTGGGATGGGTATTCCCAGACGTGGGACCCGTGCTCACTACGCCACTGGAGTCAAGCTATCCTGGCTGATGACGGCTGATAGCCAGAAACCGGTCCTAGGATGCTTGATTCCGGTCCAGGGAAGACATGGCTTGGCAGTTCGGGCTGGACTGTTCCCATGAGGCACAGGGTCAAGACTGATTTGCATATGGCCATGTCTAAACTGGGGTGGTGTAGTGGGCAAAAGAACGATGGATTTAACCCAGATCTCTTGACTGGGGGAGAATGTCTGCAGTGTCAGCATTCCGTCCATCATTTGTTTGTTGTAACGCTTTTCGCCCTAAGTGGGATGGGTATTCCCAGACGTGGGACCCGTGCTCACTACGCCACTGGAGTCAAGCTATCCTGGCTGATGACGGCTGATAGCCAGAAACCGGTCCTAGGATGCTTGATTCCGGTCCAGGGAAGACATGGCTTGGCAGTTCGGGCTGGACTGTTCCCATGAGGCACAGGGTCAAGACTGATTTGCATATGGCCATGTCTAAACTGGGGTGGTGTAGTGGGCAAAAGAACGATGGATTTAACCCAGATCTCTTGACTGGGGGAGAATGTCTGCATTGTCAGCATTCCGTCCATCATTTGTTTGTTGTAACGCTTTTCGCCCTAAGTGGGATGGGTATTCCCAGACGTGGGACCCGTGCTCACTACGCCACTGGAGTCAAGCTATCCTGGCTGATGACGGCTGATAGCCAGAAACCGGTCCTAGGATGCTTGATTCCGGTCCAGGGAAGACATGGCTTGGCAGTTCGGGCTGGACTGTTCCCATGAGGCACAGGGTCAAGACTGATTTGCATATGGCCATGTCTAAACTGGGGTGGTGTAGTGGGCAAAAGAACGATGGATTTAACCCAGATCTCTTGACTGGGGGAGAATGTCTGCATTGTCAGCATTCCGTCCATCATTTGTTTGTTGTAACGCTTTTCGCCCTAAGTGGGATAGGTATTCCCAGACGTGGGACCCGTGCTCACTACGCCACTGGAGTCAAGCTATCCTGGCTGATGACGGCTGATAGCCAGAAACCGGTCCTAGGATGCTTGATTCCGGTCCAGGGAAGACATGGCTTGGCAGTTCGGGCTGGACTGTTCCCATGAGGCACAGGGTCAAGACTGATTTGCATATGGCCATGTCTAAACTGGGGTGGTGTAGTGGGCAAAAGAACGATGGATTTAACCCAGATCTCTTGACTGGGGGAGAATGTCTGCATTGTCAGCATTCCGTCCATCATTTGTTTGTTGTAACGCTTTTCGCCCTAAGTGGGATGGGTATTCCCAGACGTGGGACCCGTGCTCACTACGCCACTGGAGTCAAGCTATCCTGGCTGATGACGGCTGATAGCCAGAAACCGGTCCTAGGATGCTTGATTCCGGTCCAGGGAAGACATGGCTTGGCAGTTCGGGCTGGACTGTTCCCATGAGGCACAGGGTCAAGACTGATTTGCATATGGCCATGTCTAAACTGGGGTGGTGTAGTGGGCAAAAGAACGATGGATTTAACCCAGATCTCTTGACTGGGGGAGAATGTCTGCATTGTCAGCATTCCGTCCATCATTTGTTTGTTGTAACGCTTTTCGCCCTAAGTGGGATGGGTATTCCCAGACGTGGGACCCGTGCTCACTACGCCACTGGAGTCAAGCTATCCTGGCTGATGACGGCTGATAGCCAGAAACCGGTCCTAGGATGCTTGATTCCGGTCCAGGGAAGACATGGCTTGGCAGTTCGGGCTGGACTGTTCCCATGAGGCACAGGGTCAAGACTGATTTGCATATGGCCATGTCTAAACTGGGGTGGTGTAGTGGGCAAAAGAACGATGGATTTAACCCAGATCTCTTGACTGGGGGAGAATGTCTGCATTGTCAGCATTCCGTCCATCATTTGTTTGTTGTAACGCTTTTCGCCCTAAGTGGGATGGGTATTCCCAGACGTGGGACCCGTGCTCACTACGCCACTGGAGTCAAGCTATCCTGGCTGATGACGGCTGATAGCCAGAAACCGGTCCTAGGATGCTTGATTCCGGTCCAGGGAAGACATGGCTTGGCAGTTCGGGCTGGACTGTTCCCATGAGGCACAGGGTCAAGACTGATTTGCATATGGCCATGTCTAAACTGGGGTGGTGTAGTGGGCAAAAGAACGATGGATTTAACCCAGATCTCTTGACTGGGGGAGAATGTCTGCATTGTCAGCATTCCGTCCATCATTTGTTTGTTGTAACGCTTTTCGCCCTAAGTGGGATGGGTATTCCCAGACGTGGGACCCGTGCTCACTACGCCACTGGAGTCAAGCTATCCTGGCTGATGACGGCTGATAGCCAGAAACCGGTCCTAGGATGCTTGATTCCGGTCCAGGGAAGACATGGCTTGGCAGTTCGGGCTGGACTGTTCCCATGAGGCACAGGGTCAAGACTGATTTGCATATGGCCATGTCTAAACTGGGGTGGTGTAGTGGGCAAAAGAACGATGGATTTAACCCAGATCTCTTGACTGGGGGAGAATGTCTGCATTGTCAGCATTCCGTCCATCATTTGTTTGTTGTAACGCTTTTCGCCCTAAGTGGGATGGGTATTCCCAGACGTGGGACCCGTGCTCACTACGCCACTGGAGTCAAGCTATCCTGGCTGATGACGGCTGATAGCCAGAAACCGGTCCTAGGATGCTTGATTCCGGTCCAGGGAAGACATGGCTTGGCAGTTCGGGCTGGACTGTTCCCATGAGGCACAGGGTCAAGACTGATTTGCATATGGCCATGTCTAAACTGGGGTGGTGTAGTGGGCAAAAGAACGATGGATTTAACCCAGATCTCTTGACTGGGGGAGAATGTCTGCATTGTCAGCATTCCGTCCATCATTTGTTTGTTGTAACGCTTTTCGCCCTAAGTGGGATGGGTATTCCCAGACGTGGGACCCGTGCTCACTACGCCACTGGAGTCAAGCTATCCTGGCTGATGACGGCTGATAGCCAGAAACCGGTCCTAGGATGCTTGATTCCGGTCCAGGGAAGACATGGCTTGGCAGTTCGGGCTGGACTGTTCCCATGAGGCACAGGGTCAAGACTGATTTGCATATGGCCATGTCTAAACTGGGGTGGTGTAGTGGGCAAAAGAACGATGGATTTAACCCAGATCTCTTGACTGGGGGAGAATGTCTGCATTGTCAGCATTCCGTCCATCATTTGTTTGTTGTAACGCTTTTCGCCCTAAGTGGGATGGGTATTCCCAGACGTGGGACCCGTGCTCACTACGCCACTGGAGTCAAGCTATCCTGGCTGATGACGGCTGATAGCCAGAAACCGGTCCTAGGATGCTTGATTCCGGTCCAGGGAAGACATGGCTTGGCAGTTCGGGCTGGACTGTTCCCATGAGGCACAGGGTCAAGACTGATTTGCATATGGCCATGTCTAAACTGGGGTGGTGTAGTGGGCAAAAGAACGATGGATTTAACCCAGATCTCTTGACTGGGGGAGAATGTCTGCATTGTCAGCATTCCGTCCATCATTTGTTTGTTGTAACGCTTTTCGCCCTAAGTGGGATGGGTATTCCCAGACGTGGGACCCGTGCTCACTACGCCACTGGAGTCAAGCTATCCTGGCTGATGACGGCTGATAGCCAGAAACCGGTCCTAGGATGCTTGATTCCGGTCCAGGGAAGACATGGCTTGGCAGTTCGGGCTGGACTGTTCCCATGAGGCACAGGGTCAAGACTGATTTGCATATGGCCATGTCTAAACTGGGGTGGTGTAGTGGGCAAAAGAACGATGGATTTAACCCAGATCTCTTGACTGGGGGAGAATGTCTGCATTGTCAGCATTCCGTCCATCATTTGTTTGTTGTAACGCTTTTCGCCCTAAGTGGGATGGGTATTCCCAGACGTGGGACCCGTGCTCACTACGCCACTGGAGTCAAGCTATCCTGGCTGATGACGGCTGATAGCCAGAAACCGGTCCTAGGATGCTTGATTCCGGTCCAGGGAAGACATGGCTTGGCAGTTCGGGCTGGACTGTTCCCATGAGGCACAGGGTCAAGACTGATTTGCATATGGCCATGTCTAAACTGGGGTGGTGTAGTGGGCAAAAGAACGATGGATTTAACCCAGATCTCTTGACTGGGGGAGAATGTCTGCATTGTCAGCATTCCGTCCATCATTTGTTTGTTGTAACGCTTTTCGCCCTAAGTGGGATGGGTATTCCCAGACGTGGGACCCGTGCTCACTACGCCACTGGAGTCAAGCTATCCTGGCTGATGACGGCTGATAGCCAGAAACCGGTCCTAGGATGCTTGATTCCGGTCCAGGGAAGACATGGCTTGGCAGTTCGGGCTGGACTGTTCCCATGAGGCACAGGGTCAAGACTGATTTGCATATGGCCATGTCTAAACTGGGGTGGTGTAGTGGGCAAAAGAACGATGGATTTAACCCAGATCTCTTGACTGGGGGAGAATGTCTGCATTGTCAGCATTCCGTCCATCATTTGTTTGTTGTAACGCTTTTCGCCCTAAGTGGGATGGGTATTCCCAGACGTGGGACCCGTGCTCACTACGCCACTGGAGTCAAGCTATCCTGGCTGATGACGGCTGATAGCCAGAAACCGGTCCTAGGATGCTTGATTCCGGTCCAGGGAAGACATGGCTTGGCAGTTCGGGCTGGACTGTTCCCATGAGGCACAGGGTCAAGACTGATTTGCATATGGCCATGTCTAAACTGGGGTGGTGTAGTGGGCAAAAGAACGATGGATTTAACCCAGATCTCTTGACTGGGGGAGAATGTCTGCATTGTCAGCATTCCGTCCATCATTTGTTTGTTGTAACGCTTTTCGCCCTAAGTGGGATGGGTATTCCCAGACGTGGGACCCGTGCTCACTACGCCACTGGAGTCAAGCTATCCTGGCTGATGACGGCTGATAGCCAGAAACCGGTCCTAGGATGCTTGATTCCGGTCCAGGGAAGACATGGCTTGGCAGTTCGGGCTGGACTGTTCCCATGAGGCACAGGGTCAAGACTGATTTGCATATGGCCATGTCTAAACTGGGGTGGTGTAGTGGGCAAAAGAACGATGGATTTAACCCAGATCTCTTGACTGGGGGAGAATGTCTGCATTGTCAGCATTCCGTCCATCATTTGTTTGTTGTAACGCTTTTCGCCCTAAGTGGGATGGGTATTCCCAGACGTGGGACCCGTGCTCACTACGCCACTGGAGTCAAGCTATCCTGGCTGATGACGGCTGATAGCCAGAAACCGGTCCTAGGATGCTTGATTCCGGTCCAGGGAAGACATGGCTTGGCAGTTCGGGCTGGACTGTTCCCATGAGGCACAGGGTCAAGACTGATTTGCATATGGCCATGTCTAAACTGGGGTGGTGTAGTGGGCAAAAGAACGATGGATTTAACCCAGATCTCTTGACTGGGGGAGAATGTCTGCATTGTCAGCATTCCGTCCATCATTTGTTTGTTGTAACGCTTTTCGCCCTAAGTGGGATGGGTATTCCCAGACGTGGGACCCGTGCTCACTACGCCACTGGAGTCAAGCTATCCTGGCTGATGACGGCTGATAGCCAGAAACCGGTCCTAGGATGCTTGATTCCGGTCCAGGGAAGACATGGCTTGGCAGTTCGGGCTGGACTGTTCCCATGAGGCACAGGGTCAAGACTGATTTGCATATGGCCATGTCTAAACTGGGGTGGTGTAGTGGGCAAAAGAACGATGGATTTAACCCAGATCTCTTGACTGGGGGAGAATGTCTGCATTGTCAGCATTCCGTCCATCATTTGTTTGTTGTAACGCTTTTCGCCCTAAGTGGGATGGGTATTCCCAGACGTGGGACCCGTGCTCACTACGCCACTGGAGTCAAGCTATCCTGGCTGATGACGGCTGATAGCCAGAAACCGGTCCTAGGATGCTTGATTCCGGTCCAGGGAAGACATGGCTTGGCAGTTCGGGCTGGACTGTTCCCATGAGGCACAGGGTCAAGACTGATTTGCATATGGCCATGTCTAAACTGGGGTGGTGTAGTGGGCAAAAGAACGATGGATTTAACCCAGATCTCTTGACTGGGGGAGAATGTCTGCATTGTCAGCATTCCGTCCATCATTTGTTTGTTGTAACGCTTTTCGCCCTAAGTGGGATGGGTATTCCCAGACGTGGGACCCGTGCTCACTACGCCACTGGAGTCAAGCTATCCTGGCTGATGACGGCTGATAGCCAGAAACCGGTCCTAGGATGCTTGATTCCGGTCCAGGGAAGACATGGCTTGGCAGTTCGGGCTGGACTGTTCCCATGAGGCACAGGGTCAAGACTGATTTGCATATGGCCATGTCTAAACTGGGGTGGTGTAGTGGGCAAAAGAACGATGGATTTAACCCAGATCTCTTGACTGGGGGAGAATGTCTGCATTGTCAGCATTCCGTCCATCATTTGTTTGTTGTAACGAGGAGCCAGTCTTTGGCGCCGAGTGCTCCGGTGTCGAGCTCGGCGTGGACGAGGAAAGGGGCGTTTTCTTTTTCGGTGCCGGTGTCGATGAGAGTTTTTCGGCACCGAGGGTAGGCTGGCTCGAGCCCGAGCCGCCTGAAGGCTTGGTGGGCTTCTTAACCGGGGCCCGGAAGCGAGGTATGGGAAGCAGTCTCTCGGTGCATACCTAGGCCCGAAGGCGAAGGCTTGACCGATTCCTTTTTCAATGGCGTGGAGGGGGGTTTGGGGTCGGGGTCGACGTCTGCACTCACGCCTCTCTGTGCCGGAGTGATTGTCTCGACGTTGGAGTTGTCAGCTTCAGAAGCGCTGACGAGGCCTTCTTCGGTGTGCTGTTGTTCTAGAACATCGATGCCTTCTTCGAAGATGTCGTCGGGGATCGAAGTCGACGAGTGAGTCATAGTTCTCCTTGCTCGTCGGTCCCGAATCATCTTCTTCGATCGGTAGGAGGCACAAGCTGGACAGTCCCCTGCCTTGTGTTCTGGAGAGAGGCAGTGGTTGCACACCTCATGTAGATCGGTGTGGGCAAACTTCGACCCACATCGAGGACACTTTTTAAATGGCGTCCTTTCCATCAGCCAGGACAGGAGGCCCAGGTAGGCCCATCGGACTTCGTCGACGACCGGAATCGAAGACTTCGATCGTTGAGTCGCGTCGAGTGTGGAGAACGCGATCGAGACAATACCGTCGAATGGGGAAGGATTGCGCGCCTAACGGGAAAACTGGAACGGTTCCGTACTGGAGCGCGAAGAACACATCCGAGCCCGATGGCGGAAAAAAACAATCTGAGGATGGAGCCAAAGCCCATGCGCAATATGATCCAAAGGAGGAGTCACATACCTCGTGACTTCCAAAGACTTTCCAAGAGAAAAACAACTGCAACATCCGGGCCCAACACCAGATGGCGATCTATGCACAGTGTGTAATCTGCAGCTCATATGCCTCGAACACAGTGATTACCTGTCATTTCATGGAGAGTTTGCGGTCTATTATGAAGCCGAGGTTGGGGGCGTGGTCTTTCGCCTTAGGAGTGGGGCCGAGCTCTGTGGGCCACCAGGAGTCGTTCCTAAGGGCGGTGTTTCTGCAAAGATGAGGAATTCTGTCTGTCCGTGTTCAGTTTGAGGCAGTTGTCTCACATCCATGTAGCAACGCTCATCATGCAGTTCCGTTAGTTGGTCTTTGCCTGGGTGGGGTTCACTCATAGTGAGAGGACGAGGTGGTTGTCATCAGCGTAGGAGATGATGTTGATGTCGTTTGCACTGACGATGCCTGTGAGTGGTGTCATGTAGATGCTTAAGAGGGTGAGGCCGAGAGAATGTGCCTTTGGGTACTCCCCACATAGTGCGCTTGGGGTGCAATGTGAGGGGAGGTGGACTCCGAGGGTGCGACCTGTGAGGAAGGATGTCATCCATCTGAGTGCATCGTCTGAGAATTTGGGCAGATTCGCTGGATGAGTGTGTGTTGGGAGATAGTGTTGAAAGCCACAGAGGTCAAGGAGGATGAGGGCGACAGTTTCTCCTCTGCCAAGTAGGTCTGTGGCTGCGATCAAGGATGCCTCAGTGCTGTGGTTGGCTCTAAAGTCCGACTGGGAAGGGTCCAGTAGCTGGTTTCTTTCCAGATGATCGGAGAGCTAGAAGTTGATGGCTTTCTCCAGGACTCTGACAGGGAAAAGCAGGACAGTGATTGGTCGGTAGTTCTGGAGATCTCTGGGGTCTGCTGATGGTTTCTTGAGAAGGGGCCGGACCTCCGCGTCCTTCTATGCATTAGGGAAGATGGTTGTAGTGATGGAGTCCTTGAGGATGGTGGTGAGCTTGTGGCTGATCACTTTGCTTCCAAGGTTGAAGATCCGATGTGGGCAGGGGTCATTGGGTGCTCCAGGGTGGATGGATTTCATCAAGAAGATTGTGGTTGGTGCGCTGAGTTGTTCCCATGTGGTAAACGAGTGGTTGCTGGCTGTGCTGGGTGGATAGCTGAGGATGTCGGAGGGTTAGGGTTCGAAAATTGTGTAGGTGGTTGCGATCTGGTTATGGAAGTGGTCGGCGAGGGCGTCACAGCGTTCTTGTGAGGGATTGGTCACATTTTCCGTGACTGAGGGACATGAGAATTCTCTGATGATGGTGAAGATTTCCTTGGTTTAGAGGGTGCTAGTTCTGATGAGGCGTCAGCTTTGAGCGGACTATGGTAGTTGTTGAGGGTTGCTTTGTAGGTGGCTTGGCCGGTGTCTTTCTTGCTGGTTCGTCATCTTCTTGCTGGTTGTTTACCTTTGTGTTTTGATGTGCTGAGTTCTGTTGTGCACCAGCTGGCTTGTTTGAGGGTCTGTTTCTCTTTGGTGGTTTGGTGGGGGCGACTTGGTTGGCAGAGTTGGTGATCCAGTCTTTGAAGCTATCTACCGTTTGATCCAGGTTGGTAGTGATGTTTGGCGGGGAGGCGCTGAAGGAGTCTGTCCAATGCTGCAGAGTTACTTTGGTCCAGCTGAAGTAGGGTGCATTGTCTCGGGTAGGGGTAGTGTGCAGTGGTCCGGTGAGGGTGAAGTGTACGATGGCGTGGTCCGTCCAGATGATTTCTGATGTGTGGCTGTATCTGATTCTGTTGCTGGATGTGAAGACAGGGTCAAGCATGAGTCCTGCTCTGTGTGCGGGGTTGGAGACGATCTGCTTGAGGCTGATGTTGTCTAGTCTTTCCAGGAGGTCGGTGTTGTTCGCGTCGGTGAGGTCATCCAGGTGGACGTGGAGGTTCCCAAGGAAGATGTGGTGTTCGGATTCAGCGGCGAGAGGGGCAATTAATTCAGCTATGCCATTGCTGAAGCCGGTTCATGGTCTTGGTGGTATGTATGTGAGGGTGCCTCTGATGGCAGTTTTGGTGTCGGCATGGAGATGGAAATCCATGTGTTCCATGGTGGGCAAGGTGTCGTCGTCGGTGATGGTGCAGGTGATCAATTCCTTGTGTACAATGGCGGTGCCTTACCCGAGTCTGTTGGCGCAGTCTCAGTGTTTCATCTTGTACCCAGTGAGGGTTGCAGTGGCGATGTCAGGGGCCGATGTGGGGATGAGCCAGGTCTCTGTTATGGAGGTTACGTCGGGGTCGGGGGCGACGGTGGAGATGGCGTCCCAGGTCTCAGTGGCGCGTTTGCAGAGTGATCTGGCACTGATCAGGAGGCAGTTGAGTTGAACCGGAAGGATTTCTGCATCTGTAGTTGGTATGGTGTTGTTCCGTGGGGTAGTGATCATGTTAAAGCGGCAGCAGATGCAGGTGAATGGTCCCGCTGTGGTGCATAGTGGAGCGAGGCAGCAGTTGCATGTGGGGTTCAGGGCACGGAGCTCTGAAGCGGAGTATCTTTGAAATTGTTGGGGAACATGGCTCCTGGCGCTGGGTGCGGACTGGCGCAGACGGGCTTGCCTCTAGTGTGGCTGCGCTGCGGCCTCTATTAAGTATCACTGGGAGGGGCTGTCGGGGAATGGGGTGGATAGGGGAGAGGGCACAAACACACGGTGCAGGTGGTACTGTTGAGAACCGGCTGGGCCGAAACAAGTGGGCAAGCAGACACAAAGAATAAAAGAGTAGAGCAGAGATCACAATACTGGCAATCAGCAGAACAGTTACAATGAACAAACCACTTCTGAGGGAATGCATGACAGTGGGCAACCGATTAGTGCAGTTTAAGGCAGCAAATGACAAAAAAGGGCTTACAATACTTTGGGAAGGCAGGCAGTGTTGCGGGCGACCAGGGGCTCGAAGTTGGAATCAGGTGGTTGGAGGGCCCTTTGAACCACTAGGCATCCAGCCTTACTGGACATTTAAATAACCAATTGGGTGAAACCACTTTTACAATACAATTTGAGGGGCAGAACACATACATTGTGGCACTGAATGGAAGTGTCACAGCACACAGAGTCCTAATAACAACCAATGCAAGGTCCAGAGATCGGCGAAAAATCACAGTGACCACACAGAAAAGCAGACTTTGCTTCAGTATGAAATGATCAAGGTTCTCCCCCCCCCCGTCCCCTCCCCCCCAAAAAGTTGATCATGGGCATCCTAGTTGCTTTCACCCCAATGGTGGACCTGCTCTATCAACTAGAAAGCACTTTAGAGTCCATTCAGGTGGAGACTGGCCTTCTGAGAGTAGACCATGCCAAGCTCCCAAGAGGGTAGAAGCTTACTCCTCCTTGACCTCCATGTGGCCCTCTCTGGTCTCAGTGCAAGACCAACACAAACTTTTATAGGTGGAAGTGAGAGACCTCAAAGCGCGAGCGTAAGACGCTGAGGGACGATCTAGTCGCAACAATGTTCGTTTTCTGGGATATCCCAAAAGAGTGGAGGGCCCCAACACTGAACTCTTTCTTGAAGAATGGCTGTCTCAAACTGTCTTGGCAAACCGTGTCCCCAAGTTCTTCTCAGTAGAAAGGGCCCACTGCATCATGGGTTGGCTGCGCAGTGATTGCTCACCTGCTTAACGACAGGGACTTAACTCTACAGCTGTTGCATGCAAAAGGTCCTTGGACTTACAATGGGAACCCCATTACTGCCTATCCTGATTACATGGCGAAGGTCCAAAGACGCTGTATCACCTTCCGTGTTGTGAAAGAGCTGCAGCGAAGCCTGGACTTGTCTTGTGCCCGAGTCCCGTACTTAACAGAGATGGAGGGGAGCTGTGATCTACGTGGCTGGTCGGTAGGGATGGCTGGATGCTGCTGTCGCAGCCCCCGCAGGCCCCATGTGCGGCCTACCATTGAACAAGCTGCAAGGGAGCAGGCACTGGTGGTGGCTGAGGTTTCACTCCAGGGTACCAACAGGTTCCGGACGCTGGCACTCTATTCTGATTAGGAGTCGGAGCCAGACGCTCCGGGGTGGGTGACTTTACATTGCCTTAATGAGGTCTCCTCGGAGGGAGCTCCCTGCCTCATGAGATCTGCCAGCTTTGTGAGTGAACTGACCTGAGCCTATGTCCAGGGAGGGTCAGATGGACAGTGGGACATCGAGGAGTCACTGGAGGACCGGTCTGCCTCTGCTGTTGTCTTGGGACTTATCAGCGCCTTCTCCTCAGGACCCGGGATGTTCGGGATACCCAAGACTATTTTGTACGCCTCTTGGCCTGTCCCACCAAGACTGCTGTTATGACTGCAGAGTGTAACAGTTTCACCTTGATTACTGTTTAGGCTATTGTGGCACCATGCCCTATGGTGTCCAAGCCAAGGGAATGGGTGTTATGGTTCTGTTTATTGTTTAGTTGATACCGGGAGCTCACATAGGCGGTGGGGAGAAGAGAGGAACAAGGATACGCTTAATCTCATACATTGGTGTCCCTGGGTGCCACTTACGGGGTTTTTTTCATCTATGTTCCATGGCTACAACATTTAATGCACGACGTGGAATATCAGAGGGATGGCGATCACAGTGCACCGTAACATGGTGTATGTCTATCTCATGTGGAAACACAGTCATGTGTCTGCAGGAGACACATCTTACTGCCACGTAGTTGGACAAAGTAGCTCGCCGTTGGAGTGGGCATGTCTTTGGTACTGGGTATTCTGTGAGTTCTTATTTGGCTTGCCCCAGGTGTCCCGTTTGTTAAAAGCAGGACTGTGGTGGAGGGCCAGTTCGTGCACCTTGAGGACGAACTGTACGGGCACCCACTGTCAATTTTATTACTATATGCTACTGACACACTCCAGGGAGATTTCTAAGGCACATTGTCCCCAGCATTGCTCTTCGACTCTACATTCCCTAGTTTATTGGGGGGGTGATGGGGGAAGAGGTTTCAATTGTGTACACAGCACCTCCTTAGATAGATCACTGCCTTCAATGCTGGAGACTCAAGGGCTACAAGCGACAAAACCTTTTAGGGACTGGACGACTAGAACACAACTTCAGGACATTTGGCGCCTGGGCCATCCGGATGACACTGAATTCTCCTATTATACCCCAGACATTAAGTCCACACTAGATGGGACTATTTATTTTGCAATGCGGAGCTCTGGCCCCGAATCCCGGAATATCTAGGCAGTATGTTATGTGACCACAGCCCCCTAAAGGTGACCTTCCAGTGGGGGTAAACAGGGCACCTATACTGAGTTGACAACGGAGAACCGGGCCATACATGACACCGCCCATCGTGACATCATTAGCACACATCTGCTCTATTATTTTGAGGACAACGAGGGCACCGCAGGCTCCCTGGGAGTGAAGTGGGAGGCCATGAAGGTGATTAAGAGGGGACACGGTAGTAAGACATTCTAGGGGAGCTGACGTTCCTCCTCTGTAATGTGCTGATGCTTGAAGAGCAGATCCGCCCTACCGAACGGGAGGCGGTGACGGTTGTTGAGGCCCTAACATGGCTGCGTGACTTGAGGATTCAGCATTGACTACAGAGCATCTCTGGCTTGCCGGCATGCAGACAGAGATAGGCCAGTTCGCACTCTGGCGTGGCGGTTGTGATGCGAGGTCCCTAGGACCATTATTGAAGCGATCCAAATGAACATGGGCACTACAGTGTCATACCAAATGGAGATCTATGAAGTTTTTGCTCAATATTACGAGCATCTTTACTCTTCCCCCTCCTGGCCCTCGTGATGAGCACCTCTGGCAAAATATTGTCAGGACTGCCCTTCCCCAACTCCATCCCCTCCACTCCCAAGAGCTTGAACAACCACTGTGGCTTGAAGAATTGAGGACTGCTGTGCATCAGATGGCCAGCAGCAAGGCTCAAGGCATGTTCCCCGTAAAGTACTATGTGGTGTTTGGCGCAACCCTCACTCCCAGGTTGCTCGCAGTTCATGAGGTGGCACATCAGCTGGGCAGTTTTCCTGCCTCCCTCTGCGAGGCTCTTACAGTTATCTTGCCCCAAATAGGTAGAGACCCCTAGAGGTGGGTTACTATCACCCCTGTCAATGCTTAACATGGACTACAAAATACGGAGGAAAGTTTTGGCCAATCGCTTGCTCCTGATACGCCATGCTCAGGTCCACTCAGACAACTGTGGATTCATCCTGCACAGGACTACTTCGCATAACACGCCTATGTCACATCATGGGGGTAGTAGGCGAGCCCGAAGACGTCCCAGTGGCCATCTTCCTAGACTTCAAAAAAGCATTTGACACCCTTGGGTGGTAATACTTGATGCTAGTACTAGAGAGCCTGGGAGCAGTCACTGAATATTTGAAATGAGTCAAGCTGCTCTATACAGCGCCAAAAGCCAGAGTCCGGGCGGGACGTCAAATCTCTCGACCCTCTGTCACAGATATGGGTACTCCCGTTCACCTGTGATTTCTGCATTGGCTATGAAGCCACTGGACACCCTGTTGCGGGTGATAAGCCCAGACTGGGGGTACGGGTAGGGCCCCAGTGGCATGTGGTTTTACTCTATGTGGAAGATGTACTGGTGCATATGGGCAGGCCAAGACGAGACCTGCGGCCACTATAAACCCTCCCGGACCTTTTCGGGGATATGGCAGGTCTACGGGTGAATTGGAGGGAGTCCTGCATCTAGCCACTAAGGGCGATGGAGGTGGAATTGGATTGTCTCGCCTGGTGGTTGGAGATGTTCCGCTACCTTTGAGTGAACATGTAGCACACTGATAGGAACCTCCTCGACGGGAACTACGGCAGGACTCTGACGTCACTGCGACAATCGGTGGGCCTCTGGACGTGCTTGCCGCTGTTGCGAATGGATCTGGTCTCCATAGCAAAAACTTTACTACTGCCACACCCCCTCTATGGTTTTTTTTTTTCACAACAGTGCCAGTGATCCCTGCAAAGGCCATCTTTAAGGACCTCTGGAATCTACTTCCAGATCTGATTTGGGGAGGGGTGCGCAAACAAGTGTCCATTTATGTACTCCAGCACCCTCTTTTGGAGGGTGGCCTGGGTGTCCCAGACCTAGAGCTTTATTTTGTGGGTGTGCAGTTGAAGTTGCCCATGCAGTGGCTGCCAGAAGACGTGCTGGGCAAAAGCCATTATATTGGGAGCTTGATGGGATGGGAATCCTGGATTTGTTATTGAAACTGGGGCATCAGTAGGCTGGCACGGGTAGGGAAGCTATGCTGAAAATTATTCATCCAACCCGGCAGGGGCGCAACCCCATATGAGCCACAGGTGCCAATCTGGAGCATGCCCACAATGCGTGCACTAGTAGAGACTCATGACCCAGAACAGTGGCTGGACTCCGAGGGGACCTGCCTGGGTGACCTGTACACTGATGGGCTGCTGCTATCTTTCAGAACTTCCAAGATGGTAATGGTCTGGGAGCTGGGCAGTTTATATCTTATAACGCTCTTGTTCTGGCGACTAGGGCTACTTGGGGGAGGATAGGGAGGCCCCAGCCCTCCATCAGGGACTGCAGTGTTTCTTGAACCATGGCATTGGCCACAGAGCGATTAAGGGTCTCTACGCTGCCTTGCTGATCGCAGATGTGGACCTCACGTTACTCGCTAAGCCCAGATGGGGCGAATGTTTTGGGAGGGCTCTGAGAGAAATAGTGTAGGATGGCGCTATAACAGGTGAAGCGGGTATCTTGCAACGCCCGTCAAAGTTCACCCAGTTCAACTATCCACATCACACTTAGTACCATAACCCCATCACAAGATGTTTCCAGGAGTGCCCTCGGTGCATCCTAGATGTGAATACCAAGACGCCACTTTCCTCCACATGGTGTGGGACTGCCCCACGCTTGCACAGACATGGGGCAATTTATTTAACAAATTTCAGAACTTGTGGACGTACAGTAAACGCCTCCACCCCTAGTCCGCCCCCTGGGCATGACAAAGCACACCAAGTACTTCCTACAGCTTGCAGACATGGCCATGGTCCTATTCAAATGCCTGATAGCTATGCCCTCAAAGGTGGCGCAGCCGCCCCCGATCAATTGCTGGCTTCAGACAGTGCTCAGGTGGGTGACTGCTGTGGCCAACACTAGGATGCAGGATCAGCACATCAGGTTAAGGGGTGAAGCTACCACCATGTGGGATGTATATGTGCTTCATATGCAGGAGAAAGTAGAGGCCATTGACTGATTGAGGGCGCGCTTGAAGGGAGAGGACTGTGACTGCGCAACTGGGGTTTGTACACGGGGCCGCCGGGCTGAATGACATACCAGAGTCCTCATGACTGCCCTTCCCCGCCCCCCAACTGCCGGATGGACCAGTGACGCCCAGCTCAGCGCGCACAGACAGCTTGCAAGTGGCTACTATTCAAGGATTCCACGCACATGCTTCCACACCTCCACCTACAAAACCCTCTCTCAGATGTCATTTAGTTACTGTCTATCAACTCAATAGCCACCCTAAACTACCCGGTTCGGATTGGTTAACGTTCTTTGCTCTTTGAATGTATGTCTGTTGTGCACGATCATGAGTAGGGCTTTTGCTATTGGGTATCCTGTTAATGGTCATATATGACCAACCTAGATCCCTTGCAGGGATGACCTATCAACACAAGAGACATTTTGATGCCCCATATACTGTGGTTTTGTGTTTTTTCATCGTTTTTCCTTTTACTGACAAAATGTTTATTACATTAATGTACTATTATTGAGCATAGACTCTGCCATGTAGGTTATTAGGTCTATCCGTACACATCTAAAATGTTGTTTATTGCTATCTTACTCTGACAATGCCACTTAAGACATAACATTTTTTTTAGAATTACCAAGGTATAATTATGGCTTCACCTTTAATGCGCTAAATTTTGTATAGATATGGTGGGAGCTCTGATTCCAAAAACAATAAATCAGAAGTTATTCCTGAGTCCATTCCTGCTAAACAAGCAGACAAGATACGAAATAGAATGGGCCAACAAGTTGATGGTTGGCACTGGAAACAGAAGTGCTCTTGTTCACTTGGCTGAACATTTGACATAAAGAAGAGTTCAGAGTGAACAGTAGAACTACGGTGCTGTTTTCCAGAAACCTTCCTGGACTGAACCACTTTAGATTTTAAATATATTAGTGCTAAAGGATTCCAGATGCCTCAGGGGGGGGGTTTGTTCAAAGGGGTCTTTCAAAATGACTTAAGTTTCACCACAGCCCCAGTATACACAATACGTTTTTTGTTAGAGGTAGCTGCCACTGACGATGATGCAATCTTCTTTATACCCATAGCTATAACAGTACCTAGTTATCATTCATTATGAATGAATGAATGAATGAATGTGAGTTCTTATATAGCGCTCGACTTACCCTTGGGCATCTCGGCGCTTGCATTGGGAACCCGTCCTGGTTTTTCCCTGTGAGATAGCCCGTACTGGGCATCCCCAAGGTGAAAGCCAGGCATCCCGCCGCGGGGGGGCCGTTGTGGAGATTAAGCAAGCTTGTTGCCCAGAGCTGCATAGTGTGAACTCGTGCTTAGAGTGGGCACCGAAGCGAGAATTATCAAGTCCGTGGACAATTGGGCTCCGGACCCTGCCGCGTCGGGAATCGAACCCTGGTCCCGGGTCTGACCTCTGCTGCAGGGTATGCCTCCTCTAACCAGTGAGCTACACTTCTCCACCTTCTTTCGGATGTTAGCCAAACAAGGGCAAGAGACCAGTTCTGAGGAGGGGAACTACCAACCAGCTTGAGGGGGCAGGCAATGTCCAAAGTCACTCTCCATGCACAACCAATTCAAGCAACGTGTGGTCCAGCAATTAGAAATCAACAGTAACTCACACAGCACAATGCAAATAAACTGCTGAAAGAGTAACGGTCCGAGTACTAATCTCCCCTCGCCACATTTTATTTACGGATACTTGTAAAGTGCATTATACGCACTTCAGGAGATCTCCCTGGATGGGAAATGTGACCATGGCCTGGTCTTTGCCAAGGATTTACCCGTGCACTAGTTCTGCAGATGGGCTGTGCACAATTTACACCTTGTACAACAGTGATGAAATCTGGATACGGTCAAAGTATGAAATCACTGCTCCCAGATCTGCGACATGGAGTGCCAATTCAGAATTGCACTTGAAAGTGCCTGCAGGCACAATGTATCTATCGCCTTTACGGCACTAATGCTATGCAAATGAGTATACCCTGGCATCATTAATTCACTGCGCACCAGACATAACATTCAAGATTATGTTAAGGAAGGAAATCACAGCGCAGACATTTGGAACGCAGAGACCTTGTTCAAATTAAACACACAGTGGCACCACATCTAATACCAGAATCAAACTTTCTTAAAAGAAGTTTCAAAATCTGTGAAAAGATAAAATACGGAAATGAACAAAGTCAAACAGCTACCTTAAGCCTGTTAAACTGCCCCCTAGTACCATCACCTCTAGCACATCTGCTGATAGATACTAGGTCAAGAGCATTCATCTACAAATACTTCAGTGTCCTGTCTAGCCTGCCTGAATATTCAAAAAGTCACTAAAGTAAAGATTTATTATCCACACTAAAGGAATGTTTGAAGAGAAAAATGTAATCACTCTGTGACGAATAGGAGTTCCAAACATACCCGGTGCAGTGAAACAATAGCTTCGTCAGTCTTTCCCATTTTGCTGTATGTTTTTGCTAGGAGTACTTGATAACGTCCATCATCCATAAGCGCAGAGAGTTCATTTACTTAATAAAAAAAAGAAAGAATAAATCAAAGTGAACTTCATGGGAAACATCACATGGACTGCAATGCAATACAATACAAAAAACAAAGTTGAATGTTGCCTTTGATTTATGTATGTTTTGTTATCTTACGTTTGCTATACCCAACATTCAGAAACGTTGCACTGAAGGTGAACAAAAAGAAAACCGTAACTTGTGGCACAAGAAGCTAAAAGTTGCAGGTGCTCCATTGGACAAATCCAGAAGACAGCCATTAAAATACACTTAAAGGCTAATACAAAAGAAACAGTAGCCAGAGGCATAGTCGTAAACCATTTTTTGGTTGACAAGAGTCTTCGGATCCTGATGATGAAAGGAACTGATTAAAAGTAGGAGCATGGACAGAATAATTACATTAGGCCCTCAATTCAATATTTATTCTTTTCAGGGGTAACAAAAATACATAGCAAAAACCAAAGGAAATGATGGACGGAGTGTTGAACATTGCAAGCACTCACCCCCAGTCAACTGATCTGGGTTTAATAAATCACCGTTCTTTAGCCCACTCTGCCACCCCAGTTCAGACATGGCCATATGCAAATCAGTCTGACCCTGTGCCTCATGGGAACAGTCCAGCCCGAACTGCCAAGCCATGTCTTCCCTGGACCGGAAACAAGCTTCCTAGGACCGGTTTCTGGCATTTCAGCCGTCTTCAGCCAGGCTTGCTTGAATCCAACTTATGGCTAACAAAGAAGGGTGATGGATTAAACCCAGATCAGTTGACTGGGGGTGAGTGCTTGCAATGTTCAACACTCCGTCCATCATTTCCTTTGGTTTTTGCTATGTTCGTCATAAGTTGGCAGGGTATGCTCAGACGTGAGTCCCTTGCTCACTTTGCCACAGGGTCAGACTGATTTGCATATGGCCATGTCTGAACTGGGGTGGCAGAGTGGGCTAAAGAATGGTGATGGATTAAACCCAGATCAGTTGACTGGGGGTGAGTGCTTGCAATGTTCAGCACTCAGTCTATCATTTCCTTTGGTTTTGCTTTGTAACAAAAATACAAACATTATTTTTTATAAAAATTCTAATAGGTTAGCACATGCTGAACGTTGTAATGATACAAATAAATGTATTATTAAATTAAATATTATCAAAAATAAATTCCCATATATACATAAATAAGGACCTGGGTTTTAGTCTCATGGTAAATCTTACCAGGTTCATGATCTAGCGCTTGTTGCAGAACATTTTCTGCCTTATCATATTGCTTGAGCTTCAGGAGCAACTCCGCTAGATCATGACGAAGAAAGTTTTGCTGACCAGTTTTCAAAGCAGCCTCGTAATAACTGATTGCCTAAATCCAGAAAACATAACTCAGTAAACGGAATATCGTAGTGTAGAGTCATGATTAGTTAACAGATTCACGCCCTCTGAATAAAGTACAAAACAGTCAAGAAAACTCATCAGCGATTCTATAGGGGTATTACACAGTAATGCCTAACTAATCGACAAGGAAAGAGGACTTGCCTTCTACATTGTGAAAATTCACTTCTGAGATAGGCTAAATGTAACCATCTTTTTTTGTTTTTTTAAAGATCTAATAAAAACATCTTTCCAAATATAGCATCTTTGTGGATAAAACATCTACAGGTAAAACCAGTGTATCATGTCCAATAGATATAAGATACTGCTTTGTAAGGAGACACTCCATTAGATCCTATCACCATTTATTAGAGGTGTTATTCGCAATCTCAGGCATAGAATATTCCAGTACCCTTTCAATTAATTTTCACAGATTGTTAATGCCAATGTAAAGTAGTAACATATACGTTCAAATTGCCCACTTATGACATATGAGATTTGCTTCAGATTTACATAATTTGTGCTTCTTTGACAGTAAATAGCATGATATTTAGATGTTTATTTTCAACTGCAATGCGTACTTAAGTCCCTGGACAATCTGCAAATCCCAGACAAGTTTTCATACCAGCAATCTTTATCTGAAGACACACAGTGTATAGTAATTCAATCAGGCAAAAGCGGAGGCTAATCATGTCTCTTGAAGACAAATTACATCTGCTTAAAAAAAACGTTTAGTAGCATATATTTTTTCTTTTAAACCTGCAGCATTCAGACTGATGAGATACAGATTTCCTAAATACTAACTAACTTTATAACCACCGATTAAAAAGAAAGCAGTTTAGTAGCATACATTTTTTCTTTTACACCTGCAGCATTCAGACTGATGAGATACAGATTTCCTAAATACTAACTAACTTTATAACCACCGATTAAAAAGAAAGCATAGTGTTGAGGGCAGCTATCTCAAAGGCACCAGTTACTCTTTTTTTGTCTTAAAAACAAGGATTTGAATACCCATCACCATCCTATTTGCTGAAGTTAATGATACATTAAGATATTTTGCAAATTCTTAAATAGTAAAAATATAATATTGACTGATTCAGGTATTAGAGTAGAGAGGTGCCCAACCAGTTCTTTACATCTATTTTCCATAATTTTTCTGCCAATTCATTCAGTTGCTTGTATTCCTTATCTATTTTCCTAGAAATCTTCAGTACTGAAACATCAGCTTTCGTCCTCCAACAATCTGCATACTCCCAAATCATGTTCAGTTTGGTGACAAATCGCCTTGGGAAAGATAGAAACCAGTGCAATTTTTGACAAACTCTCAACACTTAAAGAATTTAGTTAGAACATCTATAAATCAATCCGCTATAAAATGGGCACAGCAGATTCATTTTTAAGTAAAAGATCACAATGCATTTCACAGTCTCACAGTTTGTTTGACTTGATTTATTAGAGAACAGTGTCAAGTTCAGGTAAAAAACGTAGGAGCTTCTGGTTTGAACACTGAAGGACCCTTCATGAAGTTATATAAATCTAACCTGTGTATCAAACTGTCATTTTACTTGTTATACTGAATGTAATTTTCCATTTGTATTTTTATGTACACCTTAAACTTTCTTGTTTTGCATATTGTTCCTCAAGAAGGACTACTTATATATTTTTTAAGATCGGAAATAGCATCACGTTAATGAGTTTTTTCTTTTTCCCCCTTTTCCTTTTTTAACATCAAAGTTACTGGTGTTCGATATTATTTATTTCTGAGGGTTTTCCCTTTTGCCCATACACAAACCACCTTGAGTCACATAGTCTGTTCTTAACAAAAAATATAAAGAAAATACATTATTTCCTCAGATCATTTAACCATCATTATTATATGTCTTTCTTTTTTTGTTAAAGAAACTTATGTTTATCCCTGCTATAATTTTGGATAAAACTGAAAGTCACTTTCCTCGGGTAACAATAATTCTGGTGGTGCTTCTCCATCAACAGGTAGCACCACGCTGCTCCAACTGTCAATCTGCCAGTCAGACATGATGTCACCAGCATATAAAAGGAACCAACCTAGGCACCCACAGCAGTTTCTAAAACTTCTTCCATGTCTGAGTGAGGAATGCAGAGAGGCACTGAAAAAGCATAAATGACAGCAACTCATAGACTTTTTGCATACCACTGGATTTTATTATAGAAGGCCATCAGAAATATCACTATGTGAGGTATGTACTTTACTGTTTGATGGATACCGGTTCCGGGAGATCCCTCAGCTTAAAAAGGAGTTCCAAAACAATGGCTTGGAGTGGGGGGCGCAGGGATAAGTGCTGCCAATGATCAAAGGAATGCATACAGCACAGACAAAGTGCCTGTCACAGTTTGCTTGGGCTGTGAGGTAGGAATGTTTGGTAAAGGTATGCAAGGGTGACCATGTGGTTGCCCAAAAGGTGTCTGCCACCGCAAAGTCTCTGGTGAGTGTCGTGATAGCAGCCATTGACATAGTGGAGTGGACACCAATGCCTTCCAGGGGTTTTTCTTGGTGTAACAGGTCTTGATACATACGGGGGCCCAACATAAAAATACACATTTTGTCACTGCCCTGCTTTTCCTGGCTCCAGGAAAACCCTCAATGAGGTGGTCATTCACTCTGTCCCATTGAGTGCAGTTTAATTCATTGAGTGCATTTGAAGCCGGAGTCAGCATGTCTGAAATCCAATTCAGGAAGCCCTTCCTCCTCCTTGGTGGGGTCAGGGGGACGAAAAAAAGTTTTAAAAAGTGACAGACTTGGCCATGTGAAAGGCCTAAATCACCCGGGGAAAGAAGGCTCGCCAAGATTGCAGGAACATGTGAAGAAACTGAAAGGGCCTGGAGTTCTCAGAGTCTATGTGCACAAGTTAATGAAAATAACGATTGAGTCTTCAAACTAATGAGTGTAACTGGTTAATTGAGCATCAGCTTGATAGGGAATGGCATCAAGAAAGTCGAAAAAAACATTCCCACTGGAAAATCAAAGGGGTGGGAGGAAATAAGTAAAGCAAACTTTTCAGAAATAGAGCTGCTAATGATGAGCTGAACAACAATGACTGCTCAGGAAGACATGAAAGCAGACAAAGCAGTCAGGTAACCCTTGAACATATCAACGGCAAGGCCCTGCTGTGCGAGACGGCGCGAAACGCAGAAGGTCAACAAAAATGCATGACTTCAAGAGATCAATTATGGAGGCAAAAGGACTGTAGCAGATAAAAATTAATTGCCACAAGTACAACTGCAGCATTAGAATATTAGTGTGGAGGAGGATCTGATTATCTTGCTGCAAAATCACCTTCCACAGATCTCTCATTGGAAGCTGAATCAGTGTGAAAATGCTTATATAGCAAACTCTGATACGAGCAAACCTTATGGTATCACCCAAAGACCCATTCAGAGGAAAATGTATGGAATATATAAGAAAACATCTTGTGTTCTGGGCCATGGTAAAGAGATCCATAAATAGACATACCAAGCTGGAGAAGAAAACCTCCACTTCAGGGTGTAGTTTCCATTTGTGTCGTCTAGGGAGAGACAAGAAATTCGCTCATTTGGAGTGACTTTGCTAGATGGGCCACAACTGGGAAAATTCCCTCCCCTCTGCTGTGCACTCTGACACAGAACAGCCTCCTTCCACAGTGTCTACAACCATCTCCTCCTCTATTTGTTCATATAATTGAAGATGGTGGTTTTGTCTCACAAGGTCTGTATGACACTCCTTTATAGTGAAAGGAGAAATACCTTGAAGGCAAGGTGAACTGGCCATAGCTCTAGCACATTTACATGCTCTGACTCAGACCAATGGCCCCAGACCATCTGGTTGCCCAGATGGGCCAGTAAGAAGGATTCTGTGACCATGGTACCCTACAGATGTGGAGGGCTGAGGGGATTACACACCCTGAGGTTGGGGCAAACGATCAACCAGTCTGGGTAAACCAACTGCAAGAGCTGCACCCGAGGCAATAGACTTCCTTGATGTTGAAACGACTACTATCAGACACCACTGGAAGGCTCTCATTTGTCATCTGCCATGCAGATCCAACAGGATGCTCGAGGCTATAAAGATGAACAGTTGCAAGAGCTGCAGGACCGGGAGATGTGGTTGAGTCACGAATCACAGAAACATCTTCAGAATATGCAGGACCTTCTAAGAAGGAGGAAAGTTTTTTTTATGCGGGTCACCTATGAAGATAAACGTCTGCACAGGACTGAGGTGGGACTTTTGGGTATTAATGGTAAAGCCAAAGCCATGGAGAAAAACCACTGTGCAATGAAGATGCTCTTTGACTGTCACTAGGTATTGACAGTTGACCAGCCAGTTGTTTATGTATGGAAATACATGGGCTCTCATTCATCTCAGTTAAGCCACTGCAACTGCCAGCACTTTCATGAAAGCACAAGGCACAGTCACCAGACCGAACAACACAACCATGAACAGATAATGCAGTGATCCTACAGTGAGTCTTGGGTAACATCTGTGAGCAACAAGAATTGACAGATGGAAGAAGTCATTTTAGAGGACCCTTGACACCAAACAATTCTCTTTATTCACATTCAGAATGCAAATATTCAAGACAGGACTCAGATATCCTCCTGTTTGGGAGGCAAGAGTTAAAGCAGTTCAGACCTGTGCCCACTTGTTCCAGAGGCACCACCTCTATGTCCCCTATGTTCAGCAGGGCAGAGACTTCTGCCTCCAAAATAGTGTTGTGCGCCAGGGAGCAAATGCTGGAGGAGGGATGCTAGCCTGGAGGGAGGGATAGGAATGGTAGTGTGCAGTACTTGGAGATCAACTGGATGACCCAATGGTCCACCATAACAGACTCCCAATCGGTAGAAAAGCCAGAGACATTCCTCTCACCAGAAGATGGAGGCAGAGGGTTGTCTGGAAGCACGGTGGAAACTAGCAGAGATTGCTGTTAGCATGAGCTGAAGACATCTGCAAAATATTGTCTATATTCCTTCCAGATCATAGGGATGTCTTCAGCTAATGCTAAAAGGGTTGTCTGTGGAAACTAGCAGAGATTGCTGTTAGCATGAGCTGAAGCCATCTTGGTTGTGGCATCCATTTTAGTTAGCCAGGTGCTAGCCAGGTGCTAGCCATGTGCTTCTTGTCTCTTTACTGTTGCCTGCTCTTCTATTCTGCTGGAGTCATCAGTTACAGTTAACTCCTTCAGTACTGAGCCAGAGCCTTGCGCATGCTCAGAAAGACCTGTAGCTGCCAGAATGCATCTGTCTTAGTGTGTAACTGTCAGGCTGTTTTTACTGATGTAAGGAGAAATGTCTCCCCTCCCACTTTGTTGAGCAAGCAATTTTTGTATACCCATGTTAGTCAATAACTATTCTAGTATGTGCCAGTACCTCCCCTTGGTATCATGCTGACAATGCAACTAATGCACGTATAAGCACCATGGTTTCTGTACTCCTTGGACTACCTCATACAGTGGCCTGAGGGTACCGTATTGACGTAGTCGCCCTCATGAGAGGTTAATAAATCTATTTTCTTTGATATTACAGCTTCCGTGCCAATCTCTATTTTGTTAGTCTAAGGACTTAAGTACAAAGAAGGGCGAACCCCTGCACCAGAGGGCCCCTGAAAAGGCTCACCCCCACAGCACATCATGCCAAAGATGGAGGGAAACAAATTTGCTTCTGGTGATGGCGACTTTAAAATCCGCCCCTGCTGCGAAATGAGCCATGCATTTGCTCAGGTGCCTGGACTCAGAGGTCTGTCTCTGCTGGGATTATTGAGCTCTAGAATAGCCCCTGAACCTCTGCTATTGCTGGTGGAATTGCCGGTAGGCAAGACCAGGTCCAGCGATCAGTCCACATCCCTCCTATTCTTGAAGTGCTACAGGGAGGAGATGGCCTTCTCACCAAAAAGCCAATCACCAAAGGGCATGTTCCTCAGAATGTCATGGACATCTCCTGAAAAGCCTATAGTAAGCACTCAAGCTTCTTGTTGTAAGAGGTAACCAGGCCAGTGTATCTGCTGAATCCAATCTGCACTTCCAGATCTGTTTAAAGTAAGTTGGAAAATGGCTTCATCATGTACTTACAACGGTCAGTTTTGTGAGCTCCTGCAAAGCATGGGCACAGCGGTCTAGTAGGTATTTGGCATTTGCAGTACAGAGAATGAAGATGCATGAAGTGAAACAACTTCCAACACATGGCATCTTGACATTTTTACTCTGTCTGGAGAGGCTATATGGAAGGCATGGCGGATCAGTTTATAAGATGGAACAAACCACCAGGTTCAATGGCAACCAATGTGAGAGCAAGAATTTCTGGACACCTGGAGCAGGTCTATGGTGTTGGGAAATTTGTCTCTGTGGTGATGGGCCTGGAAATTACTTCTGACACAGTCGAACCAGATTCCAGAAGAGCACCAATGAAAGGGAGCAAAGGTTTGGCAGCTGAAGAAGTCCGATTCAAATGTTTCATCAAAGTGTTAAATAACAGCTGCTCAGAAAATAAAATGAATTGCAAAGTTTAAATTACTTTAAGCACCACCCTGGTAAAGAAGGACGTTTTCTTAGTCACGGCCCGATATGGTGATTTCCGTTTCTATAGGCGTCGAATCACTTGCGGTTTTATAGCTCAAGATAAAGGCAAATATCGGAATAGGACAAGGGAGCAGATTGTCAGCCTTGGAATTATCTCCTGTGCTACCATAATCTCTATCAGACATGCTATTGCTTTGGAACCAAATAACTTCAATTCTGTCCAATTTCTGGACTATACAAAGGAGCTGTGCAACAAGGCAAGCTTTGGCATTCTACAAATAATATATTTTCAACTGAATTAGATGGCAGTGGCAGTAATGATATTGAATGTGGTGCTATGACCAGCTCTAGGTGAAGGTCGGGAGGTACTGAGCTTGGCGCCATTGGGGACCCAAGTAAAGTAGCTGGGTCCACCCTTCCTTATGGAGTTGCCCAGAAGATACTGGAGCTGTTCTAAAGATGTGCACTAATAGAAGGCCTCAGAATGTGTGGGGCTGGGTGAGGAAGTCGAAAATTTGGACTGAATCTTCAACTATGCAATAGGCTTGGAGGAAGAAGAAAAGCCTGGCATTGGAGAACAGCACTGTGACTCATCAGCCCTGGGAGTATGACCATTTCTCAATGAAGGAAAGATTTTCTCTTTCCGATGGTGCTTTTTGAGTATATTTATGGGTAGACCTCTTAGTAGACAACAGCTTTACAGGAGCGGTACCTGTAGGAGAAGGTACATGTTATGGCGTGTCCCCGCAGGACTTGGAGAAAAATAATTTTGTCTCTTGTGCTGATGGTTTTCAGGTGCTTCACGGAACAACAATAGAGATATTCACTTGTGGCACTTACGAAAGAGCTTGAACCTTGAAATCTTTAGAGGTAGACATTTGACCTATTCGTTGTTGAAAGTGGAGGAATTTTCTTCGGTCAAACGCAGTTTTCCAGAACGCTTCAGCGAGATGTGGAAGAACGGGAACTGGTCTTAAAGTTTGTAAAACACCAGTAATTCATTTTTTGTACTTCAAATAATGATGTCACATATGGTCCTGTCTTCAGGTGCTTTAATATCAGTCTTACATTATTTGATTTTGAAGACCCTATGCTGGGATATGTTCCAGTTTGTTGTTGCATTGATGTTTGGTAGAACTCTTCCACCTTAAATGCCTCTGCTGTAACCAGTATATTCATGAAATAATTTCTTGTTCCTTGTATAAATCATTAAGGTTTTGCCTTTTTAAATCTCTCTTAAAGAAGTTTCATTTTCTATTATATTCCAATTTGTTATTACAGTTCTAGTAAACTGTATAAATGGCATAATAATTTTTATTCATTCCACCGTATCATAATTGCTAATTTTCTCTTTCAGTTCACTTTTCTTGATCTTAACCTGCCTTTGGTCTGATTTCTTCAAAACAGATATCGCTCAGTCATTCATAAATAGTTCCCAACATTTCTACCTTACTAACTTCTGGTAGAACAAAGGATTTCAATTTCCCATTTCCTACAGGTGCTATGCTTATTCATTCAGAGGTACTGATAGGAAGGTGATATTTGTTTCTACTAGTCCCATTGCTGAAACGGCACTTCTCATTTTTGTGGCCTTTGAGTAAGATACAGACGACTATAGTTCTTCGTATTTTTAATATGCTAATCACCATCATCTGATTCTACATAGTTATTTATTTTACCTTAGATTTCACATTTAAAAAACAATACCCAGAACCTTCAAGGAAAAATATGCCTCTTGAGAAAATAACAAAATCGTACAATAAGCACACCTTATGTGTAAGATGTATAGTTCCAGGGCCGATAACCAGATTTAAGCAAAGACAGTCAGTCATAGCAGGAATCCAATCAAATCTTTGTTAAGTGCACTGGCAGCATACTCGTTCTGTTTTTTTTCTTCATCCTACCCAATAGAGTCCTTTAGTCTAACCCACACTATGCACTAAGCAGTATTTGATTGCAAGCAGGTAAGATTCATGCCAGGACAGCCAGAGAAAAGGGGAATCCAACTGACCTCTGTGAAGATTCCACAACAGCATCTGACCTTTCTCTTCTTAACCATACCCAATTTAGCCCCGAATTCCAAAATACACTGTGCAAAAAACAACACAAGGTTCCAAAGCCACATGTTAAAATTAATTTAAATAATCTTAATTTATTTCAGTCTTATGAGGGATGTTCAAATGTTGAGGAGCTGATAACAAAACGTTAAGTTAATAGTTCTGGAAATATTCAATTAACAGTTCTAAATACACTTACCTGATTCTTTTTCCAGTCAGTCTATCTTTAATATACATATATATTTTAACTGATATTAAACAAGGTGCAGCTCAAACTGCATGGTCACCAAATACGAGATTAACCAACTGCATATTCAATAATATTGGTAAGTATGTAGAGAATAGTGCAAAATAAATACCTTTGCATAATTATGGGTTTTTACTAAAGCTTTTCCAATTTTGCTTGCCAAGGTTCCATCTTTGGGGTTTTTCTGTAATGCTTGCTCATATACATCAATCGCTTTTTCGGGCTATGAAGCAAATACACACAAGAAATTTGTAACAAAATATTAGGTACAATAATTGCTCAATAAAATCTGAAGAGTTACATAGATACATAAAAGGACAAAGCATCATGTGAAATAGGAATGCAAGTAGGAGTGAATAACTTGTACTTAGAACCCCTTCCTCAAGGCACACGATGCCCATGGCTTCAGGTCATGAAATGGATATCAAATTTCTCAGCAACAAATAGGTGGGAATAAATGCAATGTACCTGTGGGGTGAAAAAACACCCAGATTCAGCCACATTTAACAGCGTACTGTTTCCTAGACCCCATTCTTTAACAAGAGGGGCCAGCTCCACTACGACAAAGGGGTGGATGCGGGGAGGGGCTAAGTGGGTTGGTCATCTAGTGGAAATGGGACCACAACTACCAGCACAATAACACAACACCGTGTGATCTGCATTAAATGGTACATCCGTGCCCCCTTCTCCTCAGTTCATAGTTGAAGTACAAAGCATCTCTAACAAAGAATAGGGTGCAAGTGATTTACTATGCTCCAGAAGACAACAAAACCAGGACATACCAGAAGACGCAACCTCATGAAACACTTGAGGGAAGGTGATCCAGGGGGAGATAGAAACAATTGAACATGGTCTAGCCAAAGACAAGAGAACCTTAAAGCCTAAATCACGCTCATCACTGAAAAGAAATCGGAGATAAGCATTGGAGGAGAACAAAAGACCACCTACCTGACTTACCAACGGTCAGATTAAGTAAGACCAACAGCCATGACGGTTAAAAAATGTTTTCAATACATATGTTTAAGAGAGAAAGGAATGGCCAGATCCAGCAAAGCGGCAGAAGAGAAAGTGTGGCAGAGATGTATTCTTTCCTTTCTGGACTATCACAGCAAGAGGAGGAGGACCACTCTGGCCACAAGTATCAGAAAGAGGCTTTAGAGTGCCTAGTGAGAGTCAAGGGGCAGAGAGCATCAAGGAAAGAAGTGAAGCTTTTAAAGCAAAAAAAATAAATCACAGAACCAGAAGCAGGGAGATTGGTGGGGAGCAGAGCTTGCTGAGACCGAAGATGGCTACGAAGATTAGCCGCTCCTTCAGCCGTATTCAAAATACTTCGTGATACTCCACTCCCGCCAAGCCTTTCTGCAAGTGACTAAGAATGACGACGCATGGACGATGGATCGGATGCCAGGAGAAAGCCTGGAGCGCCATACTGCTGGGAGCTCGGCACCAGATTTCAGATCGACTGTTTGGCTCATTAGCACCTCTAACAAGTGTCAGTTTGGGGGAAGCAGCAGTGTCCCTGCATATGCGGTGAAGAGGTCATGCAGTTCTGGGCAAAGGATCATAGCAATAGCAGGTCATGTACAATGCAGCCTGAGTAGCAGCCGCCATGTATTCTCTGGGGCCTTCTGGAGGAGCATAGCTAAAGGCCCGAGACTGGGGGCCGGATACGATGTGGGCCACTGTCCTGCTGTGCAGCTTGATAAACATGGGTCTTCCAAAAGAGTGTGAGTAAGCCACTGGCCACAATACAAGGTACCAAATGCAGTTATACCATCATAAATGCAGGAGTGATATTCATTGGCCCGATACAATTGTTGTTTGCATGGGTGAGAAGAGTGCTTTAAAGAATCGTTGGCTCACACAGAGTCCTAAAATGCACGCTGCACAAATATAAAATCATGCAGACGTGCTGAAAATGTAGCAGTAGGACCCAGTCTGAGCAGACTGGATTGCAGGGGACTGCATAAGTCCACCATTGAGACAAGTTTCCCACACAGCCCTTCACAGCAGAAATAAACACACAGTGAGAATGAGTGTGTAGTTGACCGCATCACAGTCGTATTCCATAACAATACATTTGAGCCCAGATAGATCTGAGAGGTACAAGCGACAGGACTGCACTAGCTGCTAAAATCTCACAACTGGCACTTGACCTGCAGCCGAAGTCCTAGAAACTCTGTCCCTGGGCATTGCACATTCCTTTAAAGTGGACTTACGGACTGAAAATTGGTAAAACAGACAAAACACAGTAAACACTGACATTTAACCCGATTACCTACCCGGGAAGTCTGGAAGATGAAAATACTTCAGAGCAGATGACAGAAGCACCAGAGAAAAACAAGGGAATGAATGAAATTTGAACTTGAAGACCTGAGGCACAGTCTGCAGACCAAAGACTGCAAAACAGATGCCCTAACCTATGGAATGGACAGAATGATTGAACGAGTAGACCTGCAACACATCTGGCTAAGATTGAAAGAAGAGTGTCTGAAGTTGATGAAAAGAATGCAGCAGATGAGAAAACACAAATCCAAGACAAAGAAGAGGCTGTCCCTAATATGACCTAAGAACAAGAATCTTGAAGCCTGATCTTGGTGGCAGAGGAGGGTTGCCCCACTGGCTCAGAGCTAGCAGGTGAAAAATAAAACAATACACTATAAAAATTGTATTTTTCATTTGCCGGCTCTGAGCCAGCATGTGCAAGGGGGATTGGTTTGTAGACTTATAAGTGCGCATCCGTGTTTTGGCCGGCCGTCTCGTGTCAGCCAAACACACATGCGCACTTAGGTTTCTCCAACAGGGATGTATTGAACAGCTGGGTTAGAGAAACAGTACAGACTCAGGCCAATCCCCGCACTGCTTTCATAGTCTGACAGTTGCGTGGGGATTGTACAGAGTCTCTGTTGCTGTCCCAGTATCTGCTGGGACCAGGAAGCAGCAGAACACACCGAGGTGTGAGGAGGGATGCGGTCGGCAGCTTCAGGTAAGTGTTTTCTTTTATTACTACCCACCATTGCATTCCCCAGCACCCCCATACACCTGCTCCACCACCTCCTCCTTGTGTTGCCCACCACTGCTTGGTGCAATAACATCAGAATTACATGAGTGACAGACCACCAGCACAGAAACACTTCGTGGAAAAACTGCAGGTGACCCTGCTGGAACAAGAACCATTCTCTGAGCAGTTTGTGGTGGAGCAAACGCACTTTTCTTCTGACGAGGTAGATTCCTGGGGTTACACCGTGTTAATAGCTAGATTACTGAACTATCGGGATGCCGCTCTGCGGAAAGCATGAGAACTCAAGTTACTGCAATACTCAAGATGGACATCTCATTGTTTCCAGACTTCACTATCCAGGTGCAACAGGCTAGGAAAGCCTTCCAACCTGCAAAAATAAACCCGCAAGCAATGCATATTGACTACAGCAGGCTGTACCCTGCTCACTTTAGAGTGACACTGAAGGGCAAACATTGAATCTGATCTGCACTATTGAAGGAATTGAAACCATATGCCACTACTCAAAGTCAAGACACCGAACCAGAGGGTGCAAACTCAGGACTGATCTTGAAAAACCTTTCTGTTGATATGTTGCTCATCACTGGAGATAACCGCAAGTATGATTGCCTAAGCACAAATGGTCCCTTCTTGTATATCATCACGAATACGCAACAGACACTAACTGACTTTTGATTACATGATAGGATAGAAGAATGCCCACAATAAGTTCGCAGCTGGATGTACCAAGTTAAATGTTGGTATCTCTGGTTCACCAAGACGGATGCTTCACGCACTGGTTAATACTTGCATACTGTGCCATCAAAGGTAGCTGCAGAAGCTCCTCACTACTCCTAGGCAATTTGGTGTGGGGGGGAATGGAGGGAAACAGGACAAAAGGAATAGGCTGGCAGGAGGGTTGCCTGCAACAAACATGAGGCCATGACTGCTGCGTAACGTGGTTTATGGGCCACAGCTGCTCTGCTCCTAGTGTGCTCCACCAGGGTTGACTCTATTGTTTATAACACAACAAGAAGCTACCATGATATTAATGTCTGATCCTTAGTGAAAGTTAAGGCACATTTTGCTGATGATTCAGGTGGTCTTGGACATCTCCAAAAATTGTATGGACTGTTCTCACACCACCAGGTATCATGCTTCATCACCGGCTATACTCGCTCTTTAAAAAACACGTTTGATAAAGGGCGGGCCTACACCTGGAGACAGGGAGGCAGCGACAATGGAGATGAGGGAACATCAGCGAGAGGACCCCGGCAATTCTATGGAGAACAAGGATGTGCTCCATGCCCCCTTTTGGATACTGGCAGCAGCCCTTTTATCCACATGGTTTCCCATACCAACAAGGACCGCTGCCTTTTTTATACAGACACCGGACCCACGGGAAAGGAAGCCAAAAAAATCAGAGTCCAGTGGGAAGTCCAAAAACCCAACACAGTGGTAACAAGAAGCAAGGGGAAAGAACAAGGACCATCAACGAGCAAATAGCACCTAATGTGGTAAACATGAGTAGACACACCTTGACACCAGATGAAGAGAATGTCCTCGCCAAAGGATTAGGGTTTGTATCTACACCCCAGAATGACCTTTTCACCCTTGGCACCGAGCTGGCACAATTTTTCTGGAAAATCAAACTCAAATATTTTTTCGAGGGAAAAGAACGCGACAGTGATGGTACAACCAATAGCTCAGGTCTGAGGAAGAAATCCACTTTTGTACCACCTACCCATGCTATTCCTTGCCACATCCAGGCGTTTGAACAAGCAGTCCTGAAGGAGATCGATGCCATTAACTATACAGAGAACAAAGGTTTCCAAAACCTGAAGCGAGGTGAGAAGACAGCATTGGAAAATCTGAACAAGAATACCAATCTGGTTATCAAGCCAGCGGACAAAGGTGGAGCGATCGTCCTTATGGACCAGGACAAATACCATGCAAAATGCATGCACCTCCTCTCGGATAGAAACAGTTACGAGATCATCACAAATTACCCCACACCCAGACTATCCACCAAGATCAAAACCATGGTTGAAGAGGGATCGCCAACAACTGGATAACCAAACACGAGGCCGAATTTCTAGTTGGGGACATACCACGGACCCCAAGATTCTACACCCTACCGAAAATCCACAAGAACAAGGATCCACCACCGGGACGACCGATTGTGTCAGGTATTGGTTCAGTACTCGAGCCCCTTTCCCAGTTTTGCGACTGGTTCCTCAAACAGATTGTCCAAACATCAACATCACACCTTAAAGACACGAAAGATGTTCTTTGCCTCCTCAGAGACATGGAGAGCGACCCAGTAGAAGATTGGTTGGTCATAATGGACATAGAGGCTTTGTACACAAGCATCCCCCAGAGGCGCACGTTAACAGTTGTGGAACACATACTTCAAGAAAAAGAATGGGACTACATCACTCCTCGCAGTTTCATCATGCAATGCGCGGAAATGGCCCTTACGGAGAACTTTTTTGAGTATGACAATGCCATATACCACCAAATCAGAGGCATGTCTATGGGTCGCATCTTTGCTCCCAGTAGGGCGTGCCTCTATGTTCATCAATTTGAGGAAGACTTCATATACAACTCAGGAAACCCCTTCAGACAACAACTAAAGATGCGGCGCCGATACATAGACGACATCCTCATAGTATGGCATGGGAATCACCAACAAGCCACAGACTTCTTTGAATGGGTAAATACAAGAGACGAGCACCTCAAGTTTACATGTAATATCAACAAGAACGAAGCAGTGTTTCTGGACCTCGTGATCACCCTGAGTGAGGAAGGCCTTAGCACGAAGGTCCACAACAAACCTATGGACAAAAACACTCAGTCAGAACCCCCCAGTGGGTCAGCTCCTCCGTGTGAGGAGGAACTGTTCATGACCATTAGGCCCAAACCCCAGAAGACAAACTGATCCAACGCAATATCCCAAAGAGATGGTTACTAGGGCCAGGAAAAGAGCCCGGAACAACAATCGAGAGGCGTTGCTTGAGCACAATGAGAAACAAGAGATTGACAAGATAGTATGCGTCACCACATACACCCCGATTTCCAACAGAGTACAAAACATCATCCGGAAACATTGGCGCATACTGAATGGGGCAGGTAAACATTGGACAACACCTATCTTTGCCTTTAAAAGGAACTCAAACATCCGTGACGCCCTGGTACACTCCAAAGTTACACAGCCCCCAACACAGACACAAACTACCTTGTGGGATAAGAACAGACCTGTGGGCCACTACACCTGTGGAGGCTGTGTGGCATGTCAATTCACTCACCCCACCAAAGAGGTCAACATCAATGCAGACAGACCTTGAAGAGTTTGACCAACTGTAACACTGAGAATGTCGTTTACCTTATAAGGTGCCCCTGCAACCTCCTATATGTAGGCATGACACTACGTAAAGTGAAGGTCAGAATTAATGAACATCGCAGCACCATTAGATGCAAAAAAAGCAACACAAAACTGACACAACACTATCTAGAGAGGGGTCATTGCGTCAAAGACCTGGAGTGGGTAGTACTGGAGAAAATGCAGCCGGTAAGTCCTAATCTATAAAGAAAAGTGCATATTCGGGAACAGAGGTGGGTGTACCGCTTAAAATCAAGTGAGCATGGTTTGACCGATGAAATACCATGGCTCCATATGAGTTAGATCCAGCTAGATGTACAACAGTACATGATCCAACTTGAATGATCCAACAGTCAACCCAGAGAGCAACACTGGTATGTGTCAAATTTCTAATAATAATTTTGTTTTTTAGAAAATCCCACATTTGGAACCCATGGGCAGTTGCCCAGTCCGCATGGTAAAGAAAGTGGCATCTCCGCATGTTACTATAGGCATAAAGGTAAAAGAAAACTAAAATACTCCAATCTGCCCTCCTGGGCCATTGTCCTTAAAGATAAGTGTAAATATGTTCCCAATTAGATCCATAAGAAACGCTCCCAATGAATGTTGTTTACAGACTGGCCACCATTTTTTTACCCACCATGAGTGTGGACCGCATGCACTATAAACACTCCTTGGCTTCCCGTTTTTTTCAAAATACCACAGGGCGGCTGAGAATGGGTTAAAAAAGGGAAAACCTTGCTGCTCATCAATGCGCATGATTTGGTACCTTCCGAAAAACGCCCACGCATGCGCATGCACCTCACAGGAAGCATCCGAGCAAGATCAGTACGCACAAACATACCGGCTGGGTTATGATGCCCACACAAGGCTATGATTCTACGGACAGCGGAAACACGACGCAGCTCAAAAGCGCCAGGCGTAGCCTCTGGCGATGCCCCAGGTGTATTCAATTACCAAATTGATTAACAATTAAGCACGGGATCGCTCATATAAATACGGCGCTTCCTCCCCGAATCAATCACCAGCGGGGGAGCAGCGAGGAAGGACCGCGGGAATAACACGAGGGACGCACCTTGGAGTAGTATGGGAATGAATGGATGTATGATTGAGGAGTGTGGTCGTATAGATAACCCCTTAGAGTGTATGTAATAATTTGCATATCTCTAAACCTCAGCACTTTTAACTCTTTTTCATTAATTTAACCTGACATTTAGAGTTTGACTACAGGGGTCTCTCTACCCCTCCCTCCCCATGGGACATCCCTACACCTACAATAGGGAAAGAGTGTGAGCAGGCCTCACAACTGTTTTACTGTTGAGCATCACGCATGTAGTGACACGTGTGCTCACCACATGCACTTTTAATATACCACGTACATGTTATGTCTGATTATCTTATGACAAGTATGAGTGCAATTTGAACTGTTCCACTTATGCTGTGAATTGTCATTGTTTTACAGGAGTTCTGATCAAAGACCATGGTAGAGTTGGACTAGAAGCCAGCCTACGCAAGTGGTTTTATCTCTGTCTCTTAGAGGCAGGATAGGAGCCCTCTTTCTTACTCACGCACTGATGAATGCCATGGACCCCCCAGGCCATAGTGGCAGAAACATGCTAGCAACACATATGGAGATGGGGGTACTAGACCACCTAGTCTCCACCATTTCTTTTAATATCGAGCACACTCAGCATCATTAAATTTCACGCAGGACTGTGCATCGATTTTTAGACATCACTCACAATGATGAAGCATGACACCTGGTGGTGTGTGAGGCCAGTTCATAATTTTTTTTTAGATGTCCAACACCACCTGAATCATCTGCAAAATGTGCCTTAACTTTCACTAAGGATTAGACATTAAAATCAGTGTTGCTTCTTGTTGTGTTATATATGTTGGTTGGAGGCCAGCTTACCCTGTATGCCCCATAGCCTCCTGTTCCCTCCCCTTTTGAACAAAAAGGCCGTATGTGTGTATCCTTGACTCTATTGTTGTCAAGGTATGGGTTATGGGTAACGGGGGAAGGAAGGGTTTGCCACAGCAAATTAGAGTTGGTGAGTTGGGGGGGAGGAGGAAGGGAGGGATTTTATTTTATTTTAGAAATAATAAGTAAGGGGAAATGCATATTGCTCAATATTTCTTGTCAGTTTAAACTTAGAGATGGTATATGATGGCACACTAATCTGGAAGTACAAATATACAGGGCTGTAATAGATAACACAGTCAGACCTACCCTGTGACTAATTTCATGGAATATAAAGGACCTGAATGCTCATAGGAAGGTGCGCAGAGTTTCAGCTTACTTAAAAATACATGCTTTTTATTCTGTTTTCTCACTTGCCTGAAGCACAAAGCATAGGGCCTTAAGTGAATTAGTTAATCCACCGGGATCCAATGAAGTGTTTTCCGGTGGGAGGAGACATGCTCCAGTTTTGGTAGCCTGAAAATTAGCCGTACAGCTAAGTTCTGTATTACTTGCAACCTCTTAGTCTCGGCCAGTGGAACATTGACCTGGGTTTCAGCCAGCATTAATCGGAGGTTTGCAGACAACACTATAAATTCCACTGGTCCACTTTTGTGGATAGTGTCAGGCAGTTCATAACATTTTGAGTATCCCTCAGCATTCTAGATGGCAGGCTTTATCAAGACAGCATCAAGGACAATGCCCTTAAATAGATCACTGATAATCTAAACAACCATTCTCAATCTGTTCTTCTGTCTCGCAACACTGCCTCTTTCTTAGAGGTTTGTTCTGGACTACAAATGGGATGGTCGTCCCTGACTAAGGTGGGGAATTTAATCTGAATACGCTGCTTATGTTTTTACCTTCTTTACTTGACACGTAGGAGTAATCTTTGTCTTAATGCGAGTACTTATTAACTTTATGGGTTTCGCAATTATACATTACCAATAAAGATCAACTGTAATCCCACTACTAGGAAAAGGCCCATTTCAACAGAATCAAATATCATGCAGTTAATAATGATAGTTAAGCATAGGTATGATAGAAAGGCTTACCTCTTGAATGTTCATGTAGGCATCCCCAAGAAGCAGATAAGTATGGGAGCTAGGGAGTTTCTCTACAAGGTCTCTGGAATGTAAATATACCACATTATAATGCACCGGGTGTGAATGGGACATTAATAGATGAACTTAATTGATCATCTTCTTTTAAAACAAATGCTACATTCCAAAACAAACAAGGTTACTGTTATTCGATGTGGGACTTTGTTTTATCAATGTAATGAAAACAAACTTAAATAACGTTCTATAACTGCGACAAATGACTACATACAATTACACACACATGGATGAATGCAGCATGGATTTAATAGTATCATAGGATATAACAAGACAGATCTGATCCAACATAACAAACCCCAACACTCCAATGAATTTTCTACCAAAGACTAAGCAGTCATAGTACACAGTCCGACAAAAGTAATATTAAATGCTAAGCACAATGCACTTTTAGTAATTTGTTATTGACAACACCTCACTTTATACCTTATTTGATAAGATAGAAAAGAGAATTGTGCAGTCTTCCTTAAAGACAATCCAAAATTGCAGTACAGAGTTTGGAAATTATAGCTAGCTCTCTTTCCATGTACCATGTTTTTCTCAGCCTAAAGGGGCTGATTGTCCAGCTATTCCATTAATAGATATGGGGCATCAAAAGTTCTCAATCTGACAAACATGACACCAGAGATCACTACAGTAAAACAGAATGCCATCAAAAGACATAAGCAGATCAAAATGACAGGGACAGAACACAAAACTGCAACCTCCACTACAAAAAGTGACTAACTGCTAAAACATAAGGTTTATCAACATCATGTGTCTGAAATTGAAATTAATTGGGATGTTTTGACTTTTATTTCTTGGCAATCGGATAAATTGAAATAAATAAATTATCCTGTTACTCCCCCTACAGTGAACTCCAGAGACCTTTCAATATCTTGTTGTTACTTTTCACTATCAGATCAGTTTGATTATGATGTTGATGGAGCTGGATGGTCTAAAATACTAAGATTTGAGTACATTGTCCCTATTGGCTATGAGCTGGTTTATGTTTAGTAAAATGTTACTGTTACCTCACTACTATATTTTTTCCAATAAGTGGCATCATGCATTGGAGCAATTTTGTTTCATGAATTAGAAACTATACTTCCAATGGGATTTAGATGACAAACTTGTTAGTGTCTGATTCTTCTGGCTGCTCACATATCCTCCAAAATTATTAGGTTGTTATGGCTTTGCTCCGGCTTCTACAGTGTATCTCACATTTTCACTTTGTACAACAGTCTTTTGTCTTCAGATAAGTTAACAATTCTTTCTTAACCATCTCTATCTCTATTGAGCCATTTTGTCAATTAAAATATTCAGGTACTTGTGGATATTTATTACATGGGAAACACTTTAATATGCCTAATGGATTGGTTCCCTGGGGCTAGTATCATATAGTAGATGATTTAGGCAGATAGGCAGTTCTAAGTATACTTTCTCGTAGCACTGTAAACTCTCTAGCACAATGATCCCATTTGAGCGTAATCTTGGATTCATTATTTAGGTCCAATACTTCATTAGACTACCTAACACGTTGTCATTCTTATTAATGAATTTTTAGGTATCAGATATACCAGAATGCAATAACGGCATCTCCCATCCCCAAAAAACTGATGCTTCAGAATCTGGAACTCACTATTTGTGTATGAGTAATTTTAGGTTTAAAACCCTTATACAAGGCGGGATATTTTTGCCACATTTCTGAGTATGCACACCTATATTCAACACTAGACTTATCAAGTTAGCTGGTGTTAAGCAAGCAAACAATATTTGTCACTGTTTTTATTTGGCCCAGACAACCCTATGTAACTTTGATGTAAAGATTTCTGATAATGCTATAGATTCTCATATCCCTGGGCAACACTATACACATTAAGGTGGCAATATCTGCAAGTAAATTCAGGGTTTTTGGCCAAGATTACCTCAATGCTATGCTAAAAACATATTTTGGTGAAATGGGGCTCTGGTATATCAAAATCAGTCTAGTGTTATTGTTACAAGAGATGGGAAAGGTAGAAAGATAGATGCAAGTTTATTGGACTGACCATATTAGTAGCCAAAAGAAACGTTAATAAAACAGACAGTAAAAACTCACCATTAAAGACATTAAAAGTGCAATTGGTAAACATACAGAAAAAGCTAAGAAATGAAGAAGGGGGGAGCTCAATAGGAAGTATTTGTTGTAGCATCAAACACAGATAAATGAATATAGAATGCACTATTACAGAAGAAAAAAACATGAGGAAACATTAAGGGGGTATTTGTTGGGAGGAGATGTATTTATTCTGTACTTGTCTGTAGATTACCACTGTGGAGCGGGCAGTAGACAATGGAAGTGTGCTATACACCTTTAACGGAAAATATAATTTTTCTTATTTATTTTTTCATTCTGATGCTAGAACTCATCCGTTATTGCATTATGAGCTTGATAATGAAATAAAGAAATTTAAAAATAATATACAAAAATTAACTAAGCAAGCACACTTCTTTTGAAAGGTTTTTTATGCAGTTGTATTTTGGAAATATGAACAGTGTTCAAAGATGTTGCTGTACGTTTGCTTTTTACAGCTGAAAGTAGTGAAAAATAAACGCATTGTATTCAATCTAGACACCTGGGCTGTCTCTACTCACAGCGATGAAATGAAGATTTGAACACAACACCTGTGATTATCTCTGATTATCTCTGTGTGAATAGTCAAATTACTGCTACAAAATGTGAGGGAAATTAATTGATGACCTTTTAACACAATACAAGTACCAAGGGGTACGCCAAGAACGGGGAAGTGTATATTACTAAAGGCGGAAGAGACAGTTCCTTTATCCAGAGCAAAAGTCTGCAAACATATGCCTCAAGATGTGTCTACTCGTTACTGATGCAACATATTTTGATATTATAATGAAACAAAAATGAAACAATAACCTATGTAAAATGTGACAGCAGGAACATAAGATGTTACATGAACTGATCCATTTTTGTGCATATGCAATAAAAGATGTATTTCCAAAATATTGCAGTGTTGCTGATTTTACTGGACTTGTGATTTAAGAGAGGACATTTTGCTAAACTTGACTATTGATCGTCTAAATGAAAACATTAGCATAAATCACAAAATATCATGCATAGATCCGGCAGAGATATACAAAGCTAACCCCCCGTTAGGGGTACCTACACAGCCGCCCACTAATGCCCAACTCAGATTAACTCGGAAAAGATTAGAACCCATCAAACCATTAGGGAATCTAATATTTTCAGTGTGCAATCTAGCAAGACTTACAAAGCCATGCTTCTCGCTATTAGAGATATGAAGAACCTGTTATTCCTAGCAGAACAATGGCTCACTAAAATGGAGGATCTTCAGAATTCCTCGTATGAAACACAAGTTAAACGCCGTTCCACCCCTATGGAGGCAGCAAACAGAATTTACCGCCCTGGGGCGCAACTTAACTATCTGACAGACAGTGAGATATTATCCATCCTGTCTACATATGACCCTATTCCCACGTCGATAGGTGAGAGCTTTATCCAAACTATCCCAACGAATGCTGGTAGAACTTCAAAGTCAAACAATAGAAGGATAAACGCTAGCAACCTAAAGAATGTACCATTACTGCCAGGAAAGATAATTTTGCCTACGATCAGTTCCCAAAAACACATCCGGGCCATACTACTCAACTGTCGTTCAGCGAATAAACACGCAGCTGACATAGCTGACCTCATACTAAACCAGGAAATTGACGTAACCATTTTAACAGAAACATGGCTTTCTGACTCGTCCTCACCATGCTTAGACCTATTAGTTCCACCGAACTACCGGATTTTGAGACAGGACAGATGTCACAGAATGGGAGGAGGCATTGTCTGTATACACAGATCAGACATAACCATCACAAAAATACAGGCTGACCCCTTAGAATCGTGTGAATATCTGGGCATGTCACTTAGATCGGCAGATAACCAATCCTGTAAAATACATGCAATCTACCACCCACCTGGTACTAAGAACATGTTCATAGACCAGATGATAGAAATCATAACCACCAACTCTAATCTGCAATCCAAAGATATCTTCCTAGGAGACTTCAACATTCACTGGGAGGATCACTCTGATAGTCAGATCGCACTGTTTAAAGCATTCCTGGAAGAGCAAGCGTTAGTTCAAGGATGTCAACTCCCTACCCACTCTAAAGGCTCCACCTTAGATTGGATATTAGCAAAAGAGAGAGCGATCGAGAAACTTGTAATCACCCCTTGTGATTGGTCTGACCACCACATAATTTTGTTCGTAATTCCCTTCAGAAAAACCAAATCGACCGCACAATCTATTAAACCAAAAAAATGGACCCGGGACACCAGAAGAATTAACTTGGAAAATGCAGCAGCGCGCTGTGAAATAGACTTGCAGCCTCCTAAGAGCATGGTTGACGTCAATGACCTCACGCTGCACTATAACAAGACAATGTCAAGCATTATCGAGGACATAGCCCCACTTAAACTAAAAAGAATCTCTGACAAAGACAAATACCCGTGGTTCAACGGCGCCCTTAATGAAGAAAGAAGGTCACTAAGACTCTCAGAACGTAAATGGAGACAACACCCTTCGTCGCCCCACTTAACCCAACTGAGACAATCCAGGAAAGCTTACAATAAAAGCATTCTAAAATCGAAGAAAGACTTTTTCAGGAAAGAACTGGATAATGCAGTAAACAGACCAAGGAAATTATTCGATCTACTAAAAGAGCAATCAAATAAATCTGCCAAATCGACACCAACCATCACAAATACAACCTTGAATAGTGAAGACTTCTCCGTTTTCTTTACAGACAAAGCAAACGCACTGGAGAGGGAGCTCAAAAAAGCAGCCGAAAACATTGAAAGAGATAAGGACTTCTCAATGGAACAGCAGAATCAACAAGAATTAGAAAAACCAAAAAACAATGCTCAGTGGTCCGGATTTAAGCCGGTCAGCGAACTAGACATTGCGAAGATCTTGTCAACCACTAAACCTAACAATCACTACAACGATCCCATACCGGCAAAGTGCTGGTCTGCGATAAACCACCTGCTAATCCCATCATGGACAAAGGTCATAAACGCTTCATTGTCACAAGGCCAAATACCGGCCTGCCTAAAAACTGGTCAAGTCATTCCCCTCTTAAAAAAACCTACAGAGAACCCTTCTGATCCTAACAACTTCAGACCAGTAACAAATATTCCCATGCTAGCCAAAGTACTGGAAAAATGTGTCCAACAACACCTGAGTCTTCATATTTCGAAAATCAATCTTTTAAATGATTTCCAACCCGGTTTCAGACCAAACCATAGTACAGAAACAGCAATTCTGCAGAAAGTAGATGACGTTTTACTGGCACTCGACCATACCAAAACATGTCTCCTTATCCTGTTGGACCGGTCGTCGGCTTTCGACACGGTGAACCATGAAAAAATAGTCGATCGGTTGAAAAACAGAATGGGTCTAGAGGGAACTGTCCTTAAATGGTTTAGATCCTTTCTCGAGAATAGATCGCAAAAATTCATAGTCAACCAAACCCTCTCAGGCCCAACCAGCAACAATATCGGAGTTCCGCAAGGGTCAACACTATCTCCGGCGCTATTCAACCTATACGTAGAACCACTAACGGATATACTACAAAAAGCGAACATTTCTTTCCACATGTACGCTGATGACACCCAGCTGTACATCAAGGTCACATCATCTGAAGAGATAAAGACCATGAACCATGCACTATCGAGAACCATCCAATGGTTAACGGCTAACCACCTGAAGCTAAACCCCCAGAAAACAGAATTCCTATTGATTACACCCCAAAAAAGCAAATCAAATATAGTAGAATGGACCAACACTATCACTGCTCTAAAATGTACTCCGAAGATTGTCGACTCTACTAAATCTCTGGGAATTACTCTGGACAAAAACCTGAACATGTTAGCACACATTAGTTCAATGGCAAAAAACGCCCGTTTCCATTTAAGTTACCTGCGGAAACTGAAACCATTCCTAAATAAAACAGATCTCAAAACAGCAGTTCAGGCACTGGTCATATCAAGGATTGAGTATGGTTGCACAAATTTGGCCGGGCTCCCCAAGATCTCAACAGCACCACTGAAAGCATGTCTGAATGCTGCCACAAGACTTATATCTGGATCCAAAAAATTCGACCATATCACCCCTCACTTGAAAGCCCTTATCTGGCTGCCCCTCGAAGCAAGAATTCAATTCAAGTTGGCATGCATCACGCACAAAGCATTACACAACAAAACTCCAGTTTACCTCGCAAAAAAACTCACGCTATCAGGAGGGTGGCGATTTTCCAGGAGCCATGCAGACCTTCTATTGAAACCGGCTCGCTTTTGTAAGAAAATAACTTATGATAGAGCATTCTCCGGGGCAGCTCCAAGAATCTGGAACGCTATCCCCCCTAACATTAGAAGAATTCCTTCCATCACCGCATTCAAAAAGGAAGCAAAAGCATTCTATATGAGGAAATTTCTCCCATAAGTACATAGAGCAAAATCTTTGTCACTGTCTACAAACCTATCATGACTACTCCATGTGCCCGCTAGCTGCTCACTAACCTTATATGGACCTGTATATACATGTTCAAAATGTAGTCTGTTACTTTAAACTACTCATGGTAATTCAATATGTGTATATATTATCTTTTGCTGCCTAATGCTCTGTTCTAAACTTGGTAGGCATCTAATGACTTGTAACGTATTCGGTTCTGTTTCACCGAAATTCAGCTGTATAGCGCTCCGATACCCTACGCAGGGTCATGTTCGCGCTATAGAAAACACTAAATAAATAAATAAATAAATAAAAAAGCCAGCACCAAAAATATTTTAAAGTGAGGGCAGTCTCAAGTAAGTAACAAAATATCTCCTCACAATCACTTGAAAAGAACACAATAAATGCTGCTGAGCATTTTGTTTTAAAGTCACCATTGGGCAAATATGTCATAATTAGGGAATCCACTCCCAACTACAAACACTAGAAAATCCTCAAGGTACATGCAGCATTTTTCTACAACCCACAAAACACCTGCAAGATCTGGGTAGTTGCAGCAGTTTTAACCTGATTGCCTACTAGCATCCACCAACTACAATGGACCTAACATGGGCTCTAAGCTGGCTGGTTTAAAGTGAGACCAAACAGATCGTACACATTTGTATAGCTGAGGACAAAGGAGGTACCCATGGCTGTTCTTGTAAGTTGCTTATATAAAGTATTCTGAAATACAAATAAGGTTATGATATATACAGAATTCTCTCTTGGCTAAAAAGTGGAGCAGATACTTTGGGCTGAGGAATTTACAGTATACATGTAATGTGCCCTGTTGGCTGTGATATAATGTTTATGTATGTGGAAGAGAAGAAATGGCAGCGGATCTTTGTCCATCAATGAAAACAACAGAAATTTGAGATTTACTAACAATTTCAATAAAAGTGAAGTTTATTTTCTTGATGACAAGGTTAGGATCCAAAACACAAGTCTAAAAAAAGAGTTCTATTGTAAGCCTACATCTGTTAATTACATTTTACATGCAGGTAGCCACCACGCACACAATCTGGAATGGAGTATCCTCTATGGGGTGCTATTCAGGTAAGGGAGCAACTGCAGCATAGCTATTCCATCTGATAAAGAAAGAACTAAAAGGAGAAGCTACACAAATAAGAGTCTTCTCACTGCAATCGGAAAGTAAGTAGAATGGAAACTATTTGCTACTAGCTGTTAACAGAGATGACCAAGACATGCTAAGATTGAGCACAAATTATAATGTACAATCCAAGGAGGATAGGGAAATATTACAAAAGCACTTGAGTCCTCAAGAAGACAATATAAAAGAGCAACTACCAAGTGCGCTTGTTGATCACATAAACAGACCTCACAATTTTCAAGACACACTGGTAAACAGTTGTTTACTACCCAGAGAACCTGAACAGACAAGGTTAACAACTCATAAAACACAGAAATAGGCCAGTTATTGTTTAGTGAACTATAACTTGCACTCCCATCATGTATTTTTTATGACTTCACATATTGCATCACTCATGACATATTATGTGGCATCATTGATCACATCACACATTGTATATAAATAACATTGCTGAAATTCCTAATCAGGTTAATCAATAATTATGACCGTGTGCTAAAGGCTTTATGAACGAGGAATAATACAACAACCTAAACCAATGTGTGGGCTCTTGTAAGCTTGTCTTTGAGCTTTCAAACTAAATTGGATATATTTTAAGTGAAGCATTTCTGAAGGATGTCGTCGTCTTTTTACTGCTATTAGCCCACTGGAAGTGTGCAATGGTGGTAGGTCACTTACAAAGAAGTGGCCTCTGAACATCACTGAACAGCACAAGACTGTCGTAAGAGGAAATTAAGGACCGCTCAAAGCATATCATATGAACTGTTACTCTGTAGGAGCACGGCATAAGTCAGCTGAACGGAATACGCTGTGTAGTCGACATAAACTGTACCATAGTTCTTTTTATTGTTGGACTCTATAAATGATGTAACTGCGGTTTTTATTTTGATGATCTTTCACCGTTGAGCGATTTTGTAAAGGTTTTAATTAACTTATACAATAAAATTACTCACTTACCTGGCTGCACAGCTCCAATGGCTGAGTGGATGGCTTTTAGGTCTATCCTTTGAGGAGACTGCTTTAATGTACTTCTATTGATGAAGACCTGATGCCTACAAGCGTGATCTAAAGTACTTTGATTCGCCCTAAGCTGTTATACCCATGCCCTCATACTCACAAAACAGGCTATCCCAATGCCTAAGCACCATCATGGGTCTCCCAACTCCCACTTTGCCACTTGGCTCTGGACCTCTATGTACCTGCCACTACACCCACATCATGACATGACAATAGGGGATTTATAAAATGAGAATCAGCGGCTCACTTTCGAGGAACTCCGTTGTAAATTCAATCTGCATGAGGGTCAATTCCTTTTGTATAACCCATTACACACTGCAATACAGTGGCTCTGGCCCACCCTCCATGAGTCCTGTCCTGGAGACTCACCCGACTCCAAGCCATGTATACCAGGGAAAATGGCCGGCACCATGTAACTTGGTTGTATAAAGCTCTTCTCTCTTTCTTTCTCTTCCCCATCTCCAACTTTCCTGAGAGATAAATGAGATACAGAAGCAGACCGTTCTTTCTATGACTGAGACTGGGCGCAGGCACTAGCACTCCCACATAAGAGAAGATATAATGCTAAGTTCAAACTGATTCAATATTTTATACTTCACAGGGCCAGTCTTTCACCAGCAGCACCTAAGTCTTTACCCACATGTCCAGTACATGCCCTCGATGCTTAGCGGGCCCACTGACTTCACACAAATCCTGACCCCTCCTTCAGCCCTCTGAACCTACGTAATAAATATTGTATCTTCCCTCACAATCCAATGGATATCATAGAATTGGGCCCTACTAGCACAGAGAATTTACAGAAGAACCAAGTAAGATAGGACAGCCTCTCAATTTTCATACATTGCTTTTTCTCTCATCAAGAGAGCCATTATCACTCAATGGAAATCCAGGACTCCTCCTTCACTGAAGACTTGGTCGCATACACCATAAAAATGGGGTAGGGCAGAAAGCTCCTGTTGAACTTGGCCCTTCTTGGCAGGTTCACCCCTGAACTTTTTGCCTTAAGCTCTGACATGGTGGTAGTGATTTTAGGCCTCTGGGCACTTTAGCACTGTGGCCCATTGTAAAGTGCGTGTGTGCTCTGAGTGCGCGTGGTGAAATTGGCCTGCCCTCCCATAGGAATGCATGGGAAGTATGTGTGTCCATGGTCATTCCTGGTATGAGAAGAGCACAGGGTCGAGTTTAGTTCGTGCGGACGCATGAGAATAAATGCTGCGTAATGGTGTGCGCAGATTCATGGTGATTGGTGGAGAAGTGCCACTTTTAGAAGTTGGCATTTTTGTGTGCTGTGTGCCTGCCTGCCTGATGTGAATGGCATGTCTGGCTTGTGATTGACAGGAGCTGAGAGGGCTGGGGAATTCCAGGAGCCAGGGTGAGTCTGCCCAGTGGTGAATAGAGAGATCTGCATCTAGATGGGAGGGAGGAGTTGCACCTGGGACCTGAATAGGACTGTGCCTTCCCTCCACAATGCTGGCTTCGCCCCCTGTGGTGCGTCTGAGCACCTAGCCCCCTAATTTTAAAACCAATGGACTTCTCTCTAACAAATTGTAGCCCCTTAAACTTACCGCAACTTACTGAATACCCATACCATCCCTCACATTTTTAAGTCTCTGGTTCCATATCTCCATTAACATCTCAAAGATCAAATTAAGTTTATTAATTGCATCAATTAATTAATACCATTGGAATTAATAACCAAATGATACACGATCTAAAAGAAAAAGAATATATTACATTATAAAATGCTGCAAAAAATCAAAAGGAGAGTGGACCACTTGTCCTGTGTAGCCAGGGTCTTTTTGCTCTTGATTTCTTTATAAAAGAACCCTCATAACTATACACAGGTTTGGAAGCGGCATGTACTGGGTTACCGCTTGTGTGTAATAGTACAGCATTATCATTGGGTCTTTTTCTGAATGTGTGCTGTCCTCCACCCGGAGGAAGACCATCTGGTTAGACAGTAGCGTCCAGACATGAAAGATCAGGAGGGTGTGAGAAGGTTCATGTCAAGTGAATTAAAATCTCTAGATCATTGTTTCAGTTATGATTTTATTCTGTGAATCTTGATCAGAGAGTGATAAAAAGGTTCGAGTGCGGAGGGAGACCGAGTTACTGGTCTGCCGTACTTTTCAAAATGTAAAGGTCGACATGTTTCAGCCTACTGTAGTAGTCTATAGGCTTTCGTCAGGACCGATATCAAGGAAGGCGCATTGTGGCTCCTTGTTAAGTGAATTTTTCCCACTTATCTAGTTTAAATGGTCAGATCCGTGTATCTGTACCTAATTGAGATAGAAAAAACAGTTGTGTTCAAATTCTTGTAAGGGAACAAATAATCATGAATTTCTGTCTCATAGATTATTTGTGGAGCTACTACCATTATTTTGGAGAAGTGAAGTTAAAACAGCGTGAAATCTTTGGCAAAAATAGTGCGAAAAAATGGGGGGGGGCGGTTTTATGAAGTGATGGAGTTCATTGTGCTGGTGATTCATCTAATGGCGAGGTAGCGGAGTCTATAGATGGTCACTAGTTCAAGCTAGACTATGAAAGCTATCATTGGTGGTTAGTCAAACAAGTGGCTCAAATGTAGGTTGCATTAAGTTACGGCGTTCAGGTATTAGTTAAAGATCAATCATCGTGCACTCTTTAGAGATCGTGATTATATCTCGTCGGAGGTGTATACATCAAATCGATGCTATGCAGGATTTAATAACACTGGAAACATTTAAGAAAATGCTTTTGTTGATGGTGAAACACTCGTGCCGGCGAAGTAGGTCAGAGAACACATAACACATTTGGTGATCGTACAGTTTTTACCTTAAGGAAAGAAATGTTTCCTTTTCCGGAGGTGCCCGGGGGCGTTAGAGAAACCGTATTTCTAAAGTTTAAAGAGAAGCATAAGTAAAACGGGATTAGAAACATCTTACTTTAGTGTAGCTCGACGTTCTGCTTGCGGCGGCCATCTGTGCTTACCGGTTCTCTCTCGTTCGTTGACTTGTTCTGCCTCTATCCGCTGCACCTCCAATGGAAAGCACTTGTTGAGTCTTGCCGTTATCAAGCGGAATGGTAATGGAGACAGAGGAAAGACTCGTTTCGTGTGTGTGTTTTACAGTCATGGTTGGCGTCAATTGTGGTTGGCAAATTGGCGGTATGTGTGGAATGTGTAAAATAGCTAGGGGATAATCATGATATGTGTATACTCGTGGCGTCTTATCGCTCTTCTAATGAAATATAGATTCAGTGAAGAACTTGAAGTTTTTAGTCAGTCTCAAGTATCAGAAATGTTGTATGTTTTAGATAGGGTCGTCGGATATAGTTCCAATTATGCCAGTGTGTGCCAAGGGATATTATCATTTAAGCCCTGTTTATCTGTGCCCAGACGGTAAATCCAGCGTTGTTCCTTTTCAAACAAGATGCTAAGATGTTTCTAATCCCGTTTTACTTATGCTTCTCTTTAAACTTCAGAAATAAAAAAAAAACCAGCGGCAGCAACATCCGCGGACAAACCTTGATAAAGTTCTATTCAAGTCGCTCAACCTTGGAGCACCAACAACTTCGTTACCATGACGATGGTCCACGAGAATGCCCCGGAAACTCCCTTATAACCAACCAATGCGCAGAAGCGTCTCGCAGCACCACGCATTTGCTGGAAACGCGAGGAAAGAGGATTGCCGAAGACTGAACAACCACAAATTCTTTGAATGAGAAGACCGGCACCCAAATCCCAACCGAGAAAAAAGGTACGGAAAGCGCAAACTACAAACTTACTAACAAGCATGCGGTGATCCGAAGAGGCACTCGTTTCCTAATAACAATGTGTTAGCTCAAATACTTGCAAACGCATTTTTTAAAAAAAAAACTCCAACTCGCATGCAGCACAAGACGTGTAAAGTCAAACTATTGATAGTTTTAATCCGAGCACACAATTCGACTTTAGAAATACGAGTAATCAGCACCAACAATAAAAATGAAAACACGTTAGCCACGTTATGCCTTTCGAAAAATAGATCGCCTAAGCACCACCTCTGCAAATCTCGACAAATCCACAGCTAGACAACATGTCCGCATTAAAATACTTTAAAATACAAAAACAACTCACGAATACAAACTCAAACAAATACGTTTATCTACTTTCAGTTCCGCAGGAAGAAATCCGCCACATAAGGCAAGCTGAGTAAAGTCACGTAATCTGGATTCTTCAACCAAAGAGTTGAAAGGTAGGACAATCACCATCCAGTGATTAGAACAAAAAAGTAAAACGCTCAAACCACGAGTGCTAATATCCATACCACTCATCTCTGTATTTCAGACAAAGATGTAAAGCCACCGTTTCCTGAGCGCACGTAAGTTCCGCAACATATCCCTGTTTTTCACAGCATTTTCACTACAGCCCAGAAATTAAATTAAAACAAACATAACCTTGTTCCCACAGGTAGAGACGTCCGACCATAACCACACAACAGCCCTGAAGACGACCTTACGAATAGAATACAGGTCCCCCCCTGTCATAGGTCGAAACGCGTCGGCTAATAGGCAGAGATCCAGATATCCCTGGGAGTGATATATCTAGACATCAGTACTTCCCAAAGAACGCGAGCAACAAACTAGTGTAACGTTCCCCTTAATCATCAAGATATAAGTATCTTACTCTGCCATAGGACCGGACCAACAGTCAGGACTTGAGGAACGAACCTGTTCTAGTTCCCAAAGATAGATCATTCGGACAACTCATTAATGTCATGTGAAAATTTATCATTTGTCTGTTTAAAGTTTTTTGAATTGTAGTAAGTCTTGTCACTAAGTCACTGTATATACATGTAAATATTTGTCACTATTTCATGTTCAGAATGTGTATATGGTAAAATGAAGGAGTGTTCGTTCAGTTACAAAAAACAAGAAAGTGCAATAATTGATGCATAAACCGCAGTCATTAAAAAGGCTAGCAGGAAAAAGAAATTTTGTGATCAATGGTGTCAGAGGCAAATGCATGTTATAAAAAGCAATAGGCTAATTAGCCTCATGCCTGAGGTGATTCTTGGTTTATTTACCGTTTAGCTGTTTTTCTCTGAGATCGGGTCAACGCTACTGCGGGAGTTTGTATTGTTGTGGGGATTTTCTCCTGCAGGGACCCTCCAAGACTTGTTTTCACACCCTCATAAAAGTTTGCAGCACCTGGGGTGAAAGGTTCCTGGGGCTTTGACCCCACATGGTGAGTTTCTCTCATGGGGGATTACCGGGGACGATGTGCGGGTCTTTCGGAAGAAGCTGAAAGCTTTATGTCCAAAGCCTGGGCAGGCCTGGGCAGGCAGCACCGTCAAACGTTACAAACGTTACAAATCTTCATGGCAGAGATGGTCCCATTGGTGTCTGCGAAGGGATCTCTATCCCATGGCAGCAGATGTGATCCATGTCTTGAATTTCCTGGCCTCACTGGCAGAGGAAGGTTTAGCGTATAGATCGGTTAATACCTTCCACTCTGCTATTTCAACGGGTCATGCTGTGGTGGAAAGCTCTCCTCTGGGGGAGCACCCCTTGGTATGCCATCTGCTACAGGGAATTTGTCTCTCCCTGCCGCCGGAACCCAGGTATTCCACCCTCTGGGACGTGAACCATGTCCTGAATCTTCTTATTTTGTGGCAACCGAATAGGTTTCTGTCAAGGAAAGAGCTTTCAACAAACCTCGCCATGCTTTAGTGTCTGGTGTTTCGGATGTTTGGGCCTTGGATGTCACTGATCGGATTTTTACCCCTTCAGGAGTAACCTTTACAGTTCGCATTCGGACCAAGTGCGGCACAAGGGTGATCTCATTTCCGGCTTTTCCGGAATCACATAAATTGTGTGTTGTGGCATGCCTTAAGGCTTATGAAGAGATGTCAGAGGAGTTTCGCCCTCCTGGGGAGCGTCAGCTCTTGATTGCCCTGCGGAAACCTCACAGGTCGGAGTCTTCTCCCACGATTGCCAGGTGAGTAATGCAGGAAACTGGTATTGATCTGCATCTGTTCAGGGCCCAGTCCACTCGTGGGGCAATGGCTTCCAAGGCTTTTGCACTAGGGGCTTTTCTTGAGGATATTTTGAATGCGGCAGACTGGTCTTCGGACTCGACCTTTAAAAGGTTTTATTTCAAGCCAGTGCTGCATATGGCCCTACCGGGGGTAAGTAAGCTTTGAACTACTATAATCCTTGCCTCCGGTGCTGACATAGAATGAAAAATGTCCTAACTATGTAACGGAAAGTTTCAATCCTATTAAGGACACAGAGGTGAGGATTATCCCACCCTTTGATGTTACCACGGAGCATGTGGTTGGATCCCTCCCAATGTCAGTAAGTAACTGCTTTGATTATTATTGTTTGCATGGATGAGTTTTCCTATGCCATGCTCCTTTTTCTTTTCTTTACAACGTTTGAAACCTTAGCCATGGTTGAGTTTTTCTAATCTGCCCTCTTTCTTTCAGGAATGGACTCTAATAAACAGGATGCCTGAAAGATTGGATTTGCCGGACTACGCTCAGCGAAAGAGGATGGACAGAGTTGAGGGACTATACCGGGTCCTGCACGTCCCTGATTGGCTGATGGAAGAGACTGTCTCCATGCTGGACTCTATTGTTTTTGAAATTCCCAAGACATCATGGGAATTGCAGTTAAAGTGTTTTCTCAAAATGGCTGCTATATTAAAAGTGAAGAAAGTTGAGCATAATCCTCGCCTTTGCGTCCTTCATAGAATTAAAACTTTCTGTTACGATAGCTAGGACATTCTTCATTAAAAGCTAACATTGTTGCATAGAAATTAATTATTACAATGGTTATGTCCTTTCTCTAATAAGTGTTTGTAGCTTAGGGAGAACATTTACAGACTAACAGTTCATCGTATCACAATTAGTTACTAAAAATTGGTGGGATCAAAGCATAGATGTTAGTTGTGGCAGTCATTGCAAACTTTAGCAGTAACAGGAGTTTGGAACCTGGACAGCAATTTTACAACTAGACAGCTCAATATGGTGTCTTCTGGGTTCAGACAGGCTATGATTGCCTGCCTGCATGTTTGCATTTCTCTGGCATTAAAGAATGGTTTCAATAGTTCTCATATTGCATGCTTTAATCTTGGGCATATACAAACCAGATGGATTAGGTCCTCTTTTGTCGCCTCACACAGTCTGCATGCAGTTCCTTTTTTTTTTTTTTTTTAGCAGAGTTTTATATAGCACAAACTTGACCCGAATCCAATCAGGTATCAGAGCGCTTTACATAGCACCAGTTACGTTACATTAGGACACACATTCATTCTTTGTTAGGCACGGGGAGATTAAGTGATTTGCCCAGAATCACAGGATGTTCAGTGTCATTACCGAGACTCAAACCCAGTTTCCCAGGTCCGAGGTCGAGCGCCCTAGCCGTTAGGCCAACTCCTCTCCCCAGATAAGTTGCCAGCCAGGCCGTTTTCCCCACCAATGACAGAAATTACCCTTATTTTAGGAGGTGGAATTTTCATTTAGTGACTGGTGAATAAATGGATCCAAAATAGGGTGCAGGTTTCATGGACATAAGCAGTAATCACCATCCATGCATGCGATCGCTTTGCCGAAGACGATTCATCCTCAGGCAATGATTTTTTTCTCATAGATTTATTTAATATTTTTTTTTAATCCAGATATGGCAAGGACAGATCCCATATGGCTTGTACTTTATTTTGCCTATGCATTTTTCCAAATAGGCTTTTAAAGGAGTCAACGAGGAGCTTGCAATCACGGACCACAGAGTTGTATTAATGGAGTATTCTTCGGCGCGTTGGAGCCTGAAGCAACAACTAATGAAAGTCCAGTGAGGTGATGGCTTGTTTATTAAGGCCAAATTCCACTGGTGAAGCGGATTGTGGGATCTAAAAAATTTGCCAATACATTTTCATTATTGTTTCTACAAGTAAAGCAATGTCTCAACCTTGTAAAGCCTCACAGCCGTAGGTGAGAGCTGAGACAACTTTTGTAGGCATGACTGTCAACATTGGATTAAATGTTGGTCCGTTTAGATTATTGTATAGGGAGAGAAAACCATTTACCCAGGTGTTACCCTTTCTTGTTAACTCATGTTTTTGTGGTAGGAAAGTGCCTTTATTGTTGATGAGGACCCCCAAATGCTTACAGACATCCACACTCTCAAGACGCAGCCCATTTAAAAGAGTTTCTCATACGATTGTTGCTGGCCGGAACTGTCTAATTTCCAGCATGTTTTTATTGGCGTTTTCAGAGAGCATATCCAATAAGTGCTGTAGTCCTGCCTTTGTTTGACTGCAGAAGAACACATCGCTGGCATACAAGAGTTGGCAGTTGACCCAAGCAGACAGGATGACAATGTGTCTGGTCGAGAAGCTTTGTTAGGTCTGATAAAAAATAAACAAAAGATTGAAGAGAAAAGAAGCGAGAAAACACACTGCTTGCAGCCTTGATGCGTCCATACTTTACCATGAGACGCAAGTACCACTGCCTATTTTTATTAAGATCCGAGTTTGGAATACATTTGTTGTATCCCTCTCAAAAGAAGTTGGGAAATGCCCCATTTGACAAATTTGAACCATAATTTCTCGCGACTGATGCAATCAATGGCTAACTTAGAATCGAACGAAACACAGAAGTAAAGGTTGGTTTGTTTTCTTCATTGTGTTAATGATCAGCGTCAGCACCAAAAGATCAATTGTCGTCCCCAACCCTCTCATAAACCCTCTTTAAGGGAATAATGTTGTTTGTCGCTGACCCGGTGGTTAGTTCAGCCAGGAGAGCTGATGGAAAGTACTTTGCATCAGTCTAAATGGATTCTATTAGTCGGTAATTTTCTGGCTTCGATCCAGCTCCACCTTTATAGGTTGGATTTAAGATGGAACCGCACGAGGTGGCTGGGGTTGTGCCAGAGACTGAAATGTAATTAAATTAATTGGTGAATTTCTCACACATTAACTGGGGATTTTCTTTATAGATAGCCGGTGGAATGCCTCAGGTTTGTACATTTTTTTTTATTTTAGCATGAAATTCCAGAGTCTCGAGACAAGCACAATGCAATCGACCCTGAGGTGGTTGATTATAGATTTGAATTTTGGGTTAAATGTGCCATCCTACTGAACTGTTTTTGTGGGTAGCTGCAAGGCTGGGCTGTCTTCTGGTAAATACATTGCTTGAATAAGTAGCCCAGATATTTTCAGTGATGTTGGAGTGGTATATGGATTAAACTAGTCTTGCAATTTCATTTATTGTTTCCCAAAAATGTTTTGAGTTATTCTGTTCAAGGTCATGAAGAAACTTGGCCCAGATAGAATCTTTGTAGCCTCCTCTTCTCCTTTCATAGCTATTTATTGTGCTGTTTTTATTTTGTTTTGTTAAGCTTAGCAGTTCCAGATGGTGGACTAAAGGAGAGAACTTCTCAATGGCTCGATGTGCTTGGTTCCACTTCTGTTTTGCCTGACTAGAGGCAGGTGTTACTTTCTTCCTCCTTTGATGTTGGTGTTCTTGTTTGTTGCTGATGCAGTCTTCCCCTTTGTTATATTCTGAAGCTAATTTCAGCCAGAATGCTTCCCACTGTTGCACCGGATCAGTGTGGGTAGCCTTAGATTTATATAAAATTCATTCTGCTCTTTACTTAGTCTGGTTTACTGATCAGGTTTTTTTTTTAAATCACGGTATACGGAGGGCTAATATTTATCTCGATAGGTTGATTCGAAGCTGCTAGTGATAGTTTCATCACTTGTGGGAAATGGTCGCTCTTTGTTGTTTTGCCAATTTTGTACTCCTTTAGCAAACAAAATAAGTTAAGTGAATCAAAGGTCTAGTCACTGATTGATGGAGAGTTTGGTACTAAGTGTTTTCTACGAGATGGAGTGTCTTCAATCGTTCTTCCATTCAGAGCCCTCATGCCTGAATATTCCAACTTGTTAACTAAATGCTAACCCTGTTTGCCCCAGTGTTTCTTATCGCATTGGTATTTTAAGGGAATATCTTATTGTGCATTTTGGGCAAAGAGGAACTCATCCTCTTCAGGGAACATCTCAACCATCATTTACTTCAGCCTGCTCTTCAGGAAACGCTTTAAATTCAACAGCTCCTATTTCAACAAAATGGCATTCAAGAGGGCATCACTTTTCTCCTGAATAACACATGTTAGAACTACAGCTGTTCTTTAGAACTATGTGGTAATGCTGCAGTTGTTTACTAGAGATTTAGAATGCTGCTGGTGTAGGAAATACATGTTTCTTTCTGCATTTCAAAATCTTTTACTGAAATGGATGAGGCAGATGTTTGAGAACTCAACAGAAATGTGTCCTTATTTTAGCTTACTGGAGAACTCGCCATACTTTCCATAACAAACATTAAGCTCATTAGGTTAGATTCTAAAGGAAATGTTTTACAGCATTGATTCCATCAAGAAGGCTTTTGTAATAAATACACAATGTTAGGGCTCTAGTTGTTCATTACAAAAACCGAAGTATCAACAGACAGGCTGCTGCTAAAAGTATATGTTTTACTCTGAATATCAGACTGGATTCTGACATGGATGAGGAAGATAGTGTGAATTTATTTTCAGGAGCACTTTTCATAACCTTCATGATAAAACCACGAAAGAAATCTGTTTTTTGTTCATAAAATCCCTGCAAGGGGCAGCACGTACACAGGGTGTAATCACCAGAATTCCAAAAATGAGTATAACACCTATCAACAAATAATTTATATTATGACAAAAATTTGTTAGCACCACTTAGAAGTACTCTTCAAATCTTGGCACGAACTACAATAAATTTCAATGAGGACCATGACACCAAGTCCTATAATGGCTACCACAACATACTGCTGCTGTAGTGGCCAGCCAATCAAGAGGATTCCCTTTGCCCCCCAGCCCCTCCCCTCACAGGCCCCTGGGGCTCAGGGTGCATCACTCTACCTCTTACATTTTTGTCTCATTTCGTTTCAGGATGTGGGGGCCAAGTCCCTCAGTGCTGTAATGGCTGCCACAGCATATTGTCCATGTGCTGGCCAGACGATCAAGATTGACTAGTCCCCTTTAAAAAGTGTCCAATCAGAGCATAACTGGACACCAACAATGCATGTCCAGCCATTTTGAACCCCTTCATAAACACCTCTTTAAACACAAATTATTCAAAAACGGCTGAACAGATTTACACCAAATCACAAAAAGCACGTTTTGAGGAAACGTATAACTTTTTTGCCATGTTTCATGTAATCCATTTCAGCCTTGATTTCTGTATCTGCAACAGAAGTTTGCTATGAGAAATAACATGGGAAATCAACGTTTTAGGACCTGCCTTTTTCTTGTTCCAAGCTTGACGGACCACCCTCAAATTTCCAGGAAAGAGCTGAGGTGGATGAACTTATCAATAAAACAAAAAACGCTTGTTATGGAAACCCTGACCTAATTGTAACTACACACTGGTAAAGGCCACAACGTAACATTTTTCTCCATTGTATGATAGTATTTTTGGACAAGTGGCTTGCTACAGGAGGAGAAGTGCGTGTTTAGCAGACTGTTGTGGGTGATGTAGGAAGCGTTTTGGCATCTTGTATGAGTGATTAGAGAGGTGCTCTTATCTTGCCTTGGGGCACCTTGCCTAGAAGTGTGATGAACGAGGTGGCGCGAGAGAGGGCTGCATAATATAAAGCTAAAATATGTCAGTTAAAAATTTCTCTACATGGCCTCTGTTATATTTCATGGATTCTAATATTCTAGATGCAAGGATCTACCAGGATGGTTTATGTTGTAGAACGCCAAATTGAGGTGCAACCAGGACAATAAAACAACCTAGCTGGAGGGGAACCTGGGTGCCATATGCATGAAAAACAAAAAGATGAGGAGAAATCAGAAAAGGCTGAGTAATACATATGGCAACATAAACAAGGCAAAGATGGTGTCAAGAGTGCACAATAAATCACATAAATCGCATAAATCACAGTAGGTCACATAAGCAGTAGCCATACACCTTTTTCAGAGTAGGGATGTTGCTGTACAAAAACACCTCATGAACGAGGAAAGAAGTAGAAGCAGAATCAAGGTTAGCTGTATCTTCATGTCTTTACATGTGGAGTTAAGAATAATATCTCTAACATGCTTAGATGTTCTTAACTTCACAATACAGTGTAGTTAATATTCTAAATACACTATATTTACAGGACGATATTATCATTGCTCCTATTCAGAAATACAAACTGGTCAACAGCTACTCCTATAGACAGCCTCTTAGCACATTTTAGCTACCACGTTGCCGCCGGCAAGACGTGGAGTTCTCTATCAAGGATTGTATGTAATGCAAGCCCTTTCAAGATACTGAAGCACACCAAACTGAGTTTCTGTTATTGAAGGGCAAGACATGACATAAAACAAAGTTGAGAAAATTACTCATTTTGCACGGCACCCAAGCACTTGATAGCTTCTACTGAAGACTATGAAGAATTTGTAGTAAGACCACGGACCACAATTCTTTGGCATGAGAAAATACAATCCTTGCTTACCTGTAGCAGCTGACATATAACTTCTTCTCTTTTCTGTGATGAAGGTAAATATCTGCCATTTTTTCTTTAGCTTGTATAAAATAGGTCTCCTCAGATGTGATGTTTCGCAACATAGTTAAGGCTTGTTCAATATCACCTTGTGCTAAGGCCATGTCGGAATTAGCTATCATTATGCGCAATTCTTCAGGTGTACCAGAAAATTCATTAATGGCGTCTTGCAATACTTTAGCAGCTTCGTGCTGGAAAACACAATAATCCAAAGTAAGTAGTTGGGCACACCAATGAGACTTGATATTTAAACATAATTATTTTTCTTTTTTATTTGAAAGCACACTTTATTAACTTACTGATTTCCACTTCCTTAATGACGAGTGGAGCTAAGTAATTACTGGAATAGGGAAGTGTACCTTCACTGTTGCCAAGCCTGAGAAAAGTGTTACAAGAAGTTAAACACTGACATTTTACAAGGTGAATTACATGACTGACCTTCAAAAATGATCAGAACTGTCCACCAACCTAGCTCACTAATGCCTTTTTACAGAAGGGTTCTACTTGTATCCTTGCATTAGCACTCGAGACGCCACCCTGATGACTGCCACAACAGGTAACATTAGGGTGCCCTCCAGTTCAGGCCACAACACTGTGGAACGTGGCGGCCTCAGGTCAACTTTGACAAGCAAAGTTGCCCTCAGCCCAAGAGGTCTACACTGCCTCTGCAAGCTTTTTAAGCCAGAAATACGTATCAACTTATTCGGCCATCCATCGGGAGGATTCTCAATCTTTGTTAAGTACTCCGGCAAGATTGTCCCTGTGACTGTCAACCAAAATTCTCCAGCCTTGCAAACTGCAATAATCTCGGTGATAAAACTTAGTCACAAAAAAAAGTCCTTGTTCCTAATAAAGTGCTATTCTAATGCGCCCAAAGTACTAAAGCTTTCTGCAACTGACAACCTTTAAGACTGCTTCTGTTCTGTTTGCAGGGGACTTTAATATCAGGTATCTAGGTAGTGCCAGCAAGTCTGCATGGAAAGCCAAATAACAGGCATAAATAAACAGCCTTCTGAGTACCGACAATCCAATCTGAATCCTTATTGAGTCATCTCATCAACTTTGATATCCCAAACAGGTCCAAAAGTGATCACAACCTCCCTGACTGTTGATTTGCGGTCATTTAGTAGGCTCCCCTACGCATGCAGAAGCAACAAAACTAGTCAGGAGGATCAAATGGAGAGGGACAGGCACCCCAATGTAGGTTAAGTGGCTCGGCAAGGTGTCTTCAGATCCCAATACCACCTCGAGAGAAGTTAATTGACTTCCTACTAGCAGCCGGAGGCTGCAAGCAACATTGAAAAGCAAAAAGGAAGGAGCAGTTTAATCTGTAGTCAACAAGGCCATCATCACAGCACGGAGAGCATTAAGAAGGTCCTTGCGCACCCTCAAGCTCAACCTCACTGCTAAAACTTCAATGAACATCTTCAACTTGCACAAAGAACACAAAAAAGTAATGTGGGAAGTAAGGAATGCCTCAGAAGAAAATATACTAGAGGCTATTATCTCTCTGTACTCCCACACATGGGTTCGAGTGAGAACCAGGCGACGCACAGTCACCGTCAAAATCACCATCCAAGGCGGCCTGAAGTACGGCTGCATCCTTGCACACCTTCTATTCAATTTATAAACAACAGACTTGGGCAAAGCCCTGGAGAGCAGCTGTCTGGCACCCCCAAGAGAAGGCCATTCGAATGTACACATCCTTCAATATGCAGCCAAAATTGTAGGCATTCCTGCTCCCACTGAACACTTACCATCGGGCAGGGAAACCTCAACCATACCTTTCTGAGGCCATCAACAGACGAGTGTGCAGAGACATTTTGTAAATGAGTCTGCTTGGCCTCCTAGTAGCAGACTTCAATCTGGCATGGACCCTCCTGGGAATGGAGGGGCCGGGCGGACTATGCAACTTCGAGCATGAATCATGGTTGCATCTCCTGTGCTGCTGCCCTACCCTTGACGCAGTCAGGAGGTCCCTGCTGAAACCAATTTAATTGATGAAGGTGGTTCGAAGCCTGCCAGGAGGCCTCCTTGTTATGCTTTTCCCGATCGGATGTAAAAACCCTATCGAGGTACGGTAAATATGTTAAAGAACTCCGAGCTCAACTTCCACACCGAACCACTGACCCCCAACCTGCTATTTTTGCTCAAAAGCTCATAAATGACCACTGCACTCAGAAACCGTGAAACAGGAAATCAGCATGGCAAGTGACTCACTGTTCACCCATTGCACGTGGCACTTTTCGACTGTCACTCTTGCCCAAAAAATGATTAATGGCCCACCCATGCAGAAGCCCGCAATGGACCCTTGAAGCGGCTTGCTTACTGCATGAATCACTTTTTGACTGTCAGTCTTGCCTAAAAACTATAAACGACCACTGCATGCAGAAACCTGAAACCGGGCTTCGGCGTGGCAAGGGGTTCTCCATCCAGGAACTACATAAAGCACACTGTCCACACCACCAGTGGGGAGGAAAACAGGGATATGACTGTTAGTTTTTATAAGTCTGTTGTCCTTAAATGCTGCCCTCAAGAGTTCACTCTGGGTGAAGTCACCACACTTACCAATAAACGCATCCTCTCTAGCCTCGACCCTACCCAAGCACTTTAGTCCAAGGAGCCCTTTTCGGTATGGGCAGGCGGGGAGCACTGCCATTACCCAAGGCACCCAGACCCAACTTGGTACTCTTCTTTGCAAACTACCGTAGCATGCTCCACTCAGCACCTGGATTGTAACCTCTTCTCTCGTCACAGTTTTTTGCAACTCAAGATGTTTTTACTAAAACCAACCATGCTCCCTGTTCGTCACAGTGCGGACTCTGAGTTTTAGAAACAATTTTAATGGCAGAGTAAATATGTATTGTTTTTATAATAGTTGTATTTGGATGGATGTCATTTCTTCTACTATTCTGCACACAAATTATTGTTTTTCTTAACTAAGCAATAACATTTACATTGATCTGATATTGCTCTGGTCCTACCATATGGTCACATATGTACATTCAGGTACCCATTAGTTCCTCTTGGTGAAATGTAAACCAAACTGTTTAAAATAAGGAGCATGTGATGCACCCTTATCAAGATAGTACCGTAAAACAGTACAGATGTTGGGAGCCAGATTATCCCGTTTTTAACAGAAAACAAGATCATGCAGCCTTGGAAGAAGTGTTGGTTTTCTGCAGGTTGTTTTAAAAAGAGCATTAAGATAGGCAGACATTTTGTTGATATAGGAGCTTGCAAATCTATACCAGGTGATGATTGCTACTGTGAGAGGATCCAGAATGTCAATGTCTGTAATTACACAATCACACATAGAAAGTCATAGTTTTAGAAATGGAGGCTTAAGAGAATTACCCCACATGAGATATTTACAAAGCACAGTTTTACAAGTCAGGAGGCATCGGAAAACTAACTTACTCAGTACTCACGTTTGATAAATCAGTTGGACAGAATGTCCTATTTTACACAATGTTTGCTTTTAAAGGTAAGTAGATAAATGCTTTCACAACACTTAAGCAATCGTATTCTCAGGCACACTAGATTCAGACCCTTGTGTGGTGCTGCCATGTATGTGGACAGCTGCTTCGTCCGGTCCCTTCATGCTCTATGCCTTCACAACATGGAAAACTGCAAATGGCTCCCCCGGCTCTCTCCTCCGCACCCCTTCCCTCACACCCTAACATGGTAAAACACAGCCCCCCACATCAATTTACCAACTGCTTCAAGCAGATGGAAAATGGATGTGGATTTCTTTTAGAATGGAGGAAAAAGAAAAACGGATTGGACCCGATGCAAACAGGTAGGCATGCTATTCCTAATTTTCATGAAAACGCCTTGTAATATCCAGATATTTGTGCGGAATACTATTTGAAATTGGCGATTTTGGCCTCCGATACCCCTGCACTAAAATACACTGAATTATATTAAGGGCCTAAATGCAAAGAATGATCCTATGAATGGATGCTTTGAGAGACCTTCCCATCAATAGGTTTTAAACAGCACCTACCTCGGCTAAAAATGACGATGGCGGTAGGGATAGTCTAAGTGAAGAATTTACAGTAGCTAAACATAAGATTTTATCAAACAATTAGGCAAAGCTAAGACAGTGCTATGTAGACAAATTATCAGCTCTCTGTATTTATCCAACCTGAATGTGCAACACTCATCACAATGCCCATTCTCAGGTGGCAACCTGCTTCTTTATTCAACACAAGCCTGGGCTCCTACCATAACTCCTGTCTGTGCAACCGTGAACCCGCAGCTTACTATAATCTTTGCACGAGGTGGGAAGAGGGGAACACACTACATCAGATTCATGGTGTGGCATGTAAATTGGACTGGGGGTTGCCTTCAGTTCTGGGTCCATACCCCAGGTCTCGTACTGCCAGCCCATCGACTCTCCCGAACTCTCAATGGGTAGGTGGTGTAGATTAGTGAGACTTGGCAACAGCACTTTCAGAAAAGGGGACACATGCACATGTGTGCATGTATAGGACACAGGCAGGCCTATCTGCTTCTGTGGTATGCTCACTTGCAGCTCACAGTAATTTCTCTAGGAAGAGTATAGCGCCTCCTTTTTACAGGCAGCAGTGATCGCCAATCTGGTAGGTTAGTGACGTGGATTTTTGCAGAGCACCAAAATGACCTCCTCCCCGTTCCATTTCAAACTCAAGACATTACAGCTGTTAAGGTCTAGATACAGAACACTAAGGCTCATCTATATAACATCTTGAATATGATCTCGAAGGACAGCAACAAGTTGACACTCTTGACGAGCTCAACCTGCATTTACAAAAACTTCACTTACACCAACCTCCATGGGTAAGGCTAGTAACTGATAGCATGGGATTTCGATTTACCAAATAAATAATTCGGAACCAGGTAATCTTGAGTTCAAGCAAGCTAAATCAACTTACAAGGTTATGGACAGAGTGACTTTGCCATTAGTCCTAAATAAGACACAGCCAGTAAAAAGCTGCTGCTCATTGAATGGACTCATGTTAAGAAATATCAATTCTCGGTTTCCATCAGACATCTCCACAAAGTCTAATTTTTGCTGTCCCACTAGTGAAAGCTTGAATGATTATATTCTAGTGAGTATTGAACAGTGCTCAATGATAAGACACTGGGGCATACTTTTGAGGAATGAAATCAACCACAGTCCTTTACATGACTGGCTCAACTTATTTCAACCTGCGCACTAGGGCAATGACGTGAAAATTAAGAATGGGGTCATACTTCTAAGTTACAACTTACTGACAGCACTTTTTCAACCCAGCAATTAAGATTCCCAATTTCCTTTTGGTTGCCTCTCAGCCCTTTTCTAATGGTCTAGGATTCCAGCTTGAGCTTCCAGATGGAGATCACCCTCGTTTTTGGCAAAATTACAATTTAATTATCAAGGAGACTACATCCTGTTGTACCAAACCAGTTCCATTAAGGCACAGGAAAATGCTATTAGTGGTTTCACAAGAAAAAACTACTAGTAAGGATCAACTCTTTGGACATCCATTGAACCATAGCTCTACATCAAGATTATAAATCTTCAACAGCCCAAAAAAGGAGGATGCTTATTAAAAAAAAAAAAGAAGAAAAAACCTGGGAAGAGCTACGTCAATCAGTAAAGGAAAAAACATACTAGAGGATTCTAAAGACTACTGACATGGGGCAATAGGTCCAAAAGGCCCAACATAAATGTTCAGATGTCAGGAGAAACAAAGGTGTCCCGCTATTAAGCATTGTACAAATCTGATATCATGTCAGATTCCTTCAAATATTAAAGCACCAGCCTCTCCTTTGATGGATAATCTGAAGGCCTTCAAAGGCCAAGCAAATGGCTTGTAAATCCAACAGGTTGTTAAGGAGTCAGACATCCACTAGAGACCATAGTTCTCTGATGTCTGCCTTTCCTACATGTCCTCCTCAAAACAGCAGTGATATGCCTGTCACTACCATTGGCTCTGGCAGGGAAAGGGAGAGAGTCTCGCCATTGGTTCAAATACGGTTCAGGAGCCACCACTGCATATTAGGTTCAGCCTCCCTTGAGATGTGAATGGCTTCCACTTGGTTTCCTTGGCCCATTGGAACTTTAGATTTCATCGCAGACTTCGCAAATGCCACCCGATGTAGTTGACAAGAAGGATGCAGGAGGCTAAAAGGCCAAGAAGCCGTAGCTCTGTTCTCACCAAGGGACAGGACGGTTATGTAGATTTGTGCAGTGCACTAAAACTTGGGAAGGTATCCTGGTGCAGAGTAGGTGTGAGTCTCACCGAACCAAAGGCCTAGCTGGACAACTCAAAAACTCAGGTTTTTTGCTTCTTGTGGAATTCAAGTAGTAAGGAGGAGGCTATATGTGTAGCAGCAGCTCGTTCCACACTTTAGGAGCAATGTAGGAGTAGGCTCAACCATCGTATATGGTTTTCAGTATGTGTGGGTTGTGTGCAAGTAGGAGTATGGATGAGTGGAGGTGTCTTGAAGGTTTGTTTAGACAGATGTCATTGGTATGCTGGGCCAGTGTTTCATAGTGCCTAGAAAGTGTGGGTGAGGAGTTTTGAAATGTGCTTGTTTGTGTATGGGGAGCCAGTGGAGCTCCTTCAGCTGTGGTGCAATGTAAGTGCGGGATGAGGGGTTGCAAGTGATTCTGGTCTTGAGATCTGAATGGTCTACTTTTCTATTGATCCTGGCAAAGAGGGCGTTCCCGTAGTCGAGCTTGATTGTGAAGAGCGAGTGTGCAACAGTTTTCAGGGTGCTGACTGGGAGCCATTTGAAAATATTCCTCAGCATCATCAGGGTGTTAAAGCATGAGAAGGTGACAGCATTGACTTGGGATTTCATTTTGAGTTTGGGGTCAATAATGATTTAGAGGTTCAGGGCGTTGTCCGTCCAAGCTCTGCGTTCAAGTGGAGTCCCATGAAGAAGTGCGCTTCCTAAAGATAATGATTTTGGTCTTGTCGATGTTCAACTTCAGACAGTTGGCCTTCATCCAGTGGGCAATTTCAGTAAAGCAGGTATTAAACTTTATCCGGCTACTGCGTGTCTGGTCTGTGAGGGAGGAAATGGGTTATTTTATGTTAAACAATTTTATAGAGCGCAACAGCTGCCTCAGCTAAGAGGCGTCCCGGTGCTAAGCAACAACAGAGCAGTACGCAGAAACGATCAAGGCCTACGAGGACGGAAACAGGAATGTCTTGATTGCTTTCCTGAAATGGAGATAGTTAGTAAGCTCCCGAATGTGAACCGGCAGAGAGTTCCACAGCAGGGCCGCTCTATGCCGGAAGGAACGCCCGCCAGCGCGGGCTTTCCTTACCCGGGGAACCACTACTAAACATTGTCCCATAGAACAAAGTGGTCGTCTGGGGATATAAGGTAGAAGGAGATCGGACAAAATGTAGGGAGATGCCAGCTTCAGAATTTTAAAGGCAAAACAGAGTGCCTTAAACTCAATGCGCCTGGCTACTGGCAGCCAATGAAGACGACGAATAGCACTGGTCACTGAGCAGGTTCTACGCAAGCCCAGGAGAGATCTGACGGCCGCATTCTGGACTCTCTGTAGCCTCTGTATTTCAGATTTATTGATTTCTAAATACAGCAAGCAGGTGTAATCGAGTCTTGACAAAATCAGGGCCTGAATAATGGTCTGCCTGGTTGTAGCATCAAAAAAGGCCAGAATAGGTTTAAGCCCACGTAGCAGACAAAAACAAGTGCCTGCCACCCTCTTCGTCTGGATCTGAAAGTTGAGTGTCCATCCAAACCCCCAAGTTCTTTACTACCAACGTTGGCATAGTAGAGTAATGTTGTGAGAGCAGATGATACCGGGGAAAAGGGATCATATATGTATTGAAGAGGGTCAGGCTCAGGGAGGATCTGTGTGGAACACCGCAGATGATGTTGTGGACGGCAGAGGTGTACAGTGGTAGGCTGACTAACTGACTCAGTCCTTCCTGTCAAGAAGGAGCATATCCGTCTGAGTGCTTGTCATTGGATGCACATGTCATGTAGTGTTGGATGAGGATGTGGTGCAAGATTGTATCAAACGCTGTGGAGAGATGTAGGAGAATGATGGCCGCTGCTTCACCTCTATCCAGAATCTTCCACTTGGCGATGAGGGCAGTTTCCATGCTGGGGGATGGTCTGAAATCAGACTGAGTGGTGTTGAGGAGTTGGTGGTCATTAGGGTATTTGGTGTGGCATCTGTTGATGCTTTACTCGAAGACCTTGGCTGGGAATGGTAGCAGAGAAATCGGTCTGTAGTTGCCCAGCGTTGAAGGGTCCGCAGAAGGTTTCTTCTGCAATGGGAGGACAGTTGCGTGTTTTAGCGTCTGGGAAGGTCGTGGAGGAGGTGGTGGCATTCAGAATAGGTGTGAGCATGGAGCTGAAGGATTACAGTACCTGTAGTGGGGGCAACTCCAATGGGCCCCAGAATGGATGGACTTTATGGTGTTAGCGGTTTCTTCTGGGCTGATGACAGGCCATGTGGTTAGCATTAATTCTTTGGAGAAGATTGGGAGGTGTTTTGAGAGATCTGTCTGGTCAGACAGCGTGTTGAAGTTGCAAGTTGCTGTCAGTAGCAGGGATATTGTTGCTGAAGTATTGAGAGAGATTGTTGGAGAGGTCATGCAAGGGAGTGATCGAGTTGGAGGTGGCTGCTTGTGAGGTCAAATTCTTCACACTGGCGAAGATTTCTTTACTTCTGTTGGTGCTGGCATTGATGTGGTCTGTCAGAGCAGCATGTTTACAGGTTTGGATCATTTGGTGGTAGCATCTCAGGCTGGATTTGAGCGTGCTCCTGTCTGCATTGTCCGGACTCATTCTCCATTTGAGTGCCAGTTGTATACAGTGGTGTTTCATTAGTCCAAAGTCCTCGGTGTACCAACTAGATTGGGGTCTACATTTTGTTGTATCATGCTATATGAAGGAGCCATGGAGTCTGCACAGGAGGTGATCCCATTGTTGAAATTCCTGATGAATTTGGGTTTGGGTGGGCGTTGAGGGCAGTGGTCAATCCTTGTCAGTGATCTTGATTCCATTTTCAGTGAGCTGGTCTGGCCGTGGCGTGTGTTGGAGCGGAACAGGGATGCAGAATTTGACAAAGGTATGGTCTGTTCAGGAGATTGTTGTGGTCTTCCGGGGGAAGTTTAAGCCTCCTAGTAGGATATAATTGCTAGCGTCAAAGGAAAGTGCTGCGTTGAAGTCCATGATCAGTTAAGTTGGTGAGCAGTCCTGGGGGACCCGAGGATAAATATGTGGATCATAAGCCAAATGTCCTAGACTTTTTGCAACAGAAATTAGATCCTTAACTGTACAGTATCTAGGACAGCCCAAATGAAAGGAAGCCCTTGCAACTTAGTCAGCTGTGACTTCAACTCATTGAACATGAAGGCAAACAATGTCAAGAGGTTCGCCACTCCCTGGAGGTAGACTACGACTGACTGTGGCAAGCCTGCCTTCAACAATTTATCATCACAGAGATGGAAAGTGATAACCCCTGACTCGAAGATGGGCAGCGACCCCCACCATCACTTTCATGAACACCTATGGGGCACTGGTAAGGCAGAAGGAGAGCAAGACAAACAAAAAATTCTTCTGGCCAATCTAGAACCACTGGTAATGTCTGTGGGACTGCAGGATGCGTATATGAAAGTATGCATCCTGCAGGTCCATGGACACCATCCAATCACTTGGGTCCAGGGCTGACAGAACCTGGGCCATCGTGAGCATTTTGAATGGGTCCTTCTACAGAAAGGCATTCAGAAGTTTAAGGTACAAGATGGGCCAAAGTCCCCCATGCATCTTAGACACAAGAATATAGCAAGAGTAGCAACCCTTCCTAAATTCAGAGTCTACAGCCCTCTCAATAGCTCGTTTGGAAAGTAAAACTCTACTTCTGATGGGGGGGGCCTGTAGGGGGGGGGGGTTAGTGGAGCGGAAATGAAAGGAAGAGCATAGCCATGTGGAACCATTTGAAGGCCCAATCTTTCTGACATAATAGAACTGCACCCTTGGACAAAATGCTGTATCCTGACTCCCACTGGATGGTTTTGTGCCACTAATGACAACAGCTTGGTGGCTATTGCTACAGAGCAAAGGGATTGGTGGGAGGGTCAGTACCCTTGTAGGCCTGTATGTTGCCTGCCAGATTCACATCCCCAGCCTTGAAAGGGCTGGGGTAACTGCAGCTGTGGCCACTGATGATGCGTATTCACCAGCGTCCTAGATTAGCCTGGAAATTTCCTAAAATTGTAAAGTAGGTAGGGGTCAAAAGACCCAGGGAGCGTGCAGTGGTCCTACCATGTTTGAAATGTTTCTCAGCAGAATCTGCTTTCTTGCCGAACAGGTGTGAACCATCAAATGGCACATCCATCAGCGAGACCTGCATGTCTCCAGAAAATCAAGTGCCAGCAAGCACAGCAAAAACTGCCTTTTGGAGCTACAAATAGAAAGGAATATGCTACTTACCAATTTGCATCTGTTCTTGGCATGCAGAGCTGCAGATCTATACACTGTGCATAGATCGCCATCTGGTGTTGGGCCCGGATGTTTGCAGTTTGTTTTTCCTCTTGGAAAGTCTTTGGAAGTCACGAGTTTGGTGACTCCTCCTCTGGTTTGTATTGCGCATGGGCTTCGGCTCCATCCTCAGATTGTTTTTCGCCAGCAGGGAAAGATGGAGCGTAGTAGTAACAGTAAAGAAACCCATGTGTATTGTATCTAAATAAGATAAGGATGGAACGGATACAGGTAGCCAGCGGGTGGGCGTGTATAGATATGCAGCTCTACATGCCAAGAACAGATGCATACTGGTAAGTAGCATATTCCGTTCGAGGCATATGAGCTGCAGATTATACACTGTGCATAGATTACATAGCAGTACCCAACCCAAGCGGCGACCATCGGCATCCGTTGCAGTCGTTTGAAACAGTGTTTTTAGTACAGCTTGGCCCACACTAACTTGTTGCTTGGTTTGCACATCTACACAGTAATGTTTTGTGAAGGTGTGCGGTGTTGACCATGTCGCTGCCTTGCAGATGTCATCTAGTGGTATGTTCCCTAGGAAAGCCATAGAAGCCCCTATCTTCCTTGTAGAGTGGGCTTTAGGGGGAACCGATAGCGTTCGTTTTGCTTTGTGGTAGCAAATCTGTATGCATTTTACAATCCACCTAGCTATTCCTGATTTGGAAATAGGGTTGCCTTTATGTGGTGGGGAGAAGGAAACAAATAGCTGTTTGGTTTTCCTGAGAGGTTGAGTTCTCTGGATGTAATAAAGTAAAGCCCTTTTAACATCCAGTGTGTGTAAGGCACTTTCCGCAACTGTTTGGGGTTGCGAGAAAAAGACTGGTAATTCTACCGACTGGTTTAAATGGAATGGAGAAATGACTTTGGGTAGAAATTTGGGATTGGTGCGGAGTACAACCTTGTTGTGATGCATCTGAAGAAAAGGTTCCTGTATAGTGAGTGCCTGTATTTCACTAACTCTTCTGAGGGAAGTGATGGCCACTAGAAAAGCTGTTTTCCATGTGAGAAATTGCAGCTCACACTTATGTAATGGTTCGAAAGGGGGTCCCATTAACCGTGTGAGAACTATATTCAAGTTCCAAACAGGTGAGGGTGGCACTCTGGGTGGAATTACTCTCTTGAGGCCTTCCATAAAGGCCTTGATGGCAGGCACTTTGAAAAGTGAGAGGTGCTGCCTAAACAGGCAGCAATTGCAGCGAGGTGTAACCAAATGGAAGTATATGCTAGGTTACACCTTTGTAAATGGAGTAAATAACATATAATGTGCTGTATGGATACATTTAAAGGATTGATTGCGTTGTTTTGGCAGTAAACAACAAATCTTTTCCACGTTGCTGCATAGCACGCCCTAGTAGTAGGGCGCCTAGCTTCCCTGATAATGTTCATGCAATCAGGGGGAAGGTTAAGGTATCCAAATTCTAAGACCTCAGGAGCCAGATCGCAAGGTTGAGTTGAGCTGGGTCCGGGTGCCTGATCTCTCCATGGTACTGGGTTAAGAGGCATGGCGAGAGGCGTAGCTTTTGGTGTGGTACTACTGAGAGTTCCAGCAGTGTGGTGTACCACGGTTGTCTGGCCCATGTTGGAGCTACCAGGATCAGAGTTAGGGAATGCTGCTGTAGCTTTCGCACCACTAATGGAATTAGTGGGAGAGGTGGAAAAGCGTATGCAAATTTGTTTGACCAGTTCATCCATATCGCATTGCCTTCGGACAATGGGTGTGGATATCTGGCGGCGAAGCTTGGGCATTTTTTGTTTTCGTGGGTGGCGAATAGGTCTATGTGTGGATGCCCCCACTTCTGAAAGAACGGGTGAAGTACTTGTGGGTGAAGTTCCCACTTGTGGATCTGCTGTGTCTGCCTGCTCAGCAGATCTGCCACGGTGTTTTGTACTCCTGGGACGTGTTGGGCTAGGAGGAAAATCTTTTGTGGAATTGCCCATCTCCAGATACTCTGTGCTAACTGAGAGAGCTGTGGAGAGTGTGTGTCCCCCTGTTTTTGAATGTAGTACATGGCAGTCATGTTGTCTGTGCGAATGAGGACTGCCTTGTCTGAAATCTGCGCCTGGAAGGATTTTAGGGCGAGGAAGATCGCCAGTAACTCCAGATGGTTGATGTGGAGTAACTTCTGTTGCGGCGTCCATGTGCCCTGTGCTGTGAGATGTAACAGATGAGGTCCCTAGCCGGAGAGCGATGCATCTGCTGTTAGGATTATTTGTGGGACCGGGTCCAGGAACGGTCGACCTCTGGAAAGGTTTGTGGTGTTCCACCACTGCAGAGAGCGATGGGTGCTACCGTCTACCAACACCAGATCTGTCAGTTGTCCCTGGGCCTGGTTCCATTGGCGCGCCAAGCACTCTTGGAGTGGACGCATTTGGAGTCTTGCATGGGGCACTATAAAGATGCAAGAGGCCATCATCCCTATGAGCTGCATAAACACTCTTGCTGGGAGAGAGTGTTGACATAGGAATTTTTGACGCAGCGCCTGTATTTTTGCAATCCTGGCAGGATTGGGATAGGCTATTGCTTTGGAGGTGTCTATGGTGGCACCGAGATACTGTTTTGTGTGTGAGGGTACCAGGTGGGATTTTTGATGGTTCACCATGAAACCTAGCTGGTGAAGTAGTTGGACCGTAGCGGCGGTATGTTGCACACATTGTTGGTAGGACGTGGCTTTTATCAGCCAATCGTCCAGATAGGGGAAGACGTGAATGTGCTGTCTTCTGAGGTGTGCAGCCACTACTGCCAGGCACTTGGTGAACACCCTTGGTGCTGTTGTTACCCCGAACGGGAGCACCTTGAACTGGTAGTGTTGTCCGTCTACCACAAACCTGAGGTACTTTCTGTGAGATTGGTGTACTGGGATGTGAAAGTACGCGTCTTTCAAGTCCAGAGTGGTGAGAAAGTCGTTCTGGGAGAGAAGTGGAAGAACCTGTTGGAGGGTTACCATGTGAAAATGGTCCGAATGAATGTAAGTGTTTAGAGGTCTGAGATCTAAGATAGGTCTTAGGGTCTCGTCTGTCTTTGGAATTAGAAGGTACAGGAAGTAGACCCCTAAATTTCGTTGATTTATGGGGACTTGCTCTATTGCTCCTTTTTGCAGGAGGGAGATCACTTCTTGTGTCAGTAGCGCAGTATGTTCTTGCGACATAGGGCGGTGCCTGTGTGGAATATTGGGGGGTGTAGATGTTAATTCTAGGCAATACCCTGACTGAATAATTTGTGTCACCCATTTGTCTGAGGTGATTGTCTCCCAGACGTGAAGGAAATGCCGTAGTCTGCCTCCGACCGGAGTGGAATGGTCTAGAGGGAGCGGGGGAAAGTCATTGGGCGGGAGGTGTGGCAGAGCGGGCGGTATTTGTTTTGCCTCTGCCCTTATTAATATTGCCTCTGTATCCGCCTCCTTGATAACCTTTAGTGAAGGTAGACTGAGGGGGGGATTTATAGGACGTGGATGCACTGTCCGATGAGTAGCCTCTGCCCGTGCCCCGAAAGGAAGAACGGCGAAGGAGCGCCTGGGAGTCTGTGTTTGTAGGGCTCCCATAGATTTCGCCGTGTCTGTATCTTTTTTCATTTTCTCCAGGGCTTCATCTACTTTAGGGCCAAATAGATGATCTTGGTCGAACGGGTGATTTAGTATAGAGGCTTGAACCTCTGGTTTAAACCCTGAAACCCTGAGCCAGGCATGGCGACGGAGAAGGACACTGGTGTTTATGGCCCTGGAGGCTGTATCTGCCGCATCTAGGGCACATCGTATTGAGGTATTGGTTATTGTTTTCCCCTCTTGAATAATTTCATTAGCCCTAGTATTGTACTTTTCAGGGAGATGGTGCATGATGGTATCTAGCTCATCATAGTGCGCCCTGTCGTACCGGGCCAACAGTGCTTGCCAATACGCAAGCACTGTTGGCCCGGTACGACAATGGCGCACTATGATGGCAATATTGGCGTATTGCCAATGCAATACGCCATATATTGGCCGCTTGTGATGCAGTGCGCTTCCCTGACGCATCTAGGAGCTTGGATTCTTTGTCAGGTGGGGGCGCTTCGCCTGACGCCTGAGAATTTGAGCGCTTCCTGGCTATAGATACCACTAGGGAATCTAATGGTGCAGGGATCTTAATGTAAGAAGGGTCTGTAGGGGCGGCTTTGTACTTCTTTTCTATGCGAGGGTTTAGGATCCTGGCCCTGACTGAGTCATTAAAAACCTCAGGGGCATGTTTAATTACGCCCTTTAACATAGGTAGAATGGCAGTGGACCTATGTGTATCATCGAAGGTGTCTAGGAGGAAGTCCTCCTCCACTGGGTCGGTATGTAACTCCACCCCGTGGTAGTGTGCCGCCCGATGTAACAAGTGGTGAAAACCCAAGGAATCTTCAGGAGGGGATGGCCTAGATGGGTAAAGGTCATCCTGTGGGACATCTGGGATGTCCGGATTGTTATAATCATCCCATGGGTCTGGGGATCCAGTAGGGGTGGGATCTTGTGGCACCATCTGCTGGATCATAGTAAGGGTCCCCCAAATCGTCTGGGACAGGGGACAAGGTGGGGGAACTATGAGGTGGAGGGGGTGGAGGTGGAGAGGGTGGAGGAGGTAAAGGAGGTGGGGAAGGCACCCTGAAAGGAGAGGTAGCAATGTCCTTTCTCTTTGGAGGTGGAGGTGGAGCCGGCTTGTCCAAGTGTCTCTTTTTTGAAGACAATGTCAAGTGTCCGGTCTTTGGATCCTTGGTGAGGGTTTTCTGCAAAGGATCCGGTGTGAAAAGCTCCTGTGACACTGGTTGATCGGTCGGCGCCGACTGTTTGGGGGCCGACGGCTTCTTAGGTTTGTCGAAGCCGTGCTTCCTGGGAACCTCCGGTTTTGTGGTCGGTGCCGAAGGGGGTCTCGGCACGGGAGGGTCAGTGCCGAGGGTCTTGTGATGTTTGGTCGGCACCGGAGCAGGTTTCGGCACCGAAGACTTTGGTGCCGGGTTCGGTGTGGAGGTGGAGGCCGATTTTTTCTTCGGTGCCGAAGGGTGTTTGTCGGCACCGGTGGCCGGCTGGCTCGAGCCCGAGCTGCCGGAAGGCTTCTTTACCGGGCCCGAAGGTGGGGTGTGAGAAGCCGTGTCCTTGGTCTTGCCTAGGCCCGGAGGCGAAGGTGTGACCGAAGCCTTTTTCGGGATCGGCGTGGGCGGGGGAATTGTACTCACGACCCGCTGCGCCGGGGTTATGTCCTCCACATCCGAGTCGTCGGCCTCGGAAGCGCTGACGAGGTCGTCATCCTCCTGTTCGATGTCCTGCTGTCCCGGAGCTTCGACGTCGTCCCCGAAGATGTCGACTGGAGCGGAGGTCGAGGAGTGCGCCATGTTGCGTCTAGCCCGTCGATCTCGAATGGTCTTTTTTGAGCGAAAAGACTTGCAGGCGGGACAGTCTCGGGCCTCGTGTTCTGGGGAGAGGCAGAGGTTGCACACCTCATGGAGATCGGTGTGGGGAAACTTGGACCCACATCGAGGGCACTTCTTGAAGGGAGTTTTTTCCATCAGCCGAGACCGGAGCCGGAATAGGCCCAAAGGCCGCCGTCGACCACCGGAATCGAAGAAGTGCCAAAGAGAAGATGAATAAGATGATTTATGTCTTTGAAGAAGCTCGATGAGCGAGGATTTGTGCGTCGATCGGTGAACTGGGAAGTTCGGAACCGGAGCGCGAAGTTTACATCCGAGCCCGATGGCGGAAAAAAACAATCTGAGGATGGAGCCGAAGCCCATGCGCAATACGAACCAGAGGAGGAGTCACCAAACTCTTGACTTCCAAAGACTTTCCAAGAGGAAAAACAAACTGTAAACATCCGGGCCCAACACCAGATGGCGATCTATGCACAGTGTATAATCTGCAGCTCATATGCCTCGAACAATACATTTATGTTTCTATTGGTAACTTCAATAGGCGGTTGTAAGTTGCAACATTCACTGTAAAAACCTTGTCAATAGGGAGATTTTGCGATTATTTCCTTCTTTACTCTCACTCTCCGTTGGATGGATTATTGAGCTAGAGGGGCCTTAAGGTCTTCCAGGACCACCCACAAGACCACGACGGCCATATCCCACTGAGCAAGCATGTACTGACCCAATCAGCAGACAGCATTGTCCAATTTTTATGCTAAAGCCAGACGATGCGAACATTTGTTTTCCAAATCCCTTAATCCTCAGACTCCCTATCTGGAGGAGGTGTGGGGAATGAGTTAGTGCTCATCTTGCTGTTTGAAGGCTGAACAACCAGACTCTCCTGAGCAGGGTGTTTAGTGAGAAAATCAGGGTGGCCAGGTGCCAGTCGCACACCTGGCCACCTGCCTCTTCACTGGTAGGCAAGAACATGGCTTTGCCCAGGCACCCATTAAGGTGTCAGTGAGGGCATCACTGAAAGCCAGCAAGGACTAGATTGGGTTGACCAAGGCTGCACGATTTCCCCAAGGACATCTGAGTTATTCTCAACAGACAGCAGCTGTAGGTCCAAGTAGTGAGTTCATTAGTGTATCAGGGAAAGTATGAATCCCACTGGCCTCTGGCAAGTCCATGTAAACATTGTCATTAATATCATCATCATGAAGTAAACCATCAATATACTCTCCATCATCATTTCTACGTGACAGAAAGCTTTGGTCAGAATCAGAGCCAAAAAGATAAAGCCCATGAGGTCGTATTCGCCCTCGTACAGTAATACGATAAGTCAAGATGTAGGGCCACTGGTTGAGCTTTAGTCATTTTGCAGTGCAACATTGATCAGGATTGCACTGAAGTTGACATCAGAACCAGTGTCTGATTATCCCTCTGGTACCAGTACCATCAGTTGTGGAGTCTATAAGAGAAGAACTGGCATAGGTTGTGGAGCCAAGGTGGAAGAATCCACTGGTAGCCACCTTGAGGGCCTCTTGGGTCCAAAGACACCTCAGGCGGGCTGGAAGAATGGCAAATACCTGCAGCATGGCCTCCATAAAGGTGTGAATATGCAGCAGCATTGCTGATATTTAATTTGGGGCCCAACGGCACAAACTGTGGAATCAGCTCCACAGAGATCTGGATGGAGACAGACTAACATTGTGACATTCTTGAACCTTCTCTTTGGATAGGGGCCTTCGATTTTGACTTACCAGAACACTCCTATCATGAAGCTGACAACTTGCAGGAGCGACCTCAGTAGCAAGTCCACGCCCTGGATTTGGAGCAGGACTTATGCGCAACAACTTCTTGTGTTCGACGACATACAGCTTCACTTGTCTGTACCAGATCACTTTTAGGTGCATGAGGTACACTTGTCGCACAGCGTCTAGTCCCAAGACAAACAGCAGAGACACCTTGTGCGGGTCCATGACAGACATCTGTTTTCTTTTGTCGAAACATAGTTTGAAACCTGTAGTCTTATGATGGGACCTCGCTCCCCAGCACACTAGATTCCGTTTCTGTTTTAGGAGTTGCCGGAGAAACAACGAAAGAGGGAGTAGATCTCCAGATCTGCACCAGAAGGCACATAAAGAAGGGAACTGATGTCAGAGAGCTAGGTGGTGCACAGAAGCATTGCTGGTGGCACATAGGGAGAACTTTAAGGTGAGGAATCTGAGGTTAGAAGTATCCATCAGAAACAAAATCTGGAAACACTTTAAATACATGTTGTTGGACTATAATTTTCTAAAACAGAAATTTGGAGGTTGTGCTTTTTTTCTGCGGCCCTATGTATTTACATAGATAGGTTATTTAGTAGTGCATTAGAGGGGACACACCTTTGGAAGCCACTGCAAAACAAAATGTTTCTGCATTATTGAATAAAAAAAAAAAGTTCATGTCTCTACTCCAAGCTACTCTTACCTTGATTTCTCTGAGGAGACAGGCACCACAAGTGTCCACCACCAAGCTCATCTGAGATCTTTCCTGTTCTGGATAAGACTCTGGACGGAAAAGTATTCACAGACAACCCAAGAGAACTTCTCTCTAAGGAGGGCACTACCTTGCTTCCATAATTTATTCATGTAAATGCTTAGCTTATAACTTGGACCTCACTAACATCTGGCCCCTCTTGACACCATGACACTTTAGCTACCATAAATGGGTACTTTTTTAAGACAATGTACAGCGAGTGGGTACAGTTTTTAAATTTGGATTCATTTGCAGTGACATCAAGAGGCGACAGAAGGCTCACCTAAAAAAAGGGTAAGGGCCCGCATCCTTATTTGGAGGCCATGTGTCTCCTCCACACGTTCACTTGAAGCCAGATTTAGGTTGGAAGCAATACCAATTGGAAAAGAAAACTGGACATTGAGTAATGTTCAGAATTCAGTAGTAGTTTGTCACTGCAGGGACAATATAACAGAAACCAATCTCTCCCTTTTACTATTCGTTTTTTTCATAGGACAATGGCAGAGGAAGTGTCTCTTGCCCATATTTAGGACCATCAATGTCTAAAGGGCAAGTGATGCTTATGCACTTTGCTATTGCACCAAAATACCCCTCTATTCTTTTGCTGTGTCCTAGTTTTTAAACTCTGTCTGGCATATCAGGCAGAAATGTCAGAATTTGTAATTATGCAGAATTGTATAATAGGGAAATGTTTCACCTTTGGGGACTATAGTGCTAACATTTATATCACACTTAAGTCCTTTTCACTTTTAAAGCCTATACTCTTAACTATGTCATGGCATTCTGTAACATTATGTAGTTTTATGGGGTTTTATGTGATTAAACCAATACATTCTAGCAAGACCGCAACATCACAGTTCATCAATGAAGATGCATACTGCAAATCACTTAGTGGGAAAACACTACATGGAAAATATCTGTCCTGACAAGTGCAGCTGTCTGCCTGATAGCCTGAGTACTCAATTGCATGTCCACAGTAGTACACTGCATTATCTTTTGGCCCAATCCATGACAGTTTAACAAATGACTCAGCCGCTTTTGTGAACTGTTTATATACATACCTGTTCTCCATTTTTACGATGAGCATCAACCAGCTCTAAAAAGATGGATACGCGATCACTTGCACTGACTTCAATTTTTTTCCCTTTGGACTTCGAAGAACTTCCAGTAGTCTTCATTCCTGGTAATCCCATTGCCATCTGCAAGGTTTTAATTGCTTCTTGCACTTCCCCCAACTGCTTCTGGGTCTGAGCTTTAATTAAATTGTATAGAGGGTATTCCCGCACCTGAAAAAGAACTAGTGTTAATTTATACAGTGCTGGAGACGGCCACATCATTAATAATAATCATGGTAACTAATCACTTTTTGAACTTTGCATGCTTTTGCATCTTTTATTGATATTGGTGCACTTCATCTCAACTCTTTGACTTTGCAAACACCTACATTGGAATTCTGCAGGAATGTGAATCCTCTACATTTCTAAGCCATACCACTGTCAGGTACAAACATTTGTTATGCCACAAAGACACTAAAACGTTTTTAAGACTAAGGCAAAAATATTAACCTTTACACAAACAGTACTCTTCCTCTGTCAAAGTTCTGCCATCCTCCACCTTCAAGACACACCAGAGACGAGGATACTGGAGGATGTTAGATGTCTTTCTGACTTCTGCCTCTGGGCAGTCAAACCCCTTTCATTTTTTGAATCGGGTAGTGGTACTATCTACCTCATTTTTACATTGCCTGGCTTTTGAATTGGTAATGCCACTGATAAGTTACCTGTAGTGGTATGATGGACTCAGGATCCTATCATTCGTCTTGACGAACAACAACAGAGCAATTCGCATACACCGTCTCACATTCAACCAAAATATGAAGAGTAGATCCGGAAAGCACAGATACAGTAGTCTTGAGCACAGGTCAAACACACTAAAAGGAGCTTGCTACCTATAACTTATTGTGATGGCTATGATGTCTGAGAGAAAGACTAATGAAAAGAAACTCACATCTGGGGGTGCTGATTCTCAAATTTGTAAAATCAGAAACAGAGAATGCGAGGGTGTAATGCAGACACATGCAGCATGGGGGGGTGGCCCTCAGGATATTCTCTATTCAGTATAAAGCCTATAGATATCTGTAAGATGTAGATTCCCAAAGGCCCACAACACATTCTGCAAGGGGGTCCCATCATTTTGTGTTGTACCACTTAAAGCAAGTATGAAGTTTGACAGATTTTCTCTCCATCTACAACGGCTCAGCATAATGTTGTGATGTATGTGCCTGCAGTAATTCATGACATTTTATAAATAACACTTTGCATGTTGGCACATGTTTTTCCTTTACAAGTATGGGCATAAAAAACCCAGCATGCAAAGTGTACTTTAATAAAATTCTAAATTCCGGTCATGTTCAGCAAGAAGCCTGGCAGAGCCTCTGGTCATCTACTTTGTTCACCACCCTAGTGAGGTAGGAAGGGAGGTAGTGTCCCATGTGTTGAGAAAGGGAAAGTTGTAGAAGCATAAAAAGAGGAAGCACTGCAGGAGGCAGGTGGGAAAAAGTGCTGTATCAGTTCTGAGGGAGGCAGCGCTGCTAGAGGCCACAGGCAGGTGAACCTGAAAGGGCCTGGCCATTGAGTGTGTGCTGGAGTGGGGCTATGAAAAAACAACAAAGGAGAGCTGTGAGGAGGGCACTTTGCTCAATTCACAGGAGCTTTCAGTGACAGATGGAGGCAGGAGCCTGATCCTGGAGGAAAGAAACATAGCATGGACTAGTAGGGGTCTGCAGAAGGGAAGCTAAAAGGTTTGGAGCCAAGGTATGCTAAAGAAGCCAAAAGCGAAGGATTGCAGCAGGTAGGAGAATCTGCTCCGCCAACCAAGTGTGTTTCAGGTCCCTAGTGAGAGGGAGTAATTAAGAAATCTGGATGAAGTGGTAAAGATGATCCAAGATGGGCAGTGCTTTAGAAGCCTGGAGGTAAGATGTGCGGCATGAGTGAACTGTAGCAGAGCCCTAAAGAGAGATTTGCTGCAGGAGCCTGAAATGGGTGGTTGGGTGCTGGAATGGGTAGCACTGCATGATCCAGTAGGGAAGGAAGAGTAGGATTATGCATGTAGGGAAATACTGATTAACCCTGGAGAAAGTAAACTCTTAAGGAGCATAAAAGGCATAGTGCTGCTGAAGCTCAAAAGGAGGCGCATGCTGCAGTAGCCTGGAAGGGAAGGAGGCAGGACTGCAGTAGCCTGGGAGGGAGAACTACAAAAGCCTGCAAGGCGGGGTTGCTTGTGTCTTGGTGTGGAGGGTCTAGCTGGAGCCTAGAGTAGAGTTCCAGGAGCCACAAGTGAGGGAGTAACTGTGCATGACTGGTGTTCATAGGAGTTTCAGGGCCCTGCTTGCAGGACGGAAAGTGTTGAAGGAGTCTGGCGGCAGAGAAGTGTTGTGGTATCACTGGGGGAGTTGGCAGCATGACTGAGAAAAGTGCTGTATAAAATCAGAGGCAAAGAAAATGCGGATATTGATCAGGGAAAAGTGGACAGCACAGTCAGTTCGGTATGGACTGTTCCTATGTGGAGGAGGGGCGATGCTGATTTGCATAAAGTGGCCCTTTGTCTACAATGGTATAGGGGGTGAAACACAATGGACTGGAAGGCGGCCCAGAGCAACTGCCAGTGGCTAGGATTAATCCAAGCATTTTACCATTACCTTTCTTGTTGTTGCAGTTACCACCCAAAAGTATTATGGGTGTGAGCAGCGGTCTGAAGCTGCTTGTGGTCCTTTCTTGAGAGGGGTGTTCTTGTCAGGAACTGCAATCTGTGAACACTGTGCGCCTTTTGGGCCGCCATTCCCATGCTCTATAGGATGCAGTTGAGTAGGTGTGGCCAACAATCCCGGAGGAGGCCAGGGCTGTACTCTCCCAGGCAATTGCTGATGGGAGAGATGCAGCTAAGTTCACTATTTGATGTGGACTGGCCACCACCAAACCACTGGTCAGAGCGGTTTTGTCGACAGTGCCATTACGGCGCCATGTCTTTGCTGTAAGGCTATACGGGGTAGGGTGCTTTATAAGGAAGTTTGGGTCGGCGGGCGGCAGGCAAATGTCCTCTTCACAGTCCACTGGCATCTGCCAAATCCTCACATTAGTCCATGTTAGGGTCATAATGCTGGTATTCTTCAGGGTCAAGCGACCCCTCCAAGTCCTAGCCAATAAGGAAAGGGCTCAGGCTCCAGCCTGGAAGGCATGGCTCCAGATGGGGGCGGGCAAGACCCATACAAGTCTGTGTCAACATTGGGGATCAGAATCGGAACTGCAGCGCCGGCATCGGAGAAGGTCGACATGACCAGTGCCGATCCGGTTCCATCTGTGGTTCCAAGGAGGCTGACTGGTGCTGGGGACAGAACCGCCAGCGCAGATCCACTATTGGCCCCACCCGAACCTGTGCGCCTCAAAGGCGCGCCAGGGAACAGGCCATCCAAATACGAGGTGCATAGCCTCAGAAAATTCTTTCAATTGGGTAGGGGTTGCTCTGGCTCACGGACACTCAGGGAGAAGAAGAGACGGCCCAGGTGCAGAATCAACAGCGGAATTTCGAAGCCCCCTCGTCTTGTTGGCTGACGGACGAGGAGAAGTCGAAGACCTCTTCGACTACTTTATCTTGCGTGACTTACCAGAATAACCAGATGACTGTGAGTGAGACGAGGATCTTGGGCTCCGCTTCAGGGAGCTTTCTCTCAACCGGGATCTTGAGCATCACGACGTTGCACGTCGTGACACCAGGAGCTTGATGGATCTCTACCTCAAGGCCTTCGGTTTCATGGCACGGCAATCGGAGCAGGCCTCTGAACATGGTTGCAGTCGAGGCACCATAGGCATACATGATGCAGGTCCGTCACCGACATCCAGTTGTGACAGGCGCCATAGGACTTGAAGCCGCCCTTCCGTGAGGACCTCCTTCCAGCACAGGAGGAAAATCCTCAAAAATAGTCAACAAAACAAAGTTAGTACAAAAGTTGACTACAGGGTAGCTCTCTACAGATCGGAGCTGACTTGCATGGAAAGAAAAGAAATGTAGTCAGCGTACTGGGGTGGCACCTATATAGGCAACATGCATGTCATTTCTGGCGTGGACAGCGCAGGCCACACCATTAGGAGCCAATCTTTGCCACCTACTGGCACGCAGGAGTACTGATCACATAACATTTCTGTATCCAGTATGATGCCTGGGGATAATTATAAGATAAGGAATCTGCAACTAGAAGTCTGTATCAGATAAATGTATTGTAAAAAGCACAATTTTCCACAATGAAAACATTCTTGGCGGAGTTCAGTTCTTGCAATGGTCCGGCATCCTCACTGAACTAACTCACTCACTTTGTGCAGCATGGAGTCTTGTATGACACAATTTCCCAGTTCTAATTTGGTTTCCCATTACAAGTAGCAGAAAATGGGTTTCATAGTATAGAAGTCAAGCTTTGACTTTGCCTCTGCTTCACTGTACAAAAAGAGAGAGGATGGTACACTTAAAATTGATTTCCCTTGGGTGAGAGATTTCACTTTACAATATTGAATGGGTACCTACTTATTTTGAAATCTTTTATGGTACACATGCTACGTTGTCCTCGGAACAACTTTATAGTTCACAAAGAAGCTTTACCCAAAGGTATAAAGAAAAGCTTATAGCACAAGAGTTCCAGGCTACTTTTCTTAAATCAACTTTTAAATCACTCAATTAACATAACTTTTCCCTACTTCCTTACCTCCGAACAATGTTATAATGTCCCAGCCTACATACTAGATTAAATCCTGTGAAATGTAACAAGCAAACACATGAAGCTGCAGTGTACCCCACATAAACCTCACCCCTTCACAACCTTAACAACCTTAAATGAAAAGAAAAAAATAATAAACACGGAGCTGATTTTCAGTTGAGTCTAATTGCTTGTGCTACTCAACAACTTGTGTGTTTATTTTTCTATTTCCGAAAAGATCTTTGTAATTTGTCTTTTGAACACAGACTTCATATCGATTATAAAAAAGCACCATAATCTCCACAGTGTAAATAAGCAACGCAATGCGGAGATTATGGTGAGGTCATCATGCTCTATTGCTACCTTTGGGCCAGGGAAAAAGCTTACAAATATAATGCTGGCAGAAGGTCCAAATACCTTCTTGTTGTGATGACTCTTAAATGTTAACATTGGTCTATTTACCTTCGGAGGGGCTAAGCATGCTTTTTTTTTTAGACCCAAAGTGTTCCCATATTCTTACTTTCTACTGCTGAGTGGCATGGGTTTGAGAATAATCCTCTTAACAAGGAAAATGTGACTTTGAAAAGCACCACATACACAGCTTTATTCCTACACATAAACGTGCTGTAGATGTATAGGCAGAGGAAATAGGGTTTTCTGTCCAGTACCTATTATTGAGCTTTTATGGCGGAAAAATGCTTTGAGCCATTGTCACAAGGGGCCTTGACCTGGCTGTCATGGTTTGAGCTTCGTGCAAGTTCACTGACTCAGTTTTCGGTGGATACTTAACAAGCAACCACACATGATTAAGGCCACAACTAGGTTAAACAGATTTCTGGCACAATAGTAATAGTCCTGCACTTAAAATGTATGCTGCCAAGGGTCTGGGTATGTGGCTGAGCTGTGGGGATTTGCCAAACACAATGATATCACAAAATACGAGAACAAGTTTCCCAGGAACTTGACTTCCCTCCCATCTAGTACCCCGTTGCTCTCATTGTTTAGTGACCTAGGTGTTACAAAGGCCACATATACAATCTGTTTACGGCCATTGTTGTATGGGAGGCGGTGGTGGACCACTCCTGAGCTGGCACAATATACTGACAGCCTGAGGGATTTAATGAAGGCTAACCAATTCACCTCAATTCCATGGCTTTCAAATATGCAGTCAGCCTTGCATTCATTAGGCTTTCTGATTTGAGGAATCAACCTAATACATCTGTTTTTCAATCCAAAGATGAGCTCAAAATGAAATACCAGTCGCTTGTAGATGACTAGGTCGCTCGGAAGTCAGCTACTGCTAAGATGGAACGTGACAACATGCACATCAAGATACAGTGGAGGCGGGAATTATTCTGGGATGTAATACCGGTGGCATGGCATAGGAAACTTTATTTTCAGTTTCGTATAGGCACCCTCCCCCTTAGGTCATTCATCGCAGGTTGGAAGGGTGAAGGAGGTAACTCCTGCCCTTCATGTGACCATCAGATGAAAAGTGATTCACACGTTAAGTTTGCTTGCCCAGATTATTCATCCACCGGGCAAAAATGGCTGGCACAGAACCACCAAGATTCCCTCTGTATCCTCAGATCAGATTCTTCCATACTACTGCTCATTTCTGTTTCAAAATGTTTGGTACAATGTGGGTCCTATGTAAGAAAGCTATAGGCCGATCACCCGGCTAACAATCCAAGTACAGTTTGACTTATATGTGCCCTACCTGGGTTATCTTTTGTAGCACCCCTTTTTATTTATTTATATGTTCTGTTTATATTTATCCACTCATAACTGTATATAGATTTATATCCTACATGTTTTTAGGAAAATTGATGTTTTTGAATTTGTTTTATCGTGTATGCTGCTATGTGATGAATTGTTCTTTTATGGTCTTGGTGGCCGAATTAAAGAGTTTTGGAACGAAATCGATACGTAACAACTTACCTCAAAACTGTAACTCAAACAAAGTTCTAGAGACTGAGAACATAGTTTGAAATTTTTCTGGAATAAATACACTTGAGCCATTAGCAGGTGAGCATCTGCGTACGAGGGATTCTGTTCAAGACAGTGTTGCAGGCTTATCTGGGCTGCCTCAATGTCACCTGTTTTAGAAATGCAAATAAAAATCAGTATGGATCCATAAATAATATATTTTAAAAGATTTAAGGTAACTTATCTTAGAAATAAGAACACCTTAAAAACACAATACTTGCATGCACTAGTCAGCGTCAGGCCCGGATCAATGCAGGAGATGGATGGTTTCATAGTTCAGTCACGTTTTGCAAAACAAATCACAATTGTGTACAAATTTAATGAATGATCAACCTTATCTACCAGCCAGACTTTATCTGGACGATCACTAAGAGTCAATAGCTGCAGCTGTACATAACTTATAAGTGTCAATTGTTTCTGTATGCTAACCCTTCCCTTTTCCGTATGTACAAATCCGCTGGCCCATGAGACTTCAGGATGAGGAACACTCATCCAGGTCTATTTGAGATGCGTGTCTGTTGGTCAGCCGCAACCTCTTGGGATTATACATTTTCCCAAGTTAGCCACATTAGCATGCAGTCATATTCGAAAATGAAGCAAGGTCTGTATTTGTAAGGGACTGCCTAATAAAAGGAGGGGAAATAGCTTAGAAGCTGAACACCTGCTCAATTGAGGAAAGCAACTTTCCCTTGCAACTTATGTTTTAAAAACCCAACCTGTAATCACCTGAACTAACTCCTTTCTGCATCTGCGATACGGGGTCTGGGAGAACACAATGTTGGTTACCAGGTGCCATATCATATTGCAGATGCTGAATTCTTTTGCCACTGAAAGAAAAGCACAGCTTGAATAAAATCCTATTTTTAACCCAAATGTGGGAGCCTGTACCTTGTAGCCCATATTTAGAAAGTAAGCAGTCCAATCCCCATAAGTATATTGGCTTGGGCCGTTCTGCACAGGTGGCATTACCACAATGTGTGAGATGGTTCTTCTTACCATCTGTGTCGGTTTATGCAACAGGCTATAGAAACCATATACCCCACATATCACATAATGTTTACTGCATGCACTGATTTTGGATGGATCATAAGCCCCCACTGCCCTTACCATGGCAGACCCAGTCTTCTTACCCGGACATCCTTATCGAAGTTGAGGAAGACATTATTTACTTACCTGTAGCTTCAGTTCTCAAGTGTTGGTATCTTATATAGATTCACATGCTTAAATCATTTCTATTGGCGTCCTTATTGTAGGAGAGTAGCATCTGCTTCACATGGGTACCCCCACTTTTTGCTGGTGTTTCACTGTTTTTGGACCTTAGTCTCGCTGTGGCCCTGCTAATTAGGACCCCAGCTTAGCTGCTTCCTCTCTAAAATGGTTTCCATGTACATTAGGTACATATCTAATTGGATTCTGGAGTGCCTTAGAAGCCCCTAGTATATGGTATACTATGTACCTAGGGCATAGGTACCTCAGAGGCCTACCAGGTGCTGAAGCATGTATATTGCCACCCCTGGGAAGCACTCCAAAATGGCACCACAGGTCTGCTACTACAGCCTGGGTAAGGGTGTGCTTGCACCCCTTACAGTGGGATAGGCTACCTATATCACTATCATTGCACACACATATAAAACCTATAAGTCACTCCTATGGCAGGCCTTAACAATCCTGAAGGCAGAGTGCTTGGTTTTTATGTGAGAGGGTGCCCCTGCATGAGCAGAGCCCCTCTGCAGCGTTCGGAGTACATCCTCTGATGCTATTTGTGGTGCAGCCTGACCATATACTCTTAAGTGCATTATAACCTCGCGGTAAATGCTAACTTTGGGATGGCTGCACGGAAACATGTTGTGTTTGGTGTCAAATGTTTTGGAATATTACCCCCCGCCAGTTCTGGTAGCATTCCACCCTTCTAGAGGGAGAGACATGTTCACACTGGTCTAACCCGGAATTACTTTCTACAGCCCTGGCATCACAAAATGGATGCCTCTGCCACAGACACGGGTCTGGCCTCCTGCTGCTGCCCGAAACTCTGGCAGGGGAGGCCTGGACAATAGGTTTCCTGTCCCAGGGAAGTGTAACCACCTCCCCAGACAGGCAGATGTGTATTGGGGCTGGGCGGGAGCACTCTCTGGTGCTTTTAAGTCATGCACTGGGGGCACACTTGGTGTCCCTGTGCATAGTCCAGTTCAACCCCTGCTCTGGCGCGAAACTGGACAAAGGAAATGGGTGTAACCACCCCTCTTGCCAAACCCTCCCATAGGTGGGTCCCTAGAGTATGTCCAACCCCCAAACTTAGTATGGGAAGCCAGTCCTTGCGACTTTAGATTACCCTGGACAAAACTCTGCAACATATATCCTGGATCTTCGACGTTCTACTTTGCTTAGAAGACTGAAGAAATCTCCCTTGGGGTCAAGGAGTGACTCCCCTGCTTGGCAGGCACCAAAGAAGCAACTGACCGGTCTGCATCGCTGAAGCTCCCGCCGGACGCCGAAGTCTTTGCATCACCAGAGGTGGATTTCCAGACTTCCCCAAGGCTACCCTGAGTCCACAGCAATCTTGGTTGACGTGGAACCGTGACCCCTGGACACCATGAACTTTTGCAGCAACAGCATCTTCCTGGTCTCCCTCGAAGTTGTGCTTTGGGCTCCTAGTAGCCCCAGCCTTGAGCATCTCCTGCACCGAAGATTGCCGGCCTCCACTCCACGAGTGACCCGTGGGCCAGTTTCAAGTGCGACCGCTCGAGGCTCCTTCGTGATCGCTAGCCCATTGGCTAGTAGGTCCCCACGAAGGCAACTTCTCTTTTGATTGGGCTTTCCTGGTTGCTCCAGATGTGCCCCGACTTACCCTCGCTGAGTGAGTCCCCAGACCTTGCTGGTCTGAACCGACGTCCTTTCTCTGCTTTCAAGTAACTTGCCGTTGCCAAGGCTTGTTGAGTCCAATCTGGTCGCCGACACCGCAGCACTTGACAGACTTTGTGGGACAGCTCGAATCCGGCTCCTGGTCATCATCGGCGCCTCCTGGACCTCGTGGCTGAAGAGTCAAGACACCCGTCAACTCACCTGAAGCACCCGACATCTGTGGGCATTGGTCAATCGTGCCGTTGGTCACTGGTAAGTGACCCCGACTCTGTCCCCTCTGCTTTCAGGTTCCTTCCATCCTAGATCCAGGCTTGGATCGCCTCAGACACATCTCCTCTTCACTGCAGCAGCACTTCTTCGCCAGCTTCCATTGAAATCGACGACGCGACCAGACACCAAAAGATACCTATGCACCCGGCTTCCCTGGGTGAGGTAACACGAGTACTCCGGTGCCCCCGTGGGTGCTAGCCCTAGAACTTCCTAAGTCCAAAATGGTTTGGTCCTGACTCGATTTTAAGTGTCCCTAATCTTTAAATTTCCAACCGCGACATTGCCCATAGAAGCTAACGGGAACCCGCGGTTGTGTTTACACACTGCACACGGCCCCCGTGGGTCCCCTGTATTACTACCTTGGGTGGTTCCTTGGTGTCCCAGCTATTCTACAAGCTCTAGGCCTTGTGTCTAGTTCAGTCGTGGTTCTTATACGACTTTATTGGTATATGGTTTGGTATGCCTCTAGGGCCCAAACGTGTATTTGTGCTATTACTGTTGATTGCTAACTTGTAAATTAAGTACTTCGAACTCCAGTCTCATAAAGAGACTAGAGGGGTGTGTTTTATCTTAAATACCTATATTTTAAATATATACCTGGTGTGGTTGCCCTTTCATTTGATCATTCAAGAGATTATGGACTGGTAAAACAACCTGATTTACATTCCTTCAAGACTTAGCCTGCTCTCCATAGTTCTCCATAGCTACCACCAGGATAGCTTTCAATAAAGGTGGTCTTTAACCTATTCACCATAAGGGGTTGTTTGGACTGATACAGGGTGCCCACTATAACTAGTGGACAGCCTATATCAGGCCAACTTCTAACACTTACCTCTACAAACTACTAATACGTTGGTTGTCTGACCTTCCGTTGTACTCTTCACGTCTAACTAAAGTTGTAATCTGTCTACCAATGGGTGTCATTTGTTCTCAATCTTAAAACAAGTAACTACACCACTTCCTTCATGACGCTCATAGGGTTACTTTGAAGACGATCTTGTTGATTTTGTTTACCTCATTCAGCAGTTTCCTTGATAGTGTTATCAACTTGCAATACTGTCTGCATATGTTCAACTCAGATTTATATCTAGGAATGGTCAAACTAGGAGATGTCTTAAAGCGGATAGATATATAGATATTCATTACTAACCAGATGTTTGTTGATGATTTCAAAATGACTCATAAGTGGTTCATAACATCTCAACTCGCTAAATCATCCACACCATTTGCAGCTCTAGCTTGTAGTGGACTATCTCACTTTTGCTTGCTTTGTTTGAACGGTTCTTTTAGCTACTGTTTTTAATATGCAAAACTGGCTTTATACAATCTTCTTACATTCAGTTCTATTGGACTACTGCATTCAGAGATAACTGATGGCTTCATGTATGCTTTACGTATTCTCTATACCCACTATTAGGTAGATGTCACAGTTGTTCCCACTTCTAGAGTTCCTGAATGTTATGTTATGATATTTACTGGAAAGTAAGCAGATCTCCCTTGTTAGTAGTGTTTAGTGCTTCCTAAAGTTGCCCTTCTGTTGGCGCCGCCGCCGCTCCACCACATACTGGATAGGACAGGAATGGGTGGTTTCTTCTGACCTATTCTTCTATTACTCTCTGAATTCTTCGATTTCTCCCTCTGCTTTCGTGCCCATCTCTTCCCCCATCTCTCACCCAATCATCAAGATGCTCTCCGCAAGCCAAGCACATTAGGAATACTTCCACAATCTGAATGTAGCTTAGGCTCATTAACATGATTACAACCCCCAATAATATCAACAAAATTACCTTACATAGTCTAGCAAAGTTTCCACACCATACTGCAATATTACAACATAGGAATCTTACAAACAGGTTATCTTTATTCTTCAAACATGGTATTATACTAACAGATAAAAAAAATTGACAATATAAATACAACAATATATCCTTTTAGATGACAGATGAATTGTTAACAATTCCCTCCCTACTAAAAGTAACTAATCCTTCCGTTAAAAGTAAGAAACATCTGGACTACTGCCTAAAGAGGACATAATTCTTCTCCAAGAAACCAAATGAGGTGTCCAAGAATGTAACCCAATGCAATATCACTGGGTTCAAACATTGGTGTGCCTCTCTGCTCTAAAGAAGAAAAATGCTACTTACCAGTATGCATCGGTTCATGGCATGTAGGGATGTAGAGTTGTATACTTTAGCATAGATCGCCATCTGGTGTTGGGCTCGGATGTTTGTAGTTTTTTTTTTGTCGCAGAAGTCTTTGTTAGTCACGAGAAAGGTGTCTCCTCCTTATGGTGACAGTGTGCATGGGCATCGACTCCATCCCCAGATTGTTTTTCGCCATGAAGGGTAATAATGGAGTTAGTAGAAAAGGATGTCCATGTGTAATGTATCTAAATAAGATAATACTGCAATGGATAAAGGTATCCGTCGTATACAACTCTGCAGCTCTACATGCCAAGAACATTTGCATACTGGTAAGTAGCATTTTCCGTTCGAGATATATGAGCTGTAGATTGTATACTTTAGCATAGACTATATAGCAGTTTCCTTCCTTAGGGGTGGCTACCTGTATCCGTTGCAGTGGTCTGAAAAAATGTTCTCAATACAGCCTGGCCCACACTAGCTTGTTGCTTTGCTTGCACATCTACACAATAGTACTTAGTGAAAGTGTGTGGTGTAGACCAAGTTGCTGCTTTGCAGATGTCATCTAGAGGAATGTTCCCCAAGAATGCCATAGAAGCCCCTAGTTCGCACGTGGAATGAGCTCTAGGGGGAATGGTTAGTGTGCGTTTAGCTTTGAGATAGCAGATTTGGATGCACTTGACAATCCATCTTGCAATTCCTGTTTTTGAAATGGGATTGCCCTTGTGAGGTGGGGCGAAAGATACAAAGAGTTGTTTAGTCTTTCTAAAAGGTTTAGTTCTTTCTATGTAGTATAGGAAAGCCCTTTTGATGTCTAGTGTGTGAAGAGCACGTTCTGCCACTGAGTCTGGTGGAGGGAAAAAAACTGGGAGGTCAACAGACTGATTAAGGTGGAAGGCAGAAACTACCTTAAGTTGAAATTTTGGGTTAGGCTTCAGAACACTGCGCATTATATCACACTACCCATTAACCACACCCTAGAACCTCCCTGCATATTACGCATTTCCTGTTCAGAGTCCCCCCAGAACCACGAGGGTCCTAGTGTGTATAACATCAATATACTACATTTCCCCCTTTTTTAAATGAAAAATGGCAGACAACACTAAAATCACATTTCCTCAATTAGTCAGCGAGGTGCGCGCACTTGTCTGTCGGCTCAGGTGATCCGAGGGGATCAAGGTTCACCCTCATTGGACAATGGCAACATGGTTCAGGCACTTGAGTGCGATTGACTGAGGTGGGGTCGCCGCACACGGGGTTTCAGCACTCGATAAGTGTTGCGTAGGTGCTAAAACGTGAAGTGTCCTGAGTGATGGATTGTCCAGTACGATGTGTTGTCACAATATGTCCCTTGCACGCCACAACTTGCAAAGTATCAGCGGCAAAAGAAGTGTCAGTTTTCCGTCTTCGTCTCTGCTTAATAAGTACCCAGTCTCCTTTGTCAAAGAAGGTCTCCTGGGCCTGGTGATGCTGATCTGCATACAATTTCCTTTTCCTTTTCCAAATCGCGTCAGTGTCTCGAACCTTGTCAGTATTCACTGATCAATCCAGGCTCCATAGAGATAGTTTTGTTCTGATGGCACTCCCAAATAGCAAGGTGGCTGGACTCTCACCAGTTGTGGAGTGAGGAGTTGATCGATAGGTATGGAGGGCCTGGCACATGGCTTGGTTCAGATCGATTCCCTCCATGGGCGCTCGTTGAAGGACCCTCTTGAGGGTGTCCATGAATCGCTCAACTACACCACAGACTTGGGGCCAGAGGGGTGTACTCTTGTCCTCAAGCCGTTCTAGGACTTTGTTATGGGTTGTCAAAGATTGGTCTTCCAACAAGGGAAAACGTAAATATTAGTCTATGACTACCAAGAGATGGTGTTCATCTCCTAAAGGCCCAAAGAAGTCAACTGCAACCCACTCTCAGGCATGGAACGAGACTCGATCTCTTAAGACTCTTTTGGTGGCTATGATACCACGGTGTCCTTAATGGACCAGCTCAATGACTCGCTGTCTTAGGCTTCCAGGTATGACGATTTGAGCCTCGCAGTATTACGCCATCTTGGGTACCTGCTAACTTATCCTGTAAATGTTTTAACTTTTGAAATTAATTGTCATCGACAAGAGGCCAGGCACTTCACCACTGTGATTGCTGGTAATAAGTTCTTTGATTATGGTCATGTGTTTATCTGCATTGATGGCAGCAATGATTCTTTCCGCAGACAGACCCGCTGGTGTGCTGGATCTCACAATAAAGTTGAGATATGCTTCAGCTAACCTTGAGGTCAAACTGTGACAAGGTGGCGACATTCGTGAAAAGTCATCTGCAAGATGTTGATCTTTACCCGGTTTGTGCATGATCATAGTCATACTCTTGTAGGCTCAACCCCAACCTCTCGATGTGAGAGGGCATCTTAGCCTTAGGGTTTCCAAAAACTGTAAGCAACGCCTGGTGATGCGGGAGGACTGTGAATTGTTTTCCGTAGAGGAATACATGAAAATGTTCGCAGACCCACACTACAGTCAGACTCTCCTACTCCGGCAAATTGTGATTTCCTTAGCACTTATATGAAGCATTTTCCAAATGGAAAATGCAATTACTGTCAAGTAATTCAGGTGAATGATAACCATATGCAAACTTTGAAAAATGCACAAAACTGCATTTTTCAGAGTGCCATGTAGCGCACACACGCCTCTAGGGCATGTGTTCATTTTACATGAGCACATTTATTTTTTGGGGAGTGCTACAGAGACACCCTTGCCTTTGCATTACCTAATTTGTGATTACTACTTAGGTAATCGCAAATTAGCTAATGCAAAACCATTCGCATCTATTGGCCTTTTGGCCCATAGGAATGAATGGAGTAATTACTTAATAGTGATTCGCTATTTACCAAATCTCTATTGGGTAATATTAAAGAAATCGCAAAATCTCTGGCGATTCTTTACATACATAGCATTTTGCGATTACCAAATAGCGATTCAGAAGAATTCACTATTTGGTCATCACAAAATGCTTATTTGATACATTTGGCCTATAGTGACATCTAAGAGTGCTATTACAGAGTCTCTACCAACAAAGCTAAGAACAAGAAAAAAACAGCACCCCAACATAACAAATAATACATTCACTACACATGAATAGAAACCATGCTGCAGAATATGGGTATTAAATTAATAAACAATGCTTACCTGCCAAATACTTCACCTTAGCAATTAGAAAAACAGCCTGTAAAAGACCTGGTACTGTTTTAACTATTGTCTCCAAAACAGAGGCGCAGTGTCTTAATAATGGCGAAACAGGTTGCCCTGGAGCCGAAGGCTGGGAAAAAAACCAAAAGGTGACATCTAGAGAAATAAATTGAAATGCGTGGCAAACATGGTTAAGGTAAATTTAATAGGTATTAAAACGTACCTGTTTGGGGCAGAAATTAAGATACTCCCTAATAATTTCCAGCAAGAAATCGGGATTTAACTTCTCAAAATACTGTATCCCCAGGGGGAGGCCTTGCAGAGCAGAAAAGTGTGTGTCCAGGACATCATTGAGTAAATGAATAACCTCTTCTTGCCTTTTATGTTTTTTCATTGCAAGAACTGCACGCAAAAACAACAGCTCCTATGTAAAAATGAAAAATAAGATTGACAAATTTATTACTTTCACTTCCACCTTCTGATTTCTCAAACATTAAAAAGAGTTACTCTATATTCTAAGTTTCTTCAGCCAAACGCAAAAATGCCCATATACATCCCAAAACAACTCCCCTTCCAGTTACCTGTGCACAATCACACACATCTTCATAGATATGAGCAAATAAGTAACCCTGGGCGTAGTTCGCGCTACGCGTAGCTACGTGAAGTGCACTTTGCACTACGCACGCTTCGCGTAGCTAGACGAACTGCGTAGTGCGGTAGGGAAATGCTGTACGCAATGATTGCACAGTGCCCGATGCTTGCCCGCACTGTGCAATCATTTCGAACGGCATCATGCACAGTGCAAGCGGTCGTTTTCTGCCGCTCAAGTAGATTTGTACTCAAGCTGCAGTTTTCTCAACGCGGACTGGTAGTTTCTCATTGCGAGCAGTCGCGAGCATACGCGACTACTCGCAATGAGAAACCTGACCTCCCTGCGTTGAGAATCTCGCCGGGAGGTTTATTTTCCACGCTCGTGATCGGCAACTTGATGTTGCCGATCACGAACGAGGAAAAAGTCTCGCCGGGAAGTTGATTTTGCTCACTCGCGGTCGCCAACTTGACGTTGAGGACCGCGAGCAAACAAAAAAAGCCCGCTATGCTATGCTACGCGTTTTGCACTGTGCTACGTGTGATTCGCGTAGCGCGTAGTTGCGCAAACTACGCACACTCTGCGAGCGTAGCATAGTTTTCCGCCCAGGCCTACAAATAAGCACATTAACACTGCATGCAAATGCAAGACCACTTCCGGCAGCACATTCTGCAAAGGAAACCTATATCTGCAGCCACACGCATGTAAGTGGGCACAGCTTTCAATGAATATTGAATACAAATTCATGAATCAAAAAGTTTACTTCAAGAAGATGTGAAATCATTACGTTGTTATCGGCAACAATTCGAACTCATCAACTTTATGTCAGGGATACATTTATGATCTGTGATTGTGGTATGGTTTGAGGCCACCCGTTAACTGCGTAACCGCCATATAAAATGAGTAAATATAATAATTACACATACAAACGTGGAAAGAATATTTGATGTCTTTTTCAACTTCTGTAATTCACGTTACTGTTTTTTTACCCTTAATTGAATCTTTTTGTTTAGAACTCCCTCGAAGTGAAAACACTTGAATTAAAAAGAGGCACGTTATCCTGTTTAGCATTTTAAAATCATGAACATGTTATACGCAGGCAATTGTTTGTGTGTAAAAAGTGAGGGATGCCCATAGATAACAGCCACAAGTGCGTATCAACTGCAGCCTTTCAATTTGTACATGCTCTTTGAGAAGCAGAAAGTGGGGGAGTAAAACAACCAATCTAGGATTAATTGATTTACTTTTCTGAAATGTTTTTTTCCAGCCGCCATTTTCTTCCGACTCAGGGTATAGGGCCAGGCTCTGGCCTTATGCAAGTGTATCTTTGAAATTTTTGGCAATCGGTCGGGACAACATAACTATGCCTTGTTCTGCCAAGTTCAAAGTAAATAGAAGCTTACAGGCCCTATTCTGACAAGGAATTTTATTTCTTACTGCAAGTAAAGAGGGACGAAAATTGTAAAGCCTCCATTACTCTAGAGTCTAGACCAATAACCCCCCGCCCCCCTTTCCCCACCAAGTCACTAACCAGCCCCTGCTTTTATTTTTACTTAATCACAAATCTCCATAAATCTGCAGGGTAAGTGACACATGCAAACTAAACTGTAGAATGACGTCATAAGGTAGAATAGGACTGGTAGAAAGACTAGGACTGTCAAACATCTGTGAGAAAAGATGGTATTTCTAATGGAGGGGGAAACACAAAGATTGTATAAGCCAAGAAAGATGTGTAGATAGATAGATAGATAGATAGATAGATAGATAGATAGATAGATAGATAGATAGATAGATAGATAGATAGATAGATAGATAGATAGATAGATAGATAGATAGATAGATAGATAGATAGATAGATAGATAGATAGATAGATAGATAGATAGATAGATAGATAGATAGATAGATAGATAGATAGATAGATAATTTTCATATGGATGCCAGATACAGATTACATCACTGAATGCTATTTGAACTGCAGGCCTGGGAAGGTGTCACTTTTTGTACCTCCCAACAGGGAAATCTCAATATGCTGCCAAAGGCCAAAGACAGCACTTGTTTCACAAATTACACACGTGAACCCACAGACGCAAGATGTCCCTTGAAAATAACTGAGCAGAGTACCACTATTTGTGAATATTTAAGAGGCTATGCGAGATGCTGAGCAGTTATCTTTTCCGTAGCTATTTCTCCCTACAAAGAGTATTCAAGATTCTTGTGTTTTCTAAACCACCAATGTCATTTAATTAACAAGGGTACAAGAAAAGGACTACCGAATCTCACTTTCCTTTATAGCTGATATATTGGACGTTTGGAAAGCCTCATTCTAAAACAAGCAAACGTCTGTACTGGCCAACAATAATCAAGTTAGGTACAGCTATCTTAAAGGCACAAGGAGATGACTTGTTTGTGGCTTGTTTTTACTGGTTAAAGGTCGTAAGTGTCCCAATGAAATATTTGATCAATGGTATGGCGAAAAAGATGCCTGAGAAAGTTTTTTCTTAAAAGCAGTAATGGCAACTAAAAGAATGCTTTCAGACGAGAGTTTAAGGTCTAACTTAGATAGACATAGGACAGTCAACAGTGTTCAAATTGCTGTTAAGCCAACCAAAGGAGAGCTTTTACCACTTGAATTAGGAGTCTTGAAAAACGTGCATGGACCAAACGCATACTGAAAAAAATTAAAGAGTCACAACTGTTAATTGCTCTTTTCTAATACACTCAGCTAGTCTGCTCCATTTCCATTCAGGATAGGTTTACATGTTTGCTTCATTCCTTTTTTCTCTACACGAATTCTCAGAAAAAGTCCTCGTCTTTTAGACGTTTTGGGTCATTTTAAAACATTTTGGTCTCTTAAAAAAGTCGGAACTTCTGAATCGGCTGTTTCCAGTGATATTGTTTCTATGTTCTTTGGAAAGTTATGTGTGGATGAATCGAAGACTGAGAATGCCCGGTTACCTGAAATCCTAACTTTACCTCCTGGGCAGAATCTTTCAATTCATAAACCTACAAGCCTATGTGCAGGGTCTTGGTCAAAAAAGAAAAGTGTCTTTCAGGAGCAATATTGTCTCTTGGCAATTAGAATTACATTTAAACATTTCTAAATACATTTGGCAGAAAAGTCACTTTTCCTTGACCCTCTCCCCAAAAAAACAGAGCAGGAAATAGTGCAGACAGGCTATACACCTAACTAATCAGCATGTTGAAGCTTAAATTTCTTCAAATGTACAGCAGTGTAGGCACGTAACTATCTGTTATTAAGTCGTTTAAGTGGCATCGGTGCCCAGAAAGGTAGAGGGACCAGCCTGCCCTGAGCCAGCTGCAATGTATTGAATAGGCTACCCTTTTGCCAGCGCCTAGACAAGGGCTTGTGTTTATTCTTTCTCAGGGGAGATGGGGTAGATTTAGAGGGGAGTAGAGTCACTGTCACGCACAGTGAGGGAAATATGTTTTGAGTTGAGAGGGAGAAATAAAAAGGCAAGGTAGGACAGAAATGGAGAGGGCAGAGAGAAATAGGACAAGCAATGGAGAGAGAGATTAAGGGTAAGAAGAAACAGAGGAAGGAATAAGAGAAACAAAGGCGGAAGGAAAAGGGTGGATGGGAGGACTGAAGGGAAAAGTAGGAGAAAGGCAAAAAGATGATATTGGTGAAATAAAAAGGAGAATGTGAAGAGAGATAGTCCAACTAAGGATGAGAGAGAGAAAAAGAGGACGGAGAAAAGAAACAGGAAGGGAGAGTGAAGGAGAATGAAAGACAAGGTGATGCTGTGAAAAGAGAAAAGGAAGAAAGTGAGAGAGAGAACTGCATGATTAAAACGATGCTGGGGCCAGGGAAGCAAATGATGCAGACCAAAGAGTGCAGAAAGGATTAAGGCGATGTGGAGTAAAAGGAAGGTGGAGGAAAAGGAGGAGGTGAGGAACAAGGAGAATAAAAGTAACTTAAAGAAGTAGTAAAGGATGGGCAGGGGGGAAAGCAGACATGAAAATGAAGTGTGAAAGGAGTAAGGGATAAGAGGAGATAGAGCAGGGGATAATGAAGAGAAAGGAGTAGCGACATACTAATAATCTTAGTACAGAACCGAGAGATGCGAGGGGCTCAATGCACCCTAATTTAGAATATCATTTAATATGGACCCAGGGAGGCAACATAACTGTTTTTCTTGCTTAGATTAGGGCATAACATATTCTTGCTAAGCCACTGGAGCAGTGTCTATTATGCAGTTCATTTTCCACTTGAAAGCAAGGGTCCAGAAACACAGCTGCCTAATTCAACCTAATTTTTCCACTCAGTTTGCTTATGAACATTTAGCTTAAGTCGATGTCAGCCTTTTTTCCAAAACTAGGTTTTTACTATTTTCCATAGAGAAACTCACAGATGATGCCTATTGAACCATGCTGTCACTCTCTGATATCAGCTTATTCCCATGTTGACCTTCCTGTGCTGTGGAGGACAGTTTTTTGTGGCTTCATTTCCAGATCCTCACAATAGCAAGGGCTTTCAGGAAAGAAAAATAGAAACTTCGGGGTCCAAAAAAGGAAAGGTACCAAGGGAAATAATTCCTTCAATACCCAACTTAGTTGGACCCACGCTTTACCGCAGGAAACTGAGCCATCACTTCTGTTAGGCTGTGAACCACACAATGCTGTGGCATTTGACATGAGGGTTTTTGTTCAGGCCTATTTCTTTGGTGTTAAGGCTTTGTCATCGAGATCACCTTTGTCACGTGTTCAATCGAGAGCACGGAGGCACCGTTCAACTATCAGTGTACACCTAACCAAGATCAGCTTTGACACTCAGTCAAAAGATGATTTTCATCTTGCATTTTAGAAAGAAGAGAACAGCTTTCTAAGCATCAGGACAGAATATGTCCACTGCCCAAAGAACCTGATTCAAGCCCTAAAACTCCGTAAAAACGAAAATGATCGGCCAACTCTAATGTTTAGGAAATAAAAGAAAACTAATAACCGAGAACAAAGAGAACCTATTCCAAACAATGCCTATGATCTTCTTTTATATGGACCTGCTTAAATGGGGAGAGTGGGTAACTGGAGGTTGTCTCACTGCTGCAGATGGCTGACCGCTTCCTCACCCTTTTGCTAATTGAGTGAATTCTGAAGGAAGCAGTTTTTAGTCTTATGCCACTGTTGGCGCCACGAAGGGGCTTAAATCTGCTAGCAAGGAAAATACTGAAAAAGATCCATTAGCCGAGTACTACGGATTTTCTTCTGGTATTCTAAACCAATAGACTTCAGTGTTTCAGAAATGGCAGCAATACTCATAAGCTCCTACCCCATATGGCAATCAAACAGCCAAGAACTAGTAAAGAGCACATTCAAAGTTTCTAGCTTTAGGTCTGCTAATGTCAACATGAAGACCTTCTCTTAAAGAGACCCGAGCAGATTTTGTGACATGTAGATCGGATGTATTCTTAGCATGTATGAAGAGTTACATGGAACTCAGAAGTTATTTCTCCGTAGCTGGGAAGGACGTCTGCTACATGTTCCACTGGCTCCCAAGAATCCATTGTATCTCATTAAAATACCAAGGTACTTGAAGTGCTAAGGACTGTGGAGGAGTCCTTTCCCTAAGCCATTACTTCAGCATCTCTCTTTATCCAGAAAGATAGATGTGCAAAGAGACAAAGTGTCAAGATTAGAGAGCCTGAAGGGCCTTGAAAAAGAAAGGTCAGACTTAAAACTATTTTCTTTTCTGCCATGGTATGTGCTGCTTTAAAGAAGCCAGAGTTTAATAGTTTCCAAAGTAGGCTGAATCAGATTAGAAAGCAAGACAATTGAGTGATACAGTGTATTCTGAGACTGAAGAGTTAAAAAAGGACTAAATATCCTAGAGAGGTGCTGAAGTTTGTTTTAAGATCCATAACTTCTACTGCTGTTTCTGAGGCCATGGAGGACCACAGATGAGTAGTTATTGCAAAGCCACCACCATCCTTTATGAAACTGCTTTGTCTACTTGGAGCTATTTTTGGAGTTGCGAGATTGCTAGAATGACAAGGCAACCTTGAGCAGTTGAAGTTTCAAAAGCCATAGCCCGTTGTCAGCTATTGATTATTCTATGACACCTTGTGCTCCTACAGCTTATAGAATGGGAAAAGGTGCTGACCAAAATCTCCAAAAATGTACTGGGATTTGGATCGGTACTTCACAATACCTGTGGCATTTCAATCTATTTTCTGGAACTCGATGCGAAGATGTCAACATAAAAGGCTATAGAGGAAAGGGAAGGCACCAGGACTGAGTACCTCAAGATCAAGACCTTGTAATCTAGAAAAATGTTAGCCCAGGCAGCAGACACAAACAACTTTATCCCAAATTCCAGCCACCCCAGATATCAAAGAGCATCCGTTATGTCACTAAAACAAGAGCAATAATAAGAATTCCGGCATAGCCTATGTACTTCCTACAAGGAATTAATCCACAATAATCACTGACCCTACAACATCTTTAATACATTTATTTCATTTTCTGATTGTTTTTTTGGTAATTTTCCATGTACTAAAATATGAAATATATTTATTATAGATATTGTAGGGACAGTATATAGGCTATGCGGTAGGTGACTGTCTTTCCTGAACAAGTCAGTCAGCATCACAAGAGCCACACTTATCTTGAAATGTTGAAAAGCTGACAAATGAATACGCTACAATAAAAACTGAAATACATATCTTTGCAGCCACAAAAAACATATTGAAATACTCAGGGACAACTTAAAGTGCTAAATAATGTAAACACATTTTCTATACAGATATTAAAAGCTAGAAGAGGAAGCAAGATTCAATGATTTTTGCTTAAAAAATGTGGAAAAACAATGCATTTTGAAATATAGTGGATGACTAGTGGACTTAAAATGTCAGTGCTCCTTGCAGTTCAGGGTTACCTGCCTACATTTTACTGTTAGCACTCAGTCTTAGACACAATGACCTATTCCACACTGTGATTTGAGGGGCGGAGATAAAGGCATTAGTCATGCTGGATGGCAATCATGGGTACCCCTGTGATAAGAGGAACGCATGGGTCTAGTGACAGTAGGCTATATACAAGTGCTGCAGCAGGTTGAGGTGTAATTTGCTGGCAATCTCAATTTTAAGACAGTGGCTCTAGTATACAGATGGGGGTAATGAGCCGAGGAGAGGGTTTTACTATGAACCTTCTTCTTTAATTCAACTTTGATACTTGCATCATACTTCTGGGTCTTTTAAACTTATGCGTTTTCCACTACCACTGTTGCCTCAGGGTGAGTCCAGCTAGACACATGTATCCCTACCCCCTTTAGTCTTCTTCGTCCCTTGGCTTGGCTTCGGCAGGATGCAGGTTTGGTCTGAAGGTATGATGCTCTGTCGTTTGGCATTGCTCCACAGTCAACACTCCGCAACCTGATAAGACTGCCAACACTTTCACTCATTTGTTGGACTGTGAATGGGGATACCCAGAGCCGAAGTATTGGCATTTTCTGTTTTGCATGGTGGAGAGCAGATCGATTGCTTGAGTGCCCCCTCTGTGAAAGTATTGTTGAAGTACCTGGAGATTCATGTCCCATTCGTGGACGTATTGAGGATGCCTGCATAATAAGTCCATAAAATAGTTGCCCGACCCCAGATGCTCTGCTAGGAGCAGAATGGGAAACAAAATTGCACAATACCAAATCTGGTGTGCAAGTGGTGACAGCTGGACCCCACCACTTCTGGATGTTACACATAGCTGTCATGTTGTCCGTCTTTATCAGGACTGTTTTGCAATGAATGTAAAATGCTCTGAACGGAACTGTACTGGATGCAAGAATGCAATCTTGCATGGGGCACTACTGCTATGCATAAAGCGAACATTGTCAAGAGTTTCATTACCGTCCTCACCATAAGACCATGTAGTGACTGAAAGGAAGTCGCCACCTTTCGAATTCAATCACCCTCTCTTAGTTTGGGTAGGCTTTTCCTGGGACATAGTTTAACACAGTCCCTAGAAAGGGTTGGATCTGCCAAGGCATGAGAGGCAATATTTTATCATTGCCCGTGAACCCCAAACTGTGTAACAGGGACACTGCCATCTGAATGTTTACTAGATATTTTCACCAGCTGCTGCTTTTGATCAGTCAATTGACCAGATAAGGAAAGATGTATATGGCATTTCTCCAGAAGTGCGCAGCTAACGCCGCTAGAAATCTGAAATACCCTTGGGGCTGTTGTGATCGTGTTGTCCACAAAGTGCAAGTAGCAGTGATGTGTCAGATGTATAGCGATATGGAAATGTGTGTCTTTCAGGTTGAGCGTCGTCATCTGATCCTCAGTGCTCAGTAGTAAACTGACATCCTGTAGGTTGTTCATTGTGAAGAGCTATACCGGAATTTACAAGTTGAGGGGCCTGAGATGTAGGATATGCTGTTTTGGGGATGAAGAGCAGAAAGAACCCCGCCTTTGCCACACAGATAGGGCACCAATTCAATGCCACCGTTGGGCAAGATGGGCTTGAACTTCCTCTTGCCATAGCAGTAGGCAGTCTTCACTCATTGCATGGCAACATGATGGTAGCTTTGGTAGCGCTGTGTGGATTCCAAGGCAGCAGCCCAGTTACTCCACTGAAAAAACCTATTTGTCTGAGGTTATTGCCTCCCATTGCTGAACAAATATCCCTATTCTTCCATCAACAGGTGTGGTGTAATGGAGGGGAATTTGCAAATAAGCTGCAAGTGCTGCGAGATGTAACCTTATGGATGAATATGCCAGATTATATCTTTGCAAGTGTAACAAGTAACAAATGATGTCCTGGATGGAAGCATCCAGTGGGTCAATATGATTGTTGTTGCAGTAGATGACAAATCTTTTCCATTTTGCTGCATAGCAAGATCTAGTAGTTGGAGGTCTGGCTTGTTTAATAATATTCATACAGTCCGGCGGAAGGTTAAGATAACCGAACTCTAGGACTTCAGGAGCCAGATTGCTAGATTCAGCTGACCTGGGTCGGGGTGTCTTATCTCTCCATGGTTCTGCGTTAGCAATGTTGGGGAGAGGCGTAGTTTTTGGTGTGGAACTACTGAGAGTTCAAACAGTGTCGTGGACCAAGGTTGACGTGCCCATGTGGGAGCCGCCAGGATCATTTTGAGAGACTGTTTGAGCTTGCGTACTACTAGGGGAGTCAGTGGGAGTGGTGGGAAAGCGTACGCAAATCTGCCTGACCAACTCATCCATATCGCATTGCCTTTGGATAATAGGTGTGGAAACCTGGCTGCGAAGGTTGGGCATTTTGCGTTTGCGTGTGTGGCGAACAGATCTATTTCCAGTTGACCCCACAACTGAAAAAATGGTTGAAGAACTTGGGGAAGTTCCCATTGGTGTATTTTCTGTATCTGTCGACTGAGCAGATCCGCAGTCTGATTGTGAACTCCTGGAAGGTGTTCTGCAAGCAGGTATTTGTTTTGTGGAATGGCCCATCTCCAAATGCTTTGTGCGAGCTGGGATAGCTGCAAAGAATGTGTGCCCCCCTGTTTTTGTATGTAATACATGGCTGTCATGTTGTCCGTCCGGATTAGGACAGTCTTGTGTTGTAGATGTAGTTTAAATGATTTGAGTGCTAGGAATATTTCTAGTAATTCCAGGTGATTGATATGGAGCAGTTTTTGTTGAGTGGTCCATTTGCCTTGAATTGTATGTTTTAGGAGATGGGCTCCCCAACAGGTGAGTGATGCGTCTGCTGTTAGCACTATCTGTGGAACTGGCTTGAGGAACGGTCGCCCTTTGGACTGGTTTTGTATGTTCCACCACTGCAGAGAGCGATGTGTGCGGCTGTCCACCGACACCAGATCTGTTAGTTGTACTTGGGCTTGGTTCCGCTGACGTGCTAGGCATTCCTGTAAGGGGTGCATTTGAAGTCTTGCATGAGGTACAATAAAGATGCAAGAGGCCATCATTCCTATGAGTTGCATAAATACCCTTGCTGGGAGGGAGTGCTGTTATCTGCTGTTCAGCCAGTCGTCGAGATATGGGAAGACATGGATTTGTTGTCTTCTGAGGTGTGCTGCTACTACCGCCAGACATTTTGTGAACACTCTGGGCATGGTGGTAACCCCGAATGGAAGGACTGTGAATTGGTAGTGTTGTCCGTCCACCATGAATCTTAGATATTTCCTGTAAGCGGGGTGAATGGGAATATGAAAGTAGGCGTCCTTGAGATCTAGTGTGGCAAGAAAGTCGCCTCGTTGAAGTAGTGGAAGAACCTGTTGAAGAGTGATCATGTGGAAATGATATGAGTGTATGTAAAAATTGAGCGGTCTGGGATCGAGTATTGGCCTGAGGGTGCCTTCCTTTTTGGGGATTAGGAAATACAGCGAGTAAACCCCTGTTCCTTGATGCTGTAAGTGAACTGGTTCTCTCGCTTGCTTTTGAAGCAGTGAGAGAACCTCTTGTTTTAAGAGCGTGAGATGTTCTGTGGACATTGGACGCTGTTTGGATGGTATAGTGCGTGGGGTTGCTGTAAGTTCCAGGCAGTAACCATACTGGATAATTTGTCTTACCCACTTGTCTGTTGTAATGGAGTTCCAGACAGGCAGGAATTGTGAAAGTCTTGCCCCGACCGGAGTAGAATGGTCTGGGGTGAGTGGAGGGAAGTCACTGTTTAATAGCGGGGGAGGTCCGGGTGTTATTGTTACTCCGGCCTCTTCCTTTGTTGTTATTCCCCCTGTATCCTCCTCTAAAATATCCTCTACTGGGGGATGTTTGTATTGCATTTTTGTATGAAGTGGAGGTAGTGTCTGTTCCCATGTTTTTTGATCCTCGAAAAGGAGCGACGAAAGGAACCACGTGTGGATGGAGACTATAACGCTCCCATGGACTTAGCAGTCTCCGTGTCCTTTTTCATTTTTTCCAGGGTGCTGTCTACAGCCGGTCCAGAGTTATTCTTGATTGAACGGCTGGTTGAGGATGGTGGTTTGTACCTCTTGTTTATAGCCTGAAATGCATAGCCAGGCATGTCGTCTGAGCAGCACACTAGTGTTAATGGACCTAGAGGCTGTGTCGGCTGCATCAAGGGCACACTTGATTGAGGCATTGGTTATTAATTTGCCTTCCTGAATCAAGTCATTTGCCTGAGTCTTGTACTGATCAGGCAAGTGTTGTAATAGGGTTTCTAGTCTGTCATACTGAGCCCGATCATACCTCGCAAGTAATGCTTGGGCATTAGCTATGCGCCAGTGATTGGCTGCTTGGGCGTCAACTCTCTTGCCAGAGGCATCTAGGAGCTTAGATTCCTTGTCCGGAGGTGGTGTGTCACCGGAGGTTTGTGAGTTGGCGCGTTTTCTAGCGTTAGACACTAATGGTGAGTATAGGGGTAGCTGCCCTCTGATGTAGGCGGGATCGTCGGGGGGCAGGTTTGTATTTTTTATCAATCCTGGGATTGAGAACTCTAGTTCTCACTGGGTCCTTGAATATGTCTGGGGCGTGTTTAATGACCCCTTTGAGCATTGGCAGTATTTGTACAGATTCTTGCGACTGTTCAAAAGTGTCTAGGAGGAAATCCTCCTCGGCAGGGTCTGAATACATGTGAACGCCATGGTAAATAGCAGCCCTGTTAACAAGCTGCCCAAATCCAATATTGTCGTCTGGGGGAGATGGTTTTGTTGGATATGGCTGGGGATCTGGGAGGTCTGGGGGATCTATTGGGTCGTCATAATCGTTCCAGTCATCCTGTGGCATGTCTGTATCATTGTCCGGGTCAGTGAAAGGGTCATTATTGCCCCCCTTACGTCGTCATCATTGTGTGGTGTTGGTGTATTTGGAAGTGGTGTAGGGTGTGGAGGTGAGAGCGGTATAGGAGGAAGAACAGGAGAAGAGGGTCTTAGAGGTGAAGTGGCACAGTCTTTTTTCTTCAGAGGCACTGCAGGAGTGTCTGTTGTGTCCAGCTTCCTCTTCTTTTGTGGCACAGCCACCACATGTCCTGTTTTGGGGTCGATATACATTTTTTCTGTTTTGGATCGACGTGATCCGGTCGAAAAAGTTCTTCCCCCCTCGACAACCGCTTTCGGCGCCGACTTTTTCGGGTCCGAGCGGGGTTGAGTTTTGTGCTCCGAGGACTTAGGAGTTGTTTTAGAGTCCTTTGGCTTGGCTGTGGAGACTGAAATCTTCGGTTCCGAAGGCTTTGGTTCCGAAGGTTTTTCTTTTGGAATCGAGGTGTTCGGAGCCGATTTCTTTATGGGAGTGGGGTGGTCACTCGGTTTCGGTGCCTAAGGTGCTTTCGGGACGGGGATATGCGGTTTGCTAGGTCCCGAGCTACCGGAAGGTTTTTCCTTTATCTTCGGAGCTGAGCCCGAAGGCGGGGCTTCTGAAGTCTGTTTTTGGTCACGACTGGGGCCAGCAGGCGAAGTCTTGACCAGGGCCTTCTTTTTCTGGGGTGGAGTGGGGGTAGGGGCAATTGTACTCACTCTTTGACCAGGAGTGATGTGGTCATCTGAGTCGTCTGCTTCGGAAATGATTTCGAGGTCTTTGGAATCTTCTTCTGGGACATCTGCGCCTTCATCGAAGATGTCCGCTGGTGCCAGAGCTGCTTTCTGCGCCATGATGTGTCGTCGGGCCCTATGATCACGGATGGTCTTTTTCGATCGAAAAGAGGCGCAGGCCTGGCAATTGTTCTCGTTGTGTTCTGGCGAGAGACATGGGTTACAGACCTTGTGATGGTCACTGTGTGGTAATTTATCTCCACACTGGGGGCATTTTTTAAATGAAGTCCTTTACATGAGTTGTAGGCCCGACAGCGTGGATGGGCCCAACGGCCCGCGTCGACGACCGGAATCGAGTTGTTGAGTTGCGCGTCGTAGATCACGCGATCGATAACAATACCGGAGAGTTTGCACGTCAAAAAGTTTGAAAAACAAAGTTTCGAACCGGAGCGCAAAAGTTACATCCGAACCCAATGGCAGAAAAAACAATCTGAGGTTGGAGTCGATGCCCATGCGCACTATCGTCCAAGGGAGGAGTCACCTATCCCGTCACTACAAAAGACTTCTTCCTAGACAACAACAAGTTTCAAGCATCCAAGCCCAACACCAGATGGCGATCTAATGCACAGTGTACGATCTGCAGCTCATATGCCTCAAACATTTATATATTGTGCAGTTTTAAAGTGAATTTAATTATGGCCTGGCCATAACTTCTATCACCACGCCCCAATAAATATTGTGGGTTGGTCCAAGCATAACGATTGGCAGCTGCCCTGCCCATCGGAGTGAAATTAAGTGCGCTTCGTTTTCCACGGCCAACCCGAGAGAGGAGTACTTCAGCTCATCTCAACCTATGCTGGACAAGTGAGCAGAGGGAACATAGACGCAGCCTCCTGGTTTCTGTATGAGCGCCTTGTCTGCCTGCCCCACCCAATCTGGCTGCTGCCTCCAGGCTGTTCACTAATGCAAACAACATGAAGGCAGCATCAGCATTGGTTTAGTTGGCGGGCAACATTACACAACTCTGCAGCTATTGGAAAGTGATTTGCCGGGGTGTCATGTGGTATACTCAGTGTGATCTTACAGCTCCTTCAAGCAGGTCGACGCATACCATGGACTTTTTAATCTGTGTTATCATCACTGCAGGTGTTGCACACCATGGGCTCTTTGGCTGTGTCTTGGCAAAGCGGGTCGATGAGGAGAACAGGATGTTTTGTTTTTGCTTGGGTCAGTTCAGGATTAGACTGAACCAGAACATAGCCATTCCAGCCCATCAAGGAGAAACAGGAGCTCATCTCTGGCTCCACTGCTCTGCAGCATGCAAGAAGGCAGGGTCGCTGGCAGAGAGAGACAGCCGTCATTGCAATGGTAGGTGCAGGGCATTAAGTGGGCCAGGCCTCACTGGTGCTGAGCACCAGCAGTTTTTTAAAGGAGGCCTCGAAACAGGTCTTTATCGGGCTCTGTTTTGTGCCCTGGTACAGGCGGCCCGTTTTTTCCAGACTGCAGTGACAGCAGGCACATCGATGTGCATGTGCTCACACTGCTCACTTCTCACTAGTGTAGAAGTTACGGCACGATGTCATGCCAAGTGAGCATTGTAGGGGAAGGGAAATCCTTTAAAGAGAGTCATTTTCTCTCTGGATTTCCCTTCTCTTTTTGAAACGCAGCAGCCACAACATCGTCGTGTTGTCACCAGGGCTTTAAGTGGAAGCTTTTTCAATATTATATACAAGCCACAGTTGCTGCTTATTTATCTTATGAAACTAGCAACCATTGACAAAGCCAATAATCCTGACTTGTTGTAGGTCTGATGTTACTTGTTGTATGATATATCTGGATGCATTGACACAAACAGCAAAATACAAGTCGGGTGGCACACTATGCTAAACACAGATTTTTAGCATAGGTGTTTTAAGTCACGCCCTTAATTACATTGACCATGCCCCTTTGAGAGACCCCCCAGTTTTTTCAACCCACTTAAAGGCCTGGGTAGGAGTCCTCATGGTAGCATGTGTGGTTGCGAGAGAGATGAAATGTGAGGTGGGCAAAGCCTGGGCCTGGGCCTCAGCACGACCTCTGTGCCCTCTGCCAGCACATGAGACATCTGTGTCCTGCCATCAACAGAGACAGCAGTTGTCTGCCAGCACCAGTGACTGACGCTCTTTCATGATGAGAAAACTTCAAGGAACCCGATGCTGCTGCCTACCTTCTAGGTCAAGTTCTGTTGCAAACTGCATATTATCTCAGAGTTCAGTCGCTGTGCTTACCTGTTGTATCTGTTGTTTTCAAAGCACTACCTGTCTCTATGACAGGGAACTGAGCTCGTCTTATCAGACTTTCATGATTGTTAACAATTGTTCATTCTACACTTCATGTATTTTTTGTCAAAAGTTTGTCTCAAGAACATTTAAAGCACTGAGTCTGAGGTCGCCGGTGCGGTCCCAATGACCACTGAATATGCAGCTACCCAAGTATTTATCATAAGAAATCTCTTTATTGATGTTATAACTGCACTATCACAATTGCTTTATTAACCTTCTTGCTTTTTCAAATTTGCTTGAAAATGCCCCATTTCCCCTCTAATTTTTGAAAACAGTTTCACGGAGGAAAACTCCCCCTGAACCTCTCATTATGATGGTCGGGCTCGCTCGCCACAGGGCACTCCTACTGCACTATTACGCCTCACCACTTTTAAATGTCACCACTTTTAAATGTCGCCAGCCGTCACTGCCTCTGGTGTCCCTGCACCAGCAGAAGATGCAAAGGAGCTCTTTTTTCCTGGAAACCTTGGAGGATTTACAGGAACTAACTGGTCTAAAATTTTGGATAGGTTCTGACACAGCATCTTATGGAAAGTCAATGACATTCACAATGGTAGTGGATGGTTTTCTTGCACTTGCACGCTGAGCAAGTGGTCTCCTTGTGGTCTGGGAAAACGCAGAAGTTACACACTGGATGCTGGTCAAACCACTTTTTGTTTTTCTACGAAGGAGAACTGAGTTGGCACAAAGGCAGATCCTGCACCATCATAGATGCAGTGATGTGTGGTGTGTTATTTAGTCGCTGGATCTGAATATTCAATGACTAGTGGAGAAGGTTGTGTGAAAATAGTTGACAGTCCCAGAGCTGGAATGTCCAAACCAGATAGCAGAAATAATCAATCTGAGGTAGAATCTTTGTCTTGGTGCATTGTGGGCTAGTGGAGGGTTCTGAACACATCTTGTGACCAAAAAGGTTTTTGAACATAAACAAGTCGCAAACATCCATGTCCAACACTAGATGGCAGGAGAAGGTAGAGCATGTGTATCTACAACCACTCCTTCCACGAACTACTATTTACATGAAGTGCAAGGAGTTTTCTCCATGCCCCATAGGAACACTGTGTTTGTTTCACCCTTTCATGACTGGCTTGCTTGCCATGGTGCTAGCCAATGGGAAAGATCCGATACCAAATGCCTGCCCTATACAAATTGGATCTTACAAAGCTGTGATCACAATGCCCATGCTGCCAGCTAAGGATTGCCAACTGTGAAGCTACCTTCGGATATTTGTGATAATCTCTATAGTTCCTCCAGCAATTAAAAAAAATGAGGTTGAAGAACTACAACCTGTAAACCAGCAGATATCCAACTTCCACCCAACTCTAAATGGCCCTCTCAGTGTTTATGCACAAGTCAGGTTCAATATTACATAATTTAGACTCATTTAATATGCTATTGCCATGTTGGTAGCTAGACATTTTACATTGCTGTATTGATTTACAATTATTATAAAACAGACCAGGGCGTGGCTAGCGACCACCGGGAATGGCCGCTCCTTGAGGCGGCTCCGGGATCCTCGCCCTACTATCCGTTACATACTCCGTCTGCTGAGAGGCTGACCCCCCTCCTAGATCAGGGGGTCTCCTCGTAACCCGATCCTGCTGCCGGGCGCTGTTCCTTGATCGAGCAGCGCCTCCACAGAGACCACAAAGAGCGGCTGAGTCGAGGTGCTCGGACCGGGCAAGATGGCGGCCTGAGATATACAGCCGCCTACGGAGGCGGCTTTCCCCGGCGCGGAGGCATTGGCGGTGGAGACGGCTGCTGAATTGAGCCGCAATACTGGCTGTGGACCCCCCCCGGCGACATCGGAGAGGCAGGGAGGTCCAGGCGTGACGTCCTTAGGGGGCGGACGACCCGAGGGGGGCGGATGACCCGCGGCGGCGACCTCCGGGGTGGTGGAGACGGGGCCGGCCTGAGATCGAGGCGAGCTCCCCGGCTCTGCAGCGTCTCCGCGAAGCCACCTGCTTCTCCCCAACACTGACTGACACTCCAGGGCAGACCGCTGCCGCAGGTGAGAGGGACCGGCAGAGACCCGGGGGGATGTAACAGCGAAGCATATACCTCCGGTACACGCCATCACTGGAGAGGAGCTGGGAGGCCGAGTGGAGAGGTGGTGTAACCATTGCCGGACAATTCCACCACTTGTGCTGCCGCTTAGCTCTGAACACCTACACTACTCATGGTGGGACGCCAGGTGGGGGAGTGCATAGACTTCGGACGGCCCAGGCAACTGGGGCTTGCACATTACGGCCTGGGGCGGCAGTCTCCACATCTGCATTGCACTGTGGCCCTGCCGTCCCAGCATCCCGGGGTCGGACACCACCGAGGGGGTGAACTTAGACTGTATCTTGCTGAACCATGTCACGCGCCTGGAGTGGACATATCAAGGCCCCTCCCTCCACAAATCGCTCTGTGAAGGGCCGCGCATCCTGCCTGCTGAGCTGCGGGCCACTCTCCACGACCTACCGGCCGCATATACAGCACTGAGTGAAGGGAACTGATCTATCCTGGGGCCACAGTATACGCCATCTCTGAACTCACCAGACCCACCTGGGTCGCCAACAGGCCGGCGGGGGGCACATCTCTCCCTTCGCGAAGGCAGCGGCCATTACAGGTGGGTCTTTCACTAACTTAGAGCCCCCTGTTCTCCTGCACCATCAAGATGTCCACCAACAGGGGTCTTAAGTCCCAAACACAAAAACAGCTGGCGAAGTTCGCCTGGTCCAAGAAGGGAGAAGACGCCGACACACTATCAAGAGAAGATAAAACGTCGCAACCTCGCCCCGCCGCCAAGACCCTGACACTCGAGGACGTCATGGAGGCCATAGCGGGAGTCCGGACCTTGCTTGAGACGCGCATAGACTCCATAAACAGAGGTGACTCTCCTACGGGGGGACCTGAAGAAAATGGAAGAGTCAAAGACGTAGAAACCACGATGAAAGCCCTCGTTTCCGACACTTCTATTCTGCAACAACAAGTCACCCAGCTTCAAGACAACCAAAAAAGAATGGAGGAGCCCCTGGATGATTATGAAGGGAGGGCAAGGCGGAATAACATCCGTATCCTGGAAGTTCCTGAAAGATCGGAGGGGCAGGCGGTGGATCTCTTTGTGGAGGACCTAGTGCTCAACAAACTTCAGCCTAAGCGCCTCTCTAGCTATTTCTCCATTGAGAGGGCCCACAGAGTCCCTGGTGGGTGCCCGCGGCCGGCCGCGCCCCACCCCCCGCGACCCATTATTGCTAGAGTCTTTAACTTTCGGGACAGGGACGACATCCTGCAGACGGCTCAAGCTGGACCACCAGTAAAGACAGACAATGCGAACATTACCTTCTTCCCAGACTTCACTGTTAAGGTTTAGGCACAGATGCACAGATGCACAGCTTCACAGCGGTCAAAAAGTCCTTGCGGGATAAAGACATCAAATATTCCATGATGTTCCCGGCCAAACTTCGAGTGGAATCCGAGGGGAAATCATGGTTCCTCTAGTCCCCTGAGGAAGCCTGGGAATGGCTGGAGGGCTGGCGTCGAGTGGGGAATCAGTCGGCCAACCACCACCACAAAGGTCTCAACAATGATCAGCGAGTTCCTCCGCTATCAAAAGACAACCACTCAGAAGGCGACCCAGATGGAAAGCTCTAACCTGCAAAGCTGGTCCCGCTCCGGCGGCCTCACCAGGCCTCACCTGACCTGATGGCCTACGTGGACTGACTCTCTGGAGGAAGGCTGCACGTATCCTTGCGGCAGGGCGTCTCCTATGGCCCTTCGGCACCAGCTAACTAGCATCGATGTGGATTGCACACTATTTGAAGGATCGGACTAGACATGCTATCACAAGTATACTATGAAAATACCATATTATATGGGCGGGGGGTAGGAGTGGTTAGCTAGGCAAACCTACTCATGACAGGGTGGGCGACAGGCACTCTACCTAGTTGGGGAGTGGAAAGTTGGAATTCCGCTGGCAGGGGGGCAGGGAGGGGGGTAAGGGGTGGGAGAGGGGGGTTAGTTGGGGTTTTCTATGTTACAGTTGTGTTTTCTCAGAGCATCCACGTGAACTCAAGTTTATTAGGCTCCTGCACTCGACAGCACACATCGCCCACACACTCAAGGGGGGAGGGATGGGAGAGGCTTTCACAGTATATTTATGCTCCATGGGCTCTTTGGTTTGGAAATGGTGGACGTATCGCCGACCCGTGCGTCACTTCCCCCTCCGGCTCTACACCACTTCTCGCCATGGCAGATATGAACAGCACCAAGTTGTCCATAATGACGTGGAACGTTAATGGCCTGGGCAGCAAGATAAAAAGAGGGGTGGTCCTACAATAAGTCAGGAGGCACTCACCTGATCTGATCCTGCTACAGGAAACGCACCTGGTGGGGAGTAGCTGCAAAGCTCTTCACAGATGGGGGTACAAGCTCCTAGCCCACGCAGGGTTCACATCCGGATCTAGGGGAACGGGGATCCTTGTGCGCAAAAGTCTCGCCGTTACGCCCACCTGTGTGTGGAGGCGGCGTGGGAGGGCAAAGCACTAAATGTTATATCGGCGTATCTCCCACCCTCACTGGGTAGACAGGCACTGCAAGACCTGGGTAAAATTCTTATAGATCTTCCCCCAGGTACTCTAATACTGGGTGGGGACTTCAACATGGTAATGGACGAGGGACTTAACAAACACCCCCAGAAACCATCTCTCCATAGAAGCACTCACATGACTGAATTCACTCGAGCACTGGGTCTCACAGACATCTGGCGCACACTGAACCCCGCCACCGCCTATTTCACACACTACTCCAATGCGGACAAAAGTATGTCCCTCATTGACTATTTTTTTTACCGCACTCACGGATATAGGCAAATTTCAACACCCTCAGGGACTCCCAAGGGTTATCTCAGACCACTCCCCTCTCAGGGTGGAACTTACCTTTCATCGCCACAGTACCCGTGGCCCTATAGTTTTTAACCCGTTGCTCCTCAAGATCCCTGACATCAAAGACCTCGCAGACCATACTGATCACTATTTTGAGGAAAATGTCGGCTCCGTGGACTCAGCGAACACGGTCTGGGAGGCCTATAAAGTAGTGATTAAGGGGCATGCGCTGGCGCTGAAGTGCGGGTATCTTCGGAATCAATATACACAACTGACCCAATTAGAAAGTGACCTGCTCCGATTAGAAATAGAACATAACTCCTCCCCCACGGAAATAACACCTCGCAATCTCCGGACCAAACTATTAGAATATAACGCCCTAGCACGTGAAAAAACTCAGGCGAATCTCCTCCGCACCCACCATAGAGTCTACGAGCTTGGTGAGAGGGCTGGGAAAATGTTGGCCTGGTTAGAACAACGAGATCAGGTGGCTAGATGGGTCCCTGAACTCCTCCTCGAGGACGGGACTCGTATAACAGATCCACAGGAGGTGGCAGATACTTTTGCAAACCACCTGGAGGCGGTATATACCTCCAGGACAGACACCCCCCCTAGCGACTCACGTCAACTCCTAGATGAAATGACCCTACCCACACTCTCTGACAGCGACAGGGATACTCTAGATGCCGACATAACGGCAGACGAAATCTGTAAAGCCATCTTTGCCATTAACTCCGGGAAAGCCATGGGACCCAACGGGATCCCAATCGAGTTTCTCAAGGGCATAGCCGTCAAGGTGGCCCCACATCTCAAAAATATGTATGAGGAGAGCCTGGCACAGGTGGTTCTTCCGCTAGATCAATGGCTTGCTTCAATTGTCGTCATCCAAAAGCCCGGCAAACCTGCAACTCAGTGTGGATCATATAGACCCATATCCCTGATAAGCTCAGAGGCTAAGGTGTTGGTCAAACTTCTCGCTTCCCGGCTAATTGCAGTCCTTCCCTCACTGGTCCATGACAATCAATTGGGATTCATACCTGGCCATTATTATTTATTATTATTTATTAAGCTTGTATAGCGCACAGATACCCCAACGGGGTGTCCCGGCGCTTGTGTGTGAACGTGTATACTGCTCGCTGTAACGTGAAGATTTAGCAGAATAAATAAGTTTTCAGGGCTTTCCGAAAGGGAGGTTCGTCTTGAACGCTCCTAATGTACAAGGGAAGGTTGTTCCAGTGGGAAGCAGTGCAGACTTGGAACGTTTTCCCCCCAGATCGAGCCTTTTTAGCCCTTAGGGTAAAAAGAAGATGTTGAGAGCTCGATCGGAGTGAGCGGGCGTTACTGTAAGGGCGGAGACATGAGGGCAGATGAGCAGAACCCTTCCCGTTGATAGCACGGCGGGCAAGGGTGAGGGCCTTAAATTCCGACCTTTTATGTACTGGGAGCCAATGCAGCCTGAGGCGGTGGGGGGTGATGTATTCTCTAAGGGGGAGACCACAAACCAGGCGGACTGCGGCATTTTGAACTGTTTGCAAGCGCCTCTGGAGACCTTTAGATAGTCCCAGATAGAGGCCATTGGCATAGTCAAGATGGGAGGTGATTAGCGCCTGCACAATTGTTTTCCTAGTTTGATTAGGAATGAAGTTGATGAATTTTTTCATCATCCTTATTTTAGAAAAGCAGGCCACAGATACAGATTGAATCTGCTTCTTGAAGGAGAGATCACAATCCCAAATGACTCCCAGGTTTTTGACGGAGTCCTTAGGCAAAGGAGGGGCGCTCAAGTCTAGAGGCCACCACAGAGTAGAATCCAGTGGAGAGGGCTGGTGAAAAAATATTACTTCGGTTTTGCCAGCATTAAGCCGGAGGCAGTTGTTATCCATCCAGTTGGCAATGCTCCGAAGACAATTTTTTAGTGGGTCGAAGGTAGACTCAGAAGGGGAATCATATGAAAAAAGAAGCTGTATATCATCCGCATAAGAAGTGGCCTGTATACCAGATTGGGAGATGATCTCGGCCAGCGGAGAAAAATAAATGTTAAACAAAAGAGGGCTTAGTGAAGAGCCCTGAGGGACGCCCCACTTAAGGGGTCGACTGCATGAAGTGAAGGGGGGAGTGAATACAGCCTGAGTCCGATTGGACAGAAAGGAGGCAAGCCATTCCAAGGCCTTGCCCTGGACACCTTTTGCCTGTAGTCGGTCGAGGAGGATAGGGTGAGATACGGTGTCGAATGCTGCTGACAGGTCCAGCAGCACCAACACCGCTCTAGAACCCTCGTCAACTTTCCACCTGATAGCGTCCGCCATCTCCAGGAGGGCAGATTCGGTACTATGACCCGGCCTGAAACCATGCTGGGAGATGTGGAAGGCGCCGCTCCTCTCAAAGAAACCAGCCAATTGGCCATATACAAGTTTCTCCAGCACTTTGGCTGGGGCAGGGAGCAAGGAGATGGGGCGATAGTTTGCTGGTTCAGAGGGGTCAGCGGTAGCCTTTTTGATGATTGGAACCAGTCGAGCATGTTTCCAAGAATCTGGAAAGATCCCTGACAGGAGAGAGTTATTCCATATTTCGTTCAGTACTGGATTGAGCAAAGGAGCAAGGGATTTGTACTGCTTCGCTGGCCACGGGTCAAGGGGGGAGCCAGATTTGCACTTGAGTAGTTCCGCCAGAGACTGTTCTAGGGAGATCGGCTCAAATTTGGAAAAGACCTTATCCGGATTAGAGCTAGTTAAATCTGCTATCAGTTGAGGTGGAGTGATGTTGCTGGGAAAGGAGTTCTGAATGAGAGCGATCTTGTCTTCAAAATAGCTCGAAAGATTGTCGCAGAGAGCCTGGGAGACCAGTGGTTGGCGCTTGAGGGCCATGGGGTCGGTAAAGGCTCTGACCGCGTCAAAAATGACTCTAGATGAACCTTTAGCCCTGGTGATTTTCTCCTCAAGGTGAGATCTTTTATGATCAATGATTTTTCTTCTATACTCCTTGAGGGAGGTTTTGTATTTGGATCTACTGTCAGGAGAATAAGATCGTCTCCAATTTCTCTCCAGCCTCTTGCAGGTGGATTTGTGTAGCCGCAATTCCTCAGAATACCAGGGTGCCGAGGGAGAGGTACGAAGGGATTTAATAGGTCTCATAGGTGCTAAAAGATCCAGAGCCGAAGTGACCCAGTGGTTGAAACTGGCCACGCGAGAGTCCAGATCGTGGGCCTCCCCTGGGGAGGTCGTGGAGAGATGAGGGCCTAGACTCTCAAGAGAGATTCTCCCCCAATTCCGCCCCATGGTGTTGGACTGAGGTCTGGAGCGATCCGCCAAGCGGGAGAAAATGGAGAAAGGAATTAAAAAATGGTCCGACCAGACAACGGGGGTGGGCTTACCTAATATAGTGTCCGTAAGGTTGGTACATATCAGGTCCAGAGTGTGCCCGCCCTTGTGTGTAGGGCCAAGGACGAGTTGCTTTAAGCCACCATCAGATAAGGCTGACAAAAAGTTGGAGGCATTAGGTTCATTAATATTGTCAGCATGCAGATTAAAATCACCCAAGAGGGTGAAATTGGCATAGCGAAAAGATGCCTGTAGAGCAAGATCAATGAGGGCCGAGAGATAGGAGATTTTAGATTTGGGGGGACGGTAAACCAATAAGCCTGAATAGGTAAAGTTAGCGCCCAGTTTAATGCAGAAAGGTAATGCCTCAATGCACTCTATTTGAGGGTGTGGGAAGGAGGAGATCGACCAAATGGATCTGTATATAATGGCCAATCCTCCACCCGGGTGTGAATTCTGCCTATTAGCACACAGAATTTTGTAGTCGGGGGGAATAGCGAGACAGAGGGCAGGATTGGTGTCATCTCCCAACCAAGTTTCCGTAAGGAAAAGGATATCCCACTTGTTATCCTCGAGTGATTGGGCTATGTCTAATGAATGTTTTACTAACGAACGACAGTTGATGAGTCCAGCTTTGATAGGAGTGTTCCTGCCGCTCACAGGTTGACGGTGTACGGGCTGACGTAAATGGCAAGCGGGGTGAGAAGTATCATCAGTATGTCGTACGCAGCAGGGTTTAAAAACACGGGATGTCGGGTCGTCCGGCCATAACACCGCATTAAATATCCGGCGGGCCCATAACGTCCTAGGGAGGCAACCGAATATACAAGAAGACGCGGTCATACTGTCACTAGATGGCACCATGGCGTTTGACTCGATAGAATGGCCCTACCTCTTCGAGGTCTTGGCAAGGCTTGGTTTTGGTCCTCGGTTTAAAAAATGGGTGGCACTGCTATACACTGCATTGTTGGGGCAAGTCAGAGGTAATAATCATACCGCACGTACATTTGCCCTGCAGAGTGGGACCAGACAGGGATGCCCCCTATCCCCTCTGTTCTGCAACCCAGCTGTGAACACAGTAGGTTTGGAAAAATAGAAATGTGCATGTATATTTGGCCAGCCTAGGACGGCTGGACAAACATACATGCACACTTCCAAGTGCCCACCACCTGCCTGTCATGGCCCGGCCCCGCCCTGTAGCGATGTCAGAGCCAGACACAGAAAAATAAAATGATGTTGTTTCATTATCATTTTATTTTTTTGTGACTGACAGACGAGTGGGGCAACACTTCTCCTCCATTACGGAGGAGCCGCCACTGAATAAAATACACGTTAGCAGCAACAAAACCAGGTTCATCACAATGCACGTGATTTCTTTGAAATTGAGAATTTCTTTTTACCATCAGAACTGGTCCACTTTGTGTGCAGATGTGCACAAATTGAGTAATAAAAAAGCATCTGTGCAAGTAGGCTCACTTGTGCCTTGTGTCCCTATTTTCAAGTCTAACACTAGTAGTGTACTAAAATACGTCTAATGTGTTTGAGGGCCTGGTTTTCTTTTGGTGTGAGGCTACAGGATTGTTGGTATCTTCTCAGTGTGCCCTAAATGTCTGCTGAATCTGTATCTCACATAGATTTCTCCTGTTAACTTTGGTAAATACTCAGGGTACACCATAAACTGCTCCAAGTCGGTAATTTATGTTTTACATGGCCCCCCGCCCAAACTCCCTCGGGGATATACAATTGAAATTGCCTCAAACGGCTTCAAATACTTGGGCATCTATATTACCACCGACCCAAAACTCTTTTATGATCGAAATCTTCTGGGCCCCCTCCGACGCCTACAGGAAGACGTCAAACACTGGAGGTCACTGCCCCTGTCTCTCCCGGGAAGAGCTGCTCTATTTAAAATGCTTGCAATCCCTAGATTTTTATATGTATTTCAGAATTGTCCGTTCCCAGTCGCCAACACCTACTTTACCGCCATTGAGGTAGAGATCCGTACGTTGTTGTGGGATGGGGGAGCGCCTCGCATTGCCCTTCGGAAACTCACAAAGGGGTGGTACGGTGGGGGTATTGCCTTTCCGGATATGCGTCTATATTACTAGGCCTCCCAACTAGTAGCCACAAACCACTGGCTTTATGGCTCCCCATCTGATTCAGTCTTCCATCTAGAACGCTACCAAACTGGGCGTGAGGGATATCTAGGCGCCCTCTATGGTAAGGCCCGAAGGAGACGCTATTTAGGGCCTATGTCGCAGACAGTAAATATCTGGCATCAGGCCACTCGTCAAATGGGATGGGCGGACAAACTTACAAAAGCTACACTACTTTGGTCCACGCAGCGATTGGGTCTGCTGTGTCATCACGCGGGTTTTGATAAGTGGGACACAATTGGCATCTCTAACATCGGCGACCTATTGCACAGGGGCAAACTTCTCACTTTCAAAGAGTTGCAAGTCAAACACGCACTCGCACTGGGTGAAGCTTTTCGGTATTTACAAGTTAGACATGCCCTCCTCGCCAACATCCCGTACTTGTCCTCTTTGCTGGACTCCTCCCCCCGGAAGACCGGCTACTTTCGGAGCCGCTCCCGAAAAAGGCTGTCTCGTACATGAATCGTAAGCTTTGTAATAATCTACCAGATTCCTTCCAGACCCTTAGGGAAAAGTGGCAGGTAGATGTGGGGCCATTGGATGATGGCGATCGGCAGACTGCACTGATATCTCCCAGGGAAACAGCAATAAATCATCGCTTTCGCCTTATCCAACTAAAAATTCTACACCAAACCTATCTCTCCGGGGTGCTTCTCGCCAAGATAGGTAGCAGGACAGACGCACTCTGCCTTAGACGCTGTAGGGGGTATGGCACCTTTTATCACATCCTATGGGACTGTCCCGAGCTCCACCCTTTCTGCAACAACACAACCAAAAAAATGAAGGACACGCTGGGTAAACAGCTCCAATTGTCACCAAGGCTTGGTATATTGAATATATGGGAGCCTACCGATTTGACAGAAATTGAGCAACAGTGGGTAGCATTGGGTTACCTGTTGGTGAAGAGGGCCATAGCCATGCTCTGATAAAAGACCTTCAACGACAGGCTGGGTGGCGGAGATGGACCGCTGTATGATAGAGAAGGAGGTCTACAAATTACGAGGTTGCCCCAAGAAATGGGACAGGAAATGGGGGAAGTGGAGCGCCTTTAGGGGAGAGATTTGTACATCACCAACGGAAGACATGGCGATGCGCAGAAGATTTGAACAATAATCATTTGACTGTCAGGGCTGGGCAACACAAGAATAGTGCAGTATGGTTGTTCATCATATTTACAATGTACTATGCTATCGTAATTATAACTCTGTTTTCAATTTAATAAAATTGTTATTTCAAAAAAAAAGAAAATAGACCAGAAAATGATTGAATACGCAGTGTCCGGGGCCCGCAAGGGTGTGTTCTCCTGTCCAGAGTGCTCAACTGTGTGTGTATGTGGTATCCTGACTCCTATTTTGGACTGATGTCTCACTACTCCAGTATTACATACACCGCTCCTTGACTAAGCAAGGTCCAGGACAATGCTATGAACTGGAGGAGCAAACCTTGGTGTAGCACATAAATCGGTGTTGGCATCACACCGTGTTTTGGAATAGATAGTCTAACTATACTGTTATACGAGTCAGTGAGAGAGTGACCTTCTGGACTGCTCATGTACAGTTCTGCTGTTGTTTGAATGCCAGGAACTTTGCACTGACATGATGTGCAAGTCGAATAAATACATGTAGTGTTGTGCGGCACATATGACATGTGTAGGAATTTGTGGGTGTAAGAATTAGATTACTGAAGCCAGATGGATCCATTTTGGATGCCCCTGGATTACAATAGATCACGATGGAGAAGGAGGACACCTTTCCCTGTCAATGCAAGTGTATTGCCTGCATTCCTGTGGCTACAGGGATGAAATGTAGACACTGGAGTGAGGAGGATAGAGACCGGACTACCATTAATAAGTTTACCAAGAATAGGTAGAAAGTGGTTGTTGACTAGTTGTTTCTATGCACTGACATATGGAGAATGGTAGGGGTGTAAGGTGTGACTGCAGTTTCTGTTCAACATGAGAACGTTTCTGGGTCAGACCAGTGCTTTTGTTGTTTGATGCTTCAGAGAGGCTGATGACAGCCAGGTACAAAAACATCATACTTCATTGTGCCCATGCTGTGAATGTTCCAGTTTGGAGACAGTCCTAGTGCTATCTGTTGTAAGAAACATCACTTAACATAAAGGCCATGTCTGGAGAACAGCTTGAGAAAGATACTTGAAAGAGAAGTACCCCAAAACAGTTCTCAAGTTTGAAACGGTGGATCCACATACTGTCTAGATAATGTGTATAAAAGTGGGAATCTAAGAACCCCACTTTATTTCAACTCCAAGATCTTCATGACCATGGAAAAGAATGCTCACCACAGTACTCAAAGGACTGCTTTGTGACCAAGCCTCATGTGTTCCTGACGGCTAGCGTCCCAGCGGTGAGGGGGGCATCAACTGAAGTCAACACTTTCTGCTGGAGGAGCAGAGGGTCAGCCTATTGCCTAGAAGTCTGCATGCCCGCCTGCTGAGAGAGGGAAGGAGGCGTCTGACCAAGCAGGAGAAGGCCGGTGTGTTCCTAGTTGAAGTAACACCAAGAGAAAATAGACTATCGAAGACTGAACCCATAGGCCACTCTTGCTGCAGAGGGCCTTCGGTTCCTGATGAGAACTGCAAAAGGTCTATGTGCTTCCACAAACTGGCTCAGTCAGGGCTGAAACTGCCATGGTGTTCGCTTCAACCAAGTCGTGGTGCTCCCATCAGCCCACTCGGGGTGGCATCCGCCTCAATGACCTCATAGGCCGTGAACGGGCCACAGCTGCTCAATCAGCACCTGTACAGTGGTGCCAGAATCACCCATCAAAACTAGGCTAACATGGGTGGCAGCAGCATACAGGCAGGTGTGGGTCTCGCCCTGCCTCCTTGGCAGATTCTCAGTGACTGCACCCCCGATCACTGTGGGCCTCTGATTTCAGTGGGATCAAGTCACTGTGTTTGTGCAATTTGAGCATGCAAGACTAAAAGAGCAATTTGAGCATGCAAGACTAAAAGACATAATTACTCCTGTTTTCACCACCAAGGGCAATAGGTCAAGCAAATGAGCAACTTGATTGATCATTTGTCCTGTGGGCACTAATATCTCCACTTAAGCCTTATTAATCCTTCCCCCATAAATTGTCGGGCCAGTTTTATCTAGGGTCACAAAAGTGGGAGATAGCATGAAGGAAGATAAAGGATGTAGTGCCACAATAGAGTCATGACCAATATCACTACCCTCCATACTGAATTAAATTGTGTAGTAGTGAGTACTGCTGTGATATTAAAAAGTATTTTCTTTTCTTTAAAAAAAAAAGGTAAAAAGTGGACAGGACATTGAAGTTGTTGTGTCTCTTGGCTGGTGGTTGAATTCTGAACTTGTGTCCCCCATACTATCTCCCTGAGAGTATGTGACTGCTCGACTTCCCTACCCTGAGAGCCAAGTGCAGAAAGGGTTGTACTTGGATCACTTTCAAGAGCCATAGTAAAATGGACCCAAGGACATCGGTGGCGAATTACCTCAACCACAATGTTTGGGGAACAGCAGCAGCAGCTGCCTGCCCCACCGTCACATGGACGGGGCCCCAACACTTCTTGTTTTATTGTTTAATAACTGGAAGTGATAGGTGTGTTCCATGCTTTGTCTTCCCATCGCCCCCCACTACCACTTCCTGTCAAGAACTGCTTCGGACACTGTACGTTGTCCCCCGTCCTGGGAAGCGCACGCTGCTCTTTCGGACTCTCATTGCCTTGAGTGTGTGTTGTATTTAATAGAAATTGAAACTGTTTTTTCCGATTGCTCTTGACCTATGGCCACGGCCTGTTGCATGTGCTCACGAACTGCCGGGAGCTTCGCCTCTGGTTCATTTGAATGTGTGGCGTTGCATTGCGGGCCCTCGGGCTCTGTAGCGGCCGGCCTTGGTGGTTGTAGGCCCTTGTATGTAATAAAGGTTTCTTAAAAAAAAAAAAAAAAATAACTGGAAGTGATAAAAACTACTCACCCCTGATTTTCCAATCGATTGCTGAATTTCAGTCAGGAACTCCAGCTGCTGATCTGCTTCTTGCAATTGTCCTTCCAATAATTGGCATCGTATTATTCCTACAACACAAAGTTACTAAGATGAAAACTATTCTGTGCCCAAAAAACTTTGCATCCATTTTGGGGAGTTTTTAAACACAGCTCATATTATTCATATGTTTTAATCACAGAAAAGCTGTATGCAGTATCATATCCCCACCAGTCATAAAATCTTTGAATCCAAACGTCAATCCTATCTTGAATTTGTTGTTAATAGGGTTTGAGGTAGTTGTAGATAAATACTCACCGCATTAAGCTTAAACTTCCCGATTCATTGCAAGGGTATCTCCACAATGTGGTTACTCGCCAAAAAATTGAATAATAGGGTGCAAGTAAAGATAATTGCCAAAAAAGTTATCAGTGGTTTCTGAAATGGCCTTTCTTTGCTATTTCTTTTTCCAAATTGATCTTGAGACCAATGAATATACACCCGACTGTCATACTATTTGCCCACATGTATTATGTTTTTTATGTGACTATATAATGTCTATTGGTACCTGTAGCATGCTGAATAATCTAACTTAACTGGAGACATCAAAGGTTGAATCTGAAAGAGTTTTATAACCTGGGCATAACACAAATATCTAAGTCTCTAATATCTGTTTAACCTGATGGCCAGTTCTGTGTTCACAGATCTAGATCTCCCACTAGATCTCTCCCACTAGATCTCTCACTTAACATTCTCCCATTTGGTCCTTTCACTGTAGATCAACAATCATATTATAAAACGAAGGATCTACTTGTGAAAGTCAGACTGGAAAAACAAAAGAAGTAAAAGCTAAAAATGAAAGATTGTGCTTTAAATCTTTTGAAAAAAGGTAGGAGGCAATACCAAACTGCATAGCTAGATTGTCTGAATGGATTGCAAACACATTTTCACGTGTTGTACTGGAAAAGGCAGCACTTCCGTTTCTTATGATGAGGATGTTAAAAAACAAACCCTGATTACAGTCAATTTCAGTCACTTTGTTTGGATAATTGTGTTATTAATTGCATGGTTTGTCTCAGATCTTTCTCCAGGACTTTCTAGAGAACAAACTTTTCATGCTTTGTGCTCTTTCGAGTCAGGTTTTCATGCCTCATTTCTTTGAAGGTTCACCAGCTGTCTTACTGTTGCTCCTTCTGCTACAAAACAGTAGACAGCTGTACAAATATTCGTAGAATGTGACATCAAATGGTAGTGGACCACTTGCCTGGTATTTTGCTTCTCCGTGCCACATAAGTTTAATTGTCTTATGCCTCACTCATTTCTATATCAAATTCAGGCAGAGATACAGCGACAAAAAAAGATAACAGATAATAGCATAAACTGCTCATCCTTCATGATGCTACTCAGAGGACATAGAACAAATACCCAATTCCATCCTATGGAGCGGGCACTCGAGACCAGAGGCTGCTACCTGACAACAGCGTCTTTTTAACTCACGTATGACTGCTTTTAGAAATATTTGCTTTTGAAAAAAAACTGAAGTGTTGCTTAAAACTGTGGATACTGAATTTACGTGCATTTTTAAAACTATATTCACCATCCCGAAAGCTCACTCACCTTGAGGGCGCTCGGATTTCTAGAGCGCCCCAGCAACATCCTGCCTCCTTCCGGGTTCCGATCACATGACCTCAAGGAGGGGTTTAGGCAACGGACGGCATAAATGCCGGTTGCAACACGGGAGCGCAGCGGGCGCGCCGGTGGTGTGCCGAAGGCGCGCCAAAGGCAAGCCTGTCTGCGCCCAGCCAGGCCTAGGGCCAAGCCACCATGCCCGTTTTCTCACATACTCCTCCCTGGACCTTAGAATGCTGCACTCTGCATCACTTAAGCCAGGAGCCAAAACTCTAGCACGCCTGCGGCATTATAGCATGGGCCAGATACGAGACTCGTGCCCCGAGATCAGGCTGGCCATCGCTCATACCTCCCAGGACCCAAAAGAGGCGAATCTGCGGCACAAAGACATGTTAATCTTCTATCTAAACACACGCTCACTAGCAAAACACCAGCTAGAAATTTTTGACCTACTTGACTCCGAAAAGCCAGAAATTCTTCTGCTCACTGAAACATGGCTCACCTCAGAATCCTCACCCGATATATTAGCCGCCTTACCTAGCTAACACTACATTCTGCAAACCAATCGTCCGCCCGGCAGGACAGGCGGCGGAGTTGCAGCCATCATTAACAAAAAGCTGAGTTTTTCTGCTCTCACCCCACTCAACCTACCAGCCACAGACAACGCAGTGATAAAATTTGAGTCAAAGTCTGTCCCAATTATATGTATACTAATCTATAGGCCCCCCCAGCACATGCCCCTGTTCCCCCACTCCCTGGGAGAACAAATTGCACCCCTTGTCTCTAAACACACTAGAATTCTCTTGATAGGGGACTTCAACTACTGGGCAAACGACCCTCAAGGAGGGCCACATTCTACCGAGCTGACCGCATCACTTGAAAAACTGAATCTCGCCCAACAGATCTCCACTCCCACCCACACTAAAGGCCACACTCTAGACCAACTCTGGACCACCAATCTGGTGGTATCAGCTTTATCCATATTGCCCAGTGTCTGGTCTGACCACTATTTGTTAAAATTCACACTAAAACTCCCACCCCCCGAGAAAACAGCCACCCTAAGGGGCGGTACTGAGAGAAAATGGAACTCTATTGACAGCAATGAATTCATTAACACACTGAGCAATACCGCACCCCGTCCTACCCACGACATCAACCACCACGAGGAATCCTTCTCGAACTGGCTATTAGCAGTCAGTAACACCCATGCCCCCCCCAAACAAATTAGACTCACCCGCCGCCACAAGGCCCAGAGATGGTTCTCCCTTGACCTAAAATCTCAAAAACGCTCCCTTCGTCAAATAGAAAGAAAATGGAGACTGGATTACTCACTAGAAAGAAAATCCACCTACGTCAGGGACCTGAAGGAATACAAAAAGGCCATCTCTACTGCAAAGGCAACCTACTTCTCCTCACGAATCCTCAACTCCAACAACCAAGCCAAATAAATTTTCACCATAGTAGATGAACTGTCAAACCCAGAGAGTCCTAAACAAACCCAAGCCATCACAGGCCCTCTGCGACTCCCTGAACACCTACTTCATCAACAAAATCACTACTATCAAAGCCAGCATTACCCCAAAGATCACACTAGGAATCACCACACCTACCTCCACGAAACCCCCACTCGATGGATTCCTTCCCCCCCCGAACCCCCCCTCATTGACACAGAGACCTTGAATAAATTACTAGCTAAGGTCAGATTCGGCTCCCCCCTGGACCACTGCCCCCCTCACGTACTGAAAGCGGCCTTCATGGCTTTCCCCAATCCAGCCCTTGCCCTCCTAAACCACTCCTTAGACCAGGGCTATGTACCTAATGCCTTCAAGGAAGCCATAGTGGTCCCCCTCCTTAGGAAACCAGGCACAGATCCTCAGACACTAGCAAATTAGAGCCCCATATCTTTACTCCCTTATATGGCCAAATTACTGGAAGCCCACGTGGCTAGATGCCTGTCCAACTTCCTAGAATAGACAGGCTTCCTCGACCTTAGCCAAGCCGGTTTTCGGCCAGCGCATTGCACGGAAACAGTGATCATTGCAGTACTTGACTCACTACGCGAAAAAGTGGACACAGGCACGCCCCAGGCCCTGGTGCTGCTTGATCTCTCAGATGCATTCAACACAGTCAAGCATGACATCCTGGCGCCGACCGTGTCAACGAGGCAGGAATCCAGGGTCCAGCACTCAGCTGGATAGAATCCTTTCTAAAAAACCGTACACAGGCAGTCCGCATTGGCCACTTCACCGCCCCCAAATTAAAAACTCAGGGGTGTGGAATTTTTGAAAAAAATTACTTGTCCAAGGGACAAAGTGCTACAGAAATCTTCTTGTCCTGTAATAAAATCCACTTGTCCCCTTTACTACCCTAAATAATTTAGCTGCTGCTTTTACTAAATCGGTTACACCCTCCTAAGTAAAGTTGCCCTCCGCTTCTGCCCATCAGTAGTAAGCAACCACACAAATCCCTTTACAGCAACCTATAAGCTTCCACATTCCTCTCACCATCAAGGCGAAACATCTCCTTTCCTCTCAATTACAGTCCATAACCCTTCCACTGACTCATCATAGGCTCCATCCCATCACCCTTTGCTTCTGTTCCTTCACACTGTAAGCTTCATGTTACCCATTTCTCTCAATACAGACCGAATAGTGTTATCCCCCCTCTCTCTCTCTCTCATTACAGGCCACAGGTTCCATGCCCTATTCATCCACTACACAGAATACAGGTGTCATGCTTGGCCCATTTGTCTCCAACTCACTACATGTTCTATGCCCCTAGGGGAGAGTAATGCTGTGGCTCGTGAGCATGTAGCATAAAAGACACTGGTGGCAGACTTACTAGCCAGGAGAAAAGAGACAGATGGTGGTTGCAGTGAGTTCATAGAGTGGAAATATGTGGGACCCGAAATGGAGATGGGGCGGGGGGGCCTACAGTGATGAAGTAGTGTACAAGAACGCAAGGAAGTGTGCAAAGAGTATGCTGGGAAGAGAGGTGGTCAGGTTTGTAGAACAGGAGTTGAGGCGCTAAGCAGGGAGTGAGTGGCAGAAGGAAAAATGAATGTAATGAGAAGGGACTATAGCGACTAACGACTGAAAGATACAAGACAAACAGGAGGCATCTGTAAGATTATGGGTTCACTTTTCTTAGCAAGTAGGCAGGGGTTGGTTTACTCCGGGCAGAAAGAGAAATTTGGTTTAACCCCCAATATTCTGGTTCATAGAAGCATCTTTCACCCCTGACTGCAGTAGGCCAACACCCTGAGAGGCTGAGGAAATCAGAATAAACAGCAAAACACAACAAAAGGGGGCCTCAGAAACATAAAACCCAATAACCTACATATATTTAAAGCAAATAACCTCAAAATCAAGACAGTCAATACTCGCAGTGTAACAGACACGCTCTGAACTTGATTATTCTGAGCGAAAGTACCTAAAATTGCAGATCCCAGCACATGACTATAATATAATACAATGCACACTTTTGCCACTTTTAGCAGCTTTAATTATAGTTGATTAATCAGCATGCGCTATTTTGAAATCAATTAATGTGTCCTGGGGTGTCTCATGAGAGACTTTTTGCTACCCGAATAGTCCCACTTAAGCGCAGATGCCGCTGGCTTCCTGCTTGACCCAGTAGTTGATTTAAAAGGTTTATCCCCCTTCCAATGGATTAACCGTGGTGCTCTCATTCTCAGGTGAGCTACTGCTGCTATTCTCTGAGACTGCAGAGCTTGTAACTGCCACTTAATCTTCAGGCATAGAAGGCTCTGAAACATCAGATAACGAAAATAACCTCTCCCCACAATCAAGAGAATCAACAGGTGCCTTAAGCCCACCTGTGGCATCCTTAGTTAATTTTTCGTGAGCCAGGACTATAATTCCTGTCTGAGCCACTGTCGAGCTGAGCAATATACGTAGAGGGAACAGTAAGACTGACTAGCCAAGCCAGGGACAGCATATATATGAGTTTTACCCCTCTCTCAGAGCCAGAGACTAGACTTAAACCAAGCTAAAGTGGTTATAATTACGAGGCGGGGCTGAGCCAATGAGGGGCTTAGTGCAGGCACCGCAGCAAAATGCAATGTTATTATCAGGATTAGAAGGGGTAGTATTAACATGAGGGGCCGTCACAACAGAATACACACCGGACAAAAAAATAAATAAAAAAAGACATGCCAACCCTCCTGATTCAGGCGGGAGACTACCGATTTCAAGGCTAGTCTCCCGCCTCCCGATTCAAGCATCCAGAAGCCTGAGTCCTTGGGGTTTCAGCTGACAGGGCTTGGTAATGTGTAACGTGCTAATTCTTCCAGCAATAGTTAGAGTGGCGATGCGGGGGCTCAAGAAGGGGTGAAAAACCAACAAGGCCGGATTAACAAGCGAATGGTCTTTTAAAGACCTCTGAAGTACTCTGGGGCGGCTGTGTGTGTACCCGGGAAGCTGTCTCAGCCCGGGCTAACACACAGGGGGGGGGGTTGGTGTATGCACTGCCAGCAACCTGCCAGGCCAGTGCACAACACTTGCGTCACCCTCTCTCTGCCTGCCTGCCAATGCGCTCCATGCTTCTGAAAGGTTAGAAAAAAAGTGCATTTGCGTTTCAAATGTCCGATGCTGCAGCAGCACACTTTCAAAGCCCATACATGACAGTAACCCGATTCACGGCCCCATTCTCCCGATTTTTTTCTAAAAACTTTCCCGCTTTGCTCTTCTGAAATGTTGGCATGTATGACACACTGACCTGAGACTTGCATGTAGAGGGAAGACAGGGCAACTCCCTTTGCAGCGTACCCGCTTTAGTGACTACTTGTGTGCTGCTTGCTGCTCCTCTAGTGTGCATCCCCTGGATGTTCCCAGTGTAACCACGGCTCCGGGCTGACCCGTAGATTGACCATCTTGCCGGTTGTAAAAGTCGTTGGGGGGAGGCGCGCTCTCAACACCAGCATCAGTAGTTAGTTCTGCCCACCAGTCACAGTAAATAAACCCTCAATGGAAGGCTGCAGTCCAGAGCCTTAGTTAAAGCCAGTCAGATCAGTGCTACTCCGTTTCCCGTGGCGGTCTGTGCCTTTCCCGCCCTGCGGCCGCGCTGAAAAGGGGGGGAGGGGTGTTGGCGATTTCTCATGTGAGAGCAGAGGCGGGGGCGCCGCCCCCCGCTATGCTGTTACATGCCGCATATCCATTTCCTTATGCCGGGTTTCAGTCTCCCTTGACCCTGGACGATGCCCTCATGTTCTCCTCACGTGTGAGGAGCTTCAGACAGCAAAGACCCTCCACCCGCTCCCGGATTTTACTTGACGACTTTGGCGGGATTGTAGAGAGCGGATTTTTCTGGTCGTCATTTTATCTGCAGAGCGGAAAACTTCCGAAGTGCCGATAATCTGCATTTGAGCTGCCGGGCCTGCCAAGCCCGCCAGTAACACAGACCAGACTGGGTTACTCATGTTTGTACAACTCCATGTGAAAGGAAAAGCTGCCCCCCCACCGTGAAAGGATCCTCTAGTTACTCCTCCACCCCTTACTATGAAAGGATGCTCCAGCAACCCCTCCCCAGCCTCTTACTGCGCTGGAATACCCCTGTCTGCCCCCGGGTGAAGGGATACTCTGCAGCGAGCGAGCGCCTTTCTTAGTCGCACAGGGGTGAATATTGTGCGTCCCACTTCCAGCCTTGCTGTAAACGAGATACTCCCTGTGCAAGAATACTCCCTGTGGTGTATGTACCTTTGCAGGAATACACCCGTGTGATACTCCTCCCCCACAGTCTCACGGTGCAAGAATACCCCTGCTTCGGAGGCAAACACTCTTTCCAAAAGGAACTTTTTGCTAAAATGTAGGAGCGCTTTCGTTCCGAAGGCTTCAAAGCACGCTCTCCCTCACTCGCGCTCTCTCTCTCTCTCTCCCCCTCACTCTCTCTCTCTCTCCCCCCCTCACTCTCTCTCTCTCCCCCCCTCACTCTCACTCTCTCTCTCTCTCCCCCTCACTCTCTCTCGGCCCCCATTACGTTTTCACTCCACTTATCTTTTTATCCTGTGTTCCCTCCTTTGCGGTTTTTCCTCGCCCCTCTTCTGCTCTGCCTCACCTCTTTGTCCCCACCACCCGTATTACCCTTTTTCTCTCTTACCGGCCTCCCGTCTTTTGTTTTCGCATCTCGTGCTCTATCCATCGTTTACTCCCTTTTTGGGCTACTCCTCTCTCCTCTTATCCTCGCACTTTCTTCCAGAACTAATTCTAATTCGTAGTTTCCGCCCCCCCCCCCACACACACACACACGCACACACTTACTCCTACCTCCTCTCCCTTCCCAGGTGCGCGGCTCCCAGCGCAGTGTTCTCTGCCCGGGTTAGTTGACTGTCTGGTCCGCCCGGCTCGGAGCCTCGCGCGGTTTCGCTAGCACTGGCGTCTCCTCTCCGAAGCCACCAATTTAAGCATTTAACACTCACAGCTCACAGATCGTTTATTATTGATGTGAGTTAATCTCTACTTGTCCGTCGGACAAAATAGACAGTAAATCTTCTTGCCCGTCATAAAAATCAACATGGTTCGGGCGTCGGGCGATATGATTCCCCCACCCCTGAAAACTACATGTGGGGTCCCACAGGGCTCATCCCTCTCCCCCCATTTGTTCAACCTCTACCTTCTCCCACTAATAAGATCCTTGAGAGAAAGAAGAGTGACCATCTTTAACTACGCTGACGACCTCCAACTTCTGTTCAAGATTGACAACTCCCCCCAGTCAATCTCTGACTTTCAATCCACCATGACATTCATTCGTCAATGGATGGATCATAATCATTTAAAGCTGAACCCCAGTAAAACTGAACTGATACTGATGTGAGATGCACACAGACAGTGGGGCCCACATTACTGGCCAAATAGCCTAGGCTCCCCCCCCCCTACTCCCACACAGGAGAACAGATCACGCCGTAATCTTCGCATCCTGGGGGTTCCCAAAGGAGCAGAAGGGAGAGATTCCAGGGCATATATGATTACACTCTTCAAAGGCGCCTTTCCTGAGCTTCAATCCTGGGACTGGGATAAGGAGATACAGCGTGCTCACCGCTTTTCATTAACTCCTTCTTAGCGTCCTGTGTCCTCGACGCAATATCCTCGTGCAATGCTAGTATATATTGGCAATTTTCTTTTACGCCAGGCACTTTTTGATCTAGCGAGACCCACCAGTAAGAGGGAATTTAATGGTGTTACCTTTTTTAGCAGGCCTGATTTCGCCCACGCTACTGTCGAGCGAAGATGGAGGATGAGGCAACTCTTTGCCCCTTTTCAACAAACTGGGGCAACGGTATACTTACAGAATCCAGCACACCTAAAAATGATCTTTAATGGGGTTACGCGCAGCTTTACTTCCGAAATCCAGGCCCAAGCCTACTTGCGGGAGATTAAAGAGCCAGGAAGAGACAGAACCAAGGACTGACCCATCCAGTTTTGTGCTTCAAGGCTTTAACCAGAGGCATCTAAGCAAGGACAATGGATTTAAATTGATCTTGCATAGATAGAGATAAGGACTTAGCTAAGGTCTAAGCTACTCAATTTTTTTGTGCTTTAAATAGTGGATATTTAAGAGAGGTCAATGGCTACAAATTGATTCTTCGTAGATAATATGGATCGTTTAGTGAAGGGGTCGGACCTGGGAGAGGGGCATGGGACCCTGATTGACAGATGTCCTCATCCTGGTTCTTGTTGAAGCAGGTAGCCTCTGTGGCTGGTGGTGGGTGGCGGGGATCCATGGGGGATGGCGTATGTTTAGGGGAAGGGGGAGGCACCAAGAGGGTTTTCTCGGATCTTTTTCTTTTTTGTCTTGTTTTTTTTATTTTATTTTTTTGTCTTCTCACTTTTCTCTATCTGAATTTTGGTGCAGTAGTATGGGGAAATTCAGTTATACTCAATGAGTAAACTACGCATAGCAACAATCAACGTGTGTGGCCTTAACGTAATCAAGAAACGACACAATATGGCTTTAGCACTGCGGCTACTTAAAGCAGATATCATTTGCTTGCAGGAAACACACATAGAAAGAACTCAGATTCACCTTTCAGACTCGCTTGGTTTTACAGTAGTAGGGGCTACAACTCAAAATGCCAGGATACGGGGAGTGGCAATACTATCTGCAAAACGCTCACTGCAATTTACGCGTACATAACTGATCCAAATGGAAGGTGGGCCATTACAGTATGTCAAAGGGAAAATGGGAACTCATTCACTGTATGTACCGTATATGGTAGCATAGCAGATGACCCCGCAATTTTTGATTTTCTGAATAATGAATTGGCCGAATGGCCACTACCTTTAGTTATCTGCGGCAATTTTAATATCAACCTTCCAGCAGACAAAAGCATAACCCTATTTAAAAACTGGACTTATAGTGGTCGAAAACCAAACGTTTTTAAAGCCCGGAGGACTTTAAGTAGGGAGCAAGCACTCATCGACATTTGGCACTCGCAACACCCCACCGATGTTGGCCATACTTTCTATTCTTTCCTGCATAATAAGCTGGTAAGACTAGATTATGTTTTTGTATCACGAGTGCTCAATAGAGAAAACCCCACGCACCGTGGCAGATCACAATCCTTTAGTGGTAGAAATTAGGGGGGTAACTGTGGCTAATAAAGAGTTTGCTAACTGGACCTATGAGCGATCCCTTCTTTTAAACGATGAGTGTTCCAAACACATGAGATACTGGATCCCACAATTCATTAAGGATAATCTAGGCAGCACAGGGATTGATGTGGTTTGGGATGCACTAAAAGCAGCAATTATAGGGGAAACACTGAGTTTTTCACTCACCTCAAATACAGAAAAGCGTCAATTACTAGATAAATTGCAACTTCAGTTGGCCGAGGCTGAAGAAAACCTAATCACTTCTCTTAGGGATGATGAGGACCCAGCGGGCGCGCGAGCAAGAATAATATCAGCAAAATCGGCCCTCATGGAGGTAATCGCTGAGAAAGCGGCAGACAGATTAGTAATCTGGAAGAGGGAGGCATATGAATGCAGCGAGCAGGTCGGACATCACCTAGCGATTAGAGCAAGATAAAAAACAACTAGGAATATTATTACCGCTGTCAAAAACTCTTCGCAAGAAGTAATATCAGATCCAGAGGGCATTCGTAACGGGTTTCCTCCTTATTATCAAGACCTATATCAGGAGAAAACCACGGTTCATTTAGATGAGATTTCTACCTATTTAAATCAAATTTCAGCGGTGCAACTGTTGCAAGAAGAACAGACTCAACTTAATGAGCCCCACCAATGGATTGGCACCTTGCTCTGCATTAATAGTCTTCCTAATGGTAAAGCCACTGGGTTGGATAATATTCCAGGTGAATTTTATAAAAGCTTTTCCACGGAATTAAAAGTGGTCATGCTCCATCTATTCGCTCTTGTGTTTAAGGGGGGAAAACCACCTGAGTCATGGTCGCAAGCAAAAATCATTATTTTCCTGAAAAAACATAAATTGGCACTAGACCCCGCCTCATACCACCCTATACCTCTGATAAATGCGGATAGCAAAATTTACTCTAAAATTCTGGTGTTTCGACTAGCTGGGGTAATACATAAAGAATATCTCCTAGGCAGCACGGATTTATACCTGGACGGGGGACCATAGATATTATTAGGAGGAATATCTCTTTGTTTGATGCTGCCCACATTTCTGGAGATCCCATGGCACTTATTCTTCTTGATGCCGAGAAGGCCTTTGACAGGGTTTCCTGGCCTTTTTTTATGGGAGACCCTGTAAAGGGTTGGGATAGGTCAGGGATTTATACAAGCATTTAAGATGTTGTGTTATCGACCCACGGCAAGATTGTTTTTTAACAGCACACTTACCGAAACTTTCAAAATTATTAGAGGTACCCGCTAGGGATGCCCGAGCTCACCTCTCCTGTTTGCACTGTACATAGATCCTTTTTTACGCACACTGGAAATCAACCCGAAAATTAGTCCCATTATTTCACATGGTTGGGAAACGAAAGTACTGGCCTATGCCGACGATATAGCCGCGGTGACTGCTAATCCTGAAGTATCCACGGCTGAGGTTGAGTCAGAGGCGGATAGGTCCGGAAGCTTATCCGGATATACCCTTAACAGATCTAAAACCCAGATCATCTGTAAGAATGTTAATATGGGGGATGACACTAGACAGGGGGAAAAGGCCACGTATCTAGGGGTGGAAGTTATGGCCAGCGTTGAAAAGATAGTTGAGTGTAATATTGATCCCTTGATTGATAAAATTAAACCAGGATTAACCTGACTAAATAATCTGCATCTCTCGATAATAGGGAGATGCAATTTAATCAAAATGATTTTTTTCCCAAATGTTTGTATTTTAGAAGAGCTATCCCGTTAGAATTTAGCACCATGTGTCTAAGAAGGGTTGAAGACTTGTTCTCACGATTTATATGGGCTTATGAAAAACCTAGAACAGCTTATAAATATCTTTCTCTACCAAAGGACAAGGATGGGCTGGCTCTTCCACATATAAGACTTTATTATTGGGTAACCACTCTTGTGCACAATTTCACCCTTTTATCAGATAATCCAATAGATAATCTTCTGGGAGACATACCCACACCTATAGAAACCATAATGGGCAAAGATGCACGGGGATGGATCTGGAGGTTTTTAAATGATTCTTACTATAAGAAGGCAGGCTTTAAGACGCTGGCTGTGGGTTTAAAAGCATGAAATCGGTTCGCAAAATGCTAGGTCTGGCTCGTCTGAATTGCTATACACCGATGTATGGCAACCCAAACCTGCGCGACATTTTTAAAGATTCAATACTTAAAAAGTGGCAAAATAAGGGCCTGTCCAAACTGGGTGATTTATACTCTTCATCGGACATAGTTTCTTTTGAAAACATTAAAGAAAGATATAAATTGGACTGGAAAGATTTCTATGAATACCTGCAAATACGCAATTTTTTAAAGAGAAAGCGTGGTGGTCCAGCAGGATTTAGTAATAATTCTATTATTGACAATTTGAGACTGAATCATCCATCTATTGGAACCGTGTATAATTCTTTCAATACTTTAAGGCCAGGAAGTGGAAAGAGGAAATCGATATCTCCGAAGATCTATATTTCCACTCAACAGAGCTAGCACAAAGTTTGCTAATTCCAGCACGGCTTCAAAAGCCCAGTATTATAAATCTTGCTTTTCGCTGTACTATACTCCGAAAAAGATCACGAAAGGGGGACGGGGAGAGGGACCTTCTGCCCACAATGTTCTCTGTATCAGGCAGACTTCAATCACATGTTTGCCTCTTGTGATGATTAAACAATTTAAAACTTGAGATTGCGAACTTTTTTAAAGAAGTATTATGAAGGGACGTACTCCTTTCTTCCTCCCTGATCTGCATGGAGTAGATCAGGAGGTTCAAGGCAAGCCCGGAGAGTATTTGATTTTTATAGCTATGGCGATATATCGACTTGGCCTTGCCTCAGCTTGGCTTGATCCATCCCCCCTGGGTACTGCCAATGGCTAACTCATTTAGTTTCAAACTATAATTTTGAAAAAGCCATCTATGAAAAAAGAAGTTTACGGTCTTGTACGAAAGGGTTAAAGATTTGGGAACCTTTGACAAAAAGGCTTGAGAGATAGCACTGGGTTTAAAGCCAACTCCAGCCTTTCTCTGTTCTTTTGCTTTTTAAAAAACATTTTTTTTATATAAATGTGTGCCAACCCCAGTGGTGGGAGTGGGGGTTTAAAATATATAAATGTGTGCATGATGAATAATTGCTGATGTAATATTAATTCTCCTTTACGATATGTAGCTTTATAATTGGTATATGCTACTTACCTGTGGTGATATAATACTCGCATGATCTGTACTCATGAATTGACTGAAAAATGACATTCTATTTGCAACATTGTAATCATGCACCAAATTAAATAAAAAAAATTAAAAAGCATACCTCGAAGATGAGCAAAGCTGCAACAATGCAATGCTGTGCATCACGTCTTTCTTAAAATATAATGTCTATGTTAAAATAAGCACTTAATAAAACACCTACCTGTAAGCGCGGAAACACTAGTTTCATCAAGTGTCATAGCAGTCTTGTAGCATTTTAATGCCTCTTTCACTTTTCCTTGTAAAACCATCTGGTAACCAAGCTCCGTAGCTATATCAGCATCTTGTGAAGCCAAACTAAAGGCTTTCTCTACCAATATCTGCGTTTGCTGAAGAATGAGTGGATTTCTTTCACACTAAAAAATAAAAAATAAAAAGAGAAGTTAATTAAGATCCTTCAAATTTCAATGTGTTCAGGTCATCTAATAGGCACCGTGAGCAAATAAAAACAAAATGTATAAGACAGTAAATCCGCATAATCAATTTTATACACAGCAAATTCTAAAGAAATACCTTAATTTCTGCTTCAAAGTCAATTTAGAATGAGAAGTAACAACTTACCGCTCTCCGTTTCATAAGTTTTGTACGTTACATGACTTATAGAAGATATGCAAGGGCGAGGTAAGGCAAGCGGCCTTGCGGTGCCACCAACTATGAACAAAAGCACCATAATTGCAGCTCACACCTGTAAAAGTGATCCTTTTGTTTGAGAAGAGGTGGATCGCCTTAGGCAACAAGGCACCTTTATTTGAGGTGCAGATAATCTTCATATAATTCTTCAAAAAGGGATTGCATTTAAATAGCTCATTTGCAATGCGGATGGTTTTTGATGTGTAAGGTATCTAAACTGTAAAAGGATAGTGAAATTGACTAGAAAGTCTTAAATTAGGAGACGTTAAAGCATATTCACAAAAAGCAAATTTAGCCCATATTTCACCCATTCCAAAGGGAGATGCAAAACGTTGACGATGAGTAACCTAATATTCAAAATCCCTTAAAATCATGGCAACAGAGCTTATGAGCCTGAGGGGACGCTGAGTAAAGACAGACAGTAGAAGGGGGGGGGGGGGGGGGGGGGGGAGGGGGGGGGGAGAATATTTTTCAAAACAGTGGCTTCATTCTAACAAACAGGAGAAATCTACGTGAGATACAGATTCAGCAGACATATAGGGGCACACTGAGAAGATACCAACAATCTTGGAGCCTCACACCAAAAGAAAACAAGGCCCTCAAACACATTAGGGTGCCGATTACGATCCGGTAAAAAAATTCTCCGTACGACTCGTATCCGGTCTTTTTACCGTACGAATCGTACAAGTGCCGTACAAACTGCCAATTACGATTCGCATGGGAAAATGTCCATACGAATCGCATTGGGAATGATTCCCCACACGTCCTCGGGTCGGAAAATGTGTCCGACACGTCCACGGACGATTTACCGTACAAATGTGAAAAGTGAAGTCCGACCGCGGAATTACGATCCATCCCGTGCGTCCGATGTTACAACCGTATGGAAAAAACACCGTCCGCACCGAACTCCCATATCAACCATGGAGACATGTGCCCGCATACGCGCCCGACACTCCCCCCAGCCCTCCTATGTACGAGTCGAATCCCCCCTCCCGGCCCCCGTATGTACGCGCCGACCCCCCCCCCGTCCCCGTATGTACGCGCCGACCCCCCCAGCCCCCGTACGTTCGAGTCGTACCCCCCGTGTATGTACACCCGTGTACATGTCGTACCCCCCGTGTATGTACACCCGTGTACGTTCGAGTCGTACCCCCAGTGTATGTACACCCGTGTACGTGTCGTACCCCCGTGTATGTACACCCGTGTACGTTCGAGTCGTACCCCCCCCCCGTGTATGTACACCCGTGTACGTTCGAGTCGTACCCCCACCCGTGTATGTACGGTGCGTACCCCCAGCGCGTAGCGTACATACACGGGTGGGGGTACGACTCGAACGTACACGGGTGTACATACACGGGGGTACGACATGTACACGGGTGTACATACACGGGGGTTCGACACGTACACGGGTGTACATACACGGGTGGGGGTACGACTCGAACGTACACGGGTGTACATACACGGGGGGTACGACACGTACACGGGTGTACATGGGGGGTTCGACACGTACACGGGTGTACATACACGGGTGGGGGTACGACTCGAACGTACACGGGTGTACATACACGGGGGTACGACTCGAACGTACACGGGTGTACATACACGGGGGGTTCGACACGTACACGGGTGTACATACACGGGGGGTACGACTCGAACGTACACGGGTGTACATACACGGGGGTACGACTCGAACGTACACGGGTGTACATACACGGGGGTACGACTCGAACGTACACGGGTGTACATACACGGGGGTACGACTCGAACGTACGGGGGCTGGGGGGGGGGTCGGCGCGTACATACGGTGGCTGGGGGGGCGGGGCGGCGCGTACATACGGGGGCTGGGGGGGGGGGGGTACGGCGCGTACCGGGCCACCTACTCTGGAAGTTTCGTGCCGTACTTCGCTTTTCCGGCACTTTTTGGGTGCCGTGAAAATATTGCTGTCCGGACTGCTGTCGGTTCGAATCGTACTTCCTGGGTCGTGAAACGCTACCTGAAAGCGTCCCGACCTCACGTCGCAGCATTCCCGGATCACATTCGTATGTATATTTTCGTCGGTCGGTGTTTTTTACGATTCGTACGGAAATGGTGTTTCCGTGCGAATCGTAATTCCATGTTTGTAAAGTTTTACGACCGGGTACGAGTCGGACGGAGAAAACGCTCCGACCGACGGTTCGTACCCGGTTTTTACCGGATCGTAATCGGCACCTAGATGTGTTTTAGTACACTACTAGTGTTAGACTTGAAAATAGGGACACAAGGCATAAGTGAGCCTACTTGCAGAGATGCCTTTTTTATTACTTAATTTGTGCACATCTGCACACACAGCGGACCAGTTCTGATGGTAAAAAGAATTTCTCAATTTCAAAGAAATCACGTGCATTGTGATGAACCTTGTTTTGTTGCTGCTAACGTGTATTTTTTTCAGGGGCGGCTCCTCCGTAATGGAGGAGAAGCGTTGCCCCACTCGTCCGTCAGTCATAAAAAAATAAAATGATAATGAAACAATATCATTTTATTTTTCTGTGTCTGGCTATGACATCGCTACAGGGCAGGGCAAGGCCATGACAGGCAGGTGGTGGGCACTTAGAAGTGTGCATGTACGTTTGGCCGTCCGTCCTAGGCTGGCCAAATATACATGCGCACTTCTATTTTTCCAAACCTACTGTGTTCACAGTTGGGTTGGAGAAAAGCTGCAGGCTACACAGAAGTGTCTTAGAGGCAGATCAGGCCTCTCAGACCGATCCTTCCGCTGCTCTCCCAGCAGGAGAGCAGAGCCAGGATTGTCTGCTCAGCCTCTGTCTCGCCAGAGACTGCTGGGAGAGCTCTGATGCAACCGTATGAGGCTGCGGCGAAAGGTACATGTTAAAAAATATTCTTTTCTCTTCTCTGTCCCCACTATATTATACCCCCTCTCGCCCACTGTCCCCCACTGATTGTTTTTAGGTCTTGTCGGCCAACAGTGAATGCACGGTCACTGCAAGAGGGATATATATATATTTATTTATTTTTGCAATAAAGGGCTTGGAGTCAGACATTTGCTTACCATTCGTTCACTTTGTCCCCCTTCTTTGCTGCCTTCTAATTGGTCAGCGCATGCCGGCTTAAATTCTACTTCTTTCAGCTGGAGCATGGACCAAGTACGGATTGCTTCAGCTTGTTTGCTGCCCTTCCACTGATGGCGCTGTGATTGAGCTACTATTTTTATTTATTTTGTATTGCTTTTTCCCCTCCCACCGTGTCGCTGCTTCTTCTTTACCCTCCCACTCCCCCCTTTTCTGTGTTGCTTCTTCCTCTCCCAAGCCATCCCTCTCATTGTATATGTTGCCCAACCCAACCTGACCTTAGTGCTGTCTTCACGGCGTGAAGGTTGAACTTTGCTTTTTGTGTGGAAACATTAGAAAGACTGCAGAACGTTAACAAAAAATGAAACACAGTTTTAAACCGCTTAAATTTCAAGAACTATCACTTACCGTTCTGCTGAAAGCTAGAGACATTTTAAACCAAAGTTGCGGATTGCATGGTTCAAATCGTTCCAGAGCGTTAATTAAATCGGATAGCTTCGTTGTTGCCTGGAAATCAAAGAAAGACTATTTGAAGTACTTTTTAAATGTATAATGAGAAAAGTCAAAGATGTATACAAAAAAATAATGCATTTCCAAGGCAACCAGCACACTTTCTGAATGTTACTAACTTGTTCTGCTCTACGTGGATTGTAAGCAAACAAATATAGCAGATACATAATTTGGATACAAGATGTGAACATGAACACAAATATTAGCTCTCAATGAAAACATTTATTAAAAGTTTTATATTAAGATTTCTTATTTGGCACTGCAATATGTTGAATGGTCAACTGGGGCAGTCAAACACTATTCAATGGGTTTCGGTCTTAAGCGGAATAAGTTCTATAAGAGTACACAATGCAGTTGCAATTCAAAATAGCATCCCCAATCACATCAGCTAGCATGAACAGCACTAGCTTGAGAATGCAAATTCTCTTATTTACTTAGCCCTATGCTGCATTCACTTATTAAAATGATACCAAAAAGTTATCCAAAACCTTTTGGCCTTGCAAAAATAATTTCTAAGAGCAACAGATATGCTTGTAAGGGCTAAGACATATATTGAATATTAATTATTAGCGGCCTATCAATGGGTCTTTTGAATTGTTAACATCCACTTTCAAGATTCAAGAGACTTACCTAAACGGAGTCTCAAGTTTAAATTACTTTTAAGCAAACCTTTTTAACTAAAAGGCTGGCGGTCCAGGAACTCCCCATATGCTGAGCGGGACTGCGCCAGTCCCTGCTCAACATAATGCGTTGTGGCACTCCAGTGCCTTCGCAATGGAGCAGTTGTTCTGTGGCAAAGCCAGTGGTGCACTGCCGAAGCGACTTACAAAGTTGTAATCGGCAAAACGGTGGACCTTCCCTCCGGCGCCACTGCAAGTCTGGCAGTCGCAAGACAGCCAGACTCGTAATCAGGCCCTTCGACCTCTACTTGGAGCATACCACAAGATTGCACCTGTCCAGGGCATGGGATTCTACAGTGAAAACATGGATGCATAATGGTCAGGCACCAAAACGTAACCTGACCTTCAATGGTAACTGATGATGTGAGAATTGGGGCAGAGAAATACCTGCAGCTGCCAGAGCTGTCTGGTTCAGTACTTTTCATAATCACTTCAAAATTGTGCTGGGTGCACTGCCAAAGAGCGAACCACTTTAGTCAATTTTACCTTTTACGCGGGTACAGTAAGGCTAGTTTTTAGTAACCACATTTTCATGCTCTTCTACTATCATTTTGATTGGAGAACAAAAGCAAGGGACTGAATAGGGCAGATTTTGCCTGACGCTTCACGCTGCTCCGAAGACTTAAGAAAAATCTTTGGAGCTTCTCTCCTATCCAGATGCCGATCATTCAGGGTCCTGTTATTTCACGCCTGGACTGCACAACATTTTGTACCTTTGTATTACCAAGGCCTCGAGGAAGGAAGAGCTTTAAATAAGGCGGCTCCCTGCAACATTCGGTTTAAGGCACGGTTTGTCACTCATCAAGCCTTTTACAATGCTGGAACCGCCTCCTCTCAACTCTTTTGTTCAGACATATCACCCTATTAGACCTCTTAGATCTTCTGCTCTCAATTTGGAGATTACTCCACACTGCAAACTGACCAATCAGGTAGGCCGGCCCCTTCAGTTCTCAGGCCCAAACATCAGAGCTGATTTTGGTTTCACCTTAGCTCTATTACTAACTCCTTGGCATTCTGCAAACACTTCAAAACCTGGTTGATTTAGCTGCTGCTGCTGATGTAGCGTCTCTTCCAGCTTTGTTTCAAGTGCTGGAAAGCCTCCTCTGGGGCAGCCATGTGCAAGATAAATCCTTGCAACAAACCTACTGCTTGGTTAGAGAAGCTAAGATTTGGCAGTTTGGGAAATCCTCAGAATGCAAATAGTATATTTAAAAAAAAAAAGTGATAATGGAAACTCTGCAATTGAATATATTTATAGGAGTCCAAATTCTAAATCATTTAGGAAGTTATTAGCCGAATGTTTTGAGACTGGTGTGCTACAACAGCATCTGGTGGTGAAATGGATGTATTCTGAGGAATGCTGATCGTTTATACAGATACAGATACAAAACAATCGGGATAATCAATATTGATAAGAAAGGTAAACTTCTAGGCCTAGACTTTGAAACAGGTGTTCATTTACTGTATGTTATGAATTAATGGCTTTCGGAGCCCACTGATTTGCACCTAGGTATGGGTCACTAGACAGCTGCAGTGGTCAAAGTGGTTGGGATCTGAAAGGCGCATACATTGTTTTAATTCATATTAAGAAACAATTGTTCCCCCTGCTTTTTGTGAAAAGGAAACTGTCCCAGGATGGTTAATTCCGGAGGTTGAAATGCTTCAGTTCAAGTGTAAGGCAAGGGAGTCTCTTGCGCTGTGAAACGGAGGGTGGTAGATAGCTAAACAAGTCTTCTTACCAGGGTACCAGCCTCCCTGAAAGAAATGCAATATGCATAACTGGTCAATCTGCAATTTTAAAAGGTGCTTGGAAGTCGGTATTGGCTTTAATTGATGGAATCGCTTGAAGCTTCCTGATGAAACAGATTTATACTTTGAGTGGTATCGCAAGGGAGTTACCAGCTGAGTTTTGAAGTGTGTGCTTTTAAAAGACAGTAATAAAAAAAATGGCACTAAGTCAATCAAAGGGGATTTGTAAAGTGCTGTTATCACCCGTAAGGGTATCCGGGTGCGGGTGGGGTGCCTTGGGGGCTGCTGAGAGATGTCATTCGATTAGCCAGGTTTTTAGGTCTTTCCTGAATTCCTGCAGGGGAGGGACCGTTCGGAGGTGGAGGGGAAAAGAAGTTCCAGAAGTTAGCTGCCAGGAAGGAGAAGGCTCGAACGCCGCACCTGCTTCTGCTTCTGCGGCTGCGGGGCGTGTGGTCTAGGGAGAGGGATGCGGAGCGCAGTTGCCTCGAGGGTTGGTGGAAAATCATCCTGTGAATGAGGAAGGCCGGTCCTTTGTTGTGCAGAATGGCCAGTAATTTCACTTGAGCAGAGAAGTAACTAGCAGGCTACGTGACTGAGCTATGGTCAGGAGTGTCAACTTTCATACAGTTTTGTGAAGAATAAAAAAATAATAATAGTGGAGTGGGAGGAGGCAAAAAAGATTTTAACATGCTAGCTGCTGTCATGAATGTATAACTTTATTTAAAAAATGGAAGAAAAAAACACATGCTTTGTCGATTTAGGAAACATCTTCTGTAGTTGTTGCTATAAGCATAACAAAAGCTAGTTGTCTTCGAAGGGTTAACAATATTGTGGGTATATGGTCAGTGGAAAACCCCCATTTTTAGGTCTCCCCTACAAGGCGCATGTGCTGTGCTTTTGAAGGGTATTTTTGACAAAGGGCTTGCAGCCTGCCTATGCTTCCCATTCGTTGGCTCCATTGATGTTCTTGCTTCGTGTCTTCTGATTGACCTGCGCACGCCATCCGTCACTTCCCGTTTCGAACCTGGCACATGGACGAAGTTCAGATTGATTCCGGTTGATTACTGTCCATCAGCTGCTCGTGCGGTCATTGAAGCCCTATTCCTTTTCCTTCCGTGCTTCTTATTCAAGTTATGTTTCAGCATGGTTGTTTTTGGTTTACGATCGGCATATGCTTCGCGTACTAGAACTTTTTTTCTGCAACATGTTATTTGTCTCGTGCAGGCAACTGTTATTTTTCCCCATGAAGTATTTTTTTCAGTTCTGCAAGTTTATGTATCGGGGCGGTTTCATCTTGTTTTTGATCAGCATGCGATGTGCTTACGATAAAAAAACAAAAAATCTGCATCATGTTTCTTTTTGGCTTCATCGCCGCGTTTTTGTTAGTTATTTTGTGTTTTGTTTACGATTGGCATGCATCTACATTTTACTTTACTTTCAGATCAGCATGTTTTTATAACTTTTGACCCCTGCAGACATTTTTGCCCCCACTTCTATCTCTAGATTATGGGAATAGTCATGGGCTGAACATATGAAACGCCTCAGCTGTTGTTGCTCACACCGTAAACCTGCGCCCTAACAGACTGCATAAGTGCCCTCTGTCATTCTGTGCGAACTTTATTTCTTATATTGTGTTTCACAGACAGAGACAGAGTGCTGTCATATAAACGTCCACACATTTTCCCCCAAAGGCTTTCTTCGTTTTCAAAACATGAACATTTATTTTGTACTAGCACCAGATTTCCGCTTTTTGTCCACCTTAAAAAGCAGAATTCTGTTATTACAAACGAAATATATTTGTAAAACATAGTAAAAGAAAAGGAGGGTCATGTTATTCTACTATGTGTTTACTTTTCATGTTTTGATGTGGTACTCCAAGTACAGCCCGCAGGCGGCTGGCAGCCCGGCAGTCCTTTCCTTGCGGCCCGCATGCATTTCTTGGGGAACCTAGTAAACTGCAGTAGAGAAATAATGCTGCTCAACAAGTCGCGTTTTTTTTCCATTGCTGCTAACCAAGCAATATCATTTTGTGATTCTGGGATGTTTCTATAGTTATTTGATCTTGTTTTATGAGCAGGGCTGCTGTCCTTTACTAGAGACCAGCTGATGATGGTACACGGCAAGCTTCCCCCCCACACCGGCCCAATATTCAGTTCCCTCCGCACGCGCCACTCCACCTCGGACAATATAGGCTTGGTCAGACTTCCTGAGACTCTGGAGGCTTCAAATCCGACCAAAACCCTAAAGACCTGGTTTCGATCATGGGACTCAGTGGGCAAGCTCTTAAACATATTCATCACCGAGAGAGTGCACCGATCTCTCGCTCCCGCCTCGGCCAGTGATACTACGAATCCTTAATTTCCAGGATCCCGATCCTGTGCGGAACACCACGGCTGCCCCCGCCCGGGCCATTGCACTCGCTCAACATGCCTATCGACCATGGGCCTATGCAACGCATGGCATTCCTGACACCCATCGTTGCGAGCATACACACATTGGTCCACAGCCCATAATATGGACTCTCAAATTGATTTGCTGTGGCTACCGGTGGCGGACCTTCTCTTTCTCTCTCTACACTGCATCAGAATCCACCCACATGGTATATCTGATCTGTCAGAATGGGTTACCCGACCCTAGACTGTGCACCCCATCTGAAGGATTAGTGCATGGCACATAAGGGCTCCGGAATGTGCCTCAATCATAGAGGCGTTACAAGCCTTCTTTCAAGCGAATGAAGAATCTGTGTCATTGGCAGCGATGCTGTGGGCATCGAGCAAACCCTCCATGATGGGACTGTTTAAGGGTTACATAAGATGACAAGAGTCTCAGCAACCAGTTTGGGTGGAAAGCCTAGAAACTCACATACTCCACTTGGAACGCTGATCCCAGCAAGCTGACGCAGAACATACACATTGCCTCCTGGCACTAGCACTGTCTGAGCTGAGGCAGGTCTCCCTCGAAGAGGCAAAGCAGTGCTGGAGAGCCTCAATATCTCCACTAGGGTGGTACCCACCATTTGGGACTCAGCCGGAGACCTTCACGAGGACCTGAAAACAATTGCTCAGGTCTGTAAGACCCTTGACACAGTCTCCTGGGACTTCATAGATGCGATCCTCCTGAGAGGAGGCTTGGGGACAACATTCTGCAGGATGCTTTATCTCTTCTATAATAACCCCACGGCTCAGGCCTGGGTGAATGGTATTCTGTGCGCTTCTGTGCGCTCTCTTCCCAGCCCAACGAGGCACACTCCAGGGTTGCCCCCTTTCCCCAGTTACTATTTTCCCTGGCTATTGAACCAAGTGGCACGCCTGATACACTGTGATACTAGGCTAGAGGCGGGGGAGTGGAATTGAATACCAGATAGTGCTATGTGCTGGTAACATTCTCCTCTTTTTTAGTGACCATGGGGCTATTTACGAACAAAGAAACTTTGTGTCCTTTCAGGAATTGAAAGATCAATATGTCCTGGCGAACACACAGTTTTTCCGGTTTCCTCAGCTACAACAGGCCCTGCAGTCGCACCTTCCTCAAAATACTCAACTCCCTGAATATAGCCCCCTTGAGGCCAAACTTGTAATGGGACACCTGTGGAATAGAGCAATATCTGTGATCTATTGCTCACTAATTATTCATGCCCCTGATGCTTTTGATTATCTTCTGCAGAGATCGGCGAGCTGGGTGGCTGAACTGGATGAGGATGACTGGAGAGAGACATACCTAGCCCCTGGGGAACTAGTGATCTCCTCACACCTGCGTAAGGTCCAGGTGAATTACTTACATGCAAATATCTTTAGCCACATCGCATGCAGTGGATGTTATCTACTGGTCAGGCTGCATGCACAGGGTGCGCACCCCCTGCAGCTGATTTTTTTTTTCATCTGGCGTGGGACTGCCTGGCACTACGGTCCTTCTGGGTTGGGGTGGGCTGGGAGATCGACGGTTTCAGGGCACTCAATTGACTTGGGCCCCCGGAGTGCACTGTTGGGGGCTTGTGGAGGAGCTCGCAGGTCCATGTGCTGAGTGTATCTTTATAGGGGTGGCATGCCTGTTGGCCAAGAAGACATTGCCTGCTTGTGGAGGAAACCTCTGCCTCCCTCAATCAAGCTGTGGCACAGAGGAGATGATCAATGCACTGACATCCTCCATGTTTTTCTTTCTTGGGAAGATCAAAAGGAACTTACCTTTTATTTTCCCAATCACTCAAAAAATGGGTATATCGGCCTTGGTGATAGGCAGGCTAGATTACTGTAATGGTTTCAATCGCCAGCAACAATACCTAAAAAAAATGCATATGCTGCAAAACATGGCAGCTAGAGTTCTCTTGCGTACTCCTAAATTTGCCTAAGTAAGAAAGGTGATTCAAAAGCTGCACTGGTTGCCAGTGAAATACAGGATAAAATGTAAGACTCTTTGTATCGCCTATAAGACCATGCATAACCAGGGACCTTCTTACCTGGCCAAGGAGTTCAGATGGTATATTCCCAACAGACCACTTAGATCGGATAATTCTAAAATGCTGGTAGTACCAAGGTTCAAGAAAATTAACTGGGGTGGAAGAAGCTTTTTCACAGGAACAGTAACGATCTGGAATGAACTTACCTTAGTGATTCGTTTAGCCCCTATTTTACAGGCATTTAGAAAGATGCTAAAAACATGGCTCTTTAGCAATGAAGATCATTGTTAGAGCATAAGATTCCACAAAGCTGAGATCAGTGAGCTAGCGCCAGGATACCGAAGGGTAACAGCGCGCTTTATAAATCACATTACCATTGGTGTGCTCAACAAGAAAAGCCAATCTATGAAGCACATGGGTGTCCTCATAAGCATGATGATGTGTAGAGGAAGTGGTAGCCTTATTATGGACTGTCAGTATGAAGGGACAGACTTTAGCCGAAATCGTATCTTGTATTGTTGGGACTCAATCTCACCGATTGGAACATTGGATGCTGCTTGCTGTATAAACAAAATAAAGTTGGTTCTAAAAACAAATGCTTGTAGATTAGCGTAGCCTGGGCATCCCATACTGACCCCAAACACACAGCTGCACTCTGAAGTTGATGATGGAGTAGGGAACGTGCTTGCACTGGAAAACAGCAATACATTCCCCAGGACTGCCCTCCTCCCAGCTGTGCTGCCGCCACAGAATAATAAACACTGTAGCTAATCAGATCATGTGTGCCCTAAAGGCCAAGCTCCATCCCACTGTAAAGAAAATAGCTTGACTTGACACTTGACTTGGTGGAGAGGTGTGGCTCACTAGTTAGAGGCGGCAGACCCGTAAGCAGAGAATCGGCCAGGGACCAGGGTTCAATCCCCAACGCGGCAGGGTCGTGGACCAGGGTCAAAACGGACTCGATAATTCTCGCCTCGGTACCTACTCTAACCAGGAACACACTCGGCAACTCTGGGCATTAAGCTTGCCTCATCTCTACAACGGCCCCCCACAGACGCCGGGGATGCCTGGTTTCACCTTGGAGATACCCAGAAAGGGACCATCTCACAGGGATAGCCAGGATGGGTTCCCCGGCGGTCTACAGCGCCGGGACACCCTGTTGCTGGGGTAGCTGTGCGCTTTACAAGCCTACAACATTTACAACATTTACTATCTGTGCATTATTGAGCCTTCTCTAACCGCCATACAGCTGCTGGCTCAAGCAGCAGCATACAAACAAAATATCAAAGCAGTTTAGGAGGGAAGCACATAGTTATTGCCAAATCAAAAGCTGTACACAGGAAAACCAACATCAGTAGTACATAAAGATCTTTTTTGTGTTGATCACACAAGGTACCATGACAGCTGTGCTGTCAAGCCAGATCTAAAAACTAGTCTTGTAGAAATCAATTCAATTTGCTAAATGATAGGATGCTCGGCTTCACACATTGGGTGAAATAAACTGAAAAGTAGGTGTTTGAAACGGTTACCTCATGTACATTTCCTTCCCTGCAGAGATAATGTAACGCCAACATCCTCAATGCTTCCAAGTTATGACTCTCCCGCTGCAGTAATCTGGATCATGATGAAAGGGAAAAAACATAAATAAATGAGTGCCCCATTTCTATAATAAGTATAACGGTCTTTTATTCTGGGGAATAAGTTACTACGGTGACAATGGCACAGATAGACAGCAATAACATTTCTGAATATTTAAAAACTGTTTAACATTTTAATCAATAAGGAACTGGCAGCTTGTGTTAAATATATTTAAGACATGTTTTGATCTTGCCATCATTATTTATATTACCATACACAACCCTGTGAAAGTTTTTGGAACAGTAAACTAATTTGTCAAAGAAAATATAAGTTTAAAATTCTAAAATGTATTATTGAGCAGATCAATGCCCACTCATAAGTTCCTTTCGCTCTCATCAGTTAACATTTTTTATTTATGTAATTGCTATTAGTGTATGTAATTATATAATGCCTTAACATAGCTCCAAGTGAATCAAGGACGGGTTTATGAGATAAAGCTCAGGTGGTGTTAATGGAAGTTTAGCACCCTATAATGCCTCAACACCAAATCAACAAAGGTCACATTCAACACATATTCGTAAACAAATTAGTATAAGTAAGAATTGGAACCCTCAGTCTTTGTAAGTTTGTGTTGATGTGAGACATTTTGGTTTTTCAAAAATACGTATTCTGAACATATGAGCAACATGAACAACAATACACAATAAATAAATGCTTAATTATATGTGTAGTAAAATAGGATACAAATTACAAGCATTTCCCATGCAGAATACAGAAACCTAAATCAAAACTGGGATCACTACTACAATTTTATATAGACTCCTTTTGGACATCAATCATAACTAATGTGAAATCAAAGACTTTGGGGTTATATTCTTTTGGCACTACCATTTCAACCACGGAGATCTAGTACAATGGGCATCTCTGCTCCCTTTCATTACGATGGAGCCGAAAAAGTTACTTACCTTCTGTACTGCCTTATCTGGTATAAAACTACCTAGTCGCATATTCTTTACCTTAGAATATTCCCCATGCGTCAGACAGGATCTGGAAATTTTCAATCAGTACCCTTGCCTGCCAATAGGTACAGTCATTCAACTCCACGTCAGCCGTGCCAGATATGACATGCACCGTGCCTAAACAGGCGCCACTTGAGCACACTGACGTTGGTTTCTTTTCACGGCTTTCCATGCCAAAAGTGTAGAGCCACAAAGAATGCTGATATACTGGTGTGCATTACTAAGGCTCTCAGAAGGCAGACCCTACTGAATCAGTTAGCAGAGCAGGGAGGATTCAGCAGTCAGTAAGGAATCTTCAGCTAGAAGGAGTCTCGACCAGGTAAGGTATTACCAAAGGTAAGTAACTTGCTCATCTAAAAGAGACTTCTAGCCACAGATTCCTTACCTTAGAATAGGTACAAAAGCAATATCTCCTCGGTGGTGGGCCTGTGAACAGATTAGACCAAAAAGTTCTGCAGGACAAAATGGGCGACACCTGACCATCCAGGCAGGTACATCCAGGCAGTAGTGCTTGGTGAGGGTGTGCAAAGAGGCCCATGTTGCTGCCTGGCAGATGTCCAGGACAGGGACTCCGTAAGCCAACACAGTGGTCGCAGCCTTGGCTCTCGCAGAATGAGCATGCATGTCCTTAGGGGGTTGCTTCTTGACCAATGCATAGTAGTTAGTTACACAAAGCACTGTCCATCGTGAGATAGTTAATTTCTGCACTGCCTTCCTTTTCTTAGCCCCAACATATCGTACAAAGAGTTGACCATCCACTAGGAACTTTTGTGAAATCAACACAGAACGACAAAGCTCTTTTTGGGTACAGACGGTGGAGTCTCGCTTCTTCTTTGAAAGGTTGAAGCGGAGCAAAGAAGGTAGGCAAGGTGATGTTTTGACCTACATGAAAGGGTGTGACAACCTTCAGGAAGAAAGTGGCGAGGGTCGTAAGAACCAGCATGTCTGGGTAAAAAGGTTGTATATGGGGTGTGTGCAGAGAGGCCCTGAAGTTAGCTGACCCTTCTGGCCGACGTTATGGCTAATTAAAAGGCAGTCTTGATAGTCAGCAAATAAAGGGAGCACACGTGGCATAACGAAATGCCTTGGGGGAGAAAACATGTGTAGTAGTCCTTGTAGGAATCTAGTCACAATGGGTGACTTGAACAAAGGTGGCATGTCCAACATCCACAAAAATACCGAAATGGCAGACAGATAATCTTTAACAATGCCCAGAGCAGAGTCCTGATGGGCCAAAGAAAGAACAAATAGCAAAATCTGGGATAAAAGTGCAGAAAGGCTATCAATGTTTCTGGATGCACACCATGCCACAAATTTGTCTCAACGACAGGTGTATACATTCTTGGTAGAGAGACTCCTGACTGCCAGAATGATGTCAGAGATTTCGGGAGGAAGGTCAAAAGCCGTCAACTGTAACCACTAAATCTTCACAAATGAAGCCAGAGGGTGTGCACATTCGGGTGCAGAACCCTCTCCTGCTGCTGCAACAGAAGATAATCCCAAAGGGGCAACCTGATCGGAAGACAATGCTCAGAACCTTTGGATAACAAACTCTCCATGGCCAATCGGAGCCATAAGAAGGTACAGGCAGAAAAGTATACAGGAGGCCAGAGCTCCACTCGAGAATGAATGAATGATATTTATAGAGCGCAACGTTCATTCCGGGGAGCATCTTGGCGCTAGCAGAAGAACTGGGCAGGGGGCAGTGGTGAGGAATTAGAAGGACCAACCGGTGAAAGGGTCAGATAAGTGATAGCACTAACTGGTCTGGGGTGGCAAAGATCCAGGTTTTTAGGAGTTTCTTGAACAAGGGTTCAGACATTGCCAGTCTCAAATGGGTGGGCAAGGGATTCCATGCTTTTGTTCCCCAGACTGCTATTGACTTTCCTTCTCTAGATGAGAGGTGGAAAGCAGGGGGTGCCAGGAGATATTTCGAGGATGAGCATAAAGGGCTTCGGGTCATATATGGTTTGATTCTGGTTCTTAGGTATGTGGGTCCTGTGTTATTGAGGGTTCTGAAAAATATTACCAGGATTTTGAAAAGAATCCTTTTATGTATTGGCAGCCAGTGGAGGGATTTGAGTGCTGTTCGGCAGAGGACCTCTTGGGTGATGTTAATACCAGCCGGGCTGCCGCGTTCCTGACTATCTATAGTCTTTTCAGTACTACTTTATTTGCACCTGCATACAGGCTGTTGCAGTAATCCAAGCGAGACAGAATTAGGGCCACAGCCACTGATTTTCTGGCTGTCAAAGGGAGCAAGTCAAAAAACTTTTATAATGTTTTTATCATGTGGAAGCACATGCCCGCTACCGAGAGCGCTTGCTGGTGGAAGGATAGAGTATGATCGAATCGGATCCCTAGATTTCTCACAGTGTCTATTGTGTTAGGGGGTGGTGCTGTTATCGGTCGGCCACCATTGTTTGGGCATGAAGATGTTGGATTTACCAAGCAGCATAATCTCTGTTTTTTGGCTGTTGCATTTGAGGTGGTTTGCTTTCATCCAGTCCAGGACTGCTGAAAGACAGTTCTGGAATTTTACTTCAGCTGTTGTCGAATATTTGTCAAGAGTGAGAATTAGCTGAGTGTCATCCGCATATGAGATGGCCTCGACGTCAAAGGGTGCAATCAGATGGGGCAAAGGTCTCATATAAAGGTTAAAAAGTGTTGGGCTCAGGGCAGAGCCCTGAGGGACTCCAGAGCACAGTTGATTTTCTGTTGATTTAAAATTGCACAAGGCAACTATTTGTCTCCTGTTGTCCATGAAAGAGATTAGCCAAGCCAGGCCAGGGCCTTGTGAAATATGCCGCATTCCCCAAGTCTGTCGGCTAGAATGTCATGAGAGACCGTGTCGAATGCAGCCGATTGATCCAACAGAATCAGTACTGCATGTTTACCTTGATCTAAGGCAAATTATAAGGTTTCTGATGAATGGAGCAGCACCGATTCAGTTGAATGTCCAGGCCTAAAACCGGATTGTTTGGGGTGCAGAATGTTAACTTCTTGCAGGTAGCCATTTAATTGCATATTGACTAGCTTTTCAGTAATTTTGTTCAGGCTTGGTAGCAGCAAAATGGGTCTGAGGTTGGAGAGAGTCGTCGGGTCTGGTAATATTTGTTTTTGAGGGGTTTGACCGATGCTATTTTCCAATTGTCCGGTGCTTTTGCTTGTTTGAGATAGGAGTTAATTATACTGTTGATTATAGGGTTTATGATGTCAATCAGAGCATGTAGAATTTTTGGAGGGCGGGGATCAAGAGGGGACCCTGATTTACATGCTAGAACGGCTGACAAAAAGCATCTCCGAGCCAGATCCGCATTGGAAACACCAGCGTGCAAAACTATTGACATTGCGTATACTCGAAGGTGGGATGTGTTACAAGCAGAATGCTTGATGCCATGAGGCCCAATAGCCTCCGGGTCAGTCTCACTAAAATCCAGGATAGAGACTGAAACATTGGAATCATAGCCCAAATATCCTGGACTCACCACAAGAGAGGATAGGCCTGAAACTACACTGTGTCCATAACGGCCCTATGAAAAGGAGCGTATGAGAGGGAGTCAGATGTGACTTCGGCTTGTTGATAGTGAACCCCAGCAAATGTAGAAAGTCAGCCGTAGTCTGGAGGTGGGAGATGGTTGTCTGGGGCAAGCCCGCCTTCAACAGCCAATTGTCGAGTTAGGGGAAGACTGGAACCCCTGACCTACACAGATGTGCTGCAACCACTGCCAACACTTTTGTGAATACCCAAGGGGAGCTGGTGAGGCCAAAAGGGAGCATGGCAAACTGAAAGTTCTCTTGGCCCACAGTGAACGCAGGTTGTGCCAGTAGACCAGAAGGACGGAGATGTGGAAATATGCACCCTGCATGTCTAACTCCACTACCCAGTCTCCAGTGTCAACGGCAGGCAGGACTCGAGTTAAGGTCAGCATTTTGAATTTCTCCTTTTTCAGGAATAAGTTTCAGAAGGCGCAAGTCTAGGATAAGATAAAGGCCTCCATCGTTTGTGGGCACTAGAAAGTTGTGAATAACTAAAGCCTACTTCTGATGCTGGCACCCTCTCGATGGCTGCTTTGGCCAAAAGAACCAACACTTACTGATGAAGCAAGGAGATATGGTACTACGCCAGTTAGTTGTAAGTGAGTGGCATGGGTTGAGGGATTTCCACAATATGGATGGAGCAGCCCTTATGTATAATTTGCAAAACCTACTTGTTGGATGTTACAGACTTCCAGTGTGTCAGGTGATAACAGATCCTGCCGCCCACTGAGTGCCCATGCTGGTAAAAGAACAAACTAAAGGCTTTTAGAGGTTACGGCTCCCGGGGGAGTGGTGGACTGACCTGACCTCTAGTTGGTGTTGCAACGTGATCTGTGATAACAGTGTCCACAGCCATGAAAGGTCTGGCAACCCTGTTGGCCTTGGTGGTTGGGTGGGAAAGGATGCAGTTGGTAGCCCCTACTGTAGCCATGGAAGGGGCAAAAGGTAGGCTGCTGTTGGCAAGGGGTCATTTATAGGACCAAGGACCTGGATGTATCTCTGCTATCTTTGAAGCACTCTAGTGCAGAGTCTGCCTTCTTTAAGAGGGGAGACCCATCAAGGGACATGTCTATGAGCAAGGCTTGGACAGCCACAAGAGAAGCCAGTAGTTCTTAGCCAGGCATGGTATCTCAATGCCACTGACTATGAAAACACTCTGCCTAGCAAGTTGGTTGTGTTAAGCCCACATCTGATAGTGAACTTTGCTGCATCTTGTGCATCAGCAATTTCTTGGGAGAGGCCTCCTCCGTTACCATGGGCAGCACTTGTGCAACCGAATCCCACACAGTATGCTGGCATCAGCCCAAAAGGCATGCTGTGTTCATTGACCAAAGTGCTAGGCTGGCAGAAGAGAAAATCCTCTTACCAAAGGTATTCAGCATGTTGGACTCCCTATCCGGTGGAGTGGTAGGGAACACGCCTGAATTCATCCTAGAAGTTGAGGCTTGACCCACTGAGCTCTCAGGGGTGTAGTGCTGGGTGAGAAAACGTGTGTCCCTGGGAGTGGGGCGATGGCAGCCGGTACAGGGCTTGGACAAGGTCCCAAGGAGCACATCTGTAAGTGTTTCACTGAATGGGAGCAAAGGTTCAGAAGGAGCGACTCCCGGCTGAAGCACCTCTGACAAGAGGTTCATTTTGACTGCCACTCTGGCCAGCTGAAGGTCCAGGACTTGAGCTGCCCTCCCGCACCACCACTGCAAATGAGGCAGCCTTCTCTGTAGCCACAGTTGGTGGGGGGGGGGGGGCAAAACAGTGTCTGGTGAGCTGTCCATACCACTGGTATCTGCCAGTTCCTCATCCCAGTTGTCCTCTGTGTCATCAAGGGACTAGGTCTGAATTCCGCCCACTGCCACTTGACGCATCTATCAAGGAATTGTACAAATATAAATCTGGATCCCCGGGAGATCCTGTCCAGCTCAGTTTTTTTTAAAGTGCTGGACCCCTGCTCAAATACTCCCCTGAACCAGATCTGGAACTCTTCCTTGACTCCTGGTATCCATCCAGCAGTATGGAAACAAGCCTTCCTACTGCCAATCCTCAAGAAACCAGATGCTGACCAAGCAGAACATAAAAACTTTAGGCCCATCTCTCCCGTGCCTGCTCCAGCTAAACTTCTTGAGCAGGAAGTTCGGAGACAACTCTCTGAATTCCTGGAATGAAATAATCGGTCCCATGATTCTCAATCTGGCTTTAGAGCGGGACATAGCACAAAGACAGCACTTCTGGTAGTTGCGGAAAATGTGCGTGAGGCTGTGGACCAGGGCAGCTCAGCAATGCTGGTGCTGCTAGACCTGTCCGCAGCATTTGACACTGTAGCCCATCCGATTCTCCTGGAGAGACTTAAACATCTGGGAGTACAGGAACCACTTTTTCCTGACTCCATTAGTCACAACAAATACTCACAACGAGTATTTCTGCACCCTTATGTTTCCTGCAGAAGCCTCTTGCATGTGGGGTCCCTCAGGGATCCCATACTTTTTAATGTATACCTCACCCCTCTTGCGACCTTGGTTGAGACATTTGGAGTGAAAGTGATCTCCTACGCTGATGACACCCAGCTGGTGTTCTCATTCAGAGAACACTCAGAGGTGGCTTTTGTCAACTTTAGGCAATGCATGAATAACATCTCGGCCTGGATGATTTGGAATTGCTTAAAGTTGAACACCGAGAAAACAAATTCTATTCTTCAACCAACCAGTCCCGCCACCTTCTGAGCTCTGGTGGCCACCAGAGCTGAATCCTCCACCTGTTTCGGTGGATTCGGCTAGAAATCTAGGGTTTAAATTCATAATGACCCAGATTTGCCAGGTTTCCTCCTTTTGCTTCTGGAAGCTGGGAGCTTTGAGGAGATTTCTTCACTTTCTTCCAATGGATTGCAGGAAGACTGTGGTCCACGCATTGGACACATCCCGGCTGGACTATTCTAATAGTCTCTATTTAGGACTTCCATCCCATCTTGTCTGCAGGCTGCAAATAATTCAAAACGCTGCAGCCAGATTGATTAGAAACATGCCGTTCCGCCAATCTGCAGAGCCTCCACTGGCTACCCATCAGTAGGAGGATTGAATTTAAGTCGCTTACTCTGGCCTACAGAGCCACCATGGGTCGGGCCCGGCTATCTGAGACATAGATTGCAAAATTATCAGCAAGACCGGGTCCCAAGATCAAATCACATGAAATTGCTCAAGACCCCTCGTTTCCATAAGGTCAGTATAGGCGGTAGAGCATTCGCAGTTAGAGCTGCGAAGCTCTGGAATGTTATGCCTCTCCATCTCCGCATGACGGAGCCAGAACCAGCCTTCAGGAGGGGTCTAAAAACCTGTCTCTTTAACCTTACATAGCTCCTCTTCCTGAGCCTTCTAGTGTGAATCTGCTACCTTAGCGCCGGGACACCTCCGTTGGAGGTAGCCACGCGCTTTATAAATATTATTATTATTAGAGAGCAATAAAGTTATTTTCTTAACTTGCTAAGACTAGTGCAGAATAAGTACTACTCTCAGGTCACTGCCTTTGAAGGCTCAGACCTCAGAGTTTACCATTAGGTTAGGAATGACAGTGTGTGCCTTCCACAATATGAAAGACTGGCACTGCCAAGTTCTGTATTTCCATCCAGTAAGCTGCCATCACCATATTTTCACAAGTTTGTAAGGAATCAATGTCATGTCACTTTTTACCAATTTTCCTGAGAAAAGGCACAAGCAATAGAATGCGACTCTGAAGATACTCCTCGTCCTAGTACAATAAGTGTCAGTATCATATTGGACCCAACCTTCAACCACTTATGTATGAAAGACTGGCACTGCCAAGTTCTGTATTGCACTCCAGTAAGCTGCCATCGCCATATTTTCACAAGTTTGTAAGGAATCAATGCCATGTCACTTTTCACAAATTTTCCTGAGAAAAGGCACAAGATACTCCTCATCCTAGTACAATAAGTGTCAGTATCATATTGGACCCAACCTTCAACCACTTATGTATGTAAACTCTCATTACAATGTCATTCTCACCCCACAGTATGTAAAAGACCATCACAAGCTAGCTTCTACCCCATACGTGGTATATCTATATCCTACACAGACGATACGCAGATAGTGGTTTCCATTACATCGGACGTACACTCCGTGGCTAGACAGTTTAACAACTGTCTGGCACAAATCACTAGGTGGATGCATGAGAACTACTTAAAGCTAAACGGAGAGAAAAAAGGAGGTGATATTGTTTTGGAATGATCCCAATTTCTGGAATGACTCCTAGTGGCCGGAAGACTCTGGTCTGAGTCCAGCCCCAGTCAATAAAGTGAAAAATCTTGGGGTTCTGTTAGATAGCCAGCTCTGCTTTTCAGAACACATCAATCACAGCACTGCCTCATGTTTTTATCTTTTAAAGATCCTGAGGAAGATTTTCCCTTTCATCCCCCTGGAATTGTAAAAAACAGTAATAGTTGCCTTGATTCTGTCCAAGATAGAATATTATAATGCTCTCTATCTGAGAATAGACAAACTACTGCAATCAAAATTTCAGTCTCTGCAGAATGCCACAGCTCGTTTGCGGTTGAAAATTCCTAAATTCTGCTCCATATCTAACAGCATTAAGGATCTTCACTGGTTGCCAGTTCTAGAGAGGATTAAATTCAAGGCACTGTGTATGGTCCACAAGGCATTGAACGGATTCAGGCTACGCAGCCTCGAGAAACTCTGTCTGGTACGTTCATCGATGCGACTTGAGGTCTGCTAACGCTCGTCTGGTCGTTTTTCCCAGGGTCAGAAAGGCCAAGTGGGGTGGCAGAAGTCTCTCCCACTTGGCTTGCAAGCTTTGGAATACCATGCCTCCCTACCTCAGATCTCAACCTGATAGGCTTTCTTTTCGGAAGTAGCTCAAAACAAGGTTTTTTCCCTTTTAGTCTATGTAATCGCTCCTCCCAGGCTAGTGAAGCATCGTATTTTTTAGTGCTAAGACGCCTCGGCATACGCTGCGTTTTAGAAATATTTTACTTACTATACGTAAAGCACCAGTGTCATTCCAGAGGCTCCCTCTACATGTATAACGCTGTTCCAAGCCACTTTCTACCTCTAGTATGCAAAGCATTATTTTTATGCATGCTTGAACTCACCAACCAGTATGCAAAGCAATAAGATCATGCCACTTTCCACATAATCTCTCTGGTGTGTAAAGCATTATTGTTTGTCATGTGAGTTTTTCAGTCTGCCAATATAGAAACTTCATGGAGGCAGTCTGCCCTATTTAACTTGCTATCTTTCCTGTTCTCTGCATGTGCACGGATTCAAAAATAAACAGTGCGTATGCACACAAGTGCTTTGGCACACGATCGTTTCGGAGATAGAGGTTTATAGAAAAACACGATACCTCCCACCAGGTCGAAGGCTTTTAGGCAACTTCCGGCTGTCCCGTCAGTTTAGCTGATCCCCAATTTCCAGTCAAATTCCACAGTGAGACAGAAGATTATTAACAGCACTTTTATACCACGGAGCAAGTATATATGTATCAGGAGTCTGAATTATCAAATAAAATCAAATCACATTATTCGATTAATAAAATATCAATCATAAAAGTTACAAAAATACATCACAAATTAATTTTTTAAAAGACCAGAAAATTCATATCAACAGTTGGTCAGTTTTCTTGTTCTCATAGACGTACATAAAAATGAGGCGAAGCTAGAACAGATTAAGGCAAAATAATACATAAAACCACATAGCAGTATAATTAAAGCCCATCCAAATCAAGTGAGCTCAATGAACAATGCTCACAACGGCTTATTTAACTATTTTCCTTTGAGTCTGAATTATGTAATACATCAAAGTGTGAGAAAAAAATAACATGGTAAATATAGATGTCAGAGAACACTATGTTGATCGCCATGCACAGAATACTCAACCTCAGTGCTGAATCAACAGTCTGCTCCCAGTCTTGTAAAGCCAGATGTAGCTTCATTTTCTTCACAAATCCTGGAAGAAAGCTCGGAAAACTTGTAATCATCTGGTTCACTGTTTCCAGGGCTCCTGAATAATTTTGCCTCATTTCAAAATATTGTGCCTAACAGATAAAGAATAAAAAAAGAGCAAAACAACATTTTAGGTCCTGCATTAAGCATTTCTTTATTCAAGAATAACCGTTTGCACGTTTGTTGGTTGACTGGTCGTCATATGTACACGTTTGTTAACGTGTGGATGTAGGAGTAGGGTAATCCGTTGGGAGGTGAATGTGCATATATATATTTCACTGGGTCTGTGTTGACCTTTTACTAAGATGACTACAGGTTATGAGGATTTGTAGGTATGATAGCATATGGGTGAACGAATATCTGTGGACTGATTTGAGTGAATAAGATAATCAGAGTCATGTTTCATTGTGTTAGCTTATTTTAAAACAAACATTTCTGTGCTTTAATATCTGGTTACAGTAAACAATAAGGGAACCCATGCCGGTGTTTCAGAATAAAGGTGACTGACAGAGAGGCCTCGGAAACTGCATAATACAAGGAAAAGAAAATCATCAGGATTTCTGTAGCTGTTGGGAGGATACTATGGGTAAAGAGTCTACAATATTGCATGTATTTTTTGTACAAATCAATAGAAGCAAGGAGTCGAACACTGTAAAGCTATCTGTAAATACATTGGATGGTCCTTAAAAATAGGAGTCAACATGTATGATTTATTGATAAAAACATCAGCCATAGCCCTCCTGCTCCCATTGTCCTTTTCAGAATCTCCTGAATAGACTGCACCCGAAAACATTCTAGAGTAGAACCTTACAAAGAGTACATCATCAGTAGCGGCCAGTGCAGGTAAGAGCAGTGGGGCAGGAGGGGGGAGTAAACAAGTGAAAACAAATGTTTAAAACACTTATCTTGCGCTCGCCGCATTGCCGACTCGGCGATGCGGCAAGTGCAAGGTGAGTGGTTTTCTTTTTACATTTTTTTTTTGCTTGTCGTCTGATGACTCCCCCCCACCCCCCTCACCCCGCCGCTCTTACCTAAACTGGCCACGGCTGTGCAGCATAGATACCAGTGATGTCATCAGTAATGTCATTTGAGATGTCATCAGTGAGGTCACTGACCAGGTCATCAGTGATGTAAAATGTGAGGTCATAAGCAGTGCATTGCGGGGGCGTAAATTATAGTTAGTATAGGTAACTATAACTGCTGAATTTCCCTGTAACCTTTGTTTTTTTTCCAGTAAAAAAAATATATCTATCTATATTTGCTACAAAATCAGATGAAGCATTCATGGAACTCAGGAAAATCAACCAAGGAGTAACTTGGTGGTAGCTGACATGAATCTATTACAGGACTTAAATCAACTACAAACAACTGCAGAAGAACCAACTACAATGAGACCAACAGCAGAAACAGACGATGCATTAGGAATAGATATCTATGGCAGTGTGGCGACACCATATAAACCGAAATCGGTCTTTTTTTACCAATGATGCATATGGATTCTTTGGACATTTATTCAGATTTGGTAATTGCAGATCTGAAGGAGCTATCCATAGAATCCAGCCAAAGTTTCAAAAGACTAAAGCTAACCCAAACACGCATGTATCATTGGGTGATCAAAGAAGTAAAAAAACAGGAAGGATGTAGTTGTACGCTCATCAGATAAAGGGGGCAACATTGTATTGTGGCTTCTGAACATGTATGTAAGTGAGGCCAAGAGACAACTGAGTGATAGGGAAAGCTATTGTAAAGTTGAACAAACTAACATCACAGAAATTAGGACCAAATTTCAGGAGGATTTATCAAGATGGAGAGGGGTGGGATTGATAGCACGGGAGGAATACAAGTTTTTGAAGGTAGAACATCTCAGAATACCTATACTATACTTTATATACTCAGGGTTTAGGACATAGTATGCGCTGTACACCAGTATTTCCCATGAAGATGGCATAAGCGCATTAAAGCACTATTTAAGGACTAGACCCATACATTTGCATAAACAAACACAAATGCTTCTACAAATGACGCAATGGAGCCTACAGAAAAAAATGGATATCAAAAGTAAACTAAAACTCAGGGCAAAAGTTATCAAAAAAGAGATTAATAAATGGTGGGAAGTGACATCCCTGAAAAAATATCTAGAAGTAAAGACGGTACCCAGAGGATTGAGAATAACTTAGATGCCAAGCCATCAGGATACAAGCAATGACCTTCTAGATAAATGGTTTAACAGTATTCCAAGATGGCGCCTGTTTGGCTGCAGATTGATGTATGAATTGAAACCTATGTCCTTTTTCTATGTCCCTTTTGGGTTTTTTCAAACAGATTTTATTGGTTTTCATACACGGAGTAGTGAAATCAATGCAATTCTAGTTTGTCTGTCTAATGATATTCATTTCAGAAACATTCAACTCTCACCCCCCACGAGACAATACAGCATGGCAGTAGTGAAATTACATATTAAGGTCTATGAGGGGCTCAAGCGCGCCCCAGAAGAAGATAATAAATACAGACAGTTAAGTATACATTTGCAGTAAATATTGAAGGGCTCACAATACGGGGCAGAGCAGGTGGTATATCTCTAAACAAGAACAATCATAGCGATCCTGTAGGTGATCCACGGGGGTTTCCGGCTCTGGGTTGGACAGACTATCCACCAAGGCTCTCCAGGCTCTGGCTACTTCAATTTTTACTACGCCTCTTCGGGCTTCTCATAGGAGTATTCTCCGCTCTCAGCCAGCTGTAATGTTGCGCCTGTGATGTAACAGGCGTACAGCGTAAGCGTAAGGGTCAAGTGACCCTTAAACCAATAAAAGTTGGTCGCATGCGTACGTGCGCCACTAGGGCTACGACGACGAGATCAGCAGTAACACCACACTGGCTCCTGTCGTTTGTTAAGGCCTCTGTCCCTAGTCGCGCCCACCGGGTGGTCCTGGGCCCGCTTATACCCCCAGTGGCAGCCCTAGGACACAACAAATTGGCGACGAGGGTGGGCGTGACCTCGCCTGACGAACCGTGCGCTGGTGTGGCGGCCGCGAGCGCTGCCTTCGGCTTGCAGCGCTCGTGCCCCAGTGCGTGACGCTCGGCGCTGTTCGTAACGGTGCACTGAGCGGGGCGCCCGCTAATCTATGCGGAGGCGCTGCTGTCGGGTGGAGCTGTCCCGCGAAGCGGGAGATGCGCGGTGCATCGTCCCACCGCCCACGTGGCCTTGCTGCCTGCAGTGCCATTCTGCTACTGGGCCCTGCTGTCTGCAACCACGTGCAGGCCCCTGCATCCTGCCACCAGGAGACACCTCAGGGCGGGAGCTGCATCCAAGAGCCCAGTGAGTACCACTGTGTCCCTGACTGTGAGAGGGAGGGGAGGAAGCAGGCCCACAATACTGGAGGTCGGAGTGTCTTGCACCGCAGAGAGGCCCACTGACTGGAGGGGCATAAGACCTCACCCACAGCAAGCGTCCCAGACCCGGAGGGAGAGGGGTGTGAGCCCCAGGAAAGAGGACAGCCCACGCGCACTGGAGCAACACACACACACGTCCCAAAGAAGCAGAGAGGTCAGGAGGGGCCTGGGCACAAGGCACGGCAGTGAAGATGGCCACAATACCACCCATTGAGCCATTCATAGTGGAGGGGTCGCCCTCATCGCTAGCGGCCAAATGGAAGGACTGGGTGGACCGCCTGCGTATCTTCTTCGAGGCCACCAAGGTCCACAAAGACCAGAAAAGGGCAATGTTGATACACTTGGGAGGCAAAGACATCCACAACATTGTCAAAACGCTAGTAGAGGCCACCCCCAAGAGCCACCACACACTGATAAATGCCCTCAATCAACACTTCGAACTGATGGCCAATCAAGACTACGAAAGGTTTATCTTCGACAAGCGCGCCAGCTTCCTGAAGAATCATTAGACACGTATCACGCCCGACTGAAGAACATAGCGACCACGTGTGGGTTCCGCGATGAAACAGAAGAAATTAGGGGACAGATCATCCAGGGCTGTGCGTCGGCCAAGCTGCGAGAGCGTATACTAGAAGAGTCTGGAAAGTCCCTGGCGGAAATACTAACCCTGGGTCGGACCAAAGAGTTGTCAAAAGCGCGTGCGGCGCACATGGAGGTGGCTCTCCAAGCACCAGTAAAAACTGAACCGGTAAATGCTGTAACGACCAAACCCCCCACAGAGGTGGGGCAAGAAAGGACCAGGAACCTCCTCCCCGGGACAAGCCAAGTCATGCGGATAGTGCGGAGGATCACCACACCCGGCGACCGAGTGCCCCGCGAAAGGTAAAAGGTGCTCGGGGTGCGGACGGTTTAATCACTTTGAAAAAGTGTGCCTGTCAAAGAAGTATCGCAAGCCCAGCCAAGTGGCGAACACTCTCAAGGAAGAAGACCCAGGACCCAGCGACATGGACGATGATGAGGAGGAAGAGAGAGTAGTGCACAAGATCCACATGATTGGCACCACCACCCGAAAAGTGAGGCGCCTATCACAATGCAGCAGTCGTGGATACAGGTGCCACCATCAATATCATGGCATTAACCCTACACAGCACCATGAATCCAAGATCAGCCCTCCACCCCTCAACCATAACTGTATTTGCATATGGTCAAGACGCTCCTCTGAGGATATGAAGACGGTTCCGAACGACTATATCACACAGCACACAGTCCATCACTACCAACGTCTACGTCACCAAAGATGGCCAGGGGATGCTCCTGGGGTGCCGAGCGGCCGAGGACTTGGGAGTCGTAACATTTGCCTTCGGGGTGCACCAGGAATCCCTTCAGCACCTCCTTGCCGAATTTGCGGAAGTATTCCAGGGGATCGGGAAGTTCAGAGGAAAAGAGATCCACCTCCACATTGATCCTACGGTCCAGCCTGTCGCATTACGAAACCGGCGAATAGTGTTCCACTTGTGGCCCCTGGTCGAGGAGGAACTCAAGAAATTGGAGGCCGCCGGGATAATTGAGAAGGTGTCCGGTCCCACCCCGTGGGTGTCCCCGATCGTTGTCACTCGGAAGCCCAAACAGCCGGGCGTGGTGAGGATTTGTGTTGACATGAGGCTGCCCAACGTCGCGATCAAGCGGGAACATCACATCACCCCCACGATAGATGACCTCATTGGGGAGATGGCAGGAGCCTGCTGGTTCTCCAAGTCGGATCTGAGGTTCGGATATCATCAGCTGGTGTTAGATGAGGCTTCCCGGAATATCACCACATTCTCAACACACGTGGGGCTCAGGAGGTACACAAGGTTGAGTTTTGGGGTATCCAGGGCCGCGGAAGTATTCCAGAACATCATACAGGAATTGATTGCGGACATCCCCGGTGTCATCAATGTCAGTGATGACATTATGATACACGCTAAAACCATCCAAAAACCATCCAAGAACACAACGAACGCCTCCTTTAAGTACTACGCCGCTTGAGGGATGCAGGCCTCACCGTTCACAGAGAAAAACGTGAGTTCCTACGCCAGAAGTTAAAATTTTTTGGCTACACATTTTCCACGGAGGGGGTCAACCCAGACCCAGAAAAAGTTCGGGACATTAAAGAGGCCGTCGCTCCCACCAACGTCACCGAGGTTCGCAGCTTCCTCGGTATGGTGAACTACTACGGGAGGTTCATCCGGGATCTGGCCAACCTGACAGTACCGCTGAAGGAACTCACCAAAGAATCCACCACCTGGAAGTGGGGCCCTAAACAGGCCCAGGCATTTGAGAAAATCAAGGAGGCTCTTTCGGAAGCCACCACGCTGGCCTTCTTTGATCCCAGGAAGCTGACACTAGTCACGGTGGATGCTGGCCCTGTGGGATTAGGGGCGGTGCTCCTGCAAAGAAGAAACCCGAATGAAGATTGGGCCCCCGTGGCGTTCGCCAGCCGATCCCTCACCGAAACGGAACAAAAATACTCCCAAATCGAAAAGGAAGCCATCGCTATTCACTGGGGGTGCCGCCATTTTCACCTGTATGTCTACGGGAAGCCATTCGTAGTGGCAACGGACCATAAGCCGCTTGTAGCCCTCTTCTCAGGAACCTCGACCAAACCACCGCCATGGATCGAGAAGTGGATGCTACATCTCCAGAACTATAATTGCAAAGTAGAGTACCAGCCTGGTTCTAGGAATCCGGCTGACTTCCTGTCCCGCCATCCCCGGTATGCCACTGATCAGGAGATGGAAGATGCGGCTGACACAGTAGAATACGTCCGGTGCATCACCGCTCGGTCCTGCCCCACACCCTTTTCCATGGAGAGCCTATAGGAAGCAACGAGACAAGATGAATGTCTGCAACGTGCCAAGGTAGCCCTACGGAATGGTAACTGGCACCGGGCCAAGGAGGAATGGAGAAGTCTGACGGTCAATGCACAACGGATTATGGACAGTCTGCATTATGTCAGGGATGAGCTCACCGAAGATGACACGGGGTGCTTGTTGAGGGGACATCGGCTGGTGATTCTGACATCCTTAACCCAACGAGTGGTGGACCTTGCACACATTGGGCATCAAGGTATGGTCAAAACAAAGTCGCGGCTTCGCACTAAGGTTTGGTTCCCGCTGATGAACGACCTCGTAGAGGCCACGGTCCGGGCCTGTGCAGCTTACCAAGTAATCGGGGAGACACCCCGACCTGCTCCTGTAATTGTGGAACCCAGACCGAGAGTCCCGTGGTCCCGAGTGAGTTTAGACTTCGGCAGTCTTCCTGATGGTCGCCATACCCTTGTAGCCATTGATGACCATTCCAAATATCCTGAAGTTGAAATAATATCAGTGCTCAGTGCCACGGAGGTCATACCAAAACTCGAGAAAATCATGGCCGCCCATATACTCATGCAAGAACTAAGAACGGATAATGGATCTCCATTCCAAAGCCAAGAATTTGCCTCATACCTGCAAGCTCAAGACATTCACCATCGCAGAATCACCCCTCGGTGGCCCCAGGCGAATGGGGAGGCTGAAAGATTTATGCGAACACTCAATAAAGTAATCCGGATTGCGCAGGATAAGGCCCAGTCCCTGGAGCTGGCCATATTCACTTTTCACCGGAGCTACCGTCAAACGCCACACATGACAACTGGTATAGCACCAGCTCGTCTGCTAATGGGGCGGGTGGTCACCGACTCAATCCCTCATCACCCGGAGTGGCAGCCGGAAACCCCCAAGCACAGCCTCATTGATGCCCGGTGCCGGAAAGCACACGCTCATGTCAGCCTCCGGCGGAGAGTCACAGTGCCACACATCCAAAGAGGGGACGTTGTGCTACTCAAGAACCGAATCACCAGTGGCAAGTTTCGTCTGACTTTTGAAAAAGAACCATGGACGGTGGTGTCCGTTAGGGGAACCTGCGTCGTTGCCACTCGAGGGAGAGAGAGAATAACAAGGAATGTGTCGCACTTCAAGAAATATCACCCTGAAAGGTCCGGGCCGTCACCTAACCAAGGGGAGAATAGCCTCAACACAAGACCCGTGGAAGATGCCAGGCTGAGTGGAGAAGAGACGGAGCCTGTCATGGAGGATGCCGGAGAGTCCGAGAGCCCGATGTCAACTCCGCACCGAGGAACTGCTGGCATAGCGGCGGACAACGACAGCCATTCTCAAGGGACTTTGACCCCTGCAGGTCTGCTGGACGGCACGAGCGGGGACTCCCAAGGCCGTGGTATGTCACAATACAGTGAGGGGCAATCCAGAGCCTTCCTGGAGCCTTCCTGTCGATTGAAAGACTACCTCACGTAAGACTGTTTTATTTTATTTTGTTTTGGGATCCGAACATGCTCTTGTTGTTTTGCGCTGGGCTGGGAGCCAACCCAGAGAGTTTAGCAGTAGTGTTGCTTTGATGTTTGTTGGGGAGGAATGTAATGTTGCGCCTGTGAGGTAACAGGCGTACAGCGTAAGGGTCATGTGACCCTTAAACCAATAAAAGTTGGTCGCGCGCGTACCTACACCACTAGGGCTACGACGGCGAGATCAGCAGTAACACCACACTGGCTCCTGTCGTTTGTTAAGGCCTCTGCCCCTAGTCACGCCCACCGGGTGGTCCTGGGCCCGTTTATAACCTCAGCGGCAGCCCTAGGACACAACACCCGCTCATTTAATTAATTCTCTTCTCCACATAGGGATCCGAGGGCCCCCAGGGGAGTTCCAAATCCTTGTTATCTCCTGTCTGGCAAGGCTAAATGCTAAGTCCTGAAACTTACTTGTAACTTTCGTTTTAGATGTGTGGGGAAACCATCTCAACAAACAGTGCCCTGGGGCGTGAGGAATCTCTCACCCTCTATGATCTCTTCAAGTGTATGAAAGACCCCATCCCAGAATGTGTTCAGTATTGGACACTCCCCTAACATGTACAAGATGCGTGCTCCTCTGTCTCCACATCTAGAGCATGCCGCACTGGCTACTTGGAAATACCTGCTCATGCACTTCGGGTCAGATATGACATATGAAGCACATAATTCATGAGTTTGAAACGTGCATTTCAGGAGATCTTGGGTGTTCTACCTAGGATGTAGTCCCAGTACTTAGCAGCAATAGGAACGCCCAGGTCGTCCTTCCATATGGTTCGCAGTCTTTCCAGTGGCTGTGGTCTGCCCGTATCGCTCTATACAAGCAGGAGACCGTATTAATGGCGCCCGCTGAGAGAGCTATATGTTGACAACTCTGCAATGTAGGTGGTTCGGTAGTTCCCATATTCCAGTGTGCGCGTATTGCTGTTCTGAGTGCTCTATGCCTTTGTCTAGATCACTTTGGTCGCCATTCTCACATAAATACAACTGGTTGTATTGCCACCCCTGACACTTGAACAAGGCGATGTTTTCCCAAAACGCGTCTGGTATTTTTTCTGCCAAATAAATAACGTATAACATTTCACTTCACCAGCACTATTAGCATGCATGCCTTTTTCTTTACATGAAGAGAATTGGTTTTCGATATACTGTCGGGTCTCACGGATGGGATGTAAACTCAAACATGTTTAAGGTAAACAGAAATTCTAAATGAAGTAACAGAAAAAGAACATACAGCCTTAACAGGCCACAGTTACTGATGCTGACAGTGCTGGTTAGCAGTTTCAGATGAATGAGTAACAACTATAATTTTGTTGTGAATAATTAAAATTGAAAATGTTTAAATTCTGAAAACATTAGTATGACAAATGAACATAAGTAAGGGACCCAGAGGACCTTGGCTTGAGACAGATACAAATCAAGATTCTACATAGGGTTTACCACACCAGTTTTCAAAACGGTCCAGGAGCGTTGACTCAGACTTGTTGTTAGAAATAGGATTTTGCCAAGTCGGGCAGAAACTACCACTCTAGTCAGGATAAGGGAGTTACACTCCCAAAATAACCCCTGCTCACCCCCTTGGTAGCTTGGCACGAGCAGTCAAGCTTATCTTAGAGGCAGTGTGTAAAGCATTTGCACATAACCAACAGTAATACAGTGTAAGCACTACTAAAGGACACCACACAAGTTTAGATAAATATCCAATATTTTTATATACTTAAGATAAGACCAAAAACGATACAAATCCACAATACAGTGCTTAAAAATCTTCGGTTATCAAAATATGCTTGAAAAACAGTCCCTTGATGTCGGTAGCTCAGTCCGGGGCTATCACGGTGTCGTGAGCAAACAAATGCAAACAGTTCTGGCTGACCGCGGTGTCGCGGGCCAGCTACGGTGTCGGAAAGGCCAGCAAACAGTACCTGTTAGAAATGCAGGGCATCGGCGACCTCTTGTTGAGCTTCCAAAAGCACGAGGCCCGCAGGCGTTGGTTCCGGAGGTCGGTGCAGGAGTCGTCGGGGCCCTCGAGGTCCACACGCATTGCAGATCGATCTCCTCTCTGTTGGAGTCAGGAGCGCTGGCGTTGGCAGGCGTCTGGTGCTGCGGTGCGAAGTGCAGCGGTGCGGCACCCTCAAGTCGCAGCTTGGAGGCGACGTCAGATGGCGTCGTCTGTGAGACCAGGGTGGCGGTGCTCGTCGCGGTGCTGGCAGATCATGGTGCAAGCAGCGACGTCGTCGTGGCTGAAGCGCTGTCATCGGCTGACGTACTGGAGTTGATGGCGCCGGCAGGCCAAGGCTGCGGTGCGGGATGAGGGCGGTGCGTCGTGTAACTTTACGAGCAGTGCCCGCGAACCACTATGCAAGCAGCGGCGTAGATTTTGGCGTGGAGCAGTGTCATCGGGGATACCAAGGCATCGTGAAGCGGTGCGGAGTCCGGTGCCCACAGGTTGTAGTGCGAGCAGCAGCTCGGTGGCGGTGTTAACAGGCGTCGTTGTTGAGACCAGGGTCGCGGTGTGGCGTTGCCTTCAGGACACGGAGTCGGCAGCGGCGTCGTAGATATCGTTGGGTTGCTATTCTTCAGTTGCAGCACAAAACACACAGTCCCCAGTGCTGAGGGCAGAAGAGCTTGAAGTCTTTGCTGTTCCTGAGATGTCTTGAACAGGGGGCAAGCTCTACCTCAAGCCCTTGGAGAAACTCCCAAAAGTAGACTGCAGAAAGTTCAGTCCAGTCCTTTCACTGCCCAAGACAGAAGCAGCCACTGCCGGCCAACACAGCAAAGCACACAGCAATGTGGTAGTTCCTCCTCACAGCTTCTCCAGCTCTTCTTCTTGGCAGTTTTCTTGTTCGAAAAGAGTTCTAAAGTTCAGGGGTCTGGCCCCAATATTTATATCCCAAAATCCTTTGATCTCTTAGGCAGTGAGTGTCTGTGCCCAGCCAGAAACAGTTCTGCCTTCTCTGGTGTGACTTCATGGCAGGAGGTGGAGACAGCATTGTCAGAGGCAGACTAGGCCCTTTGAGGTGCAAGGAAATCTCATCCCCCATCCCCAATTGCAACCCAGGTCTATTCAGCCCTTTCCAGACACACCAGACTATCTGGAGCCACTCCTGCTCCCCAGTCTTCTGTCATCCATAATCCAGACAGGCAATCCACATTCCAAACAGAGGCACACGGCATGACTGAGCAAGAAAATACCTACTTTCTAAAAGTGGTGTTTTCAAACAAAATGTAAAAATCACCCTCACTAAAAGATGCATCTTTAGATTCTGAGTTCAGGCATACTAAACTTTATTTCCCTACCTAATTAACTGGGCTAGGTATGTTTATAAGATGTTATAAACAAACTCCCCATTTTGTCCTACGGGGAACAGGTAGCCTTGCAATAGTGAAAAACGAAATTGGCCGTAATTCACTATCAGGACATGCTACACACACACACACACACACAAACACACCAGGGCATGTCCTACCTTTCACATACACTGCAACCTGCCACAGGGGTACCTTGGGCCTTCCTTAGGGGTGCCTGACATGTAAGAAAAGTGAAGTTTAGGGACTGGCAAGTGTGTGCACTGGCCAAGTCGACATGGCAGTTACAAATTGCACGCAGACTCTGCAATGGCAGGTCTGAGTTACCCTTTCAGGGCTACTCACGTGGGTGGCACAATCAGCGCTGCAGGCCCACTACTAGCATTTGATTTACAGGCCCTGGCATGCTCAGTGTTCTTTACTAGGGATTACCAAGTAAATCAAATAACCAATCATAACCAATCCATAACACAATTTACCACAGGAGCACTTGCACTTTACCACTGATCAACAGTGAGTTAAGTGTGCAGAACCACTATGCCAGCAAAAACAGAGTCAAAACCGGGAGGTCATAAAGCAAAAACTCAGGGGAAACACGGCAAAAGATGCCAAGTCTAACACTTGTGTTAGTGGATATTGGCAAATAGAACGTTTTACCATATGCTCTTGGTGTGCCCAAGGCTAGGCCCCACAGTGGTTTTGGAAGGGAATGAAATACTGTATTTTTGGGTGATTAAAGGTGAGAACGAAACATATACTGCTTGGTGGCTAGAATGAGATGACCCCAGCTCAAATACCAAAGACTTCTGTAACCTGGATTTGATCGTGGTGACACAGGATTTGGGAATCCTCGAAAATCACACACAGTAAATGTCTGGAATGGCAAAAGGACTGATCTATGACTGAATATGGTCTATGAATGAAAGGGATGTCCAAACAAAGTTGTGAAGATATGGGGCCAAGAAAAGATATAGGATCAAGACTAATGGCCTCGTTCCTCAACCCTTCTCTGGAGTATGAGAAAGAAAATTGCTGAGTCAATATTAGATGCATCACAATGTGGGACTTTAGCTCACAAATATTATGGGCTGGATTCTGTCATCTATAATCCAGACAGGCAATCCACATTCCAAACAGAGGCACACGGAATGACTGAGCAAGAAAATACCTACTTTCTAAAAGTGCCGTTTTCAAACACAAAATGTAAAAATCACCCTCACTAAAAGATCTTTAGATTCTGAGTTCAGGCATACTAAACTTTATTTCCCTACCTAATTAACTGGGCCAGTTATGTTTATAAGATGTTATAAACATTCTTTCATGCTGTATGTCTCATTTACTCATGACCCGTGTGATCCATTTTTAAACCGGTAACTCAACAAAAGCCACTGTGGAATTGGAATTGCTGACAAGTTAATGTAAAATGTTGAACTAAGAAATAAACAAAATAGGTTATAAAAAGAGATTCAGTACTCTGATCGTTGTAAGATTCTAATTATGTTGTTTTACTCTAGTGAACGGGAGAGTGATTTTGATGCAATCTTTGCTTGGAAGCAGCAGGACATCACAGCTGATTAAAGGCCTGTTGATCAACAAAAGCAGCGGTAAGATGCCTCGTCCCCCTAATCAATGGCAGTGCTTGAGATCTGCCAAAACCATCAGCTCTCGTCAGGGTGAATATTTAGAAAACATTTGAACAATTAACATTCTTTTACCATCTCACCGCAAATTTATCGTAAGCAACTTATAGTTTATTTTATTGTGAATTCTATAGTACTTAAATACGATTATCTGATGCCAGAACTACACTTACCTTTCCTAGCATGGCAAAAACATCTTTCCCTTCCTGCATTGCTTCATCAAAATACTTGACAGCCTTCTTTGCAGACGATTCTCTTCCTGAGGTTAGTTCAAGCCAAGCTTTCAAAATCATTCCCTGAATGGTAATCGAGTACATCAAAGTAAGACGGGTATACATATTGTCTAATTTACAGGCCGATTTTCAGAAATGCCAATTTACATTCTTACATTCATCATAGAAAGCAACAGAGAACAAAATAAAAGCACACACATCTGTTGTCTAGGGTATTCCAATATATTCAAATGGAACGGAGTACTGAGCTAATAATAAATATTCGACACCTAATTGGACAATATTTTTGTAAAGGATATTTAAATAACACAATATATTCATGTCAAATTATAGTTCTGCCATTAGCTCCCATTATCAGAGCAAACATTACAGGATTCATCATGTTCCTTATGGAAAATTATCTAACACAATGACTAATTTAAAATCAGCTGACATGGGGCTTCTGAATAGTCTCCCGAGTGTCAGAGTCAGCGTGAACAAAGGTTGTAAACTCCCGAGGAATGAGCTATAAATACTGCACCACTTTTTTATTTCTGAATGGTATGAGTGGTAAATACAAGGTTGAAAAACAGATAATTGACATGATGTGTACCAGCTGACTCACACCAAGGAGATATGGAGAGCCCGAGTGGATGCGCAACCAGCTTAGTGTGATGTGTCTGAGGTGGTTACCCTCTTACTCCTGGAATGTAAAATACTTCAGGACAGGAATTGGTTGATTCTGTGAAGCGAATAGGTCCCAGCTACATGTCGCATGTAAAGACATTAGGGAGACCAGGTGCCTACATATCACCACAACACCACTTTTCCATTCCTAGACTTTATTTTTACATATCATTGCTAGTAGGTGTGTTTCGTCCAATAGGTTCAATTAAAAAGAACCAAGACTACAACCCAGAGAATGAACTGATATGTTAACTCAAATCCCAGAACTAGGAGAGTTATACCACACTGGCATGGAGTCATCTGGTCACTTTAAGTCACATGGACAGATTGATGGTTTATTCAAGTCCATCAGTTTTGAGAAGTACTCTTACCCAAAGCTCAACCCAATCAAGACAGAATTCTCATTTGCCAAGAACAACAAACAAGATACAGTACAAACCTGGCTCAAAGACACAAACCCTAATGGTATCGAACCCAGAGTCCCACTGAATGCCATATCACTTGGATTCAACTTGTACACCAACCTCTCTCTGAAGGAACACATTGCCAAAAAACACACAGCCTCATACTAAAGAAAGTCAAACTGTTTCTTCCAGAAAGCTGCTTCAGAACTGCTGTTCAAGCCTTTGTACTACTGCATCTAGATAGTGGTAATGCCCTACTTCATGGCCTCCCTGACTTGCAACTGACAACTTACATGCTGCAGCATGCCTCATCAAGGGCCAGAAAAAAGATCACATCACCCATACCCTGATGGAACTCCATTAGGTCTCCTTGCCAATAGGCACAATCTTCAAAAAACAGCTGCATTATTTACAAAGCCATCACAACCAGAATCCCTGCTTATCATGAAGACAAGATCACCATCTCTTGTGGTTCTCGGCACACCTGCAGGCACCAGGACACCATCACAATGCAGATTATGAAGTGTCCAAAACAAATCCCCTCCTTTGCCCCCCCAAAAAATAAAACAACAGACCTTTTCTATCCATGTCCTTGGGATCTGGAACAACATCCCTGTATTCATCAGGGCCGCCTCAACGCTGCTCCAATTAAGGAAAGTGTTGAAGTCTACCCTCTTTAAAGAACACTACATCAATGCATTACCCATCCACAACTCAGCTTCCACTCCTACTTTTAACTTACCTTTGACCATGAACAGTGCTCCTCTGCCTTTTGGCTAGGTTTGCAATATAGAAATACCATATGCACAAATACATATCTACATACATACGCTTAGTGGTGGTGGTGGTGGTGGGGAGGGGGTTCAGAAGAGGTCCAGATGCAAGTGTAAAAGAGTTTCTCCAAAGGGAGTTATTTTGGACCCAGACTCCTGCAGGCCTGCAAACAGGGGCTAAACTCTACCCTGCCCAGTAGGGAGGGGGGGGGGGGGGGGGGAGGGCGCCATAAAGGGTTTGTGGCTAGATATGAAATCTCCCAATTCAGGACAGCATGACATCATTGGTGAGAGTGCTAGAAACAATACTAGAACATAAGTAAATAGTCACTTTTTTCCATAAATGATATTTCAGCAGTTTCTGGTAGGTGCTCCTGTACGATCACCCATGCCCTAAAAGAAGTGTATTGCTCACTACCAGGCTATTTTGGGGATCTCAAATAATTAGCAATTGAATTGATTTAAGTTTACAAGCCATAACGATCTCAGGCTAGTGTCTCCAAAATTTAGAACCTCTTCTTCACAAAACAGATCCTTCTTTGAAGAAGCAATATCGGTCTAGAAAACTGTACCTAACAATGGCAGAATCAAACCTGCTCTTCTCTCATTCAGGAAGCCTCTAAAACCCTAGGTACTCAATTTCTTGATTGGGTAAGTTCGCTGACCCTTACGAGTCCCGCTCTGAAGCAGGTTATCAATGTAAAACCTGCTTTATTGATCTACTATCGAACCCAGTCCATACTGACACTTCAAATCTTGATCACCCCTTTCTTCAGGCATTACCCAACGACCACCTAACAGTTAAACTTTTGCAATGTACATCTTGTTCTGGTTACCGGTGTTTGCCCGTTTTCTGAATAGTTCTTGTTAATTGTAAAGTGCCTTAATTTCCACAGGCGCTAATGTGCATTATCAGTCAGCGAAATAAATTTGACAAGTCTTTAAAAGAGCATGGGTTGCGAGTTTATGTTTTTATATTGTATTCCTGTGGTGGGAATGTGTTATATTATTTGCTATTATTAGCAGAAATAAAAATAATTTTTACTGGACCAGCATACGATATACATATCTAAGCTTTCAGAACCTCAACATTCACAGATACGAAGTAAGAAAATTAGGCAAACATGTAGAAGAGGTAAAGAGGAAGATCTGAAGATGCGATAGCCTGTCATTTGAATCACTTTTAGCAAATCCTTTGGGAATTCAAATGTGCGAGTAAGAAAAGCTGATAAACTCAGCCACGGTAGACCATTTTGGTTAAGGTATCTGCCTTTATCTTACATGTGTTCCTCTCTTTGCTTTATGCCCTAGAAACCTCTGAGCTTGTAGACATCTGTACATTTCGTTAGCACACATTTCAATCGAAGCCCTTTAGTACAACAGTTGCGAACATTGCATGTGCTGTACAAGAAAATAACGAAACCAATCACATTTTCATTAAAAAAAATATACAAGGTTCACAGAATAAAAATAATTGACACAATTGAAAAGAATATGGGTGTTAACCTACTTTTTACTGTATCCACTTCAGAATGGTGTTGATCAAAAAGGAGTTGTTTTAGGTTTTTTCGTTCTTTGTTTTTATTTTTTTTAAAGTAGGGGACCGGAGATGGGGTAGACTAAATGGGCCAGGGTGGTGGGTTTACAAACCTTTGGTGAACATTCAGATAAACATTATTTCAGGGCCTGTGGTTTCTTGAGGATAGGGATCCTGAGAAGAATACAGTTGGTGCACCCTGGTGGGCGCAATACCTTTTTCTTGGCCAAACAGTGAAACTGAATAGAACAATTTATGTAGAGGCAAGCAATTTTAGAATTAGCTCTTCCTCGCAAATGGAGCCAAGTTAGGTTGATTTAAATAGCAGCAATTTGCTAATAACAGTCAGAAAGCTCCACATTATCCACTATACCCTTATAGCCTGCCATAGCGGGCTATACTGGCCATTAAAGGCTCACTTCTAGCTTTAAAGGCTGAATGCGAGCACCTTTAACAAGGGAGCAGGCCTTTAATGGTCGGTAGAGCCCAGCTACTGTGGGCTATGAGGCAATTCGAACATTTTGCCCCTAGACTGCAGAATAATACTAATTAAAATAACGGCTATGGAGTTTGAGGGAGTTGAAATCCTCACAGCTCTGACACCTTTGATTCATAGCTGTTGCTGTGATTGTTCAACATCTAAACATTGAAAAGCACCCCCAATAGTATGGGGTGTGTCCCCCAGGCACTGGCTGATTGCCGCTGAATGCGGTTTTTAATTTGTTAGGTGAAAATAGTTCATCACGAGTTGAGATATTTTCAAGGTAAAGTTTTTATTGTTTTCTATTCGTTCATAGAAAAACAAACAGCATTTTTGCTCCTTGACTGACGAAAGTGCCGTTGTAATTCACAATTATATGATCATTCCCATAGTCGTTCCCAATGCATTTCGGCAAAATTTGCCTTCATCAGGGGAGATCTATAAGCGAATTATATACATAGTGAGTATACAATATACCATATTTATACTAAACGAGGATATAATACAATATGTGTGATGAGGAAAAATAAAGAGAAAAGCGTCGATAGAAACATGACACAAAGAGATAGTAACGGTAAAGCAGAGTGACTGATACAATAGTTGTGAAGAAGTATAAACGAGTGCCCGTGAGTAAACGGTAAAAGGTAACAAAAGATGGGGTGTGACTAGCGCGTTTGTGATGCTAACGAATAGTGAAGAGTGTAAAGTGCCTAAAATTGTTAATTCGAAGTAGTAGCGTCGTTACAGGTTGTGCCGATAATGATAGTGAGGTGTCGTGCGGTTAATACGAAGCTGTTAGAGTTAACGTGTGGAAACAATGTTGCTAAACCTACAAGAAAGTAAATTACATTGTGCGCCGATGTTTAAATGCGTAGTCTCTTACCGGGTGTACGGGATTCAGAAGCGTGGATTCAATGGTGAAGTGGTGATCGGGATTGGTGCGTGGATTTTAAAAAACGAAGACATGATCACGTGATACAGGTAATGGGTCAGAGAGTGAAAACAGACTATATGCTGGTGGTGAATGGTGATGTGACCTAGAAGAAGGACTGAGAACGTAATGCAAAGAGTAAGATATGTGAAGAAATTAACGTGGTCATTGAAATTGAGAAGTGGCAATTAGAACGAGGTAACATGCAGTAGGAAATAAACAAGATATGGAGTAGGTTTATATCGTGGATTGATTTTGGAAAGATGTGGGGAGGTTGAGGGTAAACAGAGGGGAAGACAGAATAAGAAAAAAAAAAAAACAAAAAACGTGACATGTTTAAGAGCAGTGACAACATTTCAGAACAGGGCATCGTTTGGGTAAAAAAATGTTTGTGGATAATGTTTTCTGGATGATGACATGTTAAAGGTAACAAGAAAATTCTGTGCGGTCATTCATTCCTTTTGGCTTCATAGAGTTCAATAGGTAAATCCAATGATTTTCTCGTTGTAGGAGAAAGTTGTGGTTGTCTCTCCCTTCTTTTCTCTCAATGGTTTCCAAGATGCAGAATTTTAATTGGCTTACTGAGTGTTTAGCCTCGGTGAAATGTTGGGCAACTGTAGACTTCATTTGTTTGTTTCTTATGTTGGACTTGTGTTCGTTTAATCTAACCTTGATTTTTCGTTCGGTTTGACCAACATAAACCATGCCACAGGGGCATTTAAGCATGTATAGGACGTTGTTGGTGTCACAAGTGGCTGTTGTTCTGATTTTAATTTTGTGTCCTTTCAGAGGATGTGTTATATGCGTGCCTTTGATGAGGTTATGACAGTTATTGCAGTTTAGGCATGGAATTGTGCCTTTTGCTGTTTGTTGGATGGTTGGTTGCATTTGTTGTAGAAGTTCCCCTATGTTCTTATTTCTGGTAAAAGCAAATATGGGAGTTTCGTCAAATATGTGGTTGAAGTCTTGTTCCAATGTGAGGAGTTGCCAATGTCTACGAATAATTCGTTTGTATGAATTACTCAGAGTTGAGTATTTGGAAACTATGGTGATTTGGTTTTTGGGATCTTTGATTTGAGGCTTCAAGAGTTCACTGCGAGTCTTCGTGGATGATCGTTTCCGTGCTTCATGCAATACCTGATCAGGGTATCCTCGAGATCTGAATCTATTCATTAGGGTGTCCGTTTGTATGTTGGATCTGATTGGGTTGGAAACAATTCTTTTGATCCTGAGCATTTGTGAGTATGGAAGGTGTTGTTTGAGGGGTAGGGGATGGAAGCTGTGAAAGTGAAGGGTATTGTTCCTGTCTGTGGGTTTACGGAAAAGATCTGTTTCAAAGTTAGTGGAAGCTCTGGTGATGTTGACGTCCAAAAAGGTGATAGAGTGGGTGCTGGTGTTGTAGGTAAACTGTATGCGCTGGTCGATGTGGTTAAGCCGTTTCAATTGATTTTCAAGGATGTCATTAGGGCCGTTCCATATTATGAATATGTCATCTATGAATCTTAGGTAGAGTTTTAGGTGGTCCGTCCAGGTTTTTGTGCTCAGGATGTGATCTTCTTCGAACCGATTCATAAAGATATTGGCGTACGCCGGGGCTGCACAATTTCCCATAGAAGTGCCCGTTAGTTGCTGGAACCACTCATTGTTGTATTGGAAATAGCTGTGTAGAAGAGTAAATTGCATCAATTCCATTAGAAAAACTTGTAGATCTAGTGGATAGTTGGTTTGTAATAATGCGTGTTCTATGGCTTCCAAACCAGATGAGTGTGGGATAGATGTGTACAGGGAATTCACGTCCACTGTACATAAGATGATGTTCTCATCACTGTTGATAGTTGTTTGATGTAATTTGGTTAGAAAATCAGTTGTATCCTTGATGAAGGATCTCATGTTGTAGACGCTGGGTTGTAAGTGGCGGTCGAGATATTTGCCCACTGGTTCATGAATGCTTCCTCGTGTGGTTACAATGGGTCGGCAAGGTGGTTGAGTTGGATGTTTGTGAATTTTTGGTACCAAAAATATAGTTGGACTTTTTGGGTTGGGTTGTGTGAGGTATTTTTTGACTTTCTCGTTGATAGTACCCATTTCAAAGGCTTTTTGGATCAAGGATTGTAGAATTCCCATGAAAGATGTTGTGGGGTTGAATGCCAGTTTCATGTATGTGTTTTCGTCATGTAGATGTAGAGTTATCTGGGAGTTGTAGTACTGGGTGTTGAGGATGACGAGGGCTCCTCCTTTGTCGGCCTTTGTACAAGTGATGTCTTTGTTTTGTGCAATGGCTTTAATGATGCCTAGTTCTTTGTTGGTGAGATTTTGAAGTTTGGATGTCTTCTTGGGATTGAGTTTCGCTATATCTTTCTTGACTATTGATTCGAACAGGTCAAGACTTTTGTGGCTTATGGGAGCCATGAAGGTGCTTTTAGTTTGTAAACCCATGAGGGGATCTTGTTCCTGTTCCTTAGTGGTTTTTAAGATGTTATCAAAGAAGTGACGCAGTCTGAGTTTTCTCATCAATTTGAAAAAACTGATGTCGAGTTCGAGCGTGTTGCTGGATGCTGTTGGTACGAAGGACGTGCCTTTCTGTAGGATCCTAAGTTGAATGTCACTGAAGTGGTAATCAGAGATGTTGATGACTAAATTCTCTGTTGATTCGCTCGCTTCTGTCGGTCCTTCTTGGTTGAAGTTGTCCGTGTTTGAGGTTGATCCTTCTGTTTCTCTTTCTCTTCGGTTTTTTCTGTTGCTCCTCCTGGGTCGTCTTGGTCTGAGTGGCCTACCCCTAAAAAAGGAGTAGGTGAAGATACCGTTTCTTCAGAAGTAGCGGAAGTTGAAGATGTGGTAGATGTTGAAGGTACATTGGTTGGTGCCATAGTTTCTGGTGTGTTATCTCTAGGAGTGAATTTCCTGGGTTGTTGAGTACGATCGCTATCCGATGATGACGTGTCAGTGTTAGCTGAGTATGGTTTGTTTTGTCGCCGTTTGGCGTATATTTCTGCCCACGAATATACTTCTCCCATCTTATAATCCGTAGTATCCCTGCGGAATTTACGGACTTTGCGTTCGTTCACTTCCGCGGTATGTTTGGCTAGTTGAGAGTTGATGTTCTCTAGAATGTTGGTCAGTTCCTCAGATGTTAGTAAGCTCTGTAGTTCGTTTTTAATGTCGTTGATATCCTTCGTGAGTTCTTCCAGTATGAATGATAGTTCTTCGATGATCAAAAGGATGAGATCAAGCGAACATTTGTTCAAAATTGCGAACCATTTATCCTTAAATTTTTGCTGGTTCTTACAAAGCGAGGGTTTTAGTGGTATTCTGAGACCCCTGGGAATTCTTTGCGCTTTGTGGTATCTGATCAAGGTGCTTGCATGAAGACGTTGATTGATTTCTTTTTTGGAGAGGTAAAGAAGTTGACGGATGTTCTGTTCTTTAGTGTTGTGACTGGAATATGTTGTAGAATCCTCGTGTATAAGAGCATAAATTCTGGCAGCTTCATCCTGTCCGAAAGCGAAAGTATCCGCTCTAGTGTCCGTAAGGTTTGATATATCGTCAAATTGCATGTTCTTGATGGTGTGCTGCGTACTGAGAGTCGGACTGAATTGTATAAAGAAAAGGGGTGGTACGCGCACTTCCTAAAATTTCGTAAAGTTCTCAAGGTTGTGCCGTGCTCACGGGGTATCACTCTCCGAGATGGAGTGAAAATAGAAACATTGAAAAGCACCCCCAATAGTATGGGGTGTGTCCCCCAGGCACTGGCTGATTGCCGCTGAATGCGGTTTTTAATTTGTTAGGTGAAAATAGTTCATCACGAGTTGAGATATTTTCAAGGTAAAGTTTTTATTGTTTTCTATTAGTTCATAGAAAAACAAACAGCATTTTTGCTCCTTGACTGACGAAAGTTCCGTTGTAATTCACAATTATATGATCATTCCCATAGTCGTTCCCAATGCATTTCGGCAAAATTTGCCTTCATCAGGGGAGATCTATAAGCGAATTATATACATAGTGAGTATACAATATACCATATTTATACTAAACGAGGATATAATACAATATGTGTGATGAAGAAAAATAAAGAGAAAAGCGTCGATAGAAACATGACACAAAGAGATAGTAACGGTAAAGCAGAGTGACTGATACAATAGTTGTGAAGAAGTATAAACGAGTGCCCGTGAGTAAACGGTAAAAGGTAACAAAAGATGGGGTGTGACTAGCGCGTTTGTGATGCTAACGAATAGTGAAGAGTGTAAAGTGCCTAAAATTGTTAATTTGAAGTAGTAGCGTCGTTACAGGTTGTGCCGATAATGATAGTGAGGTGTTGTGCGGTTAATACGAAGCTGTTAGAGTTAACGTGTGGAAACAATGTTGCTAAACCTACAAGAAAGTAAATTACATTGTGCGCCGATGTTTAAATGCGTAGTCTCTTACCGGGTGTACGGGATTCAGAAGCGTGGATTCAATGGTGAAGTGGTGATCGGGATTGGTGCGTGGATTTTAAAAAACGAAGACGTGATCACGTGATACAGGTAATGGGTCAGAGAGTGAAAACAGACTATATGCTGGTGGTGAATGGTGATGTGACCTAGAAGAAGGACTGAGAACGTAATGCAAAGAGTAAGATATGTGAAGAAATTAACGTGGTCATTGAAATTGAGAAGTGGCAATTAGAACGAGGTAACATGCAGTAGGAAATAAACAAGATATGGAGTAGGTTTATATCGTGGATTGATTTTGGAAAGATGTGGGGAGGTTGAGGGTAAACAGAGGGGAAGACAGAATAAGAAAAAAAACAAAAAACGTGACATGTTTAAGAGCAGTGACAACATTTCAGAACAGGGCATCGTTTGGGTAAAAAAATGTTTGTGGATAATGTTTTCTGGATGATGACATGTTAAAGGTAACAAGAAAATTCTGTGCGGTCATTCATTCCTTTTGGCTTCATAGAGTTCAATAGGTAAATCCAATGATTTTCTCGTTGTAGGAGAAAGTTGTGGTTGTCTCTCTCTTCTTTTTTCTCAATGGTTTCCAAGATGCAGAATTTTAATTGGCTTACTGAGTGTTTAGCCTCGGTGAAATGTTGGGCAACTGTAGACTTCATTTGTTTGTTTCTTATGTTGGACTTGTGTTCGTTTAATCTAACCTTGATTTTTCGTTCGGTTTGACCAACATAAACCATGCCACAGGGGCATTTAAGCATGTATATGACGTTGTTGGTGTCACAAGTGGCTGTTGTTCTGATTTTAATTTTGTGTCCTTTCAGAGGATGTGTTATATGCGTGCCTTTGATGATGTTATGACAGTTATTGCAGTTTAGGCATGAAATTGTGCCTTTTGCTGTTTGTTGGATGGTTGGTTGCATTTGTTGTAGAAGTTCCCCTATGTTCTTATTTCTGGTAAAAGCAAATATGGGAGTTTCGTCAAATATGTGGTTGAAGTCTTGTTCCAATGTGAGGAGTTGCCAATGTCTACGAATAATTCGTTTGTATGAATTACTCAGAGTTGAGTATTTGGAAACTATGGTGATTTGGTTTTTGGGATCTTTGATTTGAGGCTTCAAGAGTTCACTGCGAGTCTTCGTGGATGATCGTTTCCGTGCTTCATGCAATACCTGATCAGGGTATCCTCGAGATCTGAATCTATTCATTAGGGTGTCCGTTTGTATGTTGGATCTGATTGGGTTGGAAACAATTCTTTTGATCCTGAGCATTTGTGAGTATGGAAGGTGTTGTTTGAGGGGTAGGGGATGGAAGCTGTGAAAGTGAAGGGTATTGTTCCTGTCTGTGGGTTTACGGAAAAGATCTGTTTCAAAGTTAGTGGAAGCTCTGGTGATGTTGACGTCCAAAAAGGTGATAGAGTGGGTGCTGGTGTTGTAGGTAAACTGTATGCGCTGGTCGATGTGGTTAAGCCGTTTTAATTGATTTTCAAGGATGTCATTAGGGCCGTTCCATATTATGAATATGTCATCTATGAATCTTAGGTAGAGTTTTAGGTGGTCCGTCCAGGTTTTTGTGCTCAGGATGTGATCTTCTTCGAACCGATTAATAAAGATATTGGCGTACGCCGGGGCTGCACAATTTCCCATAGAAGTGCCCGTTAGTTGCTGGAACCACTCATTGTTGTATTGGAAATAGCTGTGTAGAAGAGTAAATTGCATCAATTCCATTAGAAAAACTTGTAGATCTAGTGGATAGTTGGTTTGTAATAATGCGTGTTCTATGGCTTCCAAACCAGATGAGTGTGGGATAGATGTGTACAGGGAATTCACGTCCACTGTACATAAGATGATGTTCTCATCACTGTTGATAGTTGTTTGATGTAATTTGGTTAGAAAATCAGTTGTATCCTTGATGAAGGATCTCATGTTGTAGACGCTGGGTTGTAAGTGGCGGTCGAGATATTTGCCCACTGGTTCATGAATGCTTCCTCGTGTGGTTACAATGGGTCGGCAAGGTGGTTGAGTTGGATGTTTGTGAATTTTTGGTACCAAAAATATAGTTGGACTTTTTGGGTTGGGTTGTGTGAGGTATTATTTGACTTTATCGTTGATAGTACCCATTTCAAAGGCTTTTTGGATCAAGGATTGTAGAATTCCCATGAAAGATGTTGTGGGGTTGAATGCCAGTTTCATGTATGTGTTTTCGTCATGTAGATGTAGAGTTATCTGGGAGTTGTAGTACTGGGTGTTGAGGATGACGAGGGCTCCTCCTTTGTCGGCCTTTGTACAAGTGATGTCTTTGTTTTGTGCAATGGCTTTAATGATGCCTAGTTCTTTGTTGGTGAGATTTTGAAGTTTGGATGTCTTCTTGGGATTGAGTTTCGCTATATCTTTCTTGACTATTGATTCGAACAGGTCAAGACTTTTGTGGCTTATGAGAGCCATGAAGGTGCTTTTAGTTTGTAAACCCATGAGGGGATCTTGTTCCTGTTCCTTAGTGGTTTTTAAGATGTTATCAAAGAAGTGACGCAGTCTGAGTTTTCTCGTCAATTTGAAAAAACTGATGTCGAGTTCGAGCGTGTTGCTGGATGCTGTTGGTACGAAGGACGTGCCTTTCTGTAGGATCCTAAGTTGAATGTCACTGAAGTGGTAATCAGAGATGTTGATGACTAAATTCTCTGTTGATTCGCTCGCTTCTGTCGGTCCTTCTTGGTTGAAGTTGTCCGTGTTTGAGGTTGATCCTTCTCTTTCTCTTTCTCTTTGTCTCCGTTTTTTTCTGTTGCTCCTCCTGGGTCGTCTTGGTCTGAGTGGCCTACCCCTAAAAAAGGAGTAGGTGAAGATACCGTTTCTTCAGAAGTAGCGGAAGTTGAAGATGTGGTAGATGTTGAAGGTACATTGGTTGGTGCCATAGTTTCTGGTGTGTTATCTCTAGGAGTGAATTTCCTGGGTTGTTGAGTAGGATCGCTATCCGATGATGACGTGACAGTGTTAGCTGAGTATGGTTTGTTTTGTCGCCGTTTGGCGTATATTTCTGCCCACGAATATACTTCTCCCATCTTATAATCCGTAGTATCCCTGCGGAATTTACGGACTTTGCGTTCGTTCACTTCCGCGGTATGTTTGGCTAGTTGAGAGTTGATGTTCTCTAGAATGTTGGTCAGTTCCTCAGATGTTAGTAAGCTCTGTAGTTCGTTTTTAATGTCGTTGATATCCTTCGTGAGTTCTTCCAGTATGAATGATAGTTCTTCGATGATCAAAAGGATGAGATCAAGCGAACATTTGTTCAAAATTGAACAAATGAAACGGCTTAACCACATCGACCAGCGCATACAGTTTACCTACAACACCAGCACCCACTCTATCACCTTTTTGGACGTCAACATCACCAGAGCTTCCACTAACTTTGAAACAGATCTTTTCCGTAAACCCACAGACAGGAACAATACCCTTCACTTTCACAGCTTCCATCCCCTACCCCTCAAACAACACCTTCCATACTCACAAATGCTCAGGATCAAAAGAATTGTTTCCAACCCAATCAGATCCAACATACAAACGGACACCCTAATGAATAGATTCAGATCTCGAGGATACCCTGATCAGGTATTGCATGAAGCACGGAAACGATCATCCACGAAGACTCGCAGTGAACTCTTGAAGCCTCAAATCAAAGATCCCAAAAACCAAATCACCATAGTTTCCAAATACTCAACTCTGAGTAATTCATACAAACGAATTATTCGTAGACATTGGCAACTCCTCACATTGGAACAAGACTTCAACCACATATTTGACGAAACTCCCATATTTGCTTTTACCAGAAATAAGAACATAGGGGAACTTCTACAACAAATGCAACCAACCATCCAACAAACAGCAAAAGGCACAATTCCATGCCTAAACTGCAATAACTGTCATAACATCATCAAAGGCACGCATATAACACATCCTCTGAAAGGACACAAAATTAAAATCAGAACAACAGCCACTTGTGACACCAACAACGTCATATACATGCTTAAATGCCCCTGTGGCATGGTTTATGTTGGTCAAACCGAACGAAAAATCAAGGTTAGATTAAACGAACACAAGTCCAACATAAGAAACAAACAAATGAAGTCTACAGTTGCCCAACATTTCACCGAGGCTAAACACTCAGTAAGCCAATTAAAATTCTGCATCTTGGAAACCATTGAGAAAAAAGAAGGGAGAGACAACCACAACTTTCTCCTACAACGAGAAAATCATTGGATTTACCTATTGAACTCTATGAAGCCAAAAGGAATGAATGACCGCACAGAATTTTCTTGTTACCTTTAACATGTCATCATCCAGAAAACATTATCCACAAACATTTTTTTACCCAAACGATGCCCTGTTCTGAAATGTTGTCACTGCTCTTAAACATGTCACGTTTTTTTTTCTTTTTTTCTTATTCTGTCTTCCCCTCTGTTTACCCTCAACCTCCCCACATCTTTCCAAAATCAATCCACAATATAAACCTACTCCATATCTTGTTTATTTCCTACTGCATGTTACCTCGTTCTAATTGCCACTTCTCAATTTCAATGACCACGTTAATTTCTTCACATATCTTACACTTTGCATTACGTTCTCAGTCCTTCTTCTAGGTCACATCACCATTCACCACCAGCATATAGTCTGTTTTCACTCTCTGACCCATTACCTGTATCACGTGATCACGTCTTCGTTTTTTAAAATCCACGCACCAATCCCGATCACCACTTCACCATTGAATCCACGCTTCTGAATCCCGTACACCCGGTAAGAGACTACGCATTTAAACATCGGCGCACAATGTAATTTACTTTCTTGTAGGTTTAGCAACATTGTTTCCACACGTTAACTCTAACAGCTTCGTATTAACCGCACGACACCTCACTATCATTATCGGCACAACCTGTAACGACGCTACTACTTCGAATTAACAATTTTAGGCACTTTACACTCTTCACTATTCGTTAGCATCACAAACGCGCTAGTCACACCCCATCTTTTGTTACCTTTTACCGTTTACTCACGGGCACTCGTTTATACTTCTTCACAACTATTGTATCAGTCACTCTGCTTTACCGTTACTATCTCTTTGTGTCATGTTTCTATCGACGCTTTTCTCTTTATTTTTCCTCATCACACATATTGTATTATATCCTCGTTTAGTATAAATATGGTATATTGTATACTCACTATGTATATAATTCGCTTATAGATCTCCCCTGATGAAGGCAAATTTTGCCGAAATGCATTGGGAACGACTATGGGAATGATCATATAATTGTGAATTACAACGGAACTTTCGTCAGTCAAGGAGCAAAAATGCTGTTTGTTTTTCTATGAACGAATAGAAAACAATAAAAACTTTACCTTGAAAATATCTCAACTCGTGATGAACTATTTTCACCTAACAAATTAAAAACCGCATTCAGCGGCAATCAGCCAGTGCCTGGGGGACACACCCCATACTATTGGGGGTGCTTTTCAATGTTTCTATTTTCACTCCATCTCGGAGAGTGATACCCCGTGAGCACGGCACAACCTTGAGAACTTTACGAAATTTTAGGAAGTGCGCGTACCACCCCTTTTCTTTATACAATTCAGTCCGACTCTCAGTACGCAGCACACCATCAAGAACATGCAATTTGACGATATATCAAACCTTACGGACACATTGAGCGGATACTTTCGCTTTCGGACAGGATGAAGCTGCCAGAATTTATGCTCTTATACACGAGGATTCTACAACATATTCCAGTCACAACACTAAAGAACAGAACATCCGTCAACTTCTTTACCTCTCCAAAAAAGAAATCAATCAACGTCTTCATGCAAGCACCTTGATCAGATACCACAAAGCGCAAAGAATTCCCAGGGGTCTCAGAATACCACTAAAACCCTCGCTTTGTAAGAACCAGCAAAAATTTAAGGATAAATGGTTCGCAATTTTGAACAAATGTTCGCTTGATCTCATCCTTTTGATCATCGAAGAACTATCATTCATACTGGAAGAACTCACGAAGGATATCAACGACATTAAAAACGAACTACAGAGCTTACTAACATCTGAGGAACTGACCAACATTCTAGAGAACATCAACTCTCAACTAGCCAAACATACCGCGGAAGTGAACGAACGCAAAGTCCGTAAATTCCGCAGGGATACTACGGATTATAAGATGGGAGAAGTATATTCGTGGGCAGAAATATACGCCAAACGGCGATAAAACAAACCATACTCAGCTAACACTGACACGTCATCATCGGATAGCGATCGTACTCAACAACCCAGGAAATTCACTCCTAGAGATAACACACCAGAAACTATGGCACCAACCAATGTACCTTCAACATCTACCACATCTTCAACTTCCGCTACTTCTGAAGAAACGGTATCTTCACCTACTCCTTTTTTAGGGGTAGGCCACTCAGACCAAGACGACCCAGGAGGAGCAACAGAAAAAACCGGAGACAAAGAGAAAGAGAAAGAGAAGGATCAACCTCAAACACGGACAACTTCAACCAAGAAGGACCGACAGAAGCGAGCGAATCAACAGAGAATTTAGTCATCAACATCTCTGATTACCACTTCAGTGACATTCAACTTAGGATCCTACAGAAAGGCACGTCCTTCGTACCAACAGCATCCAGCAACACGCTCGAACTCGACATCAGTTTTTTCAAATTGATGAGAAAACTCAGACTGCGTCACTTCTTTGATAACATCTTAAAAACCACTAAGGAACAGGAACAAGATCCCCTCATGGGTTTACAAACTAAAAGCACCTTCATGGCTCCCATAAGCCACAAAAGTCTTGACCTGTTCGAATCAATAGTCAAGAAAGATATAGCGAAACTCAATCCCAAGAAGACATCCAAACTTCAAAATCTCACCAACAAAGAACTAGGCATCATTAAAGCCATTGCACAAAACAAAGACATCACTTGTACAAAGGCCGACAAAGGAGGAGCCCTCGTCATCCTCAACACCCAGTACTACAACTCCCAGATAACTCTACATCTACATGACGAAAACACATACATGAAACTGGCATTCAACCCCACAACATCTTTCATGGGAATTCTACAATCCTTGATCCAAAAAGCCTTTGAAATGGGTACTATCAACGAGAAAGTCAAAAAATACCTCACACAACCCAACCCAAAAAGTCCAACTATATTTTTGGTACCAAAAATTCACAAACATCCAACTCAACCACCTTGCCGACCCATTGTAACCACACGAGGAAGCATTCATGAACCAGTGGGCAAATATCTCGACCGCCACTTACAACCCAGCGTCTACAACATGAGATCCTTCATCAAGGATACAACTGATTTTCTAACCAAATTACATCAAACAACTATCAACAGTGATGAGAACATCATCTTATGTACAGTGGACGTGAATTCCCTGTACACATCTATCCCACACTCATCTGGTTTGGAAGCCATAGAACACGCATTATTACAAACCAACTATCCACTAGATCTACAAGTTTTTCTAATGGAATTGATGCAATTTACTCTTCTACACAGCTATTTCCAATACAACAATGAGTGGTTCCAGCAACTAACGGGCACTTCTATGGGAAATTGTGCAGCCCCGGCGTACGCCAATATCTTTATGAATCGGTTCGAAGAAGATCACATCCTGAGCACAAAAACCTGGACGGACCACCTAAAACTCTACCTAAGATTCATAGATGACATATTCATAATATGGAACGGCCCTAATGACATCCTTGAAAATCAATTGAAACGGCTTAACCACATCGACCAGCGCATACAGTTTACCTACAACACCAGCACCCACTCTATCACCTTTTTGGACGTCAACATCACCAGAGCTTCCACTAACTTTGAAACAGATCTTTTCCGTAAACCCACAGACAGGAACAATACCCTTCACTTTCACAGCTTCCATCCCCTACCCCTCAAACAACACCTTCCATACTCACAAATGCTCAGGATCAAAAGAATTGTTTCCAACCCAATCAGATCCAACATACAAACGGACACCCTAATGAATAGATTCAGATCTCGAGGATACCCTGATCAGGTATTGCATGAAGCACGGAAACGATCATCCACGAAGACTCGCAGTGAACTCTTGAAGCCTCAAATCAAAGATCCCAAAAACCAAATCACCATAGTTTCCAAATACTCAACTCTGAGTAATTCATACAAACGAATTATTCGTAGACATTGGCAACTCCTCACATTGGAACAAGACTTCAACCACATATTTGACGAAACTCCCATATTTGCTTTTACCAGAAATAAGAACATAGGGGAACTTCTACAACAAATGCAACCAACCATCCAACAAACAGCAAAAGGCACAATTCCATGCCTAAACTGCAATAACTGTCATAACATCATCAAAGGCACGCATATAACACATCCTCTGAAAGGACACAAAATTAAAATCAGAACAACAGCCACTTGTGACACCAACAACGTCATATACATGCTTAAATGCCCCTGTGGCATGGTTTATGTTGGTCAAACCGAACGAAAAATCAAGGTTAGATTAAACGAACACAAGTCCAACATAAGAAACAAACAAATGAAGTCTACAGTTGCCTAACATTTCACCGAGGCTAAACACTCAGTAAGCCAATTAAAATTCTGCATCTTGGAAACCATTGAGAAAAAAGAAGGGAGAGACAACCACAACTTTCTCCTACAACGAGAAAATCATTGGATTTACCTATTGAACTCTATGAAGCCAAAAGGAATGAATGACCGCACAGAATTTTCTTGTTACCTTTAACATGTCATCATCCAGAAAACATTATCCACAAACATTTTTTTACCCAAACGATGCCCAGTTCTGAAATGTTGTCACTGCTCTTAAACAGGTCACGTTTTTTTTTTTTTTTTCATATTCTTATTCTGTCTTCCCCTCTGTTTACCCTCAACCTCCCCACATCTTTCCAAAATCAATCCACGATATAAACCTACTCCATATCTTGTTTATTTCCTACTGCATGTTACCTCGTTCTAATTGCCACTTCTCAATTTCAATGACCACGTTAATTTCTTCACATATCTTACTCTTTGCATTACGTTCTCAGTCCTTCTTCTAGGTCACATCACCATTCACCACCAGCATATAGTCTGTTTTCACTCTCTGACCCATTACCTGTATCACGTGATCACGTCTTCGTTTTTTAAAATCCACGCACCAATCCCGATCACCACTTCACCATTGAATCCACGCTTCTGAATCCCGTACACCCGGTAAGAGACTACGCATTTAAACATCGGCGCACAATGTAATTTACTTTCTTGTAGGTTTAGCAACATTGTTTCCACACGTTAACTCTAACAGCTTCGTATTAACCGCACGACACCTCACTATCATTATCGGCACAACCTGTAACGACGCTACTACTTCAAATTAACAATTTTAGGCACTTTACACTCTTCACTATTCGTTAGCATCACAAACGCGCTAGTCACACCCCATCTTTTGTTACCTTTTACCGTTTACTCACGGGCACACGTTTATACTTCTTCACAACTATTGTATCAGTCACTCTGCTTTACCGTTACTATCTCTTTGTGTCATGTTTCTATCGACGCTTTTCTCTTTATTTTTCCTCATCACACATATTGTATTATATCCTCGTTTAGTATAAATATGGTATATTGTATACTCACTATGTATATAATTCGCTTATAGATCTCCCCTGATGAAGGCAAATTTTGCCGAAATGCATTGGGAACGACTATGGGAATGATCATATAATTGTGAATTACAACGGAACTTTCGTCAGTCAAGGAGCAAAAATGCTGTTTGTTTTTCTATGAACGAATAGAAAACAATAAAAACTTTACCTTGAAAATATCTCAACTCGTGATGAACTATTTTCACCTAACAAATTAAAAACCGCATTCAGCGGCAATCAGCCAGTGCCTGGGGGACACACCCCATACTATTGGGGGTGCTTTTCAATGTTTCTATTTTCACTCTATCTCGGAGAGTGATACCCCGTGAGCACGGCACAACCTTGAGAACTTTACGAAATTTTAGGAAGTGCGCGTACCACTCCTTTTCTTTATTGTTCAACATCTAACAGACACGAGCAGGGCCAAGGCTGTTAGCAGTTGAACATTCACAGCAAGATCTGTGAAAGGGGACTGAAGTCAGTCCTTGGTTCTCCCCAGCTTGGCTAAGCTGCTTTTCTTTTGTCCACATGAGCCAGGGAGACCCAGGAGCGGAGCAGCATTCCCCCTCCCTACCTCAGAGGCTCCAGTGACGGAGCTAGGGAGGAGAGAGTGGGAAGGCTCCTGTGTGGCTTTCGCTTTCCCCTGCCCACTACATGTATTTTGGAAAGGCAGGGGAAAGAGAAAGGCAGAGGCTGCTAGCTGGACTATACCAGTGAACATAGGCTGCTGCTGCTCTATGGTCTTCAATGGAGCTCTCAAAATTCCAATCTTCTAAAATCTTTGTATATTTTTTCCAGCCCCCTTTCACGTTAGATAGCTCAAAATCAACCATCAAAATTTAAAATCTGCATTTCACTTCAATCTCTCCACCATTCCTAGAGAAGATGCCTTTTCCTTCCATACCCTGGCCATTACATTCTTCAAGATTGTGACAGTATGCAACAATAATCTATACTGCTCACTGCTGAGCAAGATCGCTGTTGTAATGGGTCTCAATATCTGCATTCTGAAACGGGACTCCAGTCCAAATTGGAAAAAATATTTTCATTTTTAACAATATGTTAAAAAAGTAGAAGTTATAAAATCTCAATTCTTTCAAGAAACAAGCATTCCCAAATTTGAATAAAACACGCCAATGGCCAGTGGAAAAAAAATAAAGCATTGAAATACAGGGTATCAATTTAAATCGTTGAATTATCGGTTTGCCTAGTGCGACCCAATGAGAGAGCTGTCAGTCTGGCAAAGCCCACCTCCCAATAGCTACTAGCAGGTTTAATGATATACAAGAATGGTGTGGTTTTTTACTACAGCAGAAAAATCCAGATACCAATGTGATCATTTAAAAAAAGGTGGTAAACCTTTTCAGGCATAGGAGTTTGTCAATATTCTTTATGAGAAAGGAGACCGGTCCTAAGCTAACCAAGTAAGAAATGCCCATTTTCAAGAAGTGGACATTGATAACATAGTGCCACTAAGAGCATGCACAGTTAGTGGGGTAAAGTGTCTGGTATGGGATCTGAAGAATGGGTGGAGAAAGTTTTTAAACAGTTCTTGCTGAGAGATCTATTGTTTCTGTCTAAGGTGGGGGTAAAATATCAGAGGGTACCCTATGTTTCACAGAGGTTGGCAACTTACTCAAATTTATTTTCAGTATTTTGAAAGTGGAGAGTGAACAATTGGACCAGGACTTAGGTGACTGGTTAAACTACTTCAAACTGTTATTTATGTTTTTAGTCACGTTCATTTGTAATATGCTGAAACTAAAAACCCCATACATATTTTTGTGAGATCTTCTGGCACAGTGTAGAAGCTCTATTTAAGTTTGAGAGGAATGTTGGCACCAGCTGTATTCTACGGCTTTGAGGTTTATCTTCTCTTTATTTGGTTTCTTTGAGCATCACAGAGTTGATTTCTTATTTTTATGCCTTTTCTATATGAATAGGGTGAAACCCCTAATACTATCAGATATGGTATTGCGTAGAGTCCAGACTGTGGTTTAACCAGTCTTACTTGAAAGAGACAGCAAGTAGTAGACAGTCTTTATTAGCGATAGGAGATAAAATATAGCATCTTTGATGTGAGTGGGTTTCAGACATTGCTGGATCAGGATCTTTTCAAACAACTAATAGAAACAATACTGATGTTGTTTCAATGCAGATTAAGAATGCTCACTAATACTCATTAGACCCAAAATAGCCTGAACGTGCAGTGCCATGCTGATAGCAGAGAGAGAGTTGAAGTAATTCATGCAGCGTTCAGTGAATGAGTTGTCCCCCGTTGGGTGACAGATAACATAGATTTGAGCAGCCTTTGTACGAGTGGACTTAAGTCGCTCAACTGAGCATTGATATCTATAGAGAAAAGTTTCAGATTTCACATACTTGCAGTGAGCTGATTTAAAAAAAAATTATGGTGACACCACCCTCTATCTTGGTTATTGATCAAAATGGACAATAGAGGAGTTCGGTTGGATAAGGCGGTTAGGAACTTTTGCTGTAAAGCTGTTGCTGTCAGCAATGGTTCTCTGTCAAATGGATCTTAATGGTCTTAGAGTGGCAGCTGGCTAGTAAGAACGACACTGGTCAGAGGTGATGGGGTAGTTAGTGATTTGTATGGGGTAGATTTTTATAGTCTCTGCATAAGGGAAGTTACCAGTAGTGGTAGTTGATGACTTTTGAAAGTAGTGGGGCGTAAAAGTTCTTTCCAACTTTCATCTGTAACATGGTCCCAAGGTCTGAAAGGCACAATGTAAAAGCAGAAATCTTGGGACCAATGTCGGCTTTCCCATCTTAAGTATTTTATTTCACAAAGCCGCCCTTTTTTTCATTATCACATATGAGTGCATCTTTTAACTACTCAATTTCAGGATGTGCTCTGTAGAAAGATATCTTATGTTTGACTACATCGAAAAAAATGTTGCTTCATGTATCATAAGAAACTAGGCCATGTATACAGGGTATATGACAACTGACTTATAAAATTGTCATTAGGGAAGGGACACAGGAATGTTTCTTAAATTCATGTTAAAAAGAAATCATATTTAAAAACAGAGCAAGCACATATACTCTCATACACACACGCATACACGGTCACACACATCAGCACAAAGTCAGCCACTCATTGTGTTATAAGGCAGCTACCATCGGAGTGAAACTGCTGTGTTAGTCACTGTGAGTCACAGAGCCGTGTCACCTCTGGCATTGCTTCATGCAGCAGTCGTATGAGGGAATGGAGCTTGAGGTGCAGAGTATTGGTGCACCACAGAAATGCCAGAAATTCAGACCAGCAGTATGTCCTCCTGAGCCCCTCACAAATCCAATAAGTGAAATGTACAGATTTAAGGGAGGACACATTTATATGCAACCTACGAATGCCACCCCTCTCACCTTAACTCTGCTAGTCCGCTGCTCTCTATGATCGCTCACGCACTCGCTGATTATGTCATTACGGCCTGTGGGCCACGGAGTCAGCGCCCTGGGGCAGACAAAAGCAAGAGCTGGAAAAATGGGCCAAGCCAAGCACCAATGTAACTGCCCTGGCATATTTATCAAGGGCGAGGGAAGCACACGCTTGTGCATGCAGTTTCATCCTAGCAGTCAGAGCATACTGTGTATATTTTAATATGGAGTGGCCAGGCTTTAGATGAGACACGTGTGCACCAACTTTCCTCCGCGCCTCTCGTCATGAATGGTGCCCCCCCATCACAATCACACACACCAGTCAGGGCTGGTTATGAGATAGGCCATTTTGCACATATATCTTAAAAAGATCATAGCAGAATTTTCTGATGGTTGAGATTTCAGGTGAGAAGGTACATGTTCTCAGACAAGAGAGTTGATCTTCTCAGTTAAGGTAGAGGAAGCAGTGCATAGCAAGATTCAAGCGAGGCAAAGTCTAACAGACTGTGGTTGAGCAGAGAAGAAGTGCTTCCTTTTGTTTAAGAGATGGGGATGCCCAAGTTGGTACTTCTAGCAGTTTCATCATGGAAAGAGAAGAGGGTCTGTCATTTGGAGCAGGGATAATAGTCATAGGTATGGTAGGAGGTGATGAAGGAATGGGGATACAAGAGAGAATCGAAGATATGAGTTTTGTCTGTGATAAGGTAAAAAAACAGTGATATGTTTTAAGATGGAGGCACTGAGGGAATGTCTGTGATCCCCAATGTGAGATTAAAAGAGAAAAAAAGTTAAAATATAGGTTCAGTTGAGCTTTCTGGAGAAAAATAAGGTACATTAGTCGTTAAGTTTTCCGCATTAGAGAACTCCAGGTCCAGAGACATAAGTGGAATAATTAAAAGAGCAAAGTAAGTAATTGTGCTACGGACTAAATGAAAAAGTTTGCTAAAAGAGAAAACGAGATGGGATGAGTCTGAGGTAAGGTTCAATGTGAGCAGAAGAGGCGAGAAGTGACGATGATAGCGTAGAAGAGAGAAGTTTACATCAGTATGTGACCAGGCTGTTATGAGATTAAGTGGAATGTTGGGGTTTTGGAAAAAAGGCAAAGAGGAAGTTCTAACCTAATGTACATCATTGGTGACACCTCAATTGTAGCAGTCTATCCAGTTCTGGAGGCGGAACTCCTAGAAAGACAAATATTAACTAATTTATTTTTTAAAAGATCTGAAACAAAGAGTAGGAACACTGAAAAGGCAAGAGTAATGCTTGACATTGTGAAGAATTTTGAGTCAAGGAGTAACACTGAAAGGCAAGAGTAACAACATTATACAGACTCTTGAGGTAAAACAAGACGGAAAAAGTAACGTCAGGTTTTAGGTTTATTCGTTACTTGAACAGGTTACCTCTTTACTGCCACTGGAAACTTTGATCATTCTGTCAACGTATTCACGGGCTTTATCATAGCGTCCAACGTGCCATAAAAATAAACCTGCATAGTATAAGGCCTTCGGTCCTGCGGTCTTACGATCTTCCTTCATTTTTGCTTCATAATCATGAATAGCTGCTCGATCTGGTCAAATAACAAGTGAGAATCATTTCAACTTTAGGCAATATAGTCAATACACCATTTAATGCAACATTTGCTAAACTAGGTAAAGCAATCTAAATCTTTTTTGTTGTTTTTTTTGTTGCATTTTTTATATTTCTTTTTATTAAACACATCAATTGGATACAGGCAGGTGACTCCATCATTTCTCAGTGACATTGTACACATTTCAAAATATACACAGTTATTATAGTAAGTAGATCAAGGGGATTCAAGCGCATCAGCATCCATCTGCCGGTCTGGCGGGAGACAAATATCACCCCTGAAACGGTTCTTTGCTTCCCACACCTTATTCCATTTTCCAGGGCATCCCCTGGCTATGTAGACTGATTTCTCCCTGAACATGCACCAGCCCAGATCCTCCCTCCACCTCCCTACTTGAAGGGGTTGACTAGCACCCCACTGTTGAGCGATGTTACGTTTCGCTACCATAAATGCTAACGTTGCCCATTGCGTGGTGTAAGTGTTGAGATCCGTGGGTTCCCAGACATTTAATATGCATCTACGAGCCTCTGGCTGCAAGTCGATCCCCAGGACCGCTCGCAATGTGCGATGGACATCTCTCCAGTATGATTGTATATGTTGGCAGTGCCACAATATATGAATGAATGTGCCCAGTTCCCCACACCCTCTTCTGCACTCTCCACTTTCTAAATGACCCATTCGAACCAGGCAGGGACCCGTAACGTAAGTCCTATGTAGTATTTTAAGCTGCACTAACCTCAGCCTGGCCTGGATTGCACCCACCCGTGGGGAGGAGATCGCCTCTTGCCAGTCTTCGTCGTCTAGCTCTAGGCCATCTTCGTTCCAGTTTCTTTTAAGGTTTAGCAAAGGATCCTTAATGTTATTGACTAATTTCCTGTATATCAGGGAAATGGTCTTTTCTGGAAGTTGTCCGTCCAGTACCCTGTCTTGTAGGGGAGAGGCGTCTGGAAGAGTCGTATCCCTAGGGATTTGGGTGAGCAGCGCGTGGCGAACCTGAAGGTAACGGAAGTACTCGGTATCATTCAAACTGAACTGTAGTTTGAGTGAGTTAAATGTGTGGATTGTTCCCTTCCCCCAAACATCTTTGATTCGCAAGATCCCAATGAGATCCCACTTGTCAAAACCCTTAGATTTCCAGAGGTTCCCCAGTTTCTCCGAGTTCCACAGTGGAGTGGCTAGTGTGAGTTTGTTTTCCCACTTAAGGTGTCTAGTAACTGCATGCCATATCTGGACGGCGTGCGCCGTTGGGCCAGTCAGTGGGAATCTACGGGGCCTAGCATATAATGCTCTGGTATACTCTCCCCCTGGGAGCTGCCACCTATCCATGGCGTACCTGGGATCATTTGGGCAGCCATAGATCCCATGGTTGATAGCTGCAAGCTGGGACGCCCAGTAATATTTCTTTAGGTCGGGCAATCCTATTCCCCCATCATACTAATTGAGAGTTAACTTTGCAAACGCTATTCGAGGCCTACCATCCCAGAGGAGCTGTCTCTGGATGCCGGGACCGGATCCATTGTATATTGGAGTACATACAGGAACCGAGGCAGAGCCATCATTTTAAAAAGCACCGCTCAACCTAGCATGGAGAGCGGAAGGGATTTCCAGTGTGTGACGTCGTTTTTAAGTCTCAGCATGGGTGGGTCCAGATTGCTGGTAAAGCGGAGTTTTGAATCTAGTGTTATGTAAATACCCAGGTATCTAAAACCTTCAAGAGCAATCTGGATCGGGCAAGTGCTCGGAATGGCAGGCGGGTCACCCCGAAGGACGTATACCACCGATTTGGACCAGTTTACCGTGAAACCAGAGTATCTGCCTAAGATTGCCAGTACGTCCAGGAGACAGATCAATGATGCTCTCGGGTTGGTGAGATCTTGTCCTCCCACTCCAATGACCACCGCATTCCACGTATGGATCGGTCCTGCCTGATCCACGTCACCAGTGGCTCCAATGCCAATGCAAAAAGAAGCGGGGACAGGGGACAACCCAGTCGAGTGCCCCTGCTCAGCTGGAAATCTGGGGATTTGCGATTATTCACCACCACCCGGGCCATCGGGTCAGAATACAAGAGGCGAATCCAACCCGTGAACTCCATCCCGAAGCCCAATTTGCCCAGAACTGCAAATAAATAGGGTCACTCAACCATGTCAAATACCATGGTTGCATCCAGTGATACTAGGGTTGTCGGCTCCGTTATTGTAGGGGTTCTGCCCAGCACTCCATGTAAGCAATGTAGATTGAGGGCTGTATTCCGATGTGGCATAAAGCCAGATTGATTTGGGTGGATCAGGGTGGTATTGACTTTTATCAAACGCGTCGCTAGCAATTTCGCGAGGACTTTGGGCTCCACATTTAGAAGCGATATGGGCCTGTAGGACGCGCAGCTGGTTCTGGGTTTGCCGTCTTTATATATGACCACTATGTTGGCTACTCGTTGGTCATACGGAAGCTTCCCCTTCTTCCTGCTTTCCTCAAACATAGAACAGATGTAGGGGGCGAGCTTATTGGATCTCAGTTTATGTAGTTCGATGGGAAGACCGTTGGGTCCTGAAGCTTTCCCTGAATGCACACCTCTGATGGCCTGAGCCACTTCATCGTCTGTTAATGAGGATTCCAAGTAATCCCTGTTTTCGCCCGAGAGCGTGGGTAGTTTGATATCTCTAATCATCTCACTATTTTCTTCTTCAGTGAACCTGCTAGTCGTGCTATATACCGCGCGATAGTGGTCAGCAAACGCGTCTGCAATGGCCTGCGGGTCTATAATGGCACTGGAGTCTTTCCCCTGCACCTCTGGCACCAGTCTCGATGCCCATTCCCGTCTGTCCAGCCAGGCAATCAGCTTTCCCGCCTTATCTCCGTGTTAGTAGATTCTACTCTGGACCTCTCTACTCTGCGCCCTGGCTCTATCCCTGGCAATGCTGTGGAACTCGTCTTGCCTTAACTTCAGGAGGTGAAGGCCCTCTGGGGTTACCGCTCGGGCCATTTCCTCTTCTGATTTTAACACGTCCTCCTCTGCTCTTTCAAATTCAGCTTGTCTTTCCCTCTTTTTCCCTGCTATCAAGGAGAGCGTCTCTCCCCGGATGACAGTTTTGTAAGCCTCCCACGGGGTCTGTGCTGAGTCGACCGTACCCTGATTTTCTTGGAAGTATCTATCAGTGGCTTTGGCAATGCTCTTTCTTGTGGTCGGGTCTTTCAAGTACCATGGATTAATGGGGGCTACTCTACCGACACTAACATGGTCTAATTCCATCTTGAGCCATACAGGGGAGTGATCTGAAATACCCCGACCCAGGTGATGCACCTCACGGAGAGCATGGGCCTGCGCAGCCGGTACAAGGATATAATCTATTTGTGACAAACTGTGGTGCGTGCCCGAAACGTGTGTGTAGTGTGTTCTCCCTGGGTTATGTGCCCGCCAGCCATCCACCAGTCCCATTGTGTCCAAAAATTCAGGAAGCCACCTCTGAGAGGGCCTAAGTGCATGAGGCGGATGTCGGTCTAGTTCCCCAGCCATTACCGCGTTGAAGTCTCCACCCAGCACCAAGAGTCCCAGTGGAAATGTCAAGAAGATCGAGCTCAGGTCTTTGAATGTGTCTGTCTGCAGGCCAGGTAGGACATAGATTGAGACGAACGTGGCTGTCTTCCCTTCCCATTGGCCCTTAATCCCAATATATCTGCCACACTTGTCTGACCACACGGCTTGTATTGTGAGAGGGAATGAGTTTTTGATCAGTATGCCCAACCCTCGTGACCCAAAGGTGAATCCCGCGTGTGCCACCAGCTTATACCCTCCCCTATGTAGGGCCATGCACTTGTTCCCAATTAGGTGCATTTCCTGTAAAAGAATCACATCTGGGGTGTGTCTTCTGATGAACTGGTTAACCATCCCTCTCTTTACCTTGTCTCCCAGTCCATTTACATTCCAACTTAGTACGCTGACCCCCAATCCCTGTCTAGCGCTCGTCATTATGTCTGTGCGGAAATCCATCTTGCCGTGCATTTTCCTTTAATGGCGTCGAAACAATTAAAACTAAAAACAATTTAAATTCAAAATTAAGAAACATTATGCACCCCTCCCATCTCCCCCCCTTCCTGCACCACTGCTCGCAGTGTCCGCCCATTACAAAACTGGCAGAGTGCCTCTCGCCCTACACACAAATACTAACAACTAACTAAAGATAGTAAAGAGGAGGAAGGTCGGCACTCCATCCCCTCCACCCCCAAGTCCTTGTCCACATAAGTAAAGTGTTCCCTGAAGGTCGTACAAAGTTTGCGTCCAATTGCGGGGCTCCCAACCCCTGTACCTGACCATTGTTCATCGATCATCTCAGGCGGCTCTCAATCTTGTTCCTGTGTCTCCCGCTCTCCTCCATTGTCACGTGTCCCAGGGCCACTGGGGTGACGTTGTCCAGCCAGTCAGACGCCACCTCTGGATTGCTCTACCCTCAACCTCAACTCGAAGTCTCGCCGGGAACATCATGGCATATTTCAGTCCTTTGTCCCGGAGCTTCTTCTTGACAGCGCAAAAGTTTCTGCGTTGTCTCTGTACCAGCTGCATGAAGTCGGGAAAGAAGGAGCGAGTGGCATTCTCATAGCGCAAAGGGGGCGCCGCACGGCGGCCTGCAGGATTGCGTCTCGGTCTCTAAAGTTTAGGACCCGTGCAATCATCGGTGGCGGGTGCGCTCCGGGCTTGGGTCGCCCACCGGGACCCTATGCGCTTGTTCAATAGTGAAGAATTTACTAAAGCCCTTGGGCTGGAGGTGTGTTAGGATCAACTCCTCTAAGAGCCGATCGGGAGCCGGGCCTTCTGATTTTTCGGGCACTCCCAGGATGCGGATGTTGTTGCGCCGAGATCTCCCTTCATAGTCGTCCAGCTTCCGTTCGGCCGATTCACAGAAAGATTTCAGGTCACGTACTTCCCGCTGGAGCGGCGTCACATCCTCCGTCAACCTAGTTGTCTTTATGTCCAGCAATTTGACTTTTTCATTGACTTTGGTGAGGTCAGCCCGAATAAGATTCACCTCAATAGAGACTGTATCCAATTTATGATCTAACGACTCCATTTTTTGCCCTAAAGACGATCTGACCCAGTCAATGGCCGCCATAACATTCGGCAAGATCAATTCCGAAACTGGGCTCACGGAGTCCCCCCCTCCGCTGGACGTGTCGAGAGTCTGCCGGTGAGCCTTTAGGCAGAGTGTAGCGGTCTAGTTTATTAGTTTGGACCGGTCGCATGCCCTTGGTCATCCTAGGCTGGGTTTTGTCTGCGTCCGGCTTGGACGCCATGTGTAGGCCAAGTCCCAATGCTCACCAGTGGCTCCTTCCCAGGGTTTCCGTTTTTACGATCTATTGCCTGCAGGAATACAAGCCCCCCCCCCACACAAGGACAGGTCCTGGGCGGCGTCCAAACCAACAGCCCACTGGTGACATAATCAGAGTCCAGCAACTGTGTTGAGTGAAGTAGCCCCCAATCCCGCCTCTGTTGACCCACTCCCAGCTCGGGAGGAATGTTCTTTCCTTTTTGTAAAAATTGAGGTGGGGGCCCCAGATCTACACACAAGCCAGGTACTTATCTTCAGGGAGATCGGTGACCGCTTCTGCGCCTCCTGTTTGGTGTCTTTCACCCGCGTATCCGCAGCGACAGCGCCGGCCCCGGTCTCATGCAGCCACAGCTTCTCACCGGCACAGCTCCACCCCGGTGCAGCAGAAAATTAAGCCGGATGGCCGTCTTGCGCCCAGAATGGCGCCGCAGGCAAGAGAAGGTCTTTACTCGCGGCGCCGTGCCTTTGTGCCTCTCAGAGGAGGGGGGGGGGGACCGCCACACAAGTCACTCACCCCCGCTCCTCACTCGGACCCGCTGAGCCCCGGTCACACTGCCGGATCGGTACCAGCGGGCATCGGCGGATGGCGGTACCAGCACAACCGGCGACTTCCGGTCTGGGCCGCCGAGATCCTCTCTCCCCGCAGCAGCTTGCGCTTCACTCCGGTCCCCGGCTCTATCTGCGTCGACCAGGCCCAATCCTGCGGCAGTCGTATCTCCGGTTCCCAGGACCCCAGGTTTCCGCCCAACGGCACCGCAAACGTCCCTCTCTTGGTTGCCGTTCCTCAAGGGCAGGATGATCAGGATATTGGACCCAGGGGATGGTGGTGACAGAGCCGAGGTGTTACGTGGCCATCTTGGTCCGGCGCTAGGCTCCTCCCCAAGCAATCTCAATCAATGGCATTTTGCTTATTCATTATTTTCTGGACTAAATAAAGAAAACAAATAGTGAATCAACAATTACAAATAGATGATTGACCCCTTTGTCATTTATACAGAAGCATCAGTTAAACGAGAGGTTTGAAGATCTTCAATATTTTTGATGGCGCGCTACTGGCCAAAGGAAGGTCAGCACCTCTTAACAACATAAGACACGATAATACCCTGCAAAATTCCACAACTAAGTGAAACATACATAGAAGAATCCGCAGCAGCAATAGTTGTGATGCAATCCAGTCTGGGCTAATCAAATGCCATTTTGCCGGCCCCTGGAAATGTGTAACCAATCCAGCTGGGGCAGAATTCTGCAGCATGTTTGGTACCGGACTCCCCCAGACATGCTCACATTTTGCTTGCTTGTAAATCTCTGCTTTGGTTGCCAGTGAGATCCAGGACTATTGTTAAAGCGATAACCATCATTCACAAATAATTTCGCCCTGTCCTAGTCCCCTTCCTCACTAGACTATTTAACTCATTTGCCAACCCCGGCACCATCCCCCCGACAATGTTAGAAGCGGCAGGTGCGGTTATCCATAAGTCGGGTAAAGATAAACTGCAATGCGGAGCCTACAGGCCCATCTCACTTTTAAATATTGACTTGAAACTTTATACCGGAATCCTGGCCGCCCGACTTGCCCCTTAACTGCCAGGGCTTATCGATCCGGACCAGGCCGGGTTCATCCCAGCTAGACAAACTAGTGATAATACGAAACGGGTTCTACACCTAATCGAAAAAGCCTCCCGTATCCCCGGCGATTACAAGCTCCTCACCATGGATGCCGAAAAGGCCTTTGACAAGGTCCACTGGCCATACTTGGAGCAGGTTTTGCTTCGATTCGGCCTGGGGGATAAGATGCGGACGCACATCCTCAACTGCTATTGTGGCCCGTCTGCGACGGTACGAGTGAATGGTCATGCGTCTAAACCCTTCCCTATTCATAGAGGCACCCGGCAGGGGTGCCCATTGTCTCCCCTGCTCTTCGCCCTATATATGGAGCTCTTAGCACAAAGAGTTCGAGACCACCCCCAGATAACAGGCATATGCTTCGGCAGCGATACTCACGTCATTAGACTATATGCTGACGACGTCTTGGTCACCTTGACTTACCCTACCATGGCCTTGGGTGCCCTGCTTGAGGAGCTGGACTCCTTTGGAAGGGCATCCTGTTTAAAAATAAACATACCTAAATCTATGGCCCTTAATCTCTCCCTTTCTCCTTCGTCACTAGCAGAACTCCGGACTAGTTATCCTTTACAGTGGTCTAGTGACACGGTTCCGTACTTAGGCATTCAGCTGGCCACCACCTTGCAGGACATAAAAGTTATCAACTATAATGCAGTACAGGCTCATATTAGAGCCGAGTTGCGGCATTGGAAACATTTCCCCATTTCATGGCTGGGACGCATAGCAGCCGTTAAGATGACAATTCTCCCCAGACTCCTTTACCTCTTTCAGACTCTTCTGCTGGAGCCCCCCAAAGGGGGGCTCCAGCCGAAGCAGTCGGAGCTCACTCAATTTATCTGGTAGAGCGGCAAACCACGACTGAAGCGGTTAGTGAGTATTCTTCCCCCGCACGACGGAGGTTTGGGGATCCCGCGTCTCTCGCTCTACTTCAAAGCAACTCAACTGAGGTATTTAGTCGAGTGGAGTCGTGCCGAGTCAGAGAATCACTGGCTCTTCCAAGACTGAGCGACTGCTGGTACCTCTTTGAGGAAGATTCCATTCCTCCAGAGGTCTCAGCGCCCCCCTAATCTATATGCTTCTCAAATAACCCGCACCACCCTTCGGGCGTGGGACCGGCCGCACAGGCTTCACAAACTTACGACCTTCTCTTCCCCACTCACTCTTCTTTGGCAATTCGGACTTCAGCTCTGGGTTAGGCAAGACCTCCTTTCCCTTATGGAGGGATACCGGCTGCTTTGCTTTAGGTCCCCTGTACGATCCAGATGGGGGCTTTTTCCCAACATCGCAGGGACTATGGTCTCCCAGAATCAGAGCGATTCCATTATTTACAGTTGACACTGGGCGCTGCAGCCGGAGGTCCGCTCCCGTGCCCACACACTTCTTACACCTTACGAGCGATGGCGGATTACCCGCTCCTCAGACAAGAAACTGATCTCCGATTTATATAAAACGCTTTTATCCCGTTACTCATACCTTTCACGCTGGTCGAGCCAGATGGGAGAAAGATCTAGGCCGAGAGCTTACAAGCAAAGAATGGGAAGGGATCTGCTATAGAGCGCGACATACTGCGACCCACATTGGACTTACCAAGACATTTACCAAGCTTGCGTACTACTGGTACTATACCCCGGAGAGACTGAGCCAATTCGACAAAACACGTAGCCCCGACTGCTGGAGAGTGTGCGGGAAGGTTGGCACCCTCGTACATTTATCATGGGACTGTGAACACTTGACTGCATACTGGAAACAGGTCCTCGATGACTTGATCAACACCTGGACACAGAGCTCCCCAGACTCCCAGAATACTTATTACTGGGGGTTCCTAACCCCATTACTTACCCCTTAAAATCCAGAAGAGGGAAGCAGATACCATTGGCGCTAGGTTCCGCCACACAAAATATCCTTATTCACTGGAAGTCCACACGCATTCCCACACATACTTGGTGGTTTCACCGGCTATGGCATATCCTGGGTATGGAAAAGATTACACTCACTGTAGCAGGCAAGGGCTCAGGATTCAGGGACCTGTGGCAGCCTTTCTTGTCCCTTCTGTCCCAAGACTTTAGGGAATTAACCTGTCCTGATTATTTGCGTCTACTATGCCTTACGTCCCCGGAGGCCCCAGCTGAGGACTAAGCGCGCTGGAGCTTGGGGTTCTTCCACACATCGGAGGGCTAGAGGCGGACGCGAGATACAGAAAAGGCCGCCTCCTTATCCTCCTTCTTTCTTCCTTGTCTTTGGGTAAGGGGGTTTGCCTTTTTTCTCTTTGTATTTCATTTTATTTTTTGACAATTTGGTAATTTAAAGGTCATATTCTCGCTTGGAGACCTTTGTGGCCCTCCAGGCTGATTGGCCCCCGTCATGCTGATTTACAATGCCTGACATTTGTTTCAATAAAAAGAGTTAAACCATAAAAAAAACAAAAAATTGTACTGAGGCTTATGGTGCATTTCACACTTACCACAAAGGATTGCCTCAGGAACTGGCATGTAATAAGCTTCAGAAAGGGCAGAGCAGTCTGTTGCACTGTGAAATTCTCAGATAGCTGGAAAGTATATGAGTTCACTACAATTCATGATGAGAGCACATTTCTGGTTAAAGTTTTGGGTCAGTTGGCATATGTACACGAACTCTGTATACTTGCTAATAACTTTTACTAATAAAAATGCAAACCCACGTGTGTAGCTGGGATTATCACAGGCGACAGGAACAGATGAAAACGGTGACCATATAAAGTCAATCTGGTCTTCGCATTGTCTGCGGCTAGATATATCCTGGTCTCCCGTAACCTGCACAAGTTTGGTGGTAGGAATTTTGTGAATTCCTGCAGACTCCAAAACATTCTCTCACATGGCATCATGGGTAAGAACAAAGTTTTCAGAAATGACTATTAGGTAGGATTCACTGGATGACAGCAGAGCCCCGGCCCAAATACCACAGCTACCCACATCGTCAATTTTCATGGCCTAATAAGATGTCTACAAGCTTTGTTTTGGAGCATATCCTGTTGCAGGGCTAGAACCAGCCACACAAGTAGGGTACCGTTTTTATGGAGAGAAGTGCAAGCACACAGAATCGTAGAATATTTGCTATTTCAAATGGAGTTTCTCTTTACTTTTGGCTACCAAATGTAATCCAGCGAGCAAAATTTTGCAAAATGCCCTCTGAATCACATGATAGCATGGGTTACTCGGAAACCAGAGTTGTACAAATAAACTTAACTCCTAAACTCAATATCCAGGGCAAATTGAAAAAATGCATGGGTTTCCATCATATGTATTTTTCATTAGATTTCACCATAAGAATTTTGTCAGAACCACTTTCAGAGGGACCCAAAGAACCCAGGGGCGGCAGGGCCCAACCGTGGTGGTTGAACCCTTTTAGTCCTGATGTCTTGGGTCCTGACCTACTATGGATTGTGAGCAACTAGGTAAAGTCCTTCTGCACTTGACTCACAGTGGTTGTTGTGGACAAGCAGTCAAAGACTCTGTCAGGGTGCAAGAGGGCAGGTTGGTGACTAGTGTAGATATAGGTGGGTGAACACGGTACAGAACTCAAAGTGCAAACAGTATGAACAATAAAGCAATGTCCAGTCAAATGCTTGCTGTATGGACAAGTATGTTATTTCTGACTATACACATGCAAAGTAATAGCGATACTCGTATGCGATAATGCCCTCCCCTTGTGGCCGGGCTCTACTAATGGTCAGGCAAATCCCGATCCCACCTTCTACCTTGGAAAATGTACAGGGTTATTCCCCATTCACTGGTGTATGCATTCAGAGATTGCGTACTAGTAGGCTGTACTCTTTGACTCTTTAGTCTTTAGTTATTAGTCAAAAGTGGACTTGGCAAGAGACGAAAACATTCTTGTATACATATATACTGTATATTTTTCTGATCTCGGGTCAACACTCGGAAAACGGACGATAGAGACCGTTACTTTTTGACTATTCCTTGGATGTTCTAGTGTTTTTAACCAGCTCTCTCTATTTTTGGTGGGAACCTTACCTTCTCTGTGTTTTTGAACTATCCGGTCTGCCTCGGGTGTCTTGCCGTTTGAGCAGAGAGAGTTTCCTTTGGGCTTCTTGGTTTTGCTCCTCAGCTGGCCGCCATCTTTGCAGTTGACTGTCCAGCTTTTCCTTACTTCCGAGTGTTTACGCATATATGGAGAGGGAAACATGGGCGCACAGTGGACGTGCGTAGCGTGCGCGCCGCTGGAGAGCCAAAGGTAAGCCCCTCTGCGCCTGGACGGCACCAGGGGCCAGGAATGCTGCCTGTTTTAACTTAGCAGTAAGAACGTACTCAAGGGCCCAACTTTTGCAGTGGCGCCCGAGAAACTGCACGAGGAGTGTGTGGACAAACTTATTATTAACAGGGGAGGATGAGTACTGTCAGCACTGTCAACTTAGCCCTTTCAACGGTGTGGCCATTGTCTCAGGCACTTTTAGTAGGGCCTTGGGGCCAGGCAAAGAGAGCTCGGCAGGGGCTGGGACTAAGGAAGGGCGGAAGGCTAGCTATATTCAGGGGGCATTAATTAACGCACGTTACATGCCTAAGCATAAATTTGAAATTGCCTTGGCCATTCAAACGCTTAGCCTGGACTACCTTTTCATCAATGAGATGTGGGCTAGGGAGGACTCTGGTCCTGATCTGGTAGATTCTGTCCCTCCTGGCTATATTATTCATAGATGTGACCGGTTAGGTCGAAGAGGGGGCACCTGGCCCAAGTGGCACATGAGAGACTTAGTTGTACCCTCAGTCCTGTGAAGAAAGACCCCAGGTATCTCATTGGAGGCAGCCTCTTTTGGGATTAAGGTATCCGAGTATTACACTTTTGCAGGCCTTCTGACATACCGCCCGCCTGATCTGCGATCTAAGTTTGCAGAGACTTGGTGTAAAATCAAGGAACTGTTTGTTACCTTCGCTCAGTATACCATCTTAGGGGGACTTCAATTTTCATTTTGACAATAGTCAGGACAATGACTCAGCTCTCTTTCTGGATCTCATGATAAATCTGGGTTACGAGCAGTTAGTTCAATCTCCGACCCATACAGTGGAACACACCCTGGATGGCGTTTTTTCTAATCACAAAAATGTGGTTACTGAGGCAGGTCAGCCCCTTAGTTGGGTTGATCATTTGCTGATTGGGTTCAAAGTATTTTTGCCATGCCCTAGGTTGGGCAAAAAAGGGTCCCTCTCCCAGGCATATACGCTGCAGACGCATGAAGAAAATCACAGCTGGAAACTGGGAGACAGCTCTAGTAAATGGTATCAGATGATAGAAATACTTCACACCGACCTGACACTCTCTCACGATCAAAATCTCCTTCCCCAGTTACAGAGCCTTAAAAGTGATGTCATACACTGGATATCGCTCCCTCTGTCCCTAATGGGGATGGACGCATTGTTCAAGATGTCTCTTCCCGGTTTCCTTTATGCTCTCCAAAATACACCACTCCCAGTGAAACCAGAATATTTCAAATCAATCGATTCCTCCCTGAGGGAGCTCCTCTGGGAGGGGAAACCTCCATGGATATATCTTTCCAAACTCACAAGAGGGTGGTACGACGGAGATATAGCACTCCCCGACATAGGAAGATATTACTGGGCAGCTCATCTCACTGCTATTAATCACTGTACATACGGACTGCAGAATGACCCAGGCTTTCACGTGGATAGATGGCTGCTCCCCCGAGGGAGTTACAGGGGAGCGCTATATGCAAATCCATCTAAAGTGAAACTAACGGGCCCACCAATCACTCGGTTAAGGTGTGGAGAGAGGTCATACTGAGTTTGGAGTGGAAGGACAAAATCACGTTGGCCACCCCACTCTGGGATACAACCCAGTTGGTTAACCTGAGTGTCACTAAAGGGTTTGACCAGTGGAACCTTATTGGCTTATCCTCAGTTGGGGACCTGTGGAAGGAAGGAGGAGTACTCTCCTTTGACCAGTTGAGAGACTAATATGAACTAGCTGCCTCAAAACCCTATAGATATCTCCAAGTCAGACATGCGCTGCAAGCGGTTATACCCTTGGGTGAAACTCCACCAGAATCCCCACCGTTAGAGGACAGAATATTAGACGGCCACCTCCCGGAGAAGGCAATCTCCATGATTTATAAAAAACGTATAAACAATATGCCTGACCCCCTTCTCTGACTCCGCGCACACTGGGATCACGACGTAGCTGGTCTGGATGATGGGAAATGGTTAGAAGCGCTTGCATCTCAAAAGAAACTGCAATCTCATCCAGGCTGAGGCTAGTTCAACTCAAGATATTACATAGAATATATTACTCTGGGCCAACATTGATGAAGATGGGCTTTAGGGAGGACGCAGTTTGTATCAGGGGTTGTGGGCAAGACGGCACATTCATACATACTGTTAGAAATGGGATTTCTGGTTGGCTAAGGCTTGCGGCACAGCCAAGCAGAAACCACCACTCTAGTCAAGGCAAGGGAGTTACACGCTGAAGATAACCCCTGCTCACCCCCTCGGTAGATTAGCACGAGCAGTCAGGCTTATCCCATAGGCAATGTATAAAGCGTTTGCGCAGCACACCCAGAGCAGCAACACACTAGGCACAGCACAAAAGAAACTCCACACAAGTACATATATACAAATAGCCTTTGTATTATCCAAAACACATTAGAATAGTAATCACACAATATACACTGTGCCAACTGGCACTATGCAATATTTACAGGTGATTATATACACATGACCGGGCCAATGGTGCCACTGTCAGAACCATCACAAAGCACAAATAGTAAATGTAGAACATAACCAGAAATTACTGGCAAAATACTGTTCTCAGCATTATATCCTACAACATAAATCATATTATGCAATCAGCATCACATCAGGCATAAAACACATTATGCGCCAACCTCATAATCATAAACACATTATGCAATAAACCTCACCAGCATAAACACATTATGCAATAACCTCATAAGCAGAAATCACATTAGAGGCATAAATCAGGGTGCATACATCACAGTTATCATAGGCACCACATAAATCACCTTAGGGCCTGATGCCCTTTCAACCTAACACTGACCCCCTGGCCAACTGGCCTTCTCAGAGGGTTCAAATGCCCTATGTCCCAAATGTCAGGGCTGGCTGCCAATGCAGCAGAAGAGAGCGCAATTGCGCTGGCACAACTGTGCCCCCTGAGTCCCCACTTGGACTCCTCCAAATGGATCTGGCCTAAACGATGCAGCTGTGCAACAAACTGTGGGCACTGGCACGCACTGTGCCCTTTGGGTCCCCACTGGGACTCTCTAAAACAAAACGTGCCCCATTGTTGCAGTTTCCCGCTACGGCAGCATAACTGAGGAAATAATTACGGGCACCTCAGTGCCCTCTAGACCCCCACTGGGGAAATAATTGCAGGCACGGGCACCTCAGTGCCCTCTGGACCCCCACTGGGGAAATAATTGCAGGCACGGTCACCTCTGTGCCCTCTGGACCCCCACTGGGGCCCTAAAACAATAGTGCCCAACGTTGCATCTGCCCGCGACTGCGGTGCAGCTGTGAGAAATGCCTCAGCACTGGGCACGTGGGAGCCCCCCTCTGGGTGCTCGTTAACGCAGGGGGAAGGCACCGACAATGTGCCTCAATCAACCCCTCCCTAGACTTGCCACAAAGCCCCACTCACCAGGCTCTTCTGGGACACCCTGCCCCCTCGGGTCCCGTCCTGACTTCAAGAACCTCCACTCTTCCTGCGCATGGGAGCCCTTATGGGAGCCCCTCTCACCCCTCCGGCCTAGACTTCGCCTTACCTCCCTTCGCCCGGTCCCCCTTCCTGGGACCGGGACTTCTACGGGAAGCCTGTGAGGCTCCGGATGGCTTCCCCAAGCAGGGGGGAGGCAGAAATGGAGCACACGAGGCTCCGACCAGCTTACTCCGCAGGCCCCGCCCACAGTGAGGCACGGGCGTCTTCCAGTTCGGTCGCACTGTCTTCCCCGGGTCATGGCGGTGAACCGCAGGGTGGCCTCCCGTTTAAATTTAAAATAATGGCGGGGTGGGCACCCACCACAACAATCACATAAGCGGGGTGGGCACCCGCCTTAAAATACAAGCATAAAGCGGGGTGGGCACCCGTTCCAAGTATGCATAAAGCGGGGTAGGCTCCTGCTCGATCCAAGCAATTCGAAGGAATCCCTACGCTGGAGATTCTCTCAGGGCCAATGTGCAGCTCAGCACTGCAAAGCTCCAGCGCTCCTCCAGGTGCCGAATTTCAGCGCTCACGAGGCACTAAGAGCCAAGAGACTCAAAAGGCAAGTTGGGCACCAAAGGTGTGCCAAGTCACAGGAGCAGTCTTTTCCTCTTGCCCCCAAAGTAAAAGAAAAGCACTCACATGGCGCAAGAGTCCTTCAGGGTCCAAGGGGCATAGCTGGGCCTAGGTAGGCCAGCACAAGGGTCCTCCAGCAGGGAGGCAAGCCCTCATGGCAGTTCCTCCTGGGCCCCAAGCAGCAGCAAGCCCCCAGCAAGTACAGGAACAGCACACTTTCATGGGGTCACAGCCCCTGTACTTATACACATATTCTCCTTTGTCTGCAATACAGGGTTTGGGGGAACCAGCAAAAACTGGTTCAGGGGGGAATTGGAGCACTTTGCTTACCAGGCTCCTCTTCCCCTTTGTCAGGTGGGGGCTCGGTGATCAGACACACCACAGGGGGCGGAGCCAGCATTGTACAGGGGACTACTCCTCTCCCTACTCCAAATGCAGATGTCCCATTCAGCCTAGTGCTGACTCACCCTACCCCTCTTCGAGCCACACACACCTCACCAGCCCCTGTCACTAAAAAGTCAGGCATGCAATTCACATCAGGCAGGCAGACACATAGCACACATAAATGGCAACTTCTAAAAGTGGCATTTGTAAAATAGTTATAATAAATCTGCGCACACCATTGCATAGCATTTATTATCACTATTCCAAATATACCAAACTTGACCATGCTGCGCCTCTCATTTCAGGAATTACCACTGAAAAACTTATCAGGGAATCCCCAATGCATTCCTATGGGAGGGCGGCCCCACAGTAGTGAGAAACCAAAATGGCTGTTTGTCACTACCAGGACATGTCACACACTTAAGGTACATGTCCTATCTTTTACCTATAATGCACCCTGCCCATAGGGCTAGCTAGGGCCTACCTTAGGGGTGACTGACATGCAGTAAAAGGGGGGTCACTGACATGGCACACACTTTAGGTGCCACGTCACAGCGGCAGTAACACTGCGTGCACAGGGCCTGCAATGGCAGAGGCCTGAGATAGGTTTGAAAGGCTACTTTGGTGGGTGGCACCATCAGCGCTGCAAGCACACAAGTAGCATTTAATTTACCAGCCCTGGGTATACGAGATACCACTTTACAAGGGACTGACAGGTTAATTAAATAGGCCAAACAGGTGTAGACCCATCTTACCATATGTAACACAGAGAGCACATGCACTCTACACTGGACAGAAGTGCTAAAGTGCCTAGAGTCCTAAAACCACCAACTCCATGTCAGAAAAAAGGCTAGGAGAAAGGCAAAAAGTTTAGGGATGACCCAGCAAAAAGGGCCAAGTCCAACACATACACTCTGGGAGGGTCCATTAATCCAGAGATACTGGGAGAGGGTGACAAATTGTATGCAGAAGTCATGGGGGTAACTACTGGCAGCAATATTAAGCTATGTCTTTTAAATATATGGGGCCCTACAGACCTAAGCATTAAAGATAAGCTAAGGGTGTCATTGGGGATGATGATCGCCAAACGAAATATTGCAAAACTGTGGGGGGGGCGAGAGAAAAAACGTCCCTGAGGCTCTGGGAAAGCGATCTGGATCATTGTATGTTTACCGAAAAAAACTGTATTTGTGTCAAGAGGTTGCCCTAACAAGTGGTCGCAGATATGGCAAAAATGTAACACTTACAGGGGGGATATCTGTGAGCTGCCGAGAGACATACCAATAATGGACATGGAGTAGAGGCCACTAGATCGATGTACTGTGTTATTTTCTGCCCCGGCTGGGGATGTATCTTCAAAATGGATAGTTGCCAAATGCAGCACTGAGTATAATACTGCCTGTAAATTGTTTCTTCATGTGATTAATTGATTTCAATAAAAAGAACAGTTAAACATTTTTTTTTATACTTCATGCCCTTCTACAGCAGAGGGTTTCTGAGAGAGGATTAATGCGGCCTTAGATATTGTCGCTTCTTATAAAAACGTATCAAAAGAAGGAAACCCTTGGCCCCTTGGTTTTCAGCAGAGCTTATGTCTCTTAGGTTAATGCCGCAGACAAGAGAGGAAATGGATGGCTAACCCTTGCCCTACTGAAAAAGGAAAGCAGAAAATTATTCTTCGGAAATATAAACTTGCTATCTTCCAGGCCAAATCATGCTTTTTCACAGAAAAGATCAAGTTGGCGGACAATTCCTCCAGTATGCGGTTTAAAGTCATAAAGTAGATATCTGAGCTATCGAGCTTACAGTTGCTGAACGCTTCTCAAGAATTCTGTAATAGGGTTGCAGTCTATTTTCAAGATAGGGTCCTTAAGACCTTTCGAGATCTCGTCCCTTATGGAGGGGAGGAACCGGTGTAGGAAAGTAGGATCTGCTTTTATGGTTACCCCCACTTTTTGCCTGGTGCTAAGCTGTTTTTGACTAGTCAAACTGGGTTCCTGCTAATCAAGACCCCAGTCCCTCTGCTTTCTCCCTTAAATTGTTATGGTCAGTACTTAGGTAGGATAGGCTAGGATAGGATTACAGTTTATACAGCGCTCGAATGCCGAGGCGTCTAGGCCCTGAGAGTGAGAAAGAGATCTAAGAGAATTAAAACTAATCAGTTAAGACCCCAGAAATAGCCATGTTTTTATTTGCTTCCTAAAAACGGTCATACTTATTTGAAGTCTGAGTGTAATGGGCAATTGGTTCCACAACCGAGCGGCACAATGTGACAGGCTTCTCCCCCCCCCCCCCCATCTAGCTCTACGGACTACTTTGGTAGTTCAAATGAGGCCGGCGTTAGCCGATCTGAGACTTCTGTTGGGGATATACCACTGAAAGCTTTTTCGCAGATCGGAATCCCCTCCGCCGTATACAGTCTTATGCACCGAGCATAAGGCCTTAAAATCCATGCGTTGCTGTATTGGAAGCCAATGTAACAACTTAATAGCCGCCGAAGTGGGGTGACCTTTTGGGATATTCAGGAGAATTCATGCAGCCGCATTTTGTATCCACTGCAGTTTGGCCTTCTGTGCCATGTCTATACCCACGAAAAAAGCATTGCAGTAGTCTAATCGGGATAAGACTAAGGCCACAACTACAGTTTTTCGAAGCTCCTGAGGAATAAAAGGGAGCACCTTCCGCAATACCTTCAGAATGTAGAAGCAAGTGGAGGATACATGAATGATCTGAGCAGAAAACCCCAGTTGATCAAAAATGATCCCCAGGTTCTTAACTTTCATGGATGGTATTGGGTGATCCCACAGGGACGGACCACCACCAAACTCCATGACCTCAGTCTTATCCATATTGATCTTAAGGAAATTATTGCACATCCAGCTCATGATGTGCCTCAGACACTCATGGAATCTAGCCGCTACCTGCTCCGACTGTTTTGATACCGAGATGATGATTTGGGTATCGTCGGCATACGACACAAACGAGAAACCATGTTGTCTAATGAGACTGGCGAGAGGGGTCACATAGATATTAAAGAGCGTTGGTGACAGTGCCGAACCCTGTGGGACTCCACATGGCAGATGGAAGGTTTCTGACTGCAGACTCTCCCAGTATAGAGTTTGCTCCCTATCTACTAGAAAAGAGGAAAGGAGGGACAGAGCCACCTCCCCAATCCCCACCGCCTTCAGCCTTTGCACCAACACCGCGTGATTCACGGTGTTGAATGCTGCTGATAGGTCAAGGAGGATGAGGATCGCTCTTCCCCCCCCTCCCCCATCCACCTGTCTCCGGATCTCCTCCGTTGCTACAACTAACGCCGTCTCAGTCGAGTGCCCTGACCGGAAGCCATGCGGACTGCAATCCAGCAGGTTGTTGCTGACTAGGTAAGATGTCAGCAACAACCCTCTCAAGGATTTTAGCAGCCATCGGTAGGCAAGAGATTGGATACTGGGGTACGTTTATCAGTAATAATCACTTACGGGTAACTGTTAATAAAGAAAAGACAATTTTGATTGCTGGGAGAGACTGAGTGAGACTCACTCACAGGTTAGGATGGGGACGAAATAGTGTGGAGGTGGGGGAATTCCCCCTTTTGGAAAAAGTGCCCTCACACACCCATGCGGGTGTCATGCTTCATCATCAGGTGTTGCTCCTCATGGGGGTGGCGCTGCAGTCCCCCACGTGCCCCGCAAGGGGGCTCTTTGTCAGAGTTCTTTTGGAAGTAACACCGCAGTGGTGAGTGCGGGTGGGGGGGGGGGGGGGAGGTTTGGAGGGCAGGAAGAAAGGTGAGTGAATTAAAAATTCCCACACTGGTACCCTAACCAACCTTTATTCAGGAGTCCGTGTGGTAAGGTTAAAACTGATGACAAAGAAGGCCTCTAGAAAAATTATATCAGAGGGGTGAGTATTTTCCTTCTGTTCTGTTGTCAGCAAGTGAAAGTGATAGTGCTGAGTATGTTAAGTCGACATGTTTCACGCTTTTTATGGGTCCCTAGTGGATCTTGTGGCATTTCTTCAGGACCGTGCTAGAAGTACAGAAAAGTTAGAAAATAGGAATCCGAGACGGCAACACCCAGTATTCCTATAGTACCTATATACAGGTTTTTAGTCGATTTCAATGCACCTTAAGGAACATCCTCTAGGAGTTCCTCGATCCAACCCCACCAGTAGTCAAGGCTGAAACATGCATTATGCCACCCATGGGAGACCATTCAAAATGCAACTACAGCCTGCCATAGCAGCCTGTGTAAGCTGGTGCTAGCACCACTTACGAAAGATACGTTTCCTATATCTAGGGTCACTGCACTTAAAACCTACAAGTCACCCCTATAGCAGGCCTTACAAATCCTGAAGGCAGGGTTCTTGGTTCTAAGTGTGATGGTGCCCCTGCATGAGCAGGACACCCCTACAGCCTATGGAGTACATTCTCCCAGGTTGTAAGTGAAGCACCCATATACCACCGCGTAATTACACAATAACCATCTTGAAATTGGCTGCAATGAATCCTATAATGTTTGGTATCAAACATGTTGGAATCATACACTGTTTTTGATTCCAAGCACTGGAACAGGCGGTCAATGCTCTTGCCACCAGTCTTCCAGACCCGGACAGCACAACATGGCTACTGTTGACCAGAGACACAATTCTACCCTCCTGCTGCTGAGCCAAGCTCGAGCAGGGGAAGGCAGAACAATAGGCATCCTGTTACAGGGAGGTGTGACCACCTCCCAGACAGGATTTAGTGTATTGGGACCAGTTGGTGCGCTTGCCAGAGTCACTAAGTCTGCATGAGGGGCACATTTGGTGCTGCCTTGCATAGTCCTGTTCAAATTAGCTCTTGGAGCTGTTGGCTCCCACTCTGGCGTGAAACTGGACAAAGTTCATGGGAGTAACCTCCCTCTGTCCAAAACCTCCCCCGGGAGGGTCCCCTGATTCGTCCCAACCCTTTCTTCAGGGTACTTAAGGGCTTACCTGGGAGTAGGTCCCTAGATTTGTCATGGGGCACGATTCAATTCAGACACCACTTCAACTACTACTGTCTGGCCAATCTGGACTTTGCTGGACTTCGCTCTGGGCATCAAGGCTGCAACTGGGAAGACTCCTCCTGCTCCTGATCTCTTCGGCCTGCTCGTCTGCTGCAACGTCCGTGCCTGTGCTTCATTCAGGAAACCTTCCAAGACCTGTGGGCATCTAAGACACCTGAAGGAATCTCCGTTGAAGTGAAGGAGTCACTTCCCTGCATCTACAGGAACCTCAACTAAGCTGACCGGTCTGCTGATCCTGAGGCTCCTACAGTCTCCGAAAGGTTCAACACCACAGGTTGTGGTTTTCCACAGCTCTCGAGGCCTGCCCTGCCCTGTCCGCTCACCAAGTTTGAGGCCAGTATCCCTCGTGGGAGCCGCAGGAACTGAACCGCTATACACTGCGTCAAGTTGCCGTTACAAAGGCTTGTTGGCTTCCTTCCACCAAGATCTTCGACTTCCAAGTAGCCACAACCTCAAGCATCTCCAGTGACCAGAATCTTCGTCCACACCGCATTGTTTGCACTGTGGCCTGCATCTTTTGGTGGCTGCTCGAGGTTCTCTTGCGAATCCAGTGCCTCTGGCCTGTGGGTCCTACGGAGGGTCATCTTTATTTCTTTTGGCCTCCCCAGTTTGCTCGGGGCCTGCCCTGTCTCCCCTGCTTGTGGTGGAGTTCCCTGGACCTTGCTGGTCCAGACATTTCACTTTCTTTGACTTCTACGCTGTTTGCAGTTGCCAAGGATTGTTGGTGCTCCCAAACACCGACACCTAAGTTGTTGACATCCAACGTGGGACAGCTCATGCACGGCTCCTGGTCTTTCACAGCATCGCCTGGTCCTCACAGCTGCAAAGTCAAGGTCGCCGTCAACTCTCCTGCAACTCCAGACATCGGTGGGCATTCGTCTTCCAGGTCTCTGAGTCACTCCTGAGTGATAGAGACTCGGTCCCCTCTGCTTGCAGGTACTTCTCATTCTGAATCCACCTTCGGATTCCACTGGACACTTTCACCTTCTCCAGCAGCGGCATCTTCCTGAAGTCCTCCATTGGGTTGGACGGTGGTTTCCGACACTGCTTCAAACCTATGCACCCGGCTTCCCTGGTGGAGGCAACATGGGTACTAGGGTATCCACGGGTGGGGTGACTCTCCAACCTTCTCTCTCTCACAGGGTTTCTTCAGAGTCCACTGGGAAGGGCCTTAATATTTAAAATTGCAACTGTGACTTACATGTTGATTTGTACAGAGAACGAGGTCGTGTTCATACACTGCACACGATCTCCGTGGGGCTCCTAGTCATTCACCTTGTGTGGGTCCTTGGGTCCCCAACACTTCTGCGTCCTGTGGACATTGCTTTGACACAAGTTGTGGTTCTTATACCACTTTCTTAGTATAAGGTTTGGTCCCCCCCTGGGGTCCACTGTGTATTCTGTGCTATTTACTTCTATGCAAAGTATTGTGTGCATTGTGTATATCTCCGGGTAGAAGATGTGTACGTATTAGTGAGTGTTCAATAATAAATACATATTTTTATAAATACATTGTGTGGTTCTTTTTCACTTAATCTATACATATAAGATTGCATTCTGGTAAAACAAGCTGCTTTACATACCTTCTGGACTAAGCCTGAAGGCTGCTCTCCACAGATACCACTTAGAGAGCTTTCTAACGGTGTCTAAGACCTCTTAAATCACCATAAGGATTGTCTGGACTGGTGCAGGGTGCCCACTTACATTATCTACCATCAACATATACCAGGCCAGCCTCTCACAACTGGTCTTTGACGACTCAACTCAGGATTCTAGGAAGAATTTTCCCTCTTCCTTTCCACAGATCACAGTTCAGCAAACGAAGGAATTATTGCTGGGCTTAAAATCAGGTGCTCCATCTGAACCATGTACACCCGCCATACTCAAACTTGCTCCGGAACCAGTTGCTAAATTCCTGTGTAAGGTGTTCAAAACATGCTTCAATCCGGTAGTTATCCGGCCATTTGGAAGGAAGCTATTGTTTTGCCACTTCTTAAAAAAAACTAAAGTTGACCCCTGGATTTGAAGAATTTCCTCCCTATTTCTCTTCTTCCCGCTGATGTAGCTCAGATTTCATCTGGAGTCAGGCATTGCTTTATATTTGTGCTTCAGGCAGCCTGCATTTAAAATGATGTAGATTTTGATGCAAGTGGAAAACACATGGCACATGAAACAGGAAATGAGGCCTGGTTAAATGCTTATTAAAAGTGGCACTTCTGGTGCAAAGCAAAGTGAAAGACATAAAATGAGGCCTGGTCACAATGCTTTCAGTCTGAAATGCTTGTGCTGAATTAACATGCGTTTTTGTAGTGCAGAGAAAACTCGTTATTTCAGTGGCCTTTTTAGCTTTGAGGATAATCATGGACTGTGTTCTCTCTTCCCAGCTCCTTTCCCTAATAAATTACACTCTCTGTTCCCTGTCTCATGAGACTTTGGCTTTGTTGCATATTTAAACAATGCATATTCAGTTCATAACACATCTCCTTATAATGTGTATTAATTAACCATGCACCAACACTACACGGGGGCAAAAGCATTTTGCATGAAAAAACATTAGAGCATGTTGCTATGAGTATGTATTAACTGTGTTCTCTTTGAAAATTTGCACTGGTGCATGTTTTATGCTATGTTATACATTGCACATTTTTGCATGTTGTGTACAAATAATAGAAAAGCTGCTTTAAACCAATAGCTTTTACTAGGTAATAAATAATACAAGGTATTAGTATGGGGGAGGTAAACAATGGTTTTTATTTCGTAAATTAATACTCTTTTTTGTGTTTGTTTTGTTTTTGGGCCTAAGATAAAATGGCTGCCTGTGAATCCAGCAAGGCTGTGAATTGTATTGAATGAGAGACGCATGCGCAGAACCAGCTACATACTGCCAATTGCCTCAAGTGAAGACCTGGTTCAAGGCCACCGTGAACTGTACATTCTTGTAGTCCTGCCAATGTACCAGTGTTTGTGGAATGTGTTTATCATGCGTGCGATGTGACAGGAAAAAGGAAATGGACTGAAACATGTTTTCCTAGTAAATGTTGCTAAAACATAATTGTATTAAGTATTAACGCTTCTTTTGTTAAAACCAGTATGGTTTGGAATTTGCACTGAACAGGATGGGGAGACCCTAATGTCATCTATGCTAACCAATCACGATGCAAGCTTTACTGAAAACTGCAACATTATTACTGTAGTCAGCCAAGAATTAGAGTATAAATAATGACCTCTTTGGAGGCGTGTTAGCTTTTAGAGCCTTATGCCTTTAGGAGGAGAAGAGAGGGGGCAGATGAGGCCAGACATCAGTTGGGTTAGGTACGTGAATGTCGCGGGTGCAGCCTGGGAGGAGATTGCGTCCGAGGAGAGACAGAGGACGGTGGGGAGGGGGGCCTTTGCTCATATTTTTCAGAGTCCTTGCATGTCATATTTTTGGCAAGTCAGATCACATTCCTCTGTGGTCTGTGAAGGAGGGGCTTTTTCAGGAGCAGCCTCTCTCTGTGAAGCACAGAGACGCAGATGAACAGGGCCAGGGCAGAGAAAGCAGCTGATGGAAAGGGTTTAGATTTAGATGCTAAAACTCTAAGCTTATGCTTTGACTACTTAATTAGTTTTGAAAAGATTTATTTTTCTTATGCATTTATTTCTCTTTATGGGAGATTTTTGCCAATTATTAATTATTGATTAGCCTTGCAAACTCACTCTTGAATTATATTTTTCCTGAAACTCTTTAAAGAGTTCTGACTGAGATAGAATTAGGGGTTTTTCCCTCCTGTATGCAACCTATAATATGATTGTATTAATTCTATTTTTCCTATTTTCAATTCTGTAACATGATTGATATTTGACTAAATGAATAAAGGGTCAGAGAACTTCAACTTTTAACTAGAAAATAAAACCCTTTAAAAATACTCACAACTCTCTTTATTAGCTTAAATGCGATTCATTTTTTAAAAAAAAATAGTTATTTTTATTAACAGTAGGAATCAACGTAGCAAGGCAAATCACAGTACATTCACATTTCTTTTCGCGATTTAGTTTGATCAGATAAGAGTGCTCATTTAAAAAATGTTATTGATTTCTGATGTTTATGTAAAGTCTCCTGACGGTAATATACAGTGGCAAGGGGTCCAGTACCTTTACAACGGAAAATTAGAAGGTAAATGAGGTTTTGCATTGAGAAATTACCGTGAAATTACCGCTGCATCACCGCCCCGGCTAAGATCCTGGAGAAATTCAACATTAATGAACTGGTGAAATATTTTGATTCCCAGGAGATCTTGGATCCCTTTCAAAACAGGTTCATCCCCGGTCACAGCACTGAGTTTGCCCACATTGTGGCTACTGACTGCATTCGTGCGCAAGTAGATCAGGGCGGGGCAACGGTTCTGATCATAATCGATTTATCGGCAGCATTCGACACCATCTGTCCGGTGCCTATGGTTCAGCGTCTGCGGTAAGTTGGAATCTCTGCGAAAGCCTTACAGATTTTACATTCATTTATGTCAAGTAGGGCCCGTATTTCAGCTGTGGAGGCTTTAGTGCCAAGACCTTTAGTCTTTCTTGAGGTGTGCCCCGGGGCTGGTCTTTGAGTCGCACCCTTTTCAATCTTTATGTGACTCCCTTGGCAGATCTGGTGCGGTCCTTTGGCTTTCAAGTGCGATCCAATGCGGACGATACACAAATTATTGTCTCCATCTCGAATGACCTGCAACGGGTGTCTGAGAGGTTCAATCAGTGCATGTCCAGCATCATTTGCTGAATGAAAGACATTTCAATGAAGATCAATGCAGACAAAACCGAAGTACTGGTGTTTGGCTTGCAGATTTCCATCTGGTCAAACTCCTGGTGGCCGGCGGTCTGTGGTCCCCTCCCAGTCCAAGTTACGACAGCAAAAAATCTCGCGGTCATCTTCGATGATGGCCTGAGCTTTGATGCACAGGTCAGCCACATGGTTAGTAAATGTTTTTACATTTTGAGGATTTTGAGAAAGGTTCTGCCACTTATGCCGTCCGAACGGCACAAGACGATTATTATTGCTCTGGCCACCTCTCGGCTGGACTATTGCAACGCTCTATACCTGAACATCAATGCAGTTTCCCTCAATAAGCTCCAGGTGGTACAGAATGCAGCAGCCAGTCTTATTTTGAAGATTCCCAAGTGTTTGTCAGCCAGGTAGGGGATTTGTTCCCTTCAGTGGCTTTCCATCATGAAGCGTATCTTCTTTAAGGCTTTGAGCATGGTCTACACAGCCATGCATAGCAAGGGTATGCCACAGCTGAAGTCTTTTTCAATGGTACACCCCTGGGAGGCTCTGGATATCCTCCTCACAGAAAAAACTTGTGATCATCAGATTTAAGAAGACAAGATAGGGTGGCTGCTCCTTTTCGGTAGCAGCCGCCAAGCTATGGAATTCACTGCCCACTTTCATCTCTAACGCAAACTCCTATCTAGTTTTTTTTTTTAAATCTTAAAACCTGGCTTTTTTCATTCTAGGTTGTGGCTCACGCACCTCTATTCTGTCTCTTTTTGCCCATTATAGCGACTTGAAACCCTTGGGTATAAACGTGCTTTATAAGTGCTATCCTATCCTATCTATGGCCCCACTCCACTGGCCCAGTTCGGTCTTATCCACTACGGCGGTATGGAAGTGTTCAGCGGTGCAGCGAGTGACCTCTCAGCAGTGCTCTAGAGTCCAAATCCTGTTTGGCAAAGATAGGCTTCACGCAGTTCAGCCACAGCACCTCCAGGCTCTCACCTTCGAGAAAGTACTGCCAGCTTGTCCAGGCAGAGGAGCTGCTCCTACTCGGCCAACACAAGTTAAGTCACACTTCCCCTAACAGTGTGGGGAAAATTCTCCTGCTCCCAACTAGAGGTCCAGCGAGGGTGTGATGTTTTGGGCGGTGTCCTGCGATCCTTGGGGTAGCAGTCAGGTGTGGTTGGCAGGCTTGACCCTGCGATCACAGAAGTAACCTAGTCTGGGTCACAACCCGAACACTAGCCACAGGAGTACTGACAGCGCCTCCTAGCATAAGTGGTTGCCATGTTACTCATAATCGGGATTTGCCAAACCACTCCTGCATATGGACAATGACCTGATCAGTGAACAGCCACTCTCCTAACACCTTACTCAGAGTCTCCTCTCCGCAAGGCTCTCCACTGGACCTTGCTCCCTCCAACGCTCTCCTCTTCCTCACAGGGCACAATGGTCTTGGCAAGCAAACAGGCACTGATGCTTCAGGCTCCAGTGTAGGTGAGCTTGGTTTTGTCTGGCTGATATCCCCTTACCCAGCAGGGAGACAAGCAGGCCTTGATCCACAGTCCTGATCACAGGCAAAAGTCTTGCAGAGCTTCCCTTCTTACATAACCTGCCTGGCTGCTTGGCAGTTGACAAGGTTTGGGGTATCTACCTCCCCTTTTATAGTCCATTTCCAGACACCAAAATGTAATTTAAAGTCAGGGTTTTTGAAGGTTTATGTTCTTCTTCTTCTTCTTTTTAAGTGAACACTTGTCTTTTTCTTCTTTCCTCATGACAGGCAGTCTGTCACAGTAGGCAAGACTACGAAGCTGGCTCGTTGTCCCACAACACAATTAATGGGCGTGAAAAGAGTTCACACCTGGATGTCACCCACAGTGATATGGGCTTCAAAATGTTGATCCGAAACTCCCAACCCTACTCTTTAGGATTTCCCTTATTAGCCCCACATTCCTTCCTGAGATATGTCTAGGCCCCATCCTTGTGATCTGTCACTGAATCAAAGACCAGCATTTTGAAGTGTAAAAAGAATCTCTTCCTGCTTTCCTCCAGCAACATAGAAACCTGTATGGGGGATTCCTCTCCTCCTTGTGTCTTCTACAGGCTGGCATGGGCTTCCCAAAATAGACCCTAGGGTCCTCTATGTAATGTACCATTGCAGGCACAATTACTCTGTGAACATTCACAGCACACTTACTGCCCAGCACTGTTACCTCCATGCATTGTACCCTTACAAATACACAAGCATTCAACATACACATTCAGACTGCGTACACTGTTCAGCACTGAAGCTTTTCTATACAGTTACAGGGTGTGCAAACTGCAAACACACACTGCCAGTGCACACACTCACCATGTGGGCGCGCAGCACAACACTTCAAGTGGTGTACTTCACACAAGCACATATATGCCCAGCACATGATTTCATTGCACAAGCACGGACTACATCTCTCATGTCTTGTATTTTGCGCTGGCATACATGCACTAATTTTACATGTACTACATAGTACACCTTTATCCCTGTACAGTACTGTACCCTACCCAGGCGCAAACACACATCCAGCACAGTCACTACTCTTGTGCTGGGCAGCTCGCCATATCCATCTGATGTAAAATAACTTTTAAAAATGTGAGTGAGCCTGTAGGCCTCACTCTAGTGACCCAGAGTAAGAAAGGTCCTGCTCACTTCCACCGATCACTACATGGTATGCTGCCACCACTGCGCTTGTGCTGCTTAACTCCTTGCCTGCTACCACTATGATGGTAGTGGTTTGGGTACCCCTCCCGGTCCAACAAGACCACAATCTGTGAGACAGGCCTAGGTCATAGTGCACAAAAGTGATCAGAGTTTATGATAAAAAGTAAATAAATAAACAATTTTAAATTAATTTAAAAAAAATTAAAAAAACAATCAGCATTAGGGATAGCGAAATGATGCAAGGTCAGTACACAATGAAATAGCATTATAAGCTTCAGCTCTGGGAACCACTTGTTTTTGGCCAGCCAGCAAAATCTGTAAATTCCTGAAACCAAAAAGGACAGTTGAAACTATTTATTGCTTTGGTAAGTTGGCCATTGGAGCAAAGTATAGATGAAAACACTGCCTCTCATTGCTATTTCTTTCTGCTTATTTTCATCTTTTTTTATTCAGTTCACTATGGGAAAACCTAAGCCGATCTACAAGAATGACCCTTTGCTAAAATCAGAATTTTGTCTACCTTTCAGAAAAGAAATAGCTTTCCAGGTTCACCGTTTTTGGGATTCACACTGGGGACCACCACAAACAGCAAGAAGGCAGAGTCCACCAAAACATGAAAAAAGTTTTTTTTCCCAAATCTATTTGTTTCTGAAACCTTGGAAGATGGTGATCTTAGCACAGCAAACCTTTTGTTGATGCCATTTTCTTAGACAAAAACGGTGCTATATTATAGCTATTTTCTTGGTTCCTTTCGAGGAAATCCACAATCTCTGGGTGCCTTTAAAATTCCCAACATGTGGAAATAATAAATTAAGCAAACTTGATCGGGCTACCTTTTGTGGGGGAAACAAGTTATGAAGGCTTACGCATGAAGTGTCCCAGGCATCAATGGAGTGGAGAGAATGATGGAGGTACAAGCCTCAACACTTATGGGGTTAAAATAAATGAGTATTACCTTTTAACTTAAGAGTTCATCACAAAGACAGACATTTCCTATAGACAGGCCTTCATTTTGTGGAAGATGTTTCCTGGATACAAAATGTGTTAATTTCTATGTGGTCAATACAATTCAGAAATACATTTATTACTTGTTTTATAGTTGTCTTGGATTTAGAATGCATCATAAACATTGCAAAATGGCCTGTGCTAAGCATTGCTAAACTTGACTTAAAATCCACTGTGATTTAAACTGATTTACCTGGAGTCGAATTCTTTTTATGGGCATATATTAGTGCCAATAGAGAACAAAGGGAAACATCTGGTTTGTCTTTAAGTGGTTCAAGTTCCCTAATTGCCTCTGGAATTTGATCTAAGGAAAGGAAACAAACGTAGAAATGTGTTACTATTCATCTATAGAGTTTCATGCGCATGTCTAAATTGTAAAAACATTTCAAAAGCAAACTTTACCTTCCATCAATATTCCAAAGGCCCGGAAAAATGTAAACACTGGGTCGTTCCCATATCTTTTCAAACCTTCATTTGCGGTAATTTGAATATGATGATAATACCTTTCCTGGCAATAATAATTGATTAAAGCCTGAAAGAAACATGTCAACAAAGTAAATAAACAAAAGTTTGTTTGATAAAAGATAAACATAACATAGGAACTATCAACGATTCAAAATGGTGTACAAAATTTACCTGGTGATACAATAAACATATTAGTAAAAAACGACAATAGATAAAACTTGGGGCCAGTATTTTCTCAGAATATTAAGAGCAACAAAGATATTGCCCCAATACTTTTTGAAGCATGGGTTTTCCTTAGATTCAATCCTTTAGGTGGTAAAGGATTTTGCGACAGAGTTCGTCTCATCTGTCGTGGCAGAGTATGACCCCAGGAGAGTAAACCTACTGTTCAGCCATACAGGATACCCAGTGTTTCCAAGCTCATCCTATGGTATTTCAAGGTAATCTGCATCAATGCGAAGTTCCTCTAGCCCTTGCCTTTGCGACTGCAATGGGACTCACTAGCCTGGCATCACACCTGAAAAGTTTATTCAGACAGATTCACTTTTGAGCTTGTTAGTGATTTTAGTTGATGCCCTTAGGATAAAGAATTTTTATTTATCTAGTTTTGTATAGCTTGTACTTGACACAAAGGTATTCGAGTGCTTTACAGAGTTGGCACAGCAGCAATTACATGAGTTACATATGGATTCAATATAAATACATGGTAAAAGTATGTAGAAGACGTATATGATAGACATTAGGATATATGGACAATATAGTCTTGAGGTAGTTCCAGTATATATAGCATTACACAGTTGGCACAGCAGCAATTACATAAGTTAGCTGTGGAGTAAATGAGAACAAAGTGTATAAAACGGAGGATAGCTGGACGATCTTCTAGTTATGAGGTAGCTACCTTTGGGTGTTGCGAAGGTGGGGAGAGTATAGGCACAGTTCCTCCCCCACCCCTCCCCCCGAGGTAGTAATGCTCATATTTTTAGATATTGTTTGGGTGGGAGCAACAGACAAGTCCGATGATTTAACGGAGGAGGATTTAGATATCGGTTGAGGAGCAGTTGAATTTTCTTACTGACGTGGGGGAATGATTGTTTGTCACACAAATCCTGTGGCAGCGAGTTCCAGATTCTAGGAGCATTCTCGGAGAAGAAGCGGGAGCGAGATTTTTCCTTCCTAAATTGGAGGGGAATGAAGAGCTTCGAAAAGGTCTCTTTTGACCAGCCGTTTCAAGTTTATTTGCTAGGTGGACTGATTTTTCCATGCAGAGAGCTTTGTGAGCTACGCAAACAGTCTTGAGTATAGATCTTGCCTCTATTGGCAGCCAGTTGAGTTTCTTGAGCGCGAGGGTGATGTGGTCGAAGCCACTCTCCCCGGACAGTAGTCTAGCCGCAGCGTGGAGTGTACCTTTCAAAGGGGCTAGTTGTATATTTGGGGCGCCCGTGATTGTTGCTTTACCGTAGTCCAGCTTGGAGAGGACCAAGGATACAGTTTTTAGGTCTCCAATGGGGATGAAGGACTTGACTTTTTTGTAAGGTGTTTCAACAAACAGAAGGCACCTTTAGCATATGCATTAATATGCTCCATCATGTTCAGGTGACTGTTGAGTCTGATCCCTAAAGATTTGACAGTGTTGGAGGTGGATAGTTTGCAGTTTAATGCAATGAGGTTGTTAAGCCAAATATCTACGGGAAAGGAGTTTTCTTTCAGTTGGAAGAAGAGGAGTTCGGTTTTGTTGGGGTTGAGCTTAAGGTGGTTGCTGGTCCACCAGGACTGAAACGTGGAGAGAGTGTTATTTAGTGTCTGTAACTGATGAGATTTTCATGTAGAGTTGGGTGTCATCTGCATAGAGATGATAGGCAATTCTGGTTTGTTTCATGATCATTGCAAAGGGTTCCATATAGAGGTTGAATAGGGCAGAAGGCAGGATTGACCTTTGAGGGACTCCTTGTGAGACTGGTGCTGCTTTTGAGGTAGAGTTTGTTAGCGCCTAAACTATTGGCCACATGGTATTTAGGACTAAACACCCCGACTTACACATTTTGACCTTTGGAAATCCAGATGGCGCTTGACCGGTAATATGGGCCTTTGCCCCCGTAGCACAAATGGAGCTGGAACAAAACAAGTCATGCATATATAAACAACTGCCAGGTCCCTAATATTCAGTCAATGATGAGAAGTTGAATACGTTTTCAAAACCTTTATTTATCTTAAAGGATTACTATGGTTTTGGCATCTTTATTCGGATTAGTCCAGTTTACAGAAATATTCAGTAAAAGGTTGACGAGTAACAGCACAAATCAATACATAGTGCTCCATAAAAGAAATTGTCAGTATCTAGCTAAATAGCCTAATCTACCCTACGCAGCGAAACCCATGAAGAGTACCTTTCAGAAAAGAGCAAGATTTCTGGAAACTCCGTCGAGTTACCTAAAGCTCCAGTAGCAACGGTCAAAAAAGCAGTGATATAGGAATGATCATTGAAGTAGCATTGATCAGAATAAAGGAAGAAGAATAAAGTCACCTTTAGCAATAGCTGTCGGTAACAAAGGGCAAGAATGGAAAGAGCGACTCTCCTGTAGCAGAGCCAGAAAGGGTCTCCTCCAACTTAGTCTCAGAGGTCAGAAAGCAGGATCTCCACTTTAACTCACTAGGAACACTCATTTATATAAAATCACACAGCTTGGTAGGTGTCCGATATCGCTCATCCACGGTGTCGTCAACATCCGTTGCTTCGTCTCCCGATTCCCACCATAAACATTCACGCAGGTATATAGTAAAATACTGTTGCCATATACTAGAAACATGGAGGAAAGTTCTCATGAGTACTTTCTTACCCAAGCTAAAAGCTGCGTTCAGTGTCTATTGTGAATAGTGAGATGCTCTTTAAACAATATATCAATGATGTTCTAGTAGAGCATGCATAAAGTATATCTAAAGTATTGTTCATTATAACAGTCTATTCATTATGAATTCACAGCAAAGTTAATTGTTATACAGATGATCAAATATGGTATGATGAATCTAAGGAAACATTTAAAAAAAGAAATATTCTTTATTGATTTTCAGCAAGTTATACAAGTGTTTTACTTTGCAATGATGATATGCATAGCATTTCAATAACAATTACTAGAACAGCTCTGGTGGGGTACCAGGCAGTATCATATACAATATCAGTATTAATATTTTAAATATTTTATGCCATGGACTCTAAAAATAAAATTACAATACACAACAAGTAAACTACTAACTGTTCAGAGTTATTCAATCTCGTCTGTCTTGCATTTGTGCTTGGATCTGGCCGTTGGTGATCAGGGGTAAGTAACAGTATGTGTCCATGAGTGGTATGAGGAGGGGGGAAATGCGTACGGGGGATACCTCACAACCCACGTAATTGTGTATATAATTTGGTCTAGGCCGTTACTGGGCGTAGATATAAGGACCTTGGGGACGCACTGTATATGTATCCATGAGGCAATATGGCATGCTGGGAGTGCAGGGTGAGGGCATGCTCTACGATGGACTTAGGTTTGTCGTAGACAGTTTAGTTTCTATGAACATCAAGTACTCTCGCCATTGTATAGGGTTAATTCGTGAAGGTGTACATGCTGTATTGATTGCTTGCGTTGCATGTTCTGCCATTAGTGCTCTGCGGAGGCGCACAAGCCATGACCGTGTGTTGGGGCCAGTTTGCGATCCCTAGGAAATAGCTCTTTTGCGTTTTGCCAGAGCCAAATCTAAAAATGTTTTGAGGTTCTTACGTAAGGCATTGCGCTTCATAAATGCGGGCCCTGAGCTGTTATTAGGATGTCTGCTGCCTCTGTTAATGTCGCTGCCACCTCGTTCCAATATGCCCGTATGTGAGGGAAAGGCCATACCATATGAGGAAACATTGCCTCTGAGGCTATGCACCTAGGGCACCCAACAACATAAGTAGGGTACATGTGTGCCAATCTACGTGTTGTTAAATTTGTGTGAATAATTAAATTGTGCATACTTCAGCTTGGCGTTCGTGGATATGATTTTAGGGTAACTAATGCATTGTGCCCATTGTTTATTGGTAATATTGATCGACGATGCAGAGTTCCAGTAAGTAAGCATTAGAGCCAATAGAGGCTTAAAGTCGGGTTTAAGAGAGTTATAAATTGCTGTTGCTGCATGTTTGCCCTGCCCATGTGTCAACAGAGTTTGCAATGGCTGAAATGTGGCAAGTTCAGCTTGGGTATTGCCCCATGTCTGGAGTAACTGTTGGGATAGCAACACGTGGAATAGGAACGTCCCTTGTGGAACCCCGAAGTAATCCACTAAACTTGCAAAGTCTTGTAGTTGCGAGACTACAAACAAGTCGCCCCAGATGTCCAACCCCACTGCTCTCCAGGACTCAAGCTCCGGACGCATATGACAGGTATATGAGCCCAGTAGGACGTCAAGTGGCAGATTGAGAGCATATGGTGTAGGATGACTTCTGGTTAATACATATTTTGACCAGCTGCATCTTGCTGCCAACATTAGTATATTTTACCTTGTTTTTTCTGCGCCCAAGTGGCCAGCTCGGTGAGATTACTACTCGTGAGCCACCTCATTGGCCACTGGAATTGTGCTGCAGAGTAATAATGTTCATAGTTTGGTGCCCTCAAGCCGCCGTCAGAAAGTGGCAGATACAATTTACGGAGTGCCAACCTAGACCTTGAACCCCGCCCAAATCAGGGAGACAAGGAGCGATTCCAGGTCTTTAAATAAACTTTGCAGCAGTCTATGAAGAAGAGTGGAGAAAAAGTACAAGAGCCGGGGGAGTAGAAGCATTTTAGAGATGGCAACCAGTCCTATAGGGGACAAGGGTAAACTCAGCCAAAATGGAAGGGCTGCGTGTGCCCTAGTGATTACTCTGCCTAGGTTACCGTCTATTATAGCTGTACAAGAGTGGTAGACTTGAACTCCCAAATATTTGAAAGTGTCAAACGGCCATTCCAATGGAGCGCGATGCATGGCTTGTCTCTGGTCCATTGAAAGCGGTTTCATTGGAAACACTGCTGACTTGGGCCGGTTAACCCATAGGCCCGAGACCCGGGCATGGTCGTCCAGGTCAATTAATTCTTGCAGGGTGGTCATCTGGCCACGTAGTCAAATTAACGTATTGTCTGCATACAGAGACACAATGTGCCACTGCTTGTCCACATATAAACCCCAACCAAGAGCGCGTTGGCGCAACTTACATGCCAAGGGCTCAATGGCCAATGCAAATAAAGTGGGCAAGAGAGGGCAGTCCTGCCTTGTGCTGCGCTCTATCACAAACGACGGGGAGATGATGCGACCAGTCTTTTACCGTAGCCTGTGGTTTTGTATATAATATACATACCCATCTCAGAAAGTTAGGGCCCATGCTGAAACCAGACAACACAGCTAGTAAATATTTCCAACTCAAGGTATTGAATGCCTTGTCAATGTCTAAAAATGCTATCCAAGGTGTACCAAGTTCTGTACGGGCCCAGTAGGAGTTTCAAAAGGCGGCGCAAGTTCAGCCCGGTGTTTCTTCCCGGGATAAAACCGTTCTGGTCTTCATGTATCAGTATGGGCATTGCTTCTATTAGCCTATTTGCTAATAATTGACCTAATATCAAAACCAGTGCCCCCTCTCGCAGGGAGGGCGGGAGTTCTCACCTTTCAAATGCTTCTTCGTACATAGTGGTTAGGAGAGGAGTAAGTTGTTCGGAGTAAGCTGAATAAAATTCCGACAGCCAATCATCCGCCCTCGGGGTTTTACCTGTTGCCAATTGTTTGATCGCTTCAGAGATGTGATCTGCAGTGATGGAGTCTTCAAGCAAGTCGTACTGAGGTTGTGTTACTTGCGGGAGTTGGACCTGTGATAAGGACTGCTGAATAAGACGGAGATAGCCAGTGTCACGGGCTTTGTAAAGGGGTATAATAATCATGGAAGGAGTCATTATTCGCTTCCTGGATATTCACTAAGCGGCCCTATATCGCCGTGATAGGGGGTTGTGAAGTGTCAGATTTTAATAGCCTTGCTAGCATTCTGCCAGCTTTTTCCCCCTTCGGTGTGCCGTCGGGCAAGGTATTGTTTGTAGTCCAGCGCACAAAGATTGTCTAATGTCTCTTTGCATGCCAGGAGAGGCTCCGGAAAAAAGGGGCATATTTGGAGGTCTGTGGGGAAGAGCAGCTCGCATCTTTGTATTTCCAACTCATGTTTCTGGAGATCTGTCGTGAGCGACATATGTGAGCCATAAGCTGTCTAAATGCCATGTCCACAAAGAAAAGACTTAAATGTGCCCCATTCCACGCCCACATTTGAGGCAGTGGCAGTATTAATTTGGAAATATGAGGTAACAAATTGTAATAGGGAGGCGTGGAACGCCGCATCATTGAGTGCTACAAGAGGAAGAAGCCAAGTCAGTATCCTGGCCCTCTGAGTTCCCCACGAAAGATGCAGCTGCAGTGGACTATGATCTGAGATTGCGTGCGCCAAGTATTCCGCATGCAAAACTCTGGGCAAGGCATTGGCTGAGCAATATATTGCATCTATCCTTGTGTGGAGGTCATGGATTGTGGACTAGTGTGAAGAAGTCCACGCGGGATGCTTCCTACGCCAAACTTCATGTAGTTGCATATGAACAGTCCAATCCTTCATATGTTGTGTTAGTTTAATGGATTGTGCCCCCGGAAGCGGAGGGCGCAAGCGGTCAAGGGTAATGTCATGCACGCAATTGTAATCTCCGCCCCAGAATGTTGGTGCTGTGGGGTCAGTTAGTAAAGACTGTGTGATTGTCTGTATAAAAGTAGCTTGTCCTGAGTTTGGGGCATATAGGGAAACCAGTGTTAGTGGGAAGCCGTCTAGGAGATCTTCTAGAATTATGCAACGTCCTTGAGTGTCAGTCTGGGTGTGAAGTATCTTCAAAGGGGTGCCAGGTGCCACCCTTATGAGGGTGCCCCGGGCATATCCCAAGTATGTGGTACCTATGACTGTGCCCCTCCAACGTTTACCGAGGGACGTGAGGGTTTGTGTAGTAAGATGTGTTTCTTGTATTAATGCAAATGAGATCTTGTGGCTGCGTAAATATTGGTAGACATTGTGGCATTTAGCACAAACTGCCAATCCTCGTACATTCCACGTCAATAAGATAGTCATTGCGTACTATCTAATGATCAATAAATAAGAGCGGGGGTGCAGATGTGTGTCCAGTACATCGCCATCGCCCGCTAATTTCCCCATCCAATCCCCACCCCCGACCACTGTAGCAACCAAAATGACAGCCATCCTGCACATTATGCATGACATAGGGAGACAGGCATTGGCATAGCCAATAGGTCTCGCCTTTGGGACCTTATAAGTGTTTAGCCATGCAACAGTTGCATAACTAAATACTTATAAGGTCCCAAAAGCGAGACCTATTGGCTATGCAAAGCGGCCGTGCAGCCGCGAAAGTGAAAGTGATCGCAATCGCGATCAAACATCAAAGCGGCCGCGAAAGTGAAAGTAATCACGGTAAAGCGCGGCGCGCGCGCCTGAGCACATGCACTGTAGCTCTAGGCTGGCCTGGTAGCACTTTTTGGAGCCCTCTCAATAAGTCTCGCCAGACCAGCGCATGCGCTGGGTCAGGCGAGACCTAAAAAACAGATCAAAGCGAATAATAAAAATACCCAACACCCCACCCCAGGCAATTAGCCATCTGCACTAAAATGGCATTAATCCAAATAAGAAACAACAGCAAAAGGAATAAGAAAATTAATGTTCAATGATATCTTAAGCCAGGAATAGAGTGTAAAGAAGCAGAGAGAAAAAGAAAATAAGAAAATATAGAGATGCTATATCAGCCACTTATCGCTCTTTGGGGGAGCAGCAGTTCTGTACATAGTTTGCGAGTCGGCCGCCATGTACAGTTCAAGCCTGTAGTGTTCTTTAGTTTCAATATGCGGTAGAGAGAAAGAGAGGTGCGTCGGCCCCTATGTTGATGAGGGACACAGAGTGTTCCGCTGCTGCCTTTCAAGTTTCCATCCAAGGAATCATCCGAGTTCCTTTGCAGTATGTGGGGTGACCACCGGTCCTCCCCCCAGCAATGCTGCATGTTGTGAGTCAGTTAGAGGCAATGCTTGATCCAATGCCGTATCCGTGTCTGATTCGGATCTTGGAGGAGACATGGGGCCGCCAATGTGTTCCACCATCTTTCTGGCTTGTTCTCGTTCTTTAGCTAGCTGGGCCTTCGTTGGAAGCTATGAGCTGTTCTTGCCATGACCCCTATGTGTACCTACCAGTTTCCTTGCCCGACGAGGGACAACTGAGGTGGTAGGCGGGCATGTGTGAGTCCATGCGAATCTATCCAGGACCAGACCTCTTCAGGAGTAGAGCAGAAGATGCTGCTGTCCTTGTATCAAATACGTAGCTTGGCAAGATATTGCAGCGAATATTGTATTTCATTGTCCCGAAGGCATTTCTTAACTTCCACATAGGAGGATCTACGGCGCTGCACTGACCGAATGTAATCTGGATAAATGTGTACCGTGGCATTCTCAATTTGCCATGGGCCGCGGGCTCTGGTTACCTGGAGGTGTGGTCTCTATCGCGGTAACTAAAACAGTCTTGCTACCACTGGCCTGGGAGGATTGCCCAGGTGTGGGGGACCTCCCGGCACCCTATGCTCCCTTTCGACTGAAAAGTATTTTGAGTACTTGCCCTTAAGGAGGAGGTACGTGGAGAACCAAGACTCCAAGTATAGCTCCATGTTGTGGCCTTCTGCCCGTTCCGGTAGACCCACTATGCGGATATTATTTCTGCGGGACCTACCTTCCTGGTCCTCCACAGCGCACTTCAAGTATTCCACCTCCTGTTGGAGGGATTTGATCAGATCTGTTGCCGTGGATACTGTGAGGCGCAAGGATGCTAGTGTAGATTCGGAGTCCTCCATTCCATCTTTCAATTTTTTATGGTCTTCCCTTAGAAACCCCATTTCTAAGCAAAGCGAGTCGATCTTAGGGCCCAGTGTAGTTTTGATATCCAGTATCGCTGCCATTAATTAATCAAACCAGTGTGAATGATTGGTATGATCAACGGAGTTCGAGGCCACAGGCTGCTCGGTCTCTACCACCCCAGAAGCCGGAGTCATTATTATGGGTGGCTGGGGCTGCATCTTGTCAGTTCTGGGTCTCCCCATCTCGTTGTCCGGACATGTGGCGCTGTGTAACAGAATAGCCTGTCAACGGTGACTCCTTGAGGGGAGATTGGGGTGTCGCACCAGTCATTAGTAGACTGCGATCTATTAGGGTGGGTATCGTGACATGGCCAGATTGAGTGCAAGGTGTAGGTGCGTACAGTCGGATAGATTGCCAGGCACATTTGTCCAATGGTCCGCCACTAGTGATGCTACAACGGTCCTTCGCTGTAGCATTAATGTAGCTATAATGCTGGGTCATCCACTAATAACACTGCACTGGAGTTGTGGGTGTAGGCCAATGTGGTGGGTATCCGAGAGGTAAAGTAATTGAGGTATGAGCCGCACACAGGGTCCGGTAAACAAGGGGGATCACAGCAGACTATAGGCAGTTCAAACAGGCTCAGCACCACTGCTCAACTCTCGTGTCCGTCCCAGCATTCACAAGGCCAAGAGAGTCTGTCACCCCTCCAGCCCTTTGTCCAGGGCCTGCAAGGAGGTAGAGTATTAATTGCCAGGGCTTTACAAGCTTTGCGGCCAGCTTTGAGGTCAGACCGGAAGGATAACTTGCCGCCTGCTCCCAGCGCCTCACGGGTAGATACAACAGAGGTGTTCCAGTCTTGTAGGCCCAGCAGAAACAGGCAGGCTATGCGGTTCCAGAATATGGATTTGCCCAGGAGTATGCGCATGTCAGTCGCAACAAGCACTCACCTTCATGGAACACGCGTTGAGGCCACCAGTCCTGAGCTCACTGGCCCGGAGCACGTAAACGCAGACACCACGTCCTGTCAGACTCCTAGTGGGGAGCGCCGCACCGCTGCATGAACACCATCCCCCGGCGCCCCACAGGCAACGATAGAGGCAGGCCTCGGGAACCCCCATCCAGGCTGGGTCGGGCGAGTAGTGTGATCCCCTCTCCATAGGCTTGTCACCAACAGTGTATTCGCCTGACATCGAGCTCACCCCCGTGGAGGACAATGCACTCAGTGTTTGCCAATTTCAAATGCGTCTGGCCGGGCCATCATCACTTGAGTCCCGTGGTTTCACGCCGATTTGATGCCAATCACTGGTGACGGCCCCCGTTGCAGCCAGATTTTGGCGTCGAGGGTCGGCGCGACATCCAGAAGTGCACCACGGTGTACAGTGCTACTTATTGGAGGCAGATGCAGGAGCTATTTAGGATTTTGTGGCGGGCCTGATGCAGGGCTTAGCGCCGCACGTCTGAACTCGCCACCATCTTCGAAGCCAAGGAAACTTAAGCTTTAAGTCAGCACAGTATTTAGCAAGATGATAGGCCAAATGTCCTAAATAAACGTCTGTATAGCTATGAGCCAGAGTTAAAAGAAAAAGGCATGAACTCAATTGAAGTGGCACATTTACGAATGATAGCTAGAACAAAAAACAATTCTTGTTATTTTCATATACATTTAAGCAAGCACATTTGTCCTGTGTTATTTTTCTATGTGAAAACATTCTTTTATCAAAGCTGAAATGTATTCTAACGAGATTCTTTTATACTTTCAAATAAGCACATTTTTCCTACATGTTATCTGTCTATGTTAAACTTTTCTTCAACGGTCCAAATGCATTGTAATGTGCAATTCATATATGGTCTGCAAGTCTAAATTTATTTTTAATAATTAATTCCTTACCAGTGGTATAGTTTGATTAGCTAGGAGCATTGGTTCAGGAAAGAAGCAAACCACTGAAGGATCGTTCCCTTGATGCCTGAACACTGTGAGAAGGCATTTAGGAGGATGTCATGGTTAACAGTATCAAAGGCAGCCGAGAGGTCCAGAAGGACTAGGAGGCAGGCCAGACCATCATCCAGAGTTCTGTGTAGGTCGTCTGTACGGCAGCCTTTCCTGAACCCAGATTAGGTGGTGTTGTGTGGGTTGTATTTTTTAATGTGGTTGTCGAGTTGTGCGAGCCCACATTTTTCAATGGTTTTGAAAAGGAGAGGGAAGTTAGTAATAGGTCTGTAATTATTAAGGTCGCTCTGGTTGGCATCTGTTTTTTTGATTCAGGGTGTGACCTTATAGTTAGTTCAACTCTCTCAGTTTGCAGCTCTTCTCTAACCCTCTAGTCTCACCACAATGTCCAGGGAGAAGCTAGCAGATTACTTCATAAAGACAAGGTTTATAAAAAGGTACCAAAATGTTACATGCATATTCCATAAAAAGTCCTGCTTTAGCAGAGATGGACAGAGAAATTATCCAGGAGACACACAATGTAGACATGCCCTCCTCCACTACACTTTGAATTAATTTGTAATGGTATTTTACATGCTGGCCTTCAGGTCTTGTTCGAAGGTTGTGAAGGCAGGCGCAGGTCAATCGCACGTACATGGAAATGGTGGGAAATTAACATTTCTCTCCAGGATAATAAATAGGCATCATGGGGCAAGGGCAACTGGCCACATATATACAGGGGTCAATTTCAGACGTGAACAGTTAATAAAAAGAAAAACATTCTCAGGTAAATAATATAAGCCTGGCATGCGCCAAGCTACACTTACTAGACGACTGTGCTTTTAAAGTGGTAAAAGGACTGCTGTAGATAACGAAGCACATGAGGGCTAGGGCAAAATAGGATCATTATGTAAAAAATGTGCATGCAAAAAAGAAAAGGAAGGACACACGTAGTGGCCTGAGTGGATCAACTACAAGTTCCCAGTTCCCATCCTTGACATGGTGGAAGCTCTACTCACCCACCTTTGTTATCTTTCCATCAAAGTGGGAAATCTATGAGATAACATCTTCATTGACATGTATATGGAGAAGATATGAGTAATCTCAGAGGTTGTGTGCTCTGTTTTTATCTGAATGAGCCACTTAAGGGGAGTTTTTTCTTTAGACAGTAAAATTACTGCCAAATAAACTGGGCCTCAAATTGATCGAATAAATTATAGCATACTATTTTAGTTCAACTGTCGCTCACTTTTGTTCCTTTACCAAACATTTCGTATTGAAAAATCTCCAAAGTTTTCTTCTCAGTCATCTATAAGTTCAGCTAGAAGAGCTCAAGTGTCACGGTCTAAGACATGCATTTGAACATACATTTTCTGCTGCAACCTGGATTCTTTTGCAGAAGGATTGAACAGGGACTCATCCCATCAATAACTAAATAGGTGTTCAGTGTGTTGTTCAACTAATAAAGCAGTGGATCAGCTAGACAAATTAACCTTGCTCTGGCTGGACCTTACTGGCCTTGACCATTTGGTTGGTTCGCTGAAACATTTTTAAAAAGTTACCTTTTCTGGAAAGTACAAGGTGGTGGCCCTGACGGAGCTAAGGAAAAGCAACAAGGTCATTCCTGATATGGAAAGTAAAGCTAATGCCATCCTGGACACAATTAAATATTTGGATAGTAGCGGGGGTCTCTTTAACCCAGAAATCATCAGCTTAAATTGAAAGTGGTTGTCACCTGTGGGAAATGTTGACATCTAAGTAAGTTGGAAGCCGCCAACTCATCCCTAAGATCTGGCGCGACTAATCTGCCTTTGTGAGTACATAGTACTATGTAATTCATAGAACATTTCAGATTCCTGCTACAACCATTAGGAATTCACTGGACCAAGCACAACATTTCATTTCCTCACTGGTCCAATATATTAGATATTCAATTGCTGATAATATTTCATATGCAACACCTTATCTGACATCAAAACTTTGTTTTTTCCACACACGTCAGTGGCATACACATACACACACACACAAACTTATCAGTACTGGGGTCAGTCAGAAAAGACCAGAGATCTGCTTCAGTCAATGCCAAGAGTCTCTCTGCTTGTTGTGATGTCAGTCTGGAAGACAGATGCATACAATCCACTAAACCATAGCTGGCTCAGTGAGATGAACTTCACTTATAAAACAGGCAGTGATCTGAAGATCACAAGTTACAATCCCAGTAGTGTAGACGAGTTTTCTATCCTTCGCTTGTTATTAAAACGAGCGCCATTAATTTGGGTAATAACACCTATAACTTACAATGAGTGGCTTGTCAGATAAAGTAGATCTAACGCCCAAAAGTGACAAAAGTGCGTGCATATGCATACCAAAGAAGATCATAACCCTGAAAGCATCACTCTTGAGTACCAAAACTGTTCTCACAAATGTAATGCGCCTTAACCATGATATGGGAAATGGCTTATAGCACAATTTACTCAGCAAGCTAAAAAATGGAAATTGCAATTTTCCATAAATGTTTTTCTGTTCTTTGCTTAGTGTTATTGAAACAGATAATAAAACATGAATTTAAAACGTATTACAACAGGAATTAATTATTCAAAGCCATAACAAATGGACAACGAAAATATACAGTACAACGTATTAATACGGCTACATTCATTAATTCCAATTGCTGGGCAATATGCCTAGTCATAATCTTACATAATGAGTGATTTTCTGTAGCATTAGACAAACATTTCGTACTTTAGGTCTGCCGCTAGAGGCGAAGCTCCTGGCACAAGTTAATGTTTTCAGTATTTGCATGAGTGACTGCCTATTTACCAGCATGTTTTTGTTTCATGCCCTCATTAGACTACATTAAAATGTATAAAATCGAAATGCGGAAATAGAACCTCAAAAAAAGAATTTTAAGAAGACAGCTTTTCTGGGTTAACAAATATAAATCGGGTGTAAATTATGCAAACGTACCGCATATATATGTCTGTTATCATGAAATAAATCTCACAGTACACATACTTTTAGTTAGAACACTTAAAAGCCTCTCCCAGATTAATAGTGCTACTCAAATTAATTAACTCGTCAATGTCCTTGCAGGAACAGTGAGGGGCAACATTTAAATAGGACTAGATGATAAATGAAATTGGATGTTGTCTCAAACGAATGTCATGCTGCATCCATCATTTCTTCGTGCCCTATTTCACAAGCAGAATGAGCATTTTCTCCAATGTCTCTAAAAAAATATTTGGCTACAGATATGCCTGTAAGTGTCACCATTCCTTACTGCTGAAGTAAAAAAATAAATATATAATAATTAAAAAGATGATCAGTGTATAGACCCATTTTAAAGCGAACGGTCATATGAATTTTCAGTGTTACGTACTGAACTTGATTATTAAGATCGGGAGCCTGGCGTGTGATATTTGCTGTGTCAAAAGGTGAAGGAAGGAATGCTTGCGAACAGTCTCTCACCACTGATCTATCATTTTTTGACCACTGTGCCGCCCTCGACGGATGCTTATGTAAATCGTTGGACTTGTCCAACCCTAAAAGCAAGGTGTGGCTCTCTCCAGAAGTGACCACAAGCAACCCTTCACAGGTTTCAGGCTTGTTATGCCCTATCAGTGAGGTATCGCTCCCGTGGTCTGAGGTAAAATGAGAATGGCACTTTTTGCAAGCGATGTCTGAAGATGTCTGATCCAAAAACTAGCAGCTTTTAAAGGGGGATGACCAAAACAAACCAATGGCTCAAGGTCTGGCGTTAGCCAAGACCGCTTTATTTTCACTAAAACTGAATGCATAACATACTTATACTGGCATTTTCAGAGAGCCCTCTTTACCATTATTCTGCTGTGTAGAATTTTTCCGCGGTCCCCTACCGCATGTGGCACTTCAGCCATTGACTAACGTCACCTGAAGTGACAACATTCTACTTTTTAACAAGGAGCACATCTGCACAGAATGTAGTTGCCTTCAGAGACGGGGCATACTGGCAGCTCCCTCAATAAAATTATACAAAAAAACATAACGAAACAAACACTGACAGTCAAAAGCTGGCGACCACGCCAGACCAACAAGCTTTGCCAAAGCTTGTTTGTGTAGGTAAGTGCTCTGGTAGACAGCTAAAGTGGTCTCCAGCCACACCTAAAAGGGGGTTTAGAAGCATTTATTTTTTGTTAGGGATCTCTCTATATATATACATCTTATCAGCAGAATTACTGACGGATTTACTTTTTAGGTGATATCAAGAGGATGGTTATAAACCTAGAGAGCAGTCTATGGGTTATCCTAGAAAGACAAATTAAAAGAATGCAGAAGATTTAATGCCTCTGTCATCTGAGCCTCTCTGTATCAAATCAACAAGGAAAGGTGGATAAGTCTGCAGGTTACTCTTCATCACTTGGGCCATAAAATCAGCTCATCGCTAATTACTTTCTTGCTCTTAATGTTGGATACTTGGCCCGATCCTTAATTCCATACTCTTAACCCTATACTTAAATCCTAAAATGCTAACTCTTAACCTCCAAACCTAATGCCCCCCACCAAACCCTCAGCCCTGTATCCGATACCCCACACTCTTAACACTTTAATATATTTATATATTTAGGAATACTCACTTATAGAAGTGTTCTTTTTCCAAAGTGTTTATATACATAATTAAGGCGCGTTATTTCTTCTTTATTTTAAAGTAATGGTTGCACAGTTATCCCCATGTCCCTTAGAAAGCCAATTCATAGAATACAGTTTTACTAAATAGATAACGTTAACATTAACCCTTTAACAGGTTTTATGAAACAGACATATAATCCTTGATGAATACAAGAATGATATTATGCATTTGGATATGATCTTGCTATTTTCGGTCTTTCAGACAAACAAACTAATCTTCAAGTCCGCCACTAAAAATGAACCAACAGTGATCATTTGCACCTATCAAAAAAACAAGGTGTGCAAAACTGGTCATCAAAAATCTAATTTCTAAATTGTAGTTGCTGATGTGACAGTCATCACAAATAAATCATGTTTCCTAAAACATGATTCTTTTTAAGACAAAGACAGCATGTATAGCTTTACTTTCTACAGTTTCTGAAAGTCCTATTTTGTGAGGCTCACATATGCGGACATCCAATACTGCATTCTAGAGTGAACCACAATTTGAATCAATAATTTACAATGCTAGCTAGCATGTATGGGGAAATTGTAGATGTTCCACAGCTTGGTGGGCAGAAAATCTGGATTTTTTAAAAGGCCTAAAACCAGATCTTTGATTCGCGGAAGCCATAATCTGGCAATCCACAGACATCTCTCTCATAACAGGAAACCAAACCTGGGATATCACTACCACTACCTCCCAGCTCCTGCGAACCTGAACAAATAATATCAGCAACATGACAAAAGGAGGCAAAGCATACAGCGCTAATCACCTCCAATCTTGCAAGTACAATTCCACTCCAAATGCTTCTGGGTCTGGTCTACAACCAAAGAACTTATCCAATGAACAGTTCAACTTATTCACAAACGAATCTACCCAGAAATGACCCTCACTCAACTTCTAATCGCTCAAATCCCTGAAGTTCTTCCAAACCCAATCTGCAACACCATTGCTTAACCCAGGTATATGTTCCACCATAAATGTAATACCTTTGCTCAAACGAGAAGTCCAAAAAACCTTTGCTGGATTCGCTAAACCTTTCTACCGCAGTTTGTTCTCCTACCTCACCACCAACAAATTGTCCATACAAAGCATCACTGAACTCTTCACCTTGTCCTGAGTGAAACAATGCACTGCAAATAAATCAGCTGACAACTCTAAACAATTAATATGCAAGCTCCTCTTTTGATCCGTCTAACGGCCGCCTGCAGATAATCTCCCACATCTCGCTCCCCATCCTTCCAAACTTACATCTGATTCTATTACTAAATGCAGTTCCTCTCCAAAACCTGCCTTCCCATTCCATGCATCCACATTTATCAACCACAATTTCAATTCCTCCTTCGACTCCTGAGACAAATTTATCTTCTCGAAATACAACCAATTTTTCCTTAAATACCTTATCTTCCATCTCTGTAATGCCTGATAATTAAGGGGCCCTTGAAAGATTGCCTTAATAGCTGATGACAGTGCAGTAGACCCATATCTCTTGTCAACATTCTCAACAACGGCTCTTTGTTTCTCAGAAACCTCCTCAACTCCTTCCTCAATTTTTCCTTGGCAGCCATAACTCTGTACGCACAGTACCAACTACAAAACCAAAAAATTGAGTCTACTGACTGGGCATTAAACAAGTCTTTTTCTTGATGACCACAAAACCTAGAAATCATAGCAAATCCACTGCCAGATCTGTGTGTTGTAAGACAACCTACTTCTCTAGAGCCATCACCAAAATATCATCTAAATAGATGACCAACCTTACTTCCCTGGGCCGTAACCAAGAGATCACTGGCTGAAGTACCTTCGCAAAACACCACAGGGCAGAAGAGAGCCCGAAAGGAAGGCATGTGAACTTCCAAAAATTCCCTATCTATCTGAACTGAAGGCAATCCGGGTGATGTTCCTAGATAGGAACAATCACAGATGTGTCCTTTAAATCTAACGTGTCAACCAATCGCCTTTCCTCAATATATCCCTGAAGGAATGGATACTCTCCATCCTCAAATGAGGATATACCACCCATTTGTTCAACTCTTTCGTTTATTACTAGTTACATACACTTGTACTTCTTTTTTTACTAAGAAAATATTGCTTACAAATCTAAGGGATCCGTTTTTCCCCTCCACTAGTGCTCCTTTTGCAACAAATTCTTCCACTTCTTTGCTTACCAAAATCCTATCCTTTTCCATTAAATTTGTCGAGTGGCATTCTCTTCTGAACTGGTAGAACTATAAACTCCATCTTGAAATCTCCTACCATCTTTAATACTCCAGGATTATGAGTTATATTTCTCTAAATGCCATAAAAGTGGGCTAGTCTGCCAAACTTTTGAGGGATACCTAAAAGGTCTTGATCTACACTGTGGAAGATCCTCGATGACATCTATCTCTCAGTGTACATTTTCTTTGTGCTCTTTGTGAAAAAAAGACCCTGGGGCATTACCAATCCAAAAGTGCTAAATCCAAAGGGTCTAAACCCTCTTTGCATTAAGCGTCTAAATACACTTGGTCAAGGAATCAACTCCACATTCTCCCGGCCCTACCAAAAACCCGGTCTCCAAAAACCTTCTTGATATATTTTTGTGACTTTTGAATGTAACTGAAAGCACCTACAAAATTTGCCCAATCCAAAATTAAGCTGTCACCTAACAAACAGCCTGAGATGCTGCGTCTCCATCTTTAATAGCAACTTAGATAATTCTGGATCTATTTTCAACAAAATACTCTTCGTTCTCTTATGGGACAATGCTGTTTTAGCGTTTCCCCGAAAACAACAGGACTGTTTCACCCGCTGGTGCAACTCCTCAGGATGGACTGTGTCCTCAGTAATATCGACCTCCTCCACCATCTCAAATATCTTTGCTATGGGTCCTACAATATCAGGAAGATGATCTTGGCAGGACCTTAAACCCCTGCCCAAACCTTTCTGTGGATCTCTTCCACTTTTACCTATAAACGCCAAATCCTTAGCATCCAGTTCTGTTGTTAGGGCTATTTTATGTGGCAAAAATTGCCTTGGATATTCAGATCTCAATCTGGTCCTTGCCCTTTTACGTATCTCCCTGCAAAACCAGTGCGTCGCATGCGGAGCAACATGTGGGGATAGAGCCTATTCAGGCGATAAAAGGTGTTTAATTCAGAGTAGGTCAAACATCCCATCCCCAAAGAATACTTAAATTCGTCCTTCCCCTTAGAGGCCTTCTCTGCCTCAGCCAAAGGTCCCTTTTCTTTCATTTCCACCACATCACTATCTGAATCAATATTGGATGAACAAGATAAGTCAATCTTCGCCTCCTCTGAGGCTCCGACTCAGTACTCTTGGACACTTTTTCCAGGCCTTTAATCTACCCATCATCAGAGCCAGAAGCACTCTCAAGTGAATTCTTCAACTTTTGTCTGTCACAAATCTCACCTTTTGTGGTATCTCCGAACTGTATTTCCTCGTAATCCTTCCTACTCATCCACGACAAAATTCCCCTTCATTAGCATCCAAAATATTGTGAATAATGGCTCCATCACTTTCAGTCTTGTATCAGGCCACAAGCTTTCAAAGTTTCTATCTTTCATATCTGTGATGGTGCTCATAAATTTCCCTATGACAATATTCAAAAATATCAATTTTTTTCCTCAAATGTCTGCTCCTCATTCATATCCAACATCTCCCAATATGACTGAAAGCCCAAAATTGCAAATGACGTGCACTCTTTTCAGTTAGAAAAAATTACCAACTGCCATAGAAGAGCCCAGTATAGCGCTCTTAGTTCCCAAACTTCTAAATTGGCAGACTCTTGTGTGTGACATAATACGCCACCCTACTTTACAATCTTCCCTCTAATGGACATGCTGAGAACTAACACAGGCTTTCCCAGCGCATCCTCCTGCCATTGAGCATCCCGCAAAGTGGTCAAAGGTCATTTCCTCTAAACGAAAGAACGCGATCAACAATGCCATGATGCATACTCTGCTTGCGCTGCCCTCTTGCGTGCAGAAAAACCAAAACGATCCCCAAGTGCTCTCGTAATGAACCAGTCAAACACAAACAAGGCCTGCTGCAATGGTCTCCACATTATCAAACAGGGTATGAAGCAGTAAATGGAAAACAGCTCTTACTCAGCAGCACTTATTGACAATCCTATTAAAGTTAAAGACTATACCAATCTACATTCTGCCCTCCTACAGCAATGTTAGATTAGAATTATAAACACTCTTGTTAAACTAACCCAATTAATACTTCAATATTAAATATACAATCATACAACTTACTGTCTGAAGGCAATACCAGTCACAGAACTTCAAAAACAGACACATTTGTCTGTCTTGCATACCAAACCAACATAAGTACTTATCTTGGAAGCAGCAAAAACAATAGAAGTATGAGGACGGTGTTCTTGGTTTTTATAAAGTTTGAAATATTGGTTCAAGTTCCAATTTCTTTCTTTTGTTTCTGCTGTAAGTAGGAGCAATAAAGGATAGAATGTTAGCCTCCGTGACTGGACATAAAATGTTAGTTAGAAGATACGGATGATAGCTTGAAGCAGGGATATAGAATTAATATAGCCTGACGCCCGGGATATATTGTTTGGGGTCAAGGGCAACAAGTTTTCATGTGTATTTTGTCCATGGGACAAGTAGGCCCAACCCCCTACAGCACAAACCCTTTGGCTGCCAGTTTACAGTACCACATTATAAATCAGGGAAAGGCATTGCCTGTAGTTAAGATAATATTTGTGTCCATGTGTTAATGCTGTTCAAACTTGTATTTATGGTTCATTAATTCAAAGCCTTTATTATTAGGGTGAGCGCTCTAATTAAATTTTCTAAGCTCATACTGCACTACTAACAGTGGTTCCAGTATAAATATGTGTACACAAGTTTTCAATGTTTAGCAATATGAGGCTATGTATACTCCTCCCAGAATGCTCTCTGATTAGATGCAAATATTTGCAGAGCCTTGAAAGCAAGATTGCTGATTCTTTGCTTTCAAAATAAAATGTTCACAAAAAGATGCAAAAACATTTTGCTAAACTACTGTAACATTTTAGGTACCATTTCTTTGCAGCATCATTCAGTAAAATGTGTTAAAGTATGCTAGTATTTCCCAAAAATATTTATAAGGGAAGAAAATCAGTGTAACCAGTTTTAGTAATAATATGGGAAAAATAAACAAGTATTGGTAAAGCCATTGGGTCTGAAATTGTTGGAAAGCCTTTCAGTTTTGTCAATGTGTGACTTATTTTGGCATGGTTTTTCTAAAACCTCATTGGTGTGGGAGCTGCTGGACCATCACCATTATAACAAACATTGGCAAAAGCAAAAAACATGTTGGTCTCAAAAGCACATAATGCCACGGTGTTCCTGGCACTGAACAAAACGATTGTGTGTCAATATGCTCTTTGTGAAAGAACAGAATGTTGTCACTCAAAGTGTAACTAGCTGAGAGAGAGAGAGAGAAAGAGAAACAGAGAGAGAGAGAGAGAGAGAGAGAGAGAGAGAGAGAGAGAGAGAGAGAGAGAGAGAGAGAGAGAGAGAGAGAGAGAGAGAGAGAGAGAGAGAGAGAGAGAGAGAGAGAGAGAGAGAGAGAGAGAGAGAGAAAGAGAAGGAGAGTGAGAAAGAGAAAAAGAGAGATGGACAGAATTTTAATATACAAAAATGGTCATGGTTAACGCCAGACCTAAATAGCGGCCCAATTATTAAATAAAGTCTCAAAAGTGCACTCATGTCCTTGCATTAAGTGCAGGTATACGACTTGTGTGAATTCACAAGACTTTCCACAAGTAGGCCAAGAAATAGTACTCCTAAAAAGATTTGTGAACTGCATTTGAGCATGAGCAAATATCCAGGTGTAGATTTGCTCAAGTGAAAATCTGAGTGTTTGCAAGTTCACTTTCCCTCAAAGCACTTTTTTCCCCCAACCCTGAAAGAGGTTTTATGTCTGCCATTGTCCGGAGTAAATTTTCAACTTTTCTCAGTATGGGAAAATATTAGAGAAGAGTTGATTAAAACCCTTAAAACATGCAAGTTAGTAGCTTTGCACAGACTCCTAGGGGCATTCCAACCCTGGAACTGTTACCTACCATTATACCACTTCTTATACTGCTGTCCACTTACCTGCACTATAATCGTTGATTCACCGCGCTTTTGCGGGTCCTTTCCCTGCCACTCGGTACTTTGGCGGCCATATTGGGGGAGTGAAGGACGCCGAGCAGCACCATCTGATTGGACGGTGTAGCGTCACAAGGACGCTTGACCTCTTTTTAAGGAGGGTAAACCAGAGGGTCAGTCTTGCCAGTTGACCAACTGACCTGTTAAGAGTGGTCAGAGCGCGCTGCGCTTATTGCTGCTGTTCTGCCGTTTGTGAGGCGTTTTTTAAATTTCCCCGTTTTGTATTTATTTTTATTTCTGTTTATCTTTGCCCTTGTTCTTATACTGCTGTCCACTTACCTGCACTATAATCGTTGATTCACCGCGCTTTTGCGGGTCCTTTCCCTGCCACTCGGTACTTACTTTGGCGGCCATATTGGGGGAGTGAAGGACGCCGGGCGGCGCCATCTGATTGGACGGTGTAGCGTCACAAGGACGCTTGACCTCTTTTTAAGGAGGTCATGCAGACGCGCAGCGGATACGCCGGATCTCCGCCGGAGTCACGCCAGAATCCAGCCCGTCTGTGCCTAGACGGTCTTAGGGCCAGGTTCCCTGGCCAAAATGCCTGAAATAAGGATAACATACTCTCGTGAGGACATCTTGTCACTACGCCCCCTGAAAGTTACAACTTGTAAGTACATCCACAAAGGTCCTAAACTTTTCTCTGGCTGCAGGATTTGTCAGACGATCCAGTCAGCGAAGGGTAGGAGCGCCCTGTTCATGGCTCTGCTGAATTGTAGATCCCTCCCTAGCCATTCATTAGAAATTAAGTTTCTTAAACAAGATCTTGATTTAGATATTCTGTTTCTGACGGAAACTTGGATTACATCTTGTGCTTGGGTTGATATAGTTCGAGCCCTCCCCCCAGGCTTTCTAATATACCATTTGGACAGGCCTGTGGGGCGAGGGGGCGGCATTGCCATTATATATAGAGATACTTTTGTGTGTAGGGCTCAGCTCGGCGGGGTGCTAGACTGCAAGAGCTGTCAGTTCTCCCTACGGATCTCACCTACGGTGTCGGTGTCAGGGTTATTGGTCTATCGCCCTCCTGGTTGTGTGGGCAATTTCGCGAGTTCGCTGATGGAAACAGTCACGTTTTTGGCTTCTTCCACGGCCAATTTTATGGCGTTAAGAGACTTTAACCTCCATTTTAATGATCCGGCGGATCTAATAGCGGTAGACCTGCAGTGTGATCTTAAAGTCTATGAGCTGAGTCTAATTAACGCGGAAGCTACGCACAATAGGGGCCATTTGCTGGACCCCCTTTTTTCTAACATGCCCCATCTTAGGTCTTTGCCCCCTTATCCTCTCCCGTGGTCAGATCATTTCCTGGTTCCTTTTACTTGGCAAGTGGAACTAATGGCCACCCCCCTCCCTAAAGTTCATACTTTGGAGAGAGCCTGGTCTAGGCTATCGGTGGACAACTGGATTACTACTCTTGAAGGTACGTGTCCTTCTCCAGTTTCGGACCCGGTAATCGCAGACTCGAACCTTAATCAGTGGTTGACCAGCTCTCTTGATGTCATTCTCCCTAAAAAGAGAGTGCTAAAAAGGGAGAAGAGGATGGGTTCTGCCCCATGGTACACTCCTGAGTTGAGATCCCTTAGGAAGGGATGTAAGAAGCTGGAGAGGGCTTGGAGAAAGGAAGGGGTGGAAGCTAGGCGAGAGAAGTATCGCTCGGCAATCAGGGTGTATAAATCTGCTCTTCGTCGTGCTAAGGCTCAATTTTTTGAGGAGAGAATAAAAAGCTCCTCTAACTCCTCTAGAGAGACTTTTAGAGTGGTAAAGGAACTTCTTAAAGTTCCCGAGCCCCTGGTAACTCATGACAGCCCAGGTGAGAAATGCAAGGAGCTGGCGAACTATTTCAATATGAAAATAGAGAACATTCTAAATACCTTGCCTCAGGATGTCCAGAGAATAGACACGGGCAGTCAGTCGCGGGGAGTTCTTGTCCATTTGGACACCTTTGGGCTAGTCTCAGTGGATGAAGTCCTTAAGGAATTGGGCTGTTTGAAAAGTGGTTCCCCCAGGGATCCTGTCCCTATGAGATTCCTGAAACAGGTAGCAACCACTATTGCGGCTCCGGTTCGGACCTCATTAATGCATCCTTTGTCCAGGGCTTGGTGCCACTGAGCTGGAAGAGAGCAGTGGTAAAGGCTCTCCTGAAAAAGCCAAATCTAGATCCATCTGATTTGGCAAACTTCAGGCCTATCTCCTTGCTTCCTGGACTCGGTAAGATCGCTGAAAGGTTGGTGAACCGTCAGCTGTCACACTTTTTGGAGTCCAATGGCCTATTGCGAGACTCTCAAACTGGATTCCGGCCAGGTCAGGGCACCGATACCGCTCTTCTGGCAGTCGTTGAGGAAGCCAGGAGCATTTTGGATTCAGGAGGGTCAGTGGCTGTGATCCTCCTGGACCTTAGTGCGGCCTTCGACACGGTGAACCATCAAGTGTTGATCCGACGGCTGTCAGATATAGGGGTTGCAGGTGTGGCTCTGAAATGGCTTATGTTATTTCTCTGTGAACGGACGTACCAGGTTTGGGAAGGCAGTGAACGGTCGGTGTCTATCCCCCTCCAGTGTGGTGTGCCACAGGGCTCTTCCCTTAGCCCCACATTGTTTAATGTATATATGGCCCCGCTGGAGGATGTGGTAGCCCCATTTGGCATTAAAATCGTCAGCTATGCTGACGATACTCAGCTGGTGATCGCCTTATCCCAACTTGTTGATAACCCAGATTCGCTGTACTCCTGTATGTCCAAATTCCACACTTGGATGTGCGAATCAGCTTTAAAGTTGAATGGTTCAAAGACCGAATTAATATTGTTAGGACACAAAATTCCCTCTCTCCCTTCGACTATCTGGCCTAGCGGTTTGGGAGCTTTTCCGAGTCCTAAAAGGGAGATCAAAAGTCTGGGGATCTGGCTGGAACAAGATCTTTCTTTCAGGACCCAGGCGAAAAAAACGGCTGGAGTATGTTTCGGTCTTCTCCGTTCAGCTCGTAAAGTTCTCCCCCTGCTCCCTTGGACATCTAGGAAGCTACTTACTCAGGGGCTTATTGTATCTAGATTAGATTACAGTAATACTATTTTTTTAGGTGCCCCTGAAGCTACGTTTAATAAACTCCAGCGGGTTCAAAATGCTGCTGCAAGGCTGCTTATGAATACTCCAAGGATGCAGTCAGTTAAACCTGCATTGAAGGCCCTGCACTGGCTTCCGGTGCGGGAAAGGGTCAAATTCAAGGCTCTTTGCATTGCGCATAAAATTCTTCAGGGGAAGGGACCTCCTATCCTGGGGAATTTAGCTGTGCCTTATAAGGCTAATAGGGCCTTGTGTTCTGACCAGAAACTTCTGCTTCAAGTCCCCAGGGTGAAAAGGGCTCGGGCTGGTGGGCGAAGATTCTCGGTTAATATAGCCATTTTGTGGAACGGACTTCCTCTGAGTTTGCGCTCAGAGACTTGTATTTTGCGGTTCCATAAACTTCTTAAAACCTATCTTTTCCCTGCCTGACGCTGCTGATCTTGTCTGCTCTCTATGGTTGTCGCCCTGGACAAGCGCTGGGATGCCCTAGGGTAACTATGCGCTATACAAAACTCAGATTCATTCATTCATTCATTCATTCATTCATTACCTTCAGCCTCAGTATGTCGCTCTGTAAAAACTTGGCAATGGCTAGTATTCAAACCCTACTAAGGAAGGAGCCTTGGCATAATCTGAGAGGCTATTTTTGAGCTCTTATATATAATGAGATTGCTGCTATAATTTGTCGCCGCATTACAAGGCACAAAAGGGACAAGTGGATTTTGTTGCAGGATAAGTAGATTTATGAAGCACCCTGCCCCATGGACAAGTAGATATTTTATTAAATTCCACACTCCTGGTAAACATCTGCATCAGAGGGATAAATGATAGCTCAAATCAAAACAAGATTTCTAGGTTCTGTGGCACCAAAACGTAGTGGAAATGGTAACAAGATAAGGTGAGCAATTTTACATAGAAGCAGTATTCACATTACTGCTTAGAATTAAGAATTGAGTTTTACTGCTGTTAAGACAGGGACCACTTCAGTGCATCCAGCATTTTATTGCAATACTGTTGCTTGAAGTCTAATGCTGGATGGGGCACTTTCGCCAAGTGAAAACTGTAGCTCTGAGTCCTATTCATATAACTGACAGCTAATGCCCCTGTCTTTAATCAGTTGTGTGCATAAGTAGATTACAAAGGAGGGGTGATAAGGCTGAACCCTGTAGCACACCACATTCTCGACTTATTGATTATTAAGAGAATTTATCTAGTTCAACAGATTGAGTTTGCTCTTGTACTAAATAATTGAACCAAGCCCAGGCCTTACTCCAATATAATGAACCAGCCCGTTAAGTGCCAGATGTGCAGCTTATGGTCCTCTATAGCGAAGGTCGCGGAAAAGGCTTAGTAGTAACAGGGTTGGGGAGTAGCCCCAATCTCAAAGTTCAAGACCCTCCTCCCCGAGATCTATAATGGCCATTTGGGTGCCTCCAAAGGGACGGAAACTGGATAGCAAAAACATGTCGAAGTGCTGCTTACAAAATATACATTTGCATCTGATCCACCTCCTCAGCTTCTGTTATGTTTGCTACAAATGGAGTTGTTAGGTCTTTCCAAGCGTATGTTCAATAGCTAGAGGAGTAGCAGATTGAAGGAGGGATTTGTCAATGTAGGTGCCTCCCAAGGCACGACCCCTACCTTGAAAGGACCGAGAAGCAGACTTTTTCTGAGGAGAAGATCTGAAGGATCCACGGAAACCAAACCCGTTTACTCTTTTTTTTGTTTAAATCTCTTTATTGGAGTTTACAGTAATATAAACACAATAAACAACTCTTGTGGGGGGAGCTCATTACTTCCACATTCCACAATACTAGAGTTCCCCCAGACCACGCATAACTTATCACTGGGTAACCACGCAACTCCCAAATCGGCACCAATCCACTATCACAGGCACCAGCAACATTAGGGCATATAATCAAAAGAATCAGTCAGGGGGAACAGCTCGCTGGCAGTGACAGGCTTCAGGCATCCCACGGCACCTAAAACAAATCCAGGGAATATTCAATGGATAAACTACAGTGTCAGGTAGGTCTGGTGCAAGTAGTTAAAAAACATGTAGTGGAAGCGTGGGTTCCTGTATAACGCCTTCACATGCACTGTTGCACTAACCCATAGCTTATCACACAGGGCAGCACCCAGAGCAGCCGTCCAATTGACCCTGGCTGGCATCACCGACTTCCTGACATCCCCATGCGTAATACAAATCTGTAACTGAGGTCGTCGTCCGTGGTCCCTCAGCCCCTTTCCCCAACAACATGGCAAGCCCCAGCCAAATGGAGTTATACCTCAAGAAGCACCCCACTGATAGCCCATAGTCGTCCCCCAGAGCCTGAAACGACCTCAGTAGTCCCTCCTGACTTACATCCTAAGTGAGTACCAACTCTGCCTCTTTCCAGATACGGATAGCACTCTGGTGAATTAAATCCACTAACATCGGCAGCTGCCAACTCAATAACTGAGACACATACGGTGGGCGATTCACCCTGCCTCGAACATATTTGTGCCAACATTTACGTGCCACCTGCATCAGTCCGTTTTCTGGGTGTCCCGAGAGGACATTACGCCACAGCCAAATCTGGATCAGCTTGCCCAGCAGGCTGTGCTGAACACCTACATCTCAGAGAGCGGTGCCAACCCCAGACAGCGCATCAGACATTGCAACTGAGCCACAGGTCAGTAAGGTTCCTAATTAGGAGCCCATAGGCAGCCGCCCACTAAAGAAAGCTGTGTTTTCGGCAGTGCAGCCCTCTTCCTGCCTTGCCCCCAGATCAAATCCAACGGCAGCCCATTAGGGCCCCTGAAGAAGTGCTCCAGTACAAGCACAAGCAGCACTGAGATCAGATACAACAAGCGAGGCAAAAATCAGCCGTTTCGGAATTGCCACTCGGCCCATCATAGGTAAGGGCAACAACTGTCCAGCATCAACATGAGCAGTCCTAAGGAAGTAAATCAGAGCATCGTCTGTGTACAGCAACACTATGTGCCAGTAATCTGACGCATGTACTCCCCACGCCCTAGCGCGGAGTCACACCGCCAAAGACTCCATACCAAACTCAAAAATAAGCAGAAACAGCAGGCACGCCTGTCTAGTGCCTTGAAGTATGTCAACACTGTCCAAAATAAACATGCCAGTTTTATCGCATGCCGCCGGGTTACAGAATAAGTTCTGCACCCACCCTCCAAGCGCACCAGCCCCACATGCAGATAACACCAGCTGAGGTTGTTGAATGCCTTCTCTATATCTAGGAGCACCACTAGGCTATTCACAGGATCCCCTCACAAGACCCCATCATGTCTATCAGCTGAAAGATGTTCATACAGGTGTTGCGTTCCGGAATAAACCCATTCTGATACGGGTGGACCAATTTGCCTACAACTGGCAGCAGCCTGTTTGGCAACATCTTCCTCAAGATCTTAGAATAGAGGTTATGACCGCACATTTTGTGGGTCCCTGCCAATCAAGGCTTCCCTGAGGGCATGTGGAAGCATCCCCACCTTCAGTAGATGTGGGGTTAGTAACGTGTTGAACAAAGAATAATACTCTATCGGGAATCCATCTGTCCCTGGCGGTTTATTGTGTGCCATCTGGGAGATGGCCAAAAGTATCTCCTTCACCTGTATATGCTCCACCACCTGTATATGCTCCTCCACCTGTAGAGGCTCCTCCACCTGTAGAGGCTCCTCCACCTGTAGAGGCTCCTCCAACTCCACGTACTGGAGCGGGTCTAGACACAGGAGGGGGATCTTCTGCAAGAAGTCCCAAATGTGATCAGTAGTAGTAGCAGTGTTTCATACTGGTCACTGTACTATTTACTGAACACCGTGTTTAGGTCAGCTTGGGAGTAGCTCACCCCCCCCCCCCCCCCCACCTACAGAGTACAAATAGTCCCTACTGGAGAACAAGGTGTTTTCTAATGCAGTAGCCATGCTACAACTCTACCTGCCCTGTCTCCCTCACCATGCAAGTAGGTGGTGTACTTTATAGTCGAGCTTTGCGAGCTGGGCCATAAGCTCCCTATGTTGCTGCCTGAGCTCCCGAAGTGGCTGCACCCTATCCGCCGTGCATGTCATGGTCTCCCTCTCAAAATCTTGCTGCTTCCCCTCTGTGTTCAACAATTCCCTTTGCAAGGTCCCGCTCAACCCCCACGTCGTGGCAATACACTGACCTCGCATAACCACTTTGTGTCTCCCACTCCAACGTGCAAGATGCAGTGGAACCAGTGTTCTGTTGAGAATATGGCATCTCGTAACGGGGAGGAGGGGGCCTGTCGGGCCTCCAATCGCAGCCGCCATGTGGGGAATCACTGCTTGCTCTCGGCCCCACCATATCATCAACAGCAACAGGCAGTAATCGGAGACAGTGCGTGCCAAATAGTCAGTGGCCAATGCACGCCCACAAACTGGACCACTGCAAAGGAAAAGGTCTAGTTGTGTGTGTACGTCATGCACCGGGGAGTAAAACGAGTACTCCCTGGTGGACAGGTGTTGTAGCTGCCACACATCATATAACAGAATGTCATCCATCCTCCTCTAAAAGAGGCACATCACCTGGTGACACGCTGCCCCTTAGTGGGAAGAGCAGAGTGGTCCAGCACCGCATACGGAACAAAATCCTAATCCCTCGCCCAAACACGCCTAGGCATGCAGCAGAAGAGTGGGAGACAGTCTGGTCAGGAAGTCAGCGTGCTGTACACTGGGCGCATACATCGCCACCAGGGAAAAGGGGCTTTATTTGGATGCGGTGACGTGTACCGTAAGAGTGCACAGCCTGCCTATTTATGGGTATGGCTATTCCTCTGATATTCCAGGTCATGGGCAGTACGATGGGGCCACTCCTGTAGCTTGGACAGAAGTTGCGCACTCCAAATTTCTCCAGGTCAATATTTTAAACAATGTTTAGTTGGTGCAAACGAATTAATCCCCCTGAGTAGGGAATTCAAATCGTAGATAGTGATAGCACGTTCCTGAATAGGAAAATGTCTTTCGTTTTGCACTCAATCTCAGAGATATGATCTCTTTTGTGAAATTAAACTCAGGTAAATCGAAGTTTATTCAAGCATAACTTGGGTTTATTAACCGTTGTTCAAAATTAATGAAGTCAAAGAATTGTATTCATTCTTTATCAATGCATCATATATCCAACTGCCCAATGCATTTCGGGCTTTTTTAAGCCCTTCTTCAGGGGCGGTACTCTGAAAGGATAAGGTATAGGGTTCAGTATATGTATACATTTTGTAAACACTCAATAGAAAAGAGAAATCTTTGCCCAAACAATTATACAGTAGATGTTGATTGTAACAAACATAATCATGTTAAAACAGTAATACGTTCGTAATAGGTAGAAAAATACAATACCAGTATGAGTAATTACCAAAATAGAGGCACGCTACACATCATGGTGATATGAAAATATCCACTTCTTTTACATGTTAGAACAACATACTGTGGTGTGCATTTACCAAAATCGTGGGAAAAAGTGAAGCCGAAATGGACCAGGAAAGTTTGGGTGGTAGTATAAGTAAAAAAATGAATGAAAATGAAAATACCATGTAGGACAAAGTAATGTGGTGTGCTTTTGCCAAAATTGTGAGAAAAAGTAAAGACGAGATAAAAAGAAAAATCTAGATGGTGGTATGGGTAACAAAAATGCATGCAGCGTGGGGCCTTTTAAAAGAACTCAATCAATATCTGACAAGTAACGGAAGATCAAACTTACGGTTGGTATGGTGATGTATAGATTCTCCTGAAACCGGGAGAATCAAGTCGGAAACGCTCCGGTAAGTGTAATGGATAGTAATCATGTGATATATAGACATGTGATAAGGAAAAGTGCGGGAAAAGGTGAACTACAAAGAAGACAGACTTGTAGTTCCAAGAGGTCAATGAAGTTTGATGAAACTACACGTAATCATGTGATGTGTGATAAGAAAAAATGCGGGAAAAGGAGAACTACAAAGAAAACAGACTTGTAGTTCTAAGAGGTCAATGAAGTTTGGTGAAGCTGCGCGTACAAACAATATCGTGGTCAACAAAATATAAAATAATAAACAAAAGTGAGTGTGGTTAAATCTGTAACGGAATTAGGCAAAAAGTAAAAATGGAAAAAACAGCGTGTGAAACCGAAGAAACACATGTAATTCGAATGATTCGAACCAGAAGCGACAGTTCAAAAGATGTAGGATATTGCCAAATCATGGAGCTTGTTAGGGAGCGTCAATGTAATTGTACAATGGTACATGTGTATAAGGTAAAATTAGTAAATAAAATAAAATAAAATGGCTATGAGGTTCAACATGAACTGTAAAGTTACACAAGGTACTAGGGTATCACAAGTCGGGTGAAAGTTCAATTTGGGGGGGGGGGGGGGGATACGAACTTTCTCAATACAGTCCAGTATTCAGGTGCAGTTCAGGTATGTGCAAGCAACTCAGGTGGCACCGGGCTTAATGAACAGCAAGGCAGCCGCGGCCTAGCATCCCGGCCAGAAGACCTCCACCAGTAAGTATTCTGACAGTCCCCTCTAGGTAGGGAGGAAACAGGCAATGCCAGCTGAATACAAACTGGAAGGGGGGAGGGGGGATGGGGAAACTTCAGGCTAGGAAGGACAGTTCCAGCCAAAGATCCAGCAAACACCTAGTGAGGGCCTCACCTCCAACTCCAGGTCTCCTTGTGCATTCCAGTGGCCCGAAGGTTGGGCACACAGGTGTTGCAGGACGCACTAGGAACCAGGGTGTCTGCTTCTCTACCTCGCCGCTGGTCACAGGCACGGGCCCCCACATCCCCCCCCCCCCCCCCAGAGTCCACATCTCTGGCAAGCTCCAACTGCTGGGCAGGTCTTGCCCACTGACCTTGTGCTGCAGCCGCTCCTTTCGTGGCCTCAAGCGGTCAACACAGGTCCTGTATCTGATAAAGATCACAATCTTCTAGCAGGGGACGGTCAGTGCGCCTACCACTGCCGCAATCAAGGCCTCCGAGGTAAGGCTGCATCTGGTGCTGCTGTGTTCCAGGCAGGGCCACACAGTCGATCCCCGCACCATCTCGCTGCTACACTGCCCTCAAATTGTTGGGCCAGGGCTAACGTATTAACTTCGGTGGTGAGCTCCAGAACATTTCGCAAGGCCTCCAGAGCACCAGGGCTGAGAGTATGAAGGATGTAGCATGGCCTGGTGTGGATCTCAACCAAGCACACGAGCACTGGCCTCCATCTTGGCCATGCCCCCAATCTCTTTCTTCTGAATGAGGGCTGAAAAGAAAATAACAATGTGCAATCCTCTGCAAACTTTTTAACTAGCTCCTCAAGCTGAAATCGAAACAGATGGGAGCTAATGAAAATAAGATTCTTCTGGAACTTGTCTGCCTTCCATGACCTTATTAAGATGTGTCTCTTTGCTGCAAATTCAGAACATTCTGCAGTTGAAGCAGTACAAAGACTATTGTAAGGAAATGTCAGCTAAGAATCTGACTTGCTCTTCCATTAAAGAAATTGGGGAGCACAGTCTATGACCTGATCTATCTCTTCTTCTAAGGACTGAAAATCCCTAAACAAGGACTGTACCATATAGGTTGCATAATCACGAATAAAGTTAGCTGCTAAATAAGTCCTTTTAGGCCCCTTTCACCTTATCAACAGCATCCGCAGGGGCAATGGCTTCTGAAATGATTATTCTATGCTGCCAGTGCTACTGTGAAAGAATCAACCTTTCCTACTGCAGGAACAATGGTACGCCACTAAGAACCACGTAGACAGAGCCGCTCACAAAACAGCCCTCGGCAAATATCACCGCCACATTAACGTAGCCAAGAAAGGAGCCAACCACACAAAGGAGCTCTTCAAAGTAGTCAAACAATTCTCCAACCCAACAGCGACAAGAACACCCTCCACCCCTCCCACGAACTATGCACCACCCTCTCAGACTACTTCTACAGCAAGATCACCAACTTCTACAACACTTTCAACCTCCAACCCGCCACCCTCAACCCCAACAACCTCTACCAACCAGCGAACATCAGCCAAACCATTACCACCTGGTCTCCGCTTGCCCGCCCTGACCACCTCAGCCATCATGTCTTCCACCACCTCTACAACCTCACAAAGAATCCAATCAGCACACAACTCACCAGAATCCACAACATCTGCTTCTCCACAGCAACCTTCCTGGAAAGGTGGAAAGCCTCTGCCGACCCCAGCAATCACAAACCTTATCGTCCGTACTCCCTGCTACCCTACCCAGCGAGCTCAAAAACCAGGATTCCATGCCAACCACAGCACTGAGACCATGCTGACTGCTGCCACATACTCCTCAACCTGCCGAGAAACTGTGCCCTGATCCTCCTCGACCTCTCCAAGGCGTTCAACACAGTCTCCCACAACACCCTCATCAACAGACTCTGCAACATAGGTATACAGTAAGACGCCCTCAAGTGGATTGCCCCCCGCTTCCATCACAGTCACAGTGGGGCCGCTCCTTCTCCTACATCGTTGCTAATACCTGGAATGACCTTCCCCTCCAGCTCAGTACAGCCCTCTCACTGGCAGACTTCAGAAAGAGACTCAAGACGTGGCTCTCCGACGGAGACACAGTGCCCAGATACCCCTAGGGGTGACAGTGTTGCGCTTTACAAATGCTGATTGATTAAGGAACAGTGATTTAGCACGGAGTGATGAGCGAAAAATATTGGAAAATTGGACCTCTGTACATTGTTCCATTGCTTTGATAAAACATTTCTTACAGTATGACAGAGGATTCCTTCTTAAACTGTGTGAAGAAATCACTTTCCCTCTCCCTCACGGACGTCGAAGGGAATGCTAGTGCTGAATTACTTCATCTACATCAGACCCTTGCACACATCTGCATCTCTGTTCTAACTCCTCATCCAAAACAAGAGGGTCCTGGTGGGCAAAATCATCTTGTCTGGGTGTTTTAGCAGGAGGAGCCCACCTCGCCTGCCTGTAAAGTAGCTTCAAATGCCTGATTAATAAGCCAGTTCCTCACGTCTTCTAGTGCAGAGAGCAGCTTCTTTTCTGGAAGAAGTTGATACAACATTATTGTGCTTTGTAGTAGGATTCGGTGATTCCATTACGGTGGTATTTAGCATCTTCTAAATAAGAGGAGAGCGCATCCTGCTTCTCCACTTACCCAGCAACAAAATCTCTAAGTATTAGCAAGTCTTGTAGGTCTGCCGCCCCCTTAGAATCAGGCAAAGTAGTCCTGCAGCATCAACTTCTTTCATCCGGACCATAATCATAATCGCTTAGCAGAGGCGGACAGGAAGAACACAAACCCCAAGGACTCTCTTGAACAAAGAGAGAAACATAACCAGTGGTCACATCAACCAAAAAAAATCCACAGATTTACTCACACCACTGACTAGTGTGAACACATGGGGCTGAAGTGGATGTCTGCTAAAGCAAGCCAATCTGCTAACCTGAAAGACAACTGTAAGAAAACAGGCCTTTTTGTAGATGCCCCACACTTTTTACCCTCATTTGAACTACTATATGCTGGTTTTCGACTCAGATAGTGCACTAGAGCCTGCTAACCAGGCCCCAGTGCATTTGCCCTTTCACCAAAATGGATGCGTGTGAATTGATAACCCCAACTGGGCAAAGGACTTTAACCCACTTTTGGGTCCACAGTATGTAGTACCAGTGGTACCAAGGGTATGGGTTAAAAGGGTCACCAGGGCCTGAAGCACTGATTGTGCCACCCTGAGTGACCCAAGTAAACTACTGTCAGCAGGCCTGCCATTGCAGACTGCAGGCGCAGTGCAAAGTGCTCTCTCTCAACTTTGCCCTCACCATGTGTGGCAAAGTCAATGCAATATTTGTAATACATGCCAGTCACCCCTAAGGAAGACGTCCTGAATCCCATGAGGCAGGGTGAATTATATTAAAGTGTGGACATGCAAGTGCAAGCTTATATGTCCTTATAGTGCCATTTACCATTAGAGGACCCTATAAGTGATAGTCGGTCCATAGGATAACATGGGCTGACACATGGCAAACCCAAGGTTGGCCGCTCCATTATGGTACCGCCTACATATGTCATATTTGGTATATAACAATGTGCCTCCTCACCCATGACACAAATCTTTTGTTGAGGACAATGTGAGATGCACCCGGGCAGCTACCTTAGAGGTTGCCAACCTGGTTAACCCAGCTTTTCCTGTGCTCTGTCTGGCAGCCTGCGCTTGCTGCTGCAAATCTGACCCCGTGCCAAGAGGTGTGGACTCTCCGAGGAATCATAAAAATGGCCTGGACGGGAAGGAGGTTGCACCTCCCTCCCTGACAGGTTGGCTAGTGAAGTGGCACATCAAGGCGGTGAGCTTCAAAGGCTGCACCCTCTGTGATATGCAACAAGGCAGCCTTCCAAAGGAGGAAACAGCCCTCCCCTGCCCTCAGGCACATTGGCACCTGGGCAGATTGGACAATTAGGTAGGCAGGAGGCCTACACCCCCAGAAGACTAGCCACACCTCTAGGGTGGGCTACCTAGTTTGTACAGTTGAGGAAGACTGCTCCCATTTTTAAAAGTGGTAGAATAGTGAGTTCTAGGTGGAAAAGGTGACCTACACCCCTGGATGTGGTCACTTCAGGGGCTGATTAGCCAGTGGGGCTAGTAGCCCACTGGCAACTTGCCCCCACATCCTTATTGGCCCTAAATCTAAGATTTAAGGCTACCCTGACACCAGAACCTCAGTTCTAACGTGCATCAAAGAGGACCTCAAAGGAGAGATCGGAGTCTGCGACAACAGAACTTCCACAAACCAAAAGAGGGAGACTCTGCACCAGTGGCAACACTCCTGGAACTTCATAATCGTGGCTCGTCCTAGGCTAAAAGTCGGTACCCCAGACAGAGGAACCCCTGTGAGAGCCAGAAGCAATTTAGACTCCCCTGGACTACTAGCACTAGTCCTCTGCAAGTTAAAAAACAAAGATAGCTACTGTGTACCCCGGGACCTTCAAACGTCGAAGTAGTAATCCACGCTGCTTACAACTGCAAAGGCTTGTTGATTGCCAGTCCGGCAACTGACCCCTTCAGTCAATGCTGCATCAAGAGGGAACTCCATACAACTTTCGTCCAAGGTCAGCAGTGGCCCAGTTGTTGATATTTTGAACCATGTTCCACCGCAGCACCGTATGATTGTTAATAGAAGCTCTCCCGCAGCTCCCATTCAGCACCAGGGACAGCCAGGACAACTCTGCACCAGGCTCCAAGGGCCAGGGAAAATTTAACGGATTGGCTTGTTCCTGGGACCGTCATTACCTTTACCCTCAGTGGGTTTCACGCAACTCGACTTACAAGTGACCGATTGTCACTAGTGGTTTTTACCATTGACCGCAATGATAAAGTTCCACTGTATTATTTTGCACTGATTTTATATTGCTCCTAAGATCCATAACTCCAGTTATATTTATCTGATTCCATCATTTTGGTTTCAAATTAAGATTAAAATCTGCTTTACATTGATAAACTGATGTTGGATTTCTTTTGAGTCGTGCCAACTACTTATCGTCCATGTTGGTACTCTGAAATGCTTAACACATGTTCCTCAAAACCGCTCTTTACCACTCTACCAAGATTGAACTAAGGATTTATTATTGTGAATCCAAGGACCTTCTTGGGGGCGAGTATTGCATGGTGAAAAGCCTAAACAGCATCACCACATAATACTCCACTTTCATACAACAACAAAATAAAGCAATAAAAGAAATTAAATATTAAAAATAAATTAGACACATCAGAAAGCGATAGGTCTACTACAACATGTGCACAGAAAAAACAACTTGAACAGGAGTGTTTTACTCCCTCTTATGTTAACAAGAGATTGGGTGGAGCAATTTGAAATTAATTCTCCACCTGTAGAGTCATTTAAGAGGGTTCTTAAAAAAATAAAAAGTTTGTTGAATTTGTCAATGACAACATTAAAGTTTTGAAAAAAAAAAATTTGTGTCCCCACCATGCACTGCTTATGACCTAACATATTACATCACTAATGACATGTTCTGATGACATCATGAAATCTTTTGTACACATTACTCTATAAACTAGTTTGGCACAAGAGGCCATAAAATAAATACAAAAAAACTCAGAATAATATGAAGCATCATTAATGCATCACAGATACAACTCCCGTGAGAAGACGACAGTCCCCACAGAAGACACTGTGCTCCAATAAACAATGTATTAACCTCCATCAAGAATAGTTTTTCAATGCAAAATTGTAAAGAAAGCATACTGTCCGTTTTTCAATAGGGAGAGGAACCCCTCCCTTTTAATTGAACTAGCGCCCTGGGGGATGGGGTTCGCATGGCCTTTTAAATGCTCAGAGGGGGGGGGGGGCACATGACCCTCCTCCCCATATTAAATGCTTTGGCCCCTGTGAGAAGAGGGTCACCGGGGCAGAATGCGCTCGGGAAGGGGGCCATGCACCCCGCATTCCGAATTAAGTAAGTCAAGCAAAAGGCGACGGGGGTCCCCAAGTCTGAAAACGGCTCGGGGAGGAGGGCTGCAAAGCCTTTTCTCCCCTTATTACATAAATTGGGGCAGAGGAGCTAGGGTCCCTGGGGCCGAAGACAGCCCGGGTTAGGGGGGGCTACATGCTACTCCCTAGACCGCCATTGTTTGTGGGGGGATTTTTAGCCGATGAGAGCATTGCGGAATTCCAGCAAATATGTCGGTTTTTTTCCAATTTCGGTCCGGGTGGGTGGGGGGGGAAGGGGGGTGTCCCCATAGGGTCTAGGGAGGCAGGGTATCCCTTCCCTCTTATAATATATATTTGTTTTATTAACTTCAGGACAGGAGATGAAGCCCCAGAGTCCTGTAATGGCTGTCAGCAACAGTTTTCCCATGTCGCTTGTCAGAACACTCGTTCCCGCAGGAACGAAATGGCCAAAGGGAAAAAAAAAGCTCCCTGGGACAATCAGAATGCTCTATTTTCTTTAATTGGGTGTGAGGGGCTCTTGTGAGCATCCTTCGAACCCAACAGTCTAAAATATACAAATATTTTTGTATCTTTATTCTACTGAACGGATTAACACCACATCACAAAAAGCACAATCTGCGTACCAAGATCTAGCTTACTGACCCATTTGGTGTAATTCCATTCAGTAGCTTTTGCTGTGGCAAGTAAGAAGTTCCATTTTTATTTCATTTTTTGTATGTTTGTAGTATGTGTTAGTAGGATCTGTCTGCTATTGTTATTTGACTACTGCTGTAGTTGATGGCCTAGGGAGCCTACAGAGTCACAGTGATTGTTTATACAAAGAGTGGAATGCATTTCTTCCTTGCACATTTCTTTTCTACCAATAGTTGCAAACACGTGTTTTGTTAATATTATTCTCTTTGTTGTGTAGGTTTTTGTGGCTGCGGTGGCGTTAGTGCCTGGATTTGCCTCTGTGTCCATCTACTTTTTATTACAGGTGAGTCACTTGTGTGTAAAGTTTGTATGGTTGTCAATTCACAAACGTCTTTTCGGTATGTGTGTGGATGCCACAGTGGGATTTCTCTCTTATTGTGTGATGCTCTAGTTTGAGTTATTTGTATCAGTTGTGGTTTCATAGTCTGGTTTACAGTGGGGCTATCAATTTCTACTGTCAGCTGTTGCTACAATTAACAAATGTTTGGCTGCTTCTTTGGCTTCAATCCTGTATCCCTGTGGATAATACTAGTTGTGCAGCTTGTATAGGATTCCGTGGTGCTGGCTAAGCTAGCGCCCAAAATTCACAGCAGCCCAAATTGCAATAAAAGTGTACTTTTCAGTGGCTAAAGTGGAGGTGGCCTATGTTGCTTTTTGGGTCGTTTCCTATTGCGGGTGCTAGGGGGTACACTGGGTAGTTGCAAGGCCTTCTGGATAAAAAAAACACTACTGAAAGCGCCCAATCCACACCACCCTGGAGCCACCCGTGCCCCCAGGTGTCTACTTTTCAGACATGTGCATGTTTGGTAGGTTTCGCTGAGCTATGGTCCAAATTCAGCAGCTACCAACATTGCAGAAAAGGGTCTGTCTTTGGGAGGAAAATTTTGATCTGCCCATGTTGCAGTTAGGGATTTTTACTCTCGCAGGCAAAAGGTCTATTCACACAAGTGAGGTACTATTTTTATCAGGAGATGTGAGGGACCACTGGTTGGCAGGAAATTTGTGAATCCCTGCAGATTCTATAACATTCCCTCACAGCAACTTGAGGAAAATGGGTGTTTTTAGCAAGTGTGAACATTGTAATGGCTTCTGGCAAGAAAAACCTGGTTAGAACCACACAAGTCACACCACCCTGGACACCCACGTGTGTCTAGTTTTTAGAAAGGTCTGTGTATGGTAGGTCTTCTTGGGCACCTTTGGCATGTTTTTTCCACTGTCTTTTTGCTAATGACCTCCTGTTTTTGACTGTGTGCTGCATTTTTGCTGGTTTTAGGACTTTGGGCACTTTACCACTGCTAACCAGTGCTAAATTGAAAGTGCTCCCTGTGTAAATTGTATTGGTGATTGGTTTATATATGAATGAATGAATGAAGGAACATTTGTAGAGCGCATGGTTACCCTGAGGCATCCCAGCGCAAAAGGCACCCGGTAAGCTACGAGGGAATTACTGGAAGAGGACGGTTTTCATTAATTTTCTGAACTTAGGATGGTCAGGTTCAGAGCGTATATGCAATGGAATTCTTTTGCAGAGTATGGCCCCCTTATATGAAAACATTAGTTCTCCACTGCGAGCACGTTTGATCTTAGGGACACAGATTAGACCTTTTCTCCCTGACCTAAGGTTTCGGTTAGGAACGTACAGTTGATTCCAGGTGCGGATCAAGGGCGGGCCCGTTCCTGCCAATGATTTATGAATAATACAAAGAGCTTTAAATTGTACTCTTTGCTTGACAGGGAGACAATGAAGAATGACAAGGGCCGGCCTAGCAGAGGAACGTTTAGGAATGTTTATCAGCATATGTGCCGCCCAATTCTGTACGAATTGTAGTCTTTTGACTGGACTGGACTTTGCTTTCTTCATCCTGCTTCCAAGGTTCTCCAAGGGCTTGTGCGTGTTTGCCTCCTGTTAAGAAGTCTCAGGGCCAACAACAACTTCACCTATTAGGGATTGGGCTCATCTGCTAAGTGCCCTGATGTGCCAAATCCAGTTCCTGGGCCCTTGGAAATAGAATCTGGTAAGCTGAGAAGAAAATCCATGCATCGACTCTCATTACCTGAAAGATCAGAGCAAGTAGAGTCCCGAGCACTATGTCCCCGACATCCGTGACACAAGCTCCGCCTCCGACACGGGCCCAGCTGTAGAATCTACACATCACCTGCTTTGCCTCCCCCACGGCCAAGGAACCAAGACATTGCTTATCCGGAGCCTCATCTCCCCTGCGTCTGTTTTCACCTCTGATTTTGACGCATCCCAGGTACTTTGTGCTAAAAGAAACGCATCTATAGAATTCTATGGACTGATCTTATTTTACCTTTGAAAAGTGATATCTTTACTTGTGTATGTTGGATTTTTGTGTTGGTGTGGTCTTATTCAGATAAATATTGGCTATTTTTCCAAACTGGTGTGGAGTCCTTTTGTAGTGTTTTCACTCTGTTACTGTGTGTCTATGTACAAATGGTTTACACATTGCCTCTGAGAGAAGTCTGACTGCTCATGCCAAGCTATCAAGGGGGTAAGAAGGGGTTATCTTGGGTGTTTAATCTCCTTACCCTGACTAGAGTGAGGGTCCCCACTTGGACAGTGTGCAAACCACTGCCAAGAAACCTCAATTTCTAACAGGTGGCGGCTGAGCTAGGGCCCAAAATCAGTTGCTTTCCAGGTTGAAAAAAAGCACGGAGCCTGCCAGGTAGAATAGGATGTCACCAGGTCGCGTTTTGGGGTATATGGTTTTTCAGATGCTAGGCCCAGCCACATAAGTGGGGTAACGATGTTATCGGTAGATGCCCGGGAACATAGAAGAGTAAAACATCTGCTATTAACAGTTGGATTCTCCTGTCTTCCATATCTAAGCAAGTGATTGAGAAAAAAGATATTTTGCAAAATGCCCTCTGAATCACATGCTAGTATGGGCATCCTGAAATTCAGGGATGTGCAAATACCCACTGCTCCTAAACTGAGTATTAGATGTATATTTCAGAAATGTTTAAGTTTCCTTCACACCCATTTGTCACTCTTCAACTTTAATCATATAAACTGCTCTTTACTCTGTACACAATTAATAACCGTTGTACGGTGCAGCCAGTTGGCGGCTCTGTGTACCTCAGGTTCTTGGAAAATATAGAAACGCTATACATCCCTACGATCAGACGGGTCTAGCGGGAGGAACTGTATATTGCTTTTGTAAAATCGGCCATTGTGACAAAAAAGTTACAGGTAACAATTTCATCAGAGATAGCAACATTTTCCTATTCCTTTTCAATATATTTAATTTTATTTATTTCAACACTTGTCTTTGGGAAAACCTTGAGGGACTTAATAGCTGACCTCTTTCTCAATTCAGAATTGTGTCTGCTTTTTAAAAATGTATAGCATTTTGGCATCACTGATGGGTTTCACACCTGTTTCCACCACAGACTGGAAGTAGGTTGAAAGAAAACAAATTGGAAAAACGGGCTACCTCTTGGAAAAATGCCAAAAATAGCACAAAACAGGACTTAACATTCGATGCGGAAAAGGCTTAGCAGCCAGGGGGTAACATATGCTTTAAATAAACACTGTATTCTACATCAGGGCCCACAACACAATGCCATATCCCAGGGAATGGCAGTTATTTGCCCCTGCCATCACAACCACTTCCAACCCAGTTGTTGTCTAATGGACAAGTTGAAAACAGAGAATGTTTTCAATCCCGGCCTCCCATTTGTCCAAACAATGTGCTCTTGCGCAATCACTTTTTTTTTTTAAAACCTCTTCCACTGCTCCTTTTTTGGTAGGATTGGGAGTATTTTAGAAACACAGTAAAAGTTGCTTGTCGAAGTTGGGTTACAACAATATACTTGATATTGCCTGGTGCAGAGGAGAGAAGTGCCCAATTTCATGCTATATTTACAAATAATCTTGTAAATATACATCCTTTACAGCAAGTAGCAGTGTGGTGTATTCTCAGGTCTATTACTTGTCTGTTTAATCCTGGTCAAATCATACTCTACCTATACCTCACACCAGAGAGCTGAGTTTATGTCAACACTGAAATAGGCTTAAGTGAAAAATAAACTTTAACGGCTTACTCCCAGGACAGGTCCTAAGTATGGTATTCAGTAACAAACTCAGGGTTGTTTACCATAGGTGGCTGGATTTGTATCGCAGCAGTGCTTAATTTGTGAACAAATAAGCAGAGGGTCCAAAGTTTTACTTAAAATCTGTACCAGTGCGGTCTAGGCATTATTCCACCACATGCCTTTGTCATCCACAACAGGGCACTCCTTACTGCCCCTTCATCTCACGTTAGCAGTATCTTTTTTGTCATTGCTTTCTCCCTTTGTCACAGTTTTCAGTCTTGCTCTTGCTTTCCCCGTGGTACGTTTTCTCTCACTTACTGTGGATGCAATCAGATCTGAAAAAAAAAAGTGCCGGTGGGTCTCACCTGCAACCACCAGTTCAAATTAAGCACTGGATATCAATAGATGAATGGGTTCCTGCAGCTGTGTCCTGTCCTGAAGTTCCTCCCTAAAAGGAATCTACTTAACAGCGCAAACACGGCTGAAACAGTAAGAGTTGCTCATCCTTTGAGAGGGTTAAATGTAGTGAAGGAGCGGGTAGTACAAAATGTTGTATACCCTCCCCTATTCTGCCATGAGATCACTAATTGAACAATCTATTAACTATAATATTTTATTAAATGGTTTTGCATGTTTATTAATCAACATTCTTATTATACCAAATATACGTGGGATTTGCATTTTGCATGGCTAAATAACCTTTATGACTAAAATCCGTACGCATACTAACAGAAGTATATGTAATAAATGGAATATTACATGGTATATGTTGCTTTTGTGATGTCTCTGTAATGTTGCCCGAGAAGACAATGTAAAGGGTGAATATAAATGCTTTAAATGTCGCTATACGCTAGATAAATACAAGCAAATAGAGGGATTAGTAAGGAGTTAACATTAGATTTATTATTTCTATGCATTAATTACTCTTTTGTGTTTGTTTCGCTTAAGTTGGCGTTTGGGCCTAAATTATAAAATGGCCACTGACGCGACACGACGATGTGGCCACTGTCCCACGAGGCGCGGAGCATACAGCGCAAGTGCGACAAAGATGACTGCAGCCTCTGCATGTCCCATAACCCACTGTACTAAGGCAAGGCCACGGTGGGACAACAGCCAAGTAACAAAACAAAGGACATTTACAAAAGAAACCGGAATGGACTGAACTGTGACCTCACCCCTCAAACTGTGCTAAACCCCATCGGACGATCTCAACCAACCAATCACAACTGAACGAAATTATGAAAATGTAACTTTTTACTGTGATTTTGTTATAAAAGCACATGGTAGAATAGAGAGGGAGCCTTGCTTTACTTGACTACTATCTACCCTACTGACCGATGACCACGACGGTGACGCTACGCGAACTCTACTACTTAGGGTGACTGCTGCGTTACGGAATCCTAAATGGTCCGGATGCTGCCCAATTACCTGATGACTACGAACTTTTCCTAATTTTATGGACATTGACAAATGCTTGCACGTCTCTGGTCTTTTCTGATCTTTGAGACTGCGGCGTGCTGAGCACAGAACTTGAACATTATTCTGCTTTGACGAATGACGACAGACTTAGAGGACTCCAGATAGACAGAATAGGTAAATATGATGTTCTGCGATTTAATTGAAATTTGATATAAACTCTCCAAACGCTAAATTAACTTTGCTAAGAAATTTTAGATAAACAGATATTGATTAACAAAGAATGAGTTTGTGGTTTATTGCGAAGGGTAAGTTCTAAATCTTAAAATGTGTTTTAGCTGGTTCTAGATCACCATCAACCAATCCAACTATTTGGTCCATTGGCCACGTGGGAGGAGTGCCTTGATGTTTAGGATTGAGATCTGTAGGTGGGAGGGATATCGATGTATATTCTGTAAATTAACTTTTCTTTCCCTATAGGTTAATAGGCATTTCCCTCACATGTAGAGCGCTTGAACCGCTCATCCTCCGACTGTGTGCAGACCGATGAATGGTTAGTGTGTGTGTTGGTGTTATGGGCCCCACCAATGACTGCATGTGCGAATGAGTTAGTGTGATGTCGGGTCTGTGACGCAGGGAGGGATACTGGTATGGGGTTTGCTTTCCCTGTTACCAAGGTTTTTGCGCTCCATCAGTAGCAAGGGACCTAAATGCGTGATAATGAGCCCTCCTGCAGTGTCTCTATAGGGGCAGTGCTACATGAGCCCTGACTGCGCTCCATCAGTTTCTCTGGTAGCAGGATGATGGTTATATTGTTTTGGTTTGGTGATTATTGCTTGTAAATTGTTTATTGATTTGATTAGTATGTGTTGCCATTAGGGACATTTTCTGTATGAGAGAAGTGTATGGTAGCGAAGGTCACTTGTGAAATTTTGGTCTTGGGTACCAGGAGTCCAGAAAAGGAGCTCCGATTACGCTTATCACTGGAAAGGTAATAGGTGTTCCCTAAGCTTGCTAGTGGCCTTGTAGAGGGAAGTGCTGCTTTATTAACGTGTGTCATAATTCTGTAGTAGGACAGACTGTTCTCGGGAAAGACAGAATTCTGTGTGAATGAACTACATTTTCCATATGAAAGTGCGTCAATAAAATAGCATTCGGGTTAATTATGAAACTCTAGTTTTATTTCTCAGGAGCATTGCGTCTCCAACTAGGGGTCTTAATTCTGGAGAAACGATTAGCTGATGCTTGCTAGGAGGGTGAAGTAGAGGGATGTGCTACTTTATCAACGGAAGTAACGATTCCGTAGTAGGGCAGAGGTAAGAGCTGCTCTCGGGAAAAACGGAATTCTTGTGAAAAAGGTCATTGACTTTTCTTTGGTTAGCAAAGCGGACAATGGTGGTGTTTTTATGTCGTTACTAACAGAATTGTAAATCAGAAAAACGTAAGGAAAGTTTTGTAAAGGAGGGGGTCGGCAGGAGCTGCGACAGCGAGAAAAAGCTGACGTCAGAAAGACCGTGCTGGGATTGGCTAGTCAGTAAGAAACGTAGACGCCCCTGATTGGTGTGTTAGTGTATGCCGCGCTAGGAGTGGAGAATTACAGGGTGACGTAGACGCTGCGGATTGGTGCGCAAGTGTGAGACGCGCTGGGATTGGAGAATTGCAGAAGTGACATAGACGCTCTGATTGGTGCGTTAGTGTGAGTCGCGCTACGATTGGTTAAAACAGCAGAATAGTTGTAAGGAAAGACTAGCGATACACAAAAGACAAAAATGATGTATTACGATCCACCAGAAAAAGAGAAAAAGTCTTGGTTTGGAAAAATTAAGAAATTATTTAAAAAGGACAAACCGATTGTGACTAGGGAAGGGCAGTTGCTTCCCCCACCGAAAACACCCGCATCCGTTATGGTTGCGAAATATGGATATCATACTTGTATTTGGTTGGACAATTGGGCAAAGTACACGAAGGATGATGGAATTTTGGCATTTCCAGAGCATGGTTCATTTAATTTAGCGGTTTTGAGAAATTTGAGAGAAAGAATGATGAATTTAGAACCGGGACCTAGACCAACACAGTTTGAAGCATTGACGGAATGGGAAGATGAGATGCATGACAGAGAAAGACAGAGGAGTGGCAGAAGATATAGATACACGTTTGGTAGATCACATGGACAGGAGAATCATCATGACAGAATGAGGAGATGGCGAAGTGCAAGTATGGCTAATGGTTTGTTTCCTGTAAGAAGAAGAAGAAATTAATGGTAAAAAATGTACGGAAAAGAGGCATAATATAGAATCAGGAGGGTATGGAGTGAATGAATCGGAGGATGATGTTCTTGACGACATGTTTTATAAAAATCCACCCCGTATCAGCCAGATTCTGATACGTTGACACCAAGTGCCCCAATGAGAGAGACTTTACGAATCGTTAAGACTGAACCAGTACCCCAAGAGTTAGAGAAAAATAATTCTTTCAGAGAGATAGAGAGAAAACAGGATAATAAGGTAAGTAGTGAATATTCAGCAGAATTAGCAAAAACAACCCTGGAATTGACAGAAAAGATTAGGGAGTTAACTAAAAACGTAGAAGCCGTAACTGTTCCCGTAACCATAGGTCCAGTAATGCCTATTTTCGATAAACAGAAAGATAATGAACACTGTCTAACGGTCCCTTATAACAGTAATAAACAGACAGAAAGGTCAAGGATAAATTCAGAAGAGAACCCATGGAGACAAACAGTAAGTACATCAGAACAGAGTACGCCTAAAAATGTGATAGCAAATCCAGGTTTGGTTGAAAGACTAATAATGACTACAGATCCCATATCAGAGACCCCAAGAGACTTAGAACAAGGTAATGAGGAGAAACCAGTAGGTCCTACTTCAGAAGAATTGAGTGAATGGTTAAGGAGTTTACAGAGAAAAGACAGAGAATCTCAATCTATAGATGTGGCCAAATTAAGGATGGTTTTGGAAGAATTAATAGTAGGGACTATCCCCACAGAAATATTAAAATCTTAGGATGAAGAATTACTCTTTTTGTGCAAAAGTATAACCTGGAGAGCAAAGAACCTACACTAAAGATTAGAGGAAGTAGCAAATGAAATGGGTATAGACATTGAAAAGGTAAAGGCCTTACATAAACCATATCGAGTAGCTGTTACGGAGAAAGATATTGAAGTAGGTGGTTTAGAAAACGAGATGATGCCTCAGAAAAAACATTGGCAGCTTTCCCTGTAAGGGAAAAAGAAAAGAAGAAATGCCCTATGAGAGAAATTCCAGGAGGAGGATATGTACATGTTCCTTGGACTAGGCAAGATATTTTGTCATTTACAAATGATTTCCCTAGACTACACGAGAAGCCAGTCGAGTGGTATAGACAAGTGGACAGATTTGTAAAGTTATCAAAGGTTTTGTGGATTGATTTAAACAGCCTTTTTGACATAATAGTTCCAGCAGATTTGTGGACAGAGTGTAAGATAGAAATAGACTGGCCTACAAAAGAATACCCTAGAGATCCAAAGACAGGTGCCCCTGATCCAGAGGTGATGAAGAAATATGAACAGGTAATTACCTTTTAGAAAAACAAAGTACCTCCCAAAGAGACCGATTGGGTAAAAATAGACCGAACTCACCAAGAAGCTAAGGAATCAGTGCATGCATATTAAGAAAGGTTAATTCTTGCTTTTAAGCAATTCAGTGGTGACGAACATTTGACCGAAAAGGATTTAAGTCATTTTGTATACAGATTTGTATATGGACTACGTCTTGAAATTAGTGAAATGATTAAGCAGCACACAGTGGATTGGCAAAACAAGAAAATAGATGAAGTGTTAAGACATGCAGAGTATTTAAGTGATGAAATTGAGGCCAAGCAGCGTAAATTAAAAGAAAAAGCTATATGGGCACAAGTAAAAGTGCAGAAAGACAGGAAGCACAATTGATTGAACAAGCAAATAATGCAGGACCAAAACCTAGATTTAATACTGGAAAAGGAAAGGGACAGTTTAATATTGAAGAAGCCAAAAAGAAATGGCCATGTCATAATTGCGGAAGAATAGGGCACTGGAAATCCGAGTGTAAATTTCCCCCGAATACTAATGGTGATAATGCATCATTGAATCCGCAGGTGCAGAAAGAGGTGAGTGGCCAACCGCAGCGACAGCAGCAGGTTGTTACCCAACAGAATCAGGTGCCAAAACCGCCTATTCCACAGAGCGTAAATTCACAGAAATACAGTAATGAGACAGGATTCTACAACGAAGAACAGGTAACTAAGCTGCCGCGCGCTAGCGCTGTTTCGCAGTATTGGCTACAACGCGATGAGAGTGAGTCAGAAGAAGGTTATTGACGGTGCCGAAGGGAGGAAGAAGAGGGCGTACTTAGCGCAACTCTAGAAGTAGACCAGACAGGACCTTTTGTAGATGGAAAGGTAAATGATGAAAATATTACTTGCCTGGTAGATACTGGTGCTACTGGATCAACTGTTAGGTCAGCTGATGTTAAGAATCTTCCTCTCTCGGATGAAACAATCCAAGTGGTTGGAGTATCCAACAGACAGATCAAAACGTATCTCACAGAACGAGTAAAGGTCAATATAGGGCATTTTTCCGAAATGCACCGCTTTGTCGTGTGCGATTCAAGTCCTGGAAACCTATAAGGACAAGACCTGTTGTGCAAAATGAATTGCACCATATTTTGTACCCCTGATGGAATGGCATTTGAGATCCCTGATGAAGATGTATGGAAACCTAAATTACTGAAGCCTATGCTGTATTCAACCCTGACGAATTACCAAAAGAATTAAAACAGACAGTGAAAGCAGAAGTCTGGGATTTTACAGGAGAGGATGTAGGATTGATGAGAAACGTGGATCCCATAAAAGTAACGGTGAAAGAAGGAATAAGCTACCCAAATGTTCCTCAATATAAATTGACACCTGAAATAATTGAAGGAGTAACCCCCATAATCGAGAAAATGATTGAACAAGGAATTTTGAGAGAAATAATGAGTAGTCCATGTAATTCACCAATCATGGGACTGAAAAAGCCTAATGGAAAGTTCAGGATAGTGCAGGATTTGAGAAAGATAAACAAAATTGTAGTGTCGTGCTGTCCTATTGTACCAAATCCATCTGTGATTTTGTATCAGATTGCTCATGATTCAGAATGGTACACAGTTATTGACTTATGTCACGCTTTCTTTTCCATCCTGTTGCACCATGATAGCCAGCAAATTTTTGCGTTTCGTTTTGGGGAACGTATTTTGGCTTGGTGCCGAATTCCACAGGGGTATACGGAAAGCCCCTCAATATTTAATCAGATATTAAAAAAGTCTTTGGAAGATTTAGAAATGACCGAGAATTCAGTGCTAGTCCAGTATATCGATGACCTGCTTGTGGCATCGAAAACTCGAGAAGCCTGTGTGATGGACACCATAGCATTGTTAAATCATTTGGCAGATGGAGGACTTAAAGTGTCACCATCGAAATTGCAATTTTGTCAGAAGGAAGTACAATATTTGGGTCACAAAATTGAAAAAGGATTGAGGAAAACAACAACAGACAGGATAACGATAATAAAAGGAATGAGAGCTCCCATGACGCAAAGAAAGGTGAGAATGTTTCTTGGAATGGTTGGGTATTGTCGTCAGTAGATAAGTAACTTTTCCCAGATCGCAAAACCTTTGGTACGCTTGACTAGAAGTGTTGTGAGAGATCCCATTGACTTAGATAGGGAAGAACTAGCAGCATTTAAGAAATTGAGAGACAGTTTGTGTGAAGCGCCAGCGTTAGGGATGCCTGACCATAAAAAAGAGTTTGAGTTGTACTGCAGTGAGAGGAACGGATGTGCACTCTCTGTATTGATACAGACACATGGAAAATTGAGAAGACCAATTGCATATTTCTCAGCTATGCTAGACCCTGTAGCTGTAGCCTTGCCAGATTGTTTGAAAGCAGTAGTTGCCACTTATAAAAGTCTGGAACAGAGTGAGGGAATTGTAATGGGATATCCTGTGCGAGTGTATGTACCTCATGATGTGGCAATCCTTTTAACAAGGAGTCGCACTCAATTCATGACACATAGTCGACTGACTAAGTATGAGAAAGTCATATTAGGTGCAACGAATGTGAGCCTTACGAGATGCTTGAATGTGAATCCTTCTATGCTATTGCCTGATGCTGAAAATGTTGAAGTCAGGGATGAAGTGGATCATGATTGTTTGGATGTATTGGATTTCTGTACAAAACCACGTCCTGACATAAAAGATGTACCCTTGGCTGAAAGTGACTTTGTGATGTTTGTAGATGGGTCATGTTTGAGAACAGACTAAGGAAATCTGAGTGCAGCATATGCAGTGTGCACAGTTGCAGCAGTAATGGAAGCATCTTACCTGAAGGGAGTAAAATCAGCTCAGGTTGCTGAACTGATAGATTTAACTAGAGCATGCAAGATTGGAAAGAATGTGAGAGTGACTGTAATAACTGATAGTCAGTATGGTTTTGGTGTGGTGCATGATTTTGGCCAGATTTGGCTGCAGAGAGGATTTCTGACTTCAAGTGGAACTCCTATAAAGAATGCTGAAGCGGTTGGAAAGTTGCTTGAGGCGATACAGCTGCCAAAGCAATTGGCTGTTGTGAAGTGTGCTGCTCATGTACAAACCACTGATTATATCGCGGTTGGAAATAGATATGTCAACGATATGGCCCAATATTGTGCTCGTAATCAGAACTCAGTGAACAGGGCTAAAGAGAAGGAAATTAATTCCTTGCCACTAATGTTTACTAACATTGTGGGTAGATGGGAGGAAGTAAGGCAATTGCAGGAAGAAGCAGGAGACGAGGAAATGAGACAGTGGGTAAAAGCAGGATGAGCACCAAGGGAAACAGATCATGTGTGGGTTTATCGAGATGGAAGACCAGTCATGCCTGATAGCATGATATCTGCCATGGCACGGATGTATCATGGACAGGGACACATAGGGAAGGACGCGATGATTCGGTCCTTCAAGCAAACGTGGTACAATGCTAAATTTAGACTTGTAGCTGAGAGTCTTTGTCAAAGATGCCTTATATGTCAGCAGTTCAATCCAGGAAGAAAAACAGTGGTAAGCCTAGGAACGATAGGTCGAGAAGGAGGGCCTTTCACCAGAATGCAGGTTGATTTCATTGAGATGCCACCTTGTAATAGATTAAGGTATGTTCTAGTAATGGTCTGCTTGTTTTCTAGATGGGTAGAAGCATATCCCACAAGAAGGAGTGATGGAATTACTGTAGCAAAACTGCTTTTGAGGGAATTCATCCCTAGATTCGGGTTCCCAGTTACAATTGAATCAGATAGAGGAAAGCATTTCCATAATGAGATCATGAAATTGATTTGTGAAGCATTGAATGTAAAACAGAAACTACATTGTGCCTATCACCCAGAGGCTTCTGGTGTGGTGGAACAAATGAATGGCACTATTAAAAACCGATTGGGAAAAATGTGTTTAGCCACAGGTTTGAAATGGCCTGATGTCTTGCCTCTGGTACTCATGACTATTAGATCAATTCCAGATAGAACCACAGGTTTAAGTCCCCATGAGATAATCATGGGAAGAGCAATGCGCCATGTATTCATACCAGTCAACAAGCTGTTGCCTATATCTGATGACTTGGTGTTGGATTACTGTAAGGTGCTGGCTGACGCAGTTCATTCTGTGTTTCATCAGGTTGGATCGGATGCCACCACCCTTGAAAAGAAGCAAGCTCATGATCTGAGCCCAGGAGACTGGGTGAGAATCAAAGTACACAGAAGAAGGAATTGTCTAGTCCCACGTTGGGTAAAACCACGAAAAGTGATTTTGACTACAACAACAGCTGTGAAGTGTGCTGGGATCAAGAACTGGATCCATGCTAGTCACACATTGAGAATCCCAAATCCAGTGGACAATCAAGAACGAGAATATTATGACGAATCAGAAAGTAGCTCTGAATCGGATGCTGAAGAAGAAAGAACAAGAGAAAACCCAGAAAGGGGGGGGGGGGGGAGACATAGCCAAATTTGACATTTGCCCCAGAAAATATTCCCTTGAGAAGGAGGTTGCAGATTTCTGATACTAGCTCGGACTCAGAGACTGAACAGATACCGATATGCTCCGGAAAGGAGAAAAGCAATGAAGAGACAATTGGAGAAGTTATTGATAAAGAAATTCTTGATGAAAAACAGAGAAATTCCACCTGAAGTAACAAAGATAAATGAACAGGTGCCAGATAAAGATAGTGGGGGAAAGATTATTGCGGAAGACCCCCGAGGAGTTGTAGGGAATTCCAACATCCAGTTAGAAGAAGGGTCAGCTAGTCAGCAGGAAGATATTTTGCAAGAAACACGAGGAGGGACAGAAGTAGGGAAATTAAAAGAAGTGGTGGAAAGAAGAACATCTGAAAGCAAAAAGCAAGTTGAAACAGAAACAGAGGAAAGTGATGAGGAAGTACCAGAAGGTCTAGTCCTGAGGAAAAGAGCATGGAGAGCTGAGAAGAATGATAAAGGAAGTAAATCGAAAAGATCAGCAAGAGATGAAATCTGGCCTAATAAGATAAAGAGACTAAGATATCGACTGACACGAGTGAATTCACCAAGAGCAGAGCAGGTGAATGAAGTATCGAGTCAGGAAAAATCAAAAGATGAGAAATTAACTACAACAGACGAAAACAAAAAAATAAGAAAGCCCAACCAGAAGTATGAGTCGCCAGAATGGTCGTATGTGGCCCTGCCTGAAATAAATGAAGAGGCGGACAGCCAAGAAAATCCAGAGGTGACTGTACCGGAAGTGGTTGAGGAAGACGAAGAATCGGAAATCCTGAGAGTTATCTTGTCCGACATCGGAGAAGAGACGGATGTTCAGGAAGTTCTGTACCAAGATTATGAGAGAAAGGTGAAAGACTACCAAATGCCAAACTGAACAAGACAAAAGTGCTGCTAATGGAAAGAAAGTAGAATACAGGAAAAAGACAAACTGATAGAACCAAGTAGGTGCTTAGAGCCTTGGGTTAGACAAAACTAGTTGTGAAGTAGAAGAGGCTAAGTCAAAAGACACTGGTCATTTTGCAAAATGGCAAACACAAAGTAGAACAGCTAAATGTGTATTTTTAAAGAGATGGTTTAAAATGTGTTGTTGTTGTACAGGATTACTAATGTGAGTGTGTTAGCATTGCTGATTTCATTTGAGGTTACAATAGACACAATAGAAGGATATAGAGAGAATAAATCTAATACTAATATAGAGAAGGTTCAGAAAGTATATCCAACTAGAATAGATAAAAACTATTTACATAAAGACAGGTCTATAAATGATTTCTCTAACAATGCGTTTTCGAAACTTTTGTATGAGTATGTTAAGACCATGGATGTGAGGGATTGCTGCGTTTGTATGCAGTTACCTGCATCTGTATCGGAGGGAGTGACCTATCATCACCTCCCTGTAACATATGGAATAACATATAGTGTATTAGCTAGTTTGTTTTACCAAATAGGGAAATTAGAATATTATTTTTCAGATGTAGGTAACATATTTTCACAAGTACCTACGATTAACAAATTAAATAAAGTAAAGCCCGTAAAGGTGTTAGGTGAATTTTTCTTAGAAACCAAAGAACTAAAATTAGAATATATTTTTTGAAATATTTTGACTTGCAGTTTAAAGAAAGAAGAAAAGACGTTTTTGGATATGGCTGAAGAAAGGAGACTGAAAATGCAAAAGAAAGCATCTGAGAGAAAAGAGGAAAAGACAATTTGGGATGTTGAAATGGAAAAACATTTGAAAGGAGAAGCTAGTCCAACTATGGCTTTAGATCGGATCCAGAAAGGGAAATCATGTATTAGAAGGAATCAAACTGCATATGATAATTACTTTGTAGGTAATAGTGAATGCCATGATACATACCGAATCATGGGTGGATGGGGATTTAAAGGAGGAAATGATCCAGTTTTTCCTGGGTTATATTTTTATCTGCGTGAACAAGGCATACTATCGGTTGCCAGATCATTGGTATGGCACATGTTATGTAGGTCTGGTCTTTCCAAAGATATTCCACTTGGGAAGAGGAGAAGATGGTGTACATAAGTTAGGTAGTCTATTAGCTCGTAGAAAGAGAGAATCTTGGTCAGAAATTGTAGGAGACATTTTCGGAGCATTGATACCAGCAGTGGGAATATCTCTGAATGCACACAAAATTAGAAAATTATCAACAGTAGTGGATCGCTTGTCAACAAGCACCGCTGGAGGATTTTTATTGGTAAATACTGAAATGGTTGCCATGCGTGCTATGGTAATGCAAAATCGACTTGCCCTTGATATATTATTGGCGAAAGAGGATGGAGTCTGTGGAATACTGAAAGTTCAACATTGTTGTACTTACATTCCTGTCGAAAGTAAAGATCTGAAAATCTACATTAAAAATATAACTGAATTGCATGAGGAAATTACACCACTGGAGGTTGAAAGTGTTTGGGAAAAGATTGGGAAGAAACTTTCTTCTATTAAGGATTTCTTATTAAACTTAGGTGGTACCTTTATAGGTAGGATCTTATTTCCATTAACCTGTGTTATTTTCATAGTATTAATTCTAAGATTAGGATGTCTGTGTCATAAAAGAAAGAAAATACAGAAAAAGTTAAAAAGAGAAAATTTGAAAAGAAGGCAAAATAAAAGACAAGAGAGGGAATTAGCGGAGATGAAGGAAAGCATGTATAAAACAGCTAGAAGAGAAGAAATTGGGGAAACAGAGATGTAATTAACTGAAAGGAATTCATTTCATTTTCTTGACAAATTGAAACAAAATTGTAATGGTGTGGTGATAAAATCACCAAAGGGGAGATTGATGGAGCGGGTAGTACAACAGTTTGTATACCCCCCCTATTCTGCATGAGATCACTAATTGAATAATCTATTACCTATAATATTTTATTAAATGGTTTTGCATGTTTATTAATCAACATTATTAATATACCAAATATACGTGGGAGTTGCATTTTGCATGGCTAAATAACCTTTATGACTAAAATCCGTACGCATACTAACAGTAGTATATGTAATAAATGGACTATTGCATGGTATATGTTGCTTTTGTGATGTCTCTGTAATGTTGCCCGAGAAGACAACGTAAAGGGTGAATATAAATGCTTTAAATGTCGCTATACGCTAGATAAATACAAGCACATAGAGGGATTAGTAAGGGGTTAACATTAGATTTATTATTTCTATGCATTAATTACTCTTTTGTGTTTGTTTCGCTTAAGTTGGCGTTTGGGCCTAAATTATAAAATGGCCGCCGACGCGACACGACGATGGGGCCACTGTCCCACAAGGCGCGGAGCGAACAGAGTAAGTGCGACAAGATGACTGCAGCCTCTGCATGACCTGTAACCCACTGTACTAAGGCAAGGCCACGGTGGGACAACAGCCAAGTAACAAAACAAAGGACGTTTACAAAAGAAACCAGAATGGACTGAACTGTGACCTCACCCCTCAAACTGTGCTAAACCCCATCGGACGATCTCAACCAACCAATCACGACTGAACGAAATTATAAAAATGTAACTTTTACTGTGATTTTGTTATAAAAGCACATGGTAGAATAGAGAGGGAACCTTGCTTTACTTGGCTACTATCTACCCTACTGAACGATGACGACGATGGTGACGCTACGCAAACTCTACTACTTAGGGTGACTGCTGCATTCCTGAATCCTAAATGGTCCGGATGCTGCCCAATTACCTGATGACTACGAACTTTTCCTAATTTTATGGGCATTGACAAATGCTTGCACGTCTCTGGTCTTTTCTGATCTTTGAGACTGCGGCGTGCTGAGCACAGAACTTGAACATTATTCTGCTTTGACAAATGACGACAGACTTAGAGGACTCCAGATAGACAGAATAGGTAAATATGATGTTCTGCGATTTAATTGAAATTTGATATAAACTCTCCAAACGCTAATTTACTTTGCTAAGAAATTTTAGATAAACAGATATTGATTAACAAAGAATGAGTTTGTGGTTTATTGCGAAGGGTAAGTTCTAAATCTTAAAATGTGTTTTAGCTGGTTCTAGATCCTAATCAACCAATCCAACTATTTGGTCCATTGGCCACGTGGGAGGAGTGCCTTGATGTTTAGGATTGAGATCTGTAGGTGGAAGGGATATATTTTTTTTTTTTTGAAAACCTTTATTGAAATTTCAATCAATTACACGTATGGGCCTACAACCCCCGGGGCCGGCCGCTAAACAGTCAGAATATCAGAAAGCAAGTCCATCACAGTCCGCACCTCGGGGTGCAAAATCTCGACGTTGGCATACTCTCAGTCTCTGAACAGCCCAAGTAGGAGACCAGGATAATAAAGGTTTACATTTTATAATAGAAGAAGATGGAAGGATCAGGCGCCAAACAGTTTCCCAGCAGCGAAAAATGGCAGGCAGAATAATGAACGTAAACAATAAACAGCAGTCTATCGAGGCAATGGCGCTGAAACAGGAAGTTCAGGATGTGAAGGAATGACACGGCCATTTGCGCCTGCAACCCCCCTGCCCCAAGACCCAGGAAACTCCACGGAAATTATGGCACTCCGGAAACAGCAGTGATTAAGAACAAAGGAGTTCTACCGTGCTGATCCCAGAAAAACAGAGAAGAATAAGAGAAGAAAAGGAGGCCATAGAAAAAAAGGGTTAAAGACTAAAGAATTCCCCCCCCCAACCCCCCACCCTGCACCTCTGCAGATGAGTACGCCCCCCCCCCCAGCAGTGTGCCTGTCGCCCCTGAACCAGACCCGAAATATAGAAGAAACAGAGAAAAAGAGTAGGGAAAGAACCCCCACCAGACGGGGGGGTAGAAAGAGTATTAATAAACCGGAGGAGGGCCTGTGAAACACGCCCCCGGCTTCTCCCTCCCGCACCATACGTTTTCCCGCAAAGCATACAATACAGAACACGAAATCGACCCTGTCAAGGTGAAGTAAGGAGCATTACGCACTTGGTACACTAACAATTATGCCGTGAGAGCACACAACGCCCGAGCCCGCCCGCCTAGTAGATGACCACCTCTGAAGGGTCAGCCTCATCCTTGGCCACTCTTTGCAAACCCACCCATGCAAACCCTTCGTCCCAGTGCCATGTCCAATGTTACCAGGAAGAGAAGCGTCCAATAAAGATCAGGAAGCGACACACACAGGCAGGGTAGAGGGCTCTGAAGATCGACACAATCAGCTCTGTGGAGGGTCGTCTTTCCCAGTGCTGAGCCAGGATTTACACTGCACACCAGGCCCAGGAAGGCGGAATGAGGCAGAGCAGGCGACCGTTGCTTGGATGTTGCCTGAGTCGTCGGAGGCCGCGCACGGGACAAGGCCACCACCCCCCACTCAGGTCCGAAACCTCCGGAACAGACCAGATCCACAGCCAGCTGATCGCACGTTAATATACTGTCCGGAGAGTCCAGGCGTGCACTATTCACAGGGGCGGCCACGACACTGTCCCCCCGTGCGCGGTGTAAGAAGTCCCAGTGTACCTGGGGATAGGCAGGCGGCAACTGTTCCAACGCTGACGTCACTCCATCGAGCTTGCTCCCCAACACCCAGGCGCCGTGAACCAAGGTGGAATGAAGGGCACCGAGAGCCTCGAGAAGGTCACCGTACCCCAGTACAGCTCCCGGCGCTCGCTCCGCTACGCTCCTCAGAGGCGCACACTCCCAATCCTGCTGCAACCCAGTGTACCGGATGGTGGACACTGTCCTACCAAAATGGCCGCTGGGTAGATCCAACCCAGATCGGGACTCAGGCCCAAGCGCCTCGGGTTCCATGTCGCTGGAAACAGGGTTCCGGGGGCAGGCAAATGATATGTCCGGTGTGTGGTCACGGGCCACAGTCGTCCCCACCACGGATCAGCGCCCACGAAAATCCGGGAGCAGCCCGCGAGATTCGGGGCGAGTTACGGGCGGCGTCCGGGCAGCTCACCGGCGAAGGTTGATGCAATCACCGGAGAGTCTTGGAGACGCCACCTCGGGCACGCACCCGTTCCGCCACGCTTAGCGGCAGGAACGACCACGGCGAAACGCAGGCCGACATTCGCACCACTCCGGCAGTCCGACTCCACCCAGTCACCGAAGGCCGCTGTTGTTGCACTGCCGCCCGGCCACGGCGTCTACTCGAGGTCCCGGCTCCAGGGCTGCACAGGCCGCAAACTTCAGACGGACATTTCTCCGGCGGTACCGCTGCCAGAAACTTCAGGGTCACACGATCGATTGCCGCTCGCGTTCACAAACACGGGCAGATAGCGCAGGCTAAGGATCTCGTGCAGGATAGCTGTGCGGGGTGCGGAGGTTCACGGAGCCGGGAGCCTACGCTGCCATCCCGGTCGCCATCTTGGCTCCTCCCCCGGTGGAAGGGATATTGATGTATATTCTGTAAATTAACTTTTCTTTCCCTATAGGTTAATAGGCATTTCCCTCACATGTAGAGCGCTTGAACCGCTCATCCTCCGACTGTGTGCAGACCGATGAATGGTTAGTGTGTGTGTTGGTGTTATGGGCCCCACCAATGACTGCATGTGCGAATGAGTTAGCGTGATGTCGGGTCTGTGACGCAGGGAGGGATACTGGTACGGGGTTTGCTTTCCCTGTTACCAAGGTTTTTGCGCTCCATCAGTAGCAAGGGACCTAAATGCGTGATAATGAGCCCTCCTGCAGTGTCTCTATAGGTGCAGTGCTACATGAGCCCCGACTGCAGGACAAACCTGCAAAATGCAGGATGGTTGGCAACCCTACCAGTACATTACTGCCCTTTACTACATAGGCCATGGCAGCAGAAAAAGGATTCCTAGTTACATTTATTTATAACATTATAGAGCACACTGTCACCATACAGGTATCTGGGAGCTGGAGCCTCTACTTGGACAAAGAGCACACTGCAGTTGCGAGAGCTGGGTCACTTAGAAGTAAATTACGATGGAAAGAGACAGAATTGTATGGCTTTCCAAATGTGCAGTAGGTCGGCTGTAGATCTTAAAGTGTCTGGTATTTTATTCCAGAGCTGAGTCGCTCTGACCATAAACGTTCGACCGCCCCGATTTGATTTCCAAAATTTTGCAGTAAAAATGAGATTTGCAGTTGCTGAGTGAAGGCATTTCCTTGGAACACACCATTCTAGTCTTCTTTGCGGGGGCAGAGGGCCCTTACCATGGAGAACTTTGATTACTATGCTAAGTGATGTAAACGCTATTCTATGCTATACCCGGAGCCAGTGAAGTTCCTTCATAGCACTGGAGGCCAATGATCTTCTTGGCCTGTTTATTGGCAGTTTTGAATCTCTTGTTTGAACTCTGTAAAGTCTATTCACCAGGTAGACCAGTATTCCTAGCAACAGAGCATTGCAGTAATCAAGCCTACTTAGTATTATGCTTCGTATAATCAATGTTTTAGCTTGGAGGGGCAACAGTGGCAGGAGTTTCCCTAGACCTCGGATAAGTGCAAAGCTGGTAACCGCAACTTTATTTACAAGGCTTTCCATTTATAGCTTACTGTCAAATATGATCCCCAGGTTGCGGATATCTCTATGGTGCAGATTTACAAGAAAGTGACGCATCTGTAGAAATGCGTCACTTTCCCTGCTCCACCCTGAGAAACACTTGCGCCACCATGGATGCACCGTATTTACAATACGGCGCACCATGGCGCAAGCATTGACAGATGCATCAGAAAATTCTGATGCATCTGTTGGTGCAAAAGGCATGCTTTGCTGTTGTGTCGCAAATACATCGCAACTCCAGCAATACATGGGGAGGCCTATCCTCATTTTGCTGCGTCACTCCTTATGCCTGCTCCAAGCAGGCATAAGGTTCTGATGCAGTGGCGTCTTAGAGGTGGCACAGTGAAATCTTGTAGCTTTCATTGCGTCACTTCTACGAGGCTTTCCCGCTTGGGAACGCCCACCCTGAGTACATTATATCTGACGCAGGTATATTGTGACGCAAGGCTTTACATTGCGACACATCTCCCTAGATGTGTCACGATGTAAATGGGCCGCATTTTTACGCCGCCACTGCGTCGCAAAAAGTGACGCAACGGCGGCGTAAAAATTATGCAGGGGACTTGGAATTCTGCCGCTGAGTATCTTAGCTAGTCATCATGTGCTGGTGGGCAGAAGTTTGAAAGAAGTTTCATGGGGGATTTTGTTTGCTGAACAGCACACAAAAAATCTGTTTTATCCCCCATTGAATTTTAAGGAATTCCTGTTTAGCCTCTATGGCGGTTCCCTTTTTAGGGATTCACGCACCTTTTCCCATTCAATTTCTCAAGGGTGAGGTTAAAGCATGGGTAATCGCAAACATTTGCCCAGGGGCCACAAAGTATGATCTGTGGTGTGACTGAGGGCCGCACTGATGCCAGCAGGGTGACAGTAAGGAGTCTGGGTGGATGTGCAAGGCGGTTTAAAAGGTGTTAAATAAACTGGCAAGCATTTATTTGTAGGTTAACTAAAGTTAGGTGGTGCAGGACACCACCGTCGTTACTTTATAACTAAATTTAGCCTGCAAATAAATGTTTTCCCTTTCATTTAACATTTTTCTGAATATTAGTGCTCAGCAAGTAAACAGCACCTCGTGCTGCTGTTCACCAGGGTTCCACATGTAAAGTTCAAGTGGGTCGCAAGCAGCCCCCAGGTCGTACTGAGTTTCACTGGGTTACATCAGCAAGTAACGTATGGCATTAGTATGGGAACTGACGACAGTCTGGTTTTAAATGGGCAACGGGGAGACAATACAGAAGTTGATGAAATATTGTCTTAAAGTTTAAAAAACGTAAATACAATTAAAATCAGAGAAAACAAGAAGTTGCATATTGCAAACAGCAAAATAGTTTAAAGTATTCGTGCAAAGATGCAAACACACACGTAGAATAAGTGACTGACGACTGAAAACCATGGGTACTATTTACTTAAGTTTGTACCGAACAGGCGTCATGTATTTTTTGGGTGACATCAGGACTGCTCCAATTCACAAAATGTATTTCAGTGCAACATCTGATCTCGTCATCCACAGCAAGATAAGCAGTGTTTTACAGACGGTAAGAATAATACGGTGAGATATTGATGCCAGGTGAACAAACCTGTTGCCCAACGCTGTGCATACGTTAATTAGCACCATATATAGGAGAGCTCTTGTCTGCTAGCTTCACGATGTCGCCTTCGTCATTTAGCTGTAGCACAAAGCATCACAGCGAACCATCTCCGTAGAAAACAATACACGCACACCGGTGATTCACAACGAAGTGTTAATATAGCCGTTTAAAGCACCCTCTGTGTTGTTAAGAAATAACTAATATATTTATTGCACTAGGGAGTACCGCTGCAGCCCGCCTGCTCCCCATTCTTACCAGGCTACTGGCGTCCTCGGCAGCCATGGTACTGCTCCTATCAGTCAACCTCCCAAGACAGGACCACTATCACTGGACCAATACAAGCAACGCCCACGTGTCTATGCTCCTCCTTCAAAGCCCCGCCTCATGCTCCCTCACCTTTCGCTAATCGATTCTGTCCCCTCCCCTTTAGCCTCTCCGCTTTTCTCCCATTACCCATCTCCCTTTCTCGCCTACTCTCTTTTCTTGCGCAGTTGCTTTTTATGTTTTTTGTATCCTTTACAATCCTCCCGGCCTCTTCCTGTTTTCCATCCCCTCCGTGGAATCGGATCTCACATGGGAAACAAGCCCTGCCCAACACCCTTCTCGAATGGATATCAAAAACAAGCGCAACCCTTATCAGAAAAAAGCCAAAACAAGACCGCACCCACAAAAAAACGACAAGTGGGTGCAAGAGCAAACAAACGACGTGATGTTTTAATATTGTGATACTGGGATGGAATTGGTGCATATATATTGTGATACTGTGTTTGGAATTTGTGCAATGTAAGTTAGTCACCACTACTTAGAGTCACAGAAGCAGTGTTTCCTTTGTAAAAGCCACTAACATGCTGCCCTGCTGATGTCCCACTGCTTCTTCTCGGAAGGGTACTGAAGCCTGCACCACGCATTGCCCCTGCCAGCGCTGCGAGTGACAATACCAACATAACACCTAACCATTGCACTCCTACGAGTGTGACAATTCTATTTCAGGCGTACAAGCAATAATAAATGGCGTGAGAGGCTAGTATTATTTATTTTCAATGCCCTTTGACTTAACTCCTTTGCTGCCAGGTCTCTGGCACCGTGCCAAGCCTTTTTGTGTCTGAGGAAGCTTACGCTTAGGCCCCCATAATTTTTTGTCCACATAAGCTCAAATTTGCGCCCTTTTTTCCCAACTTACTTAGAATTCTAAAAGGTACCCAGAGTTTGTGGATTTCCCTGGAGGGGACTGAGAAATTAGCCAAAATACAGCAACACTTTGGGTTTTTGGGAAAAAAGTGATGACCCCATGCATAAATGTGAGGGAAACGTGATTTATTTGACCTAAATTTGAGGTTTGCAGGGAATTCTGGGTAGGAAACGTTGGGGGATCCAAGAAAGCCACACCTCCATGGACGGACTTGGATGTCTTGTTTTCAGAAATGTCTGGGTTTGGTAAGTTTCTCTAGACGGCCGCCACGCCCAAGAACTCCTTGCAAAAACCAGGTTGTTTTGTGATCGATAACTTTTGATGCTTCAACAATATTGTTTGGGCGCTTCCCTGCCGCAGGCACTGGGCCCACTCACACAAGTGAGGTAGTATTTTTATCGGGAGATCTGAGTGAAAGCTGGGTGGTAGGAAATTTGTGAGGAAACAATATGTTTTTGTCAATAAATCAAATTTACAAGGGCTTCTGGGTAAGTAAACCTTGTGGGATCCGCACAAAACATATCACATATTATTCCCTTGGTGCTTTCCACATAGATGTGAGAGAAATAGGTGTTCACTACAAAATAAGTATGTACTGACAGTAAAATGCAAAAGAAAACACTAAACATTACTGCACACCCATCCACTAATCAATTAAAGACATTCTGGCTGGATATGGGTAAATAAATGGTTCATTAAAAAAGCTTTATTCACCAATGACCCTATGAAATACAATCCGCAAAAGTCATTGTTAATTTTTTCGACATTAGACCAAAGAACCATTTACTTACAGCTCTTGACTTGGGAGCTGTGAAGCCTCATCAAGCCACCAACCACTTTACAGCCCATTCACAAGTCTTTCATGGGTCAGACACAGAAATCTACTCACATTGCCATCTGTGGGCCCAACACAATACAACACTTACATTTACACATTGTGCCGTTCAAGAGTCCATCACTCTCATACGCCAACAGGACTAACACACAATCTCACCACCAAGCACCCAAACAGCAAACAACTGACAAACACACCTCAAGCAAGTCCATACACATACTGTCTACCAGCCACCTATACACCGCCATTTCACGCACACCGCCAGCCAAGCACCAGTCTGCATACACTGCCAGCGAAACCCCAGTCTACGCACACCCCCAACCAGACGCCAGTCCACACGCACGATTAGCCAAGCACTAGCTGTAGAAAGGTGGGTTTCTGTTGCAGTAAACACCCCACTTTTTGCCAGATTTCTGATGCACTTTGACTTGATGTGCCCTGGGTTCCTGTCAATCAAGTTCCCAGGGCCGGTGTTCTTTTCCAAAACTGTAACTTTGTACCCCCAATTGGCAAACCTCTGGCCACATGTAAGTCCTTTGTAAAAGGTACCATAGGTACCATGGGCACTGTGACCAGGGAAGGCCTCTAAGGGCTGCAGCATTTATTGTGCCATCCTTACAGGCCCTGTACCCTTACAAACACACACTGCCATTTCTGGCTGAGTGTTTAGGTGCATAGCAAAATGAAGAGTCGACTTGGCACACATCCCTGTGTGCAATGCCTACAAGCCACTGCCATGGCATAGGTAAGCTACCCCTCAAGTTGGGTGCACTATGCCACTGGTGAGGGTACAGGTGCATGATCCCTGTACCTCTACAGTCCCTACATCCATTCTTAGACATTGTAAGTGCAGTAAAGCTACAAAGAGAATATGGTCTGGGAGTTTGTCATTCTGAAACCCACAGCACCATAATGGCTTTAATGAAATCTGGGAAGTTTGATATCATACAACTTCTCAGCACATTAAACAACCCACACTGGTGCCAGTGTGGGATTTAATGAAAAATGCACTCAGAGGGCATCTTAGAGATGCCCCCTGAAAAAACAGCCTGACTCTAGTGTCCTGGCTGAGTGGCTACTCAACAGCTGCCACCACCAGACATGTTTCTTGTTTCTGGACCCCGGGGTCGAGAGCCTGCCACTATCGGGGTCCTGAAACAAAGCACATCCTGGGTCGAGGTGCCAAGCTTCCTCCCCCAGGATGCGGAGGGTCCATGAAGGGGATGCTTCAAAGGCTTACAGCCTTTGTAAGCTGACCCAGCCCTTTTCTTCTCCCAGCAACTGGCCCACATCGGTTCAGACTCCCACTTTGGGTAACAGAATCTGCTGGAAAACCAAGATAGGAGGAGAGGTGTGCCTACCTTTGCCAACCCCACCCCTCAGGTGGGGGAAGGGAGGCGAAGCACAACTCTTAGTCCCCACCATATTGAAGATGAGGGGACCCAGCCAACTGGAGGGTGGCATAATAGGGGGTGTACCCAACCCAAGGAAGGGACTCATTGGTCCCAACCTTTACCTACCTGAAACGCCCCTAAATTTAGTACTTAGGGGCAACCCTGAACCTTGCCTACTCAGACAAGAAGAAACAAGAAGAAGGACCGGAGAGAGGTGCTGAAGGAAGAAGAGGCGATGCCAACTGACTTGGCCCCAGCCCTACTGGTTTGTCCCCACCTCAAACTGCTCCAGCGAAATACCGGTGTGTCCTGCAGACAGCAGCCCCTCCAGAGCCCGAAGGACCTGCCCTGCCTTACCCAACCAGACTTTGTCTCCCTTGAGCCATGGATTTGCTCACCCACGGACCCTGGCCAAATCCGCTAGTCTGCACCACTCTGCACTCAACACCCATGGGCAGAGTTCTAGTGGCCCAACATGACGAGGAGGTCTCCCCGGCAATCCTGAGCTGGGATCCGGGGATCCCTGACCAACCTCAAGTCTCCAGCTGACGCCTGCAGCTCCTTTCTGGAGGATCCCCCCAACCATGACCAGAGCCAGTAAGAGAAACAAGACACCAAAAGACACCCCTGCACCCAATGTCCCTCGGCCTTGAGTGGCCCCTCCAGAAGATATTCGTTCCCGAGCCTACAGTGTTTGTTGAAAGCGGAGAATCCCTATTGAAAACAACAGGGCAAGCAACGCTAAAACAGCACCCTTAACCCGGCCGCCTCTGTGCTGCTGTGGGTACACTTTGTGTGCTAACTTAAAGCCCCCTTTGCCCTGAGCTTAACGCCAGGAGCTTTGCTCCCTCAACCTTGTGGCCTGCTCGTGCGCAGGCACCAACAAGAGGATCCCCTATTACCCTTTGGATAACATTGGGCCTCAGCACTCTGCAGTCGGCCGCCCTAGTGCCACTAAGGGTGCTTTGAGAGTGCATCCTTGACCATGGGGGTACCCTTGTTCTAAACCCAGATACTCAACCCTTGAGATCGTTTACTTACTTGCAAAACAATAACCCAATTTTTCTCCATAGTATTCCATTGACTGTTTTCCTCTAAAAACGTTTAAGTGGTGAGTTTTATCAAAACACAGTTTCTTAAGTTTCCATACCAAACCATTTGTATGGAAACCTAAGAAACTGTGTTTTGATAAAAACAGTTTTACTTACCTTTTATCCAGGAAATGTCTCAGTGTGATATGTTGGCATATCACACTGAGTAGAAAAAGTAATCTGAAAAGTAATTTAAAGGGTAATCACAAAGTAATTGCATAGTAACTGAAGAGTAATTTCAACTGTTTCTGAACATTTGAACTATCTGTATCTACATTCAATTGCATTCAACTGTATTATCAGAAAACTACAATCTTTACTTACCTGCACCATCTGGCTTGGTTCTAAAAATAAAATACACAAAGAAGTATTTTTATACAAAGCAATTGCTTAGAGTTTAGTCTTTGAGTGTGTGAAATCATTTCATGCGTGAGTGTGGAAATAAATGCCTAACACTACCCTCTGATAAAGCCTTACTGCTCGCCCACACTACCATAATTAGAGAGTAAGGTATTATCTACTTTGACTTCTGCCTACCTTTGGGGATCCACTGGACTCTGTGCACACTATACCTTAATTTGGTATAGTATATACAGAGCCAGCTTCTTACACTAGTCCACATGCACCACCTGCCAAGCGCTAGTCCACAGGCACGGCCAGTCATGCGCCAGTCCACATGCACCGCCAGCCAAGTGCTAGTCACCACACACTGCCAGCCACACGCCAGTGTACTCACACTACCAACCAAACACCAGCGCACGCAGACCGTCAGCCGAATTCCACTACACACACACACACTCACACACACACACACATACAAACTTTCCCTGATGTTTAGTGGCTTTCTGCCTCCCTTGGGGGCATATGGGCCTAAAATTGAGGCTGATCTGCCTTCAGAGGGGTTAGAAAATGGCCAACATATTGCCCCCTAATGGGGAGCGATCCTTGCTCAAGGGGCCGCTCCCTGACATAAAAATAAAGAAAATCCCTGGTGTCTAATGGCTGTCTGCATATGGCCCTACAAATGGGCAAAAATGTTCCCCCATAATGAGGAGAGACCCTTGCCTAAGGGGCTGCTACCCAACATATCAATACATCAAATCCCTGGTGTTTAGTGATTTTCTGCCCCCTTGGGCCAAAATAATGCCAAATTACATTATCCCTGTTGTCTAGTGGGTTTCTGTCCCCCTTGGGAGCAGATCGGCCTAAAAAAATGCAAAATCTGCACCAAGGGGGGGCGGAAACAGCCAAAATATTGCCTCCAAAAAAGGGGAGCACCCTTCCCTAAGGGACTGTTCCCCCACATGCCAAAACACATATCCCTGGTGTTTAGTGGGATTCTGCCCCCCTAAGGGGCAGATCGGCCTAAAAATATGGCCAATCTACCTTCAAGGGGCAGAGGACGTAACCATTATGTACACGGCACCCAAAGAGTTAATAAATATGGTTGTTGTGCACATCTCAAACAGCGCCACCATGTGGTGGACTAGAAAGCAAAAGACACACAATTGTGGTGGACTGTCACTAGAGCCGGTGCTTAAAATTAAGGGCTGATGCCGAGCACCGGAAACCAACGGCTCAAATTAAGCCCTGCACAGTAGTGCAATCTTATACCTGCACCTGACATTATATTCACTGTGTGCCCTACTCTTATTAACATATGTGAAGCTTTTAACACATTACTGAAATGCATTCACTTTAGAACTTAGACATTTATAAACATGTGCACTAATGTTTAGTTTAAACATGAATCATGTATTTTTTATTTCACGTTTTACACTTACACATCAGGCTGTAATTGCATATGTAAACATATTAATTTGCTCACGTTTTCAGTTCATTAGAAGGTATGTGCGTGCATGTGTAACTATGTAATCGAAGTGCACATTTAATGCTCAATTATGTTAGCCTGACTACAGGCCTCAGTTGAAATGTTTTTTCCTTTTTTGCATGCTTTTTCTTTTGTTTTTTTATGCACAACATACCCTTGTATGGATTACATTGAAGACTACACCTTCCTTCGCAAGCAGCAACCATAACGCAAGGCGATTCTTTATAATCATAGCCATCATAGCAAGCAATTACTTATTAATAAGTGTTAAAGCACCCACGGTATTAGTGGCAAATCGATCTACTAAAGTCAGCAGTTTTCTAATTTTAGCGTAATTTAATCCAACTTCTACTGAGGATTTGAATGCTACAACGATATTGCCTAGTATCTGCTTAAAGTCTTGCTTACTCCATTTTATGTAACGGTCAAGGTGTATATCTATCTCGGTAATGTGTGACAGATTCTGCGAAAGACTAAATCTGTATAACAACTACCTACTCAAGTATACAGTAACTGGAAATTAGCTGATTTACCTCATACTTAATAGATGCCCTTGATTCTCCCCTCTAATTTGACAAAGGTTCTACCTTTCACTAGATAACTTGCTCACATTTCCTCTAACCCACTATCTAGATGGTCTCATTCCCCTCCTGTTTCCTTATCATGCACAAAGTTCCCTTCTTGGCAACTTCAATACTTAATCTTGGTGGTGGCTCCTTCAAAATTTCCCTCTCTTTCCAATAAAATGCTCTGTGTAAATTTTCTTGCTCATTTTCTCTTTCTCTGTGTATAGTTTTATCCTTTTATTTAGTTCATCTAAAAAGGCCCTCTCATCTGTTAAATTTGCAGGTTATATCATGAATGCTTTGGTTAGTAGCGCTCGAGTTAGTCACAGGGACGTTAATATCGGTGAATGGGATGTCAATGTAGGCCATAATATATGTACAAGTAAGACTGTCAATACTGGTAAAAATGATGTCAATGTACACCATGACAAATGTATGCATAATGACGAGAATGTTGGTGAATGTGATATCAATGACTGCCACGTTATGTGTACACGTAATAACAAACTCGTATCATTGCTGTCGAACCCACCCAAGATGACCTCCCCATCAACCCCGAGTCAGAAATATGTGGTCTGACAGGTCCTGCGACCCAAACCTACCGATTGAGAGTTCACAGGTGGGGTTTCACTTAGCATGAAGACAAACGCACGAATTGGGAAAAACCAGATCGATCTCACAAATAGGCAGCTACACTACAGAACGTTAGAGGGAATTGACCCCAATAGAGCACGTCTGACCAAAGGGGCACCCGTTCCCAAAATACCACAATGTGTCATATGCCACATGTAGTTAGGAACACTCAGCCAATTAGAACAAGGTATGCACATTACTTGCAGTGATCACGCAATCCCCATGCCAGACATATGGACACGTACACCCTGGCCCACATTGGGTCTCCACAAAGTCGAGATCCACCAGTGCCCCATTATCAGATGGTTGAATTTATGGTTCATGACTAGGCCTTGATTTACATGCTCTACAAGAATGTGTAATCGGTTTATTGTACTTCAAGAACTGTATATGATGCCAACCAAAACCTTTGTACATTGAGGCAGTCTTCAGACTGTTGCTGCTCAACCCAGCCATTGCATTTAATTAAAATTACTGGTACCTGATTTGCCAAATGCCTCTTGTCTTTTCTTTTTGTAAAGGTAAATTCATACGCAAGAAACAGGGATGAAGAATTTCATCATATACTCATGCTGATCCCTTTGTTGAAAAAACCTTGAAGTAACGTTAAGCATCACTGGGATGAAAGGGTACCTGTGCACTTCAAGTCACCGCCACTTAAAACACACATTTGGGTAAACGTACTGGGGCTCTGACCCTACCAAGACAGTTTACTATTGGACCTGTGAAGAACTCTGCCAGGAATAAAGACTTCTGTGCTACAAAGATGCCACTCTGCTTGACTGGCTGTACTGAAGGAACTGCTTCTCTGCTTTGCTAAGATGCCTGCTTATCTCTGCCCTGTTGAGTACAAGGACTGGACCCAGCACACTTGAACCCAGTGTCACTCCAAGGGCTTGCTGGCTTGCCTCCTATTTCTGAAGTCTCAGGGCCATCAAAGACTTCCTACAAACTCTGCTGCTGGACTCTGCTATTTGTAAGTCCTTCCTTGCCTGAGGATCCAATCCAGTCCTGAGCATCATATGTGGGTTCTGCAGCTGTTTTTGCATCAACGCCGATCCAATGACAACTCTCTAATTTTCGAAACCTCTGTGGAGCCTTTTTGTGGTGGTTTCATTGTGTTTCTCGTTATGTGCACAAATACATTTTTTCTCAAGTAAAGCCTGACTACTCCGTGCCAGGCTACCAGAGGGTGAGCACAGGTTAATTGAACGTGTGTATCTAGCCTATCCTGACTAGGATTGTGATACCTACTTGGACAGGGTGCATACCCGTGCCAACTAGAGATCCAATTTGTAGCACCCACATTTAGCTCCTGACAGATTGAACAGCGCTGGCACAAGCTCTCTGCCATGGATCAAAAGTGCATATTATGCAAAATTGCTTAAACATTGACACCACCCCATCTCTCCCCACTTGTGTTGGTCCTTGCATGTGTCTTCCTGTAGTGTCCTCCCCAGCCCTGGTACTCGGCAATGATTACACCACACACAGAGATTAATATAACATGTCTTCTCTTTATTCTACAGCGCAAACTCAACATTCTAAATCTGCATTTACTTTACTACGCTCTAATCCTTACATCACAGTTCTATGGAATCCATCAGGAGCCACAAAGGTTCTGTCATTACAAACTCACATGACACTAGATGCCCCCCTCTGTTAAATACATTATTATTTGTTTTTCGAAATATATACAATTAGAGCTCTTCCATGCATCTTCTTGGCACTTCACATGTCCCGACCGAGTCATCGTAAGCTGGGGCCAGGCAGTAGAAATGTCCATGACTGGCATCTGTGATGGAGGAATTGCAGCAGTCAGGGGTTTTTCTCTTGTCCGTTCAGACCCAGTCTCTGCAATAACATCAGTGCCTGACGAGTGATGAGCATATGTCGAAATGCGAGGAGTCTTGTGTAATGGACTTCCCAGGACCATGTGTCCTTTGCTGGTCACAACATGTAATTGTTCAGCATATAAAGGAGCATCCGACTTTCATTTTCTGTGCTGATCAACAAGCACTCCATCTCCTCTAGTAAACGTGAAACCTCTGGCATGTTGACGCTTGTCCGCATCGGTTTTCCTTTTCCTCTTACAATCCAAGTCTTTCATGTGTATTTCTTCCTCAGTTTCTGCTCTTCAATCGGGCCATTGAGCTTACTTAGTTGTCATGGCTTTCCCGAACATCAGGGTTGCAGGGCTTTCACCTGTCGTCGAGTGAGGAGCTGAGTGGTAAGCTCAATGAATGGAATTTAAGACCGCTTTAAGGTCAAACTTCTCTAGTACAGTTTGCTGGACAGCTTTCTTTAGAGTACTCATGAAATGTTCAACAAGGCAATTGGCCTGTGGCCAAAGGGGGGCTGTGGGTGCTCTTATGATGCATCACTTTAAGATGACTGAATTCTCAACTGTTGAGATGTGAGCCGATGTCAAACTTTACGGTCACCGGAACACCCCAGGCCTCGAAGACATGGTCTAATATGTCAATGACACATTCTTGAGTGCCTCACAACTTTAGTGAATTATGTTTATTGGCTGAAACTGCAGCGGCCACTGGCAGGGAATGGGGGTGGTGGACAAAAAAAAACCACGTACCTTTTTCTGGCCATCGTCTCCCTTCCACTTTGGTCCCTTCCCATGCTGCCTTCTCCTCAGCATCGGCGATAGCAGGAAGCACACAGGTTCCCTCTCCTAAGCCAATCACAATGTTGCAATGCAGATTGACCTCTGTTTAACATAAGAGGAAGGATCCTCTGCATGGTGCTGATTCTAGGAAGGCTTTCAGCTTTCCAATAGACTATTGTTCAGAAGAACACTTATGCTGCTGAAGGAAGCCTTATTTATATGTCCATGGACTGCGGCTGCAATCCCATTCCACTGGGACAAAAAGCCATAAAAGTTGTGATCCGCTTAGCTTTTTTCCCTAAACTGATTTCGAAACAAGCACATCTGAGAACCTGACAAGGAAAAAAGGGTGTGCTGGCCATGGCTATACAACCCTTCAGCCTGTTACAGGCAAAACCCAACGTTGAAGCAATCCAAATGTGGTTGCTTAGGAAAACAGCAGTTTCTTTAGATGCTGGAACCGGCTTGGTCTAGCATGCTTACCATGGAAACTTCATACTCTGCATTCAAGAATAAAGCTGGTCTCAGCAGTGAGACAGGAAAACAGACTGATCATGCCAGCATGTGGGCTTTGTGGGAGATGGAGGCGAGGCTTCAAAATCCTCAAACATAAATAGTGGACTATGAGGCACATGCATCAAAGTTAGAAATTGTGAGTCCTTAATAGTGATTATCAAGGAATTGCTATTAAGGAGTCACAATTAACAATGCATGTGGGTTTTGCAATGAAAATTGTGATTCCTTCATATTCCTTAATAGCGAATTGCATATTGGGATTCGCTATTAAGGAATGGCTTACCATTCATTCCTATGGGCTTAGAGACCCATTGGAATGAATGGGATTGCATTTGCAATTTGCGAGTACCTGTTCATGCAATTCCAAGGGTACAAGGGGGCCAAAAGGCCACCCTGATGCACCCCCAAAAACATGTAAGTATGCACATGTGGTGCACACACATGCCCTATGGGCATGTGTGTGCACCATAATGCACTTTGAAAAATGTTTTTTTTGCATTTTTCAAAGGAATTACAAATTATAATCAACTTGAAGTTGATGGTAATTTGTGATTCCAAATTGTGAAAACACAATTTGGGACTGCATGATGCATCGCATTTAGGGAATCGCAATTTGCGATTCCCTAACTGCATTCGCAATTAAGGGAGTAGAAAAAATTGCGATTTCCTTAATTGTGAATTGCAAAAAAAGTACATGCATCTGAAAAAGTCATTTTGCGATCGCAAACTGACGATTTTTGCGATTCGCACTGTTTGCGATCTCAAAATGGTTTGATGCATGTGCCCCTATGAGCCTTATTTAGAGTTTGGAACGTGGTCATACTACATGTTAAAGAGACCATGATGCACTTATTATACAGTGGACAGGATATCCGCCACATTTGTCACTGACTCTCTCTTCCAATAAATTCTAAATAAAGTCCTGTTTCTTGAAAGGATTCGAATTGTAAACAAAAATATTCCTGGGTGTGGTACAAAGTTGTTTGCCTGTCTCAAGGAAACACTCTCATGTGGTAAGTATTGGGCCCAGGAAGATGGCACAAGACAGTAATGGGACTGGTGTGGCAGGGCTACCTGTGGTGAACCTTTCACAGGGAGATCACGTTCTAGTTATATGATGGTAGTTCAACAGACGAAAGACCGTCAGAGAGTCACCGACTCCACTAGGGATGTTCACCTGCGACCACGGCACGATAGTCAAAATCGGCTGTTGGAGGGAGGACAACCAATTTGTCTGCCGGGCCAATCACGATGTGCCTTCCCTCCAATGTGACTGTGGCGGTAAAACCTCCACACCTAAGTTGACGGTTTGGAAGAGATATAAGGCAGAAACTCACCTTTTCTTACCTTCACACTTTCTTTTTCACAATGAGCTCAATCTTCCAAATCCTGCCTCTGCTGCTGCTTGATGACGAACAAAATCAATACCGTCGTGGCTGGAATCAACAGTGGGCTCCACTTTTACCTGTTACCTGTTACTTGTCTGCTAACATTTGCATTGAACTCGTGCACTTTTTAAATCTCTATTAGAAAGCAATAGCATACCAATGTAATTTAAAGAAACACACCTGTATTATTACATTGTATTGCAAAATGTGGTGCAAGCTGCCTTCCAAAAAATGGACCCGTGCACAAAAAGGATCAAAAAGTTAACATACAGGTGTGTTTAAATTTTTTTTGAAACTGTCAAACTAAAAACATATGCATTACATGATTGGGACAAGTGTAATGGAGCATGATGTAAAAATTGCACTAGACAAGGTATAACCTTTACCTTATTAATTATCTGTAAAATCAATATCAGTCCCAAATTTGAATCATTCAACATATTTATCCATGTAACATTTCCCCTTGTCTAGTGCAAGTCAAGTATTGTATCCAAATTTAATAGTCAGTTTATTTTTTGAGGTGTAATGCATTTGTGTCTTTCCTTATCAGTAATCAAGGTGAAATAAACACACCTGTATTAGCACTTCAAAAAATAATTTCAAGCATCTATTTGTTGATTAAGTTCTATAATCATGATGAATGACTGCACCTAAATACAAATAAATAAATATCCACATTTGTAAAGCGCGAACATTCACCCGTAAGGGTCTCTAGGCGTTGGGGGCCGTCGGGAAGATTAAGCAAGCTACTGCCCAGAGTCACATGGTGCTGGTCTAATCTGCTGTCGGAGCCAGGGATCGAACCGTGATCCCCAGATTCCGGAGTCAGTCGCCCTGGCCGCGGCGCCATCACATACTGTTTTAACCAGTGTATACACTTAACTAAGTAAACATAAAAATAGTTTTGAGTTTTTCCTGCCATATACATTATAGTCAGAAGCATTGCTGGGAATCAAACAATTGACAATGGAAATGAAAGTCAGGACAACTTGGTGGAATTAAAATGCTGGCTTATTACACCAAAGAGATAAGTCTCTCAAATAAGCACTAAGCTTGCCTCCTAAATAACTGCCAAGGGGAATCTCTTCAGGAAGGGGCATCTAGTGGGCACAGAACAGGCACCTCAATGATCTTTCTTGGGGAGGCGGGGGGTTGGCTGTCGGAGGGGTGGTCGTGGATATGTCAGGGGTGGCTTGGATTTTGGAAGGGGTGGCTTGGTGTTTGGGAGGGGTGAGGTTTGGAAGAGTTCAAGTAAGGGCAAATAAATAATCTTCATGGGGGAAAAAGGTAGGATGGTTGAGAGCGGGTTGGGTTTGGGTGGTAGAGGGAGTGGCAGTGGGGGATGCGCATATGTCTGTTGAGGTTGCAGTTGCATGTGAGTCTGGTGTATGTCATGTGTTTAGGTTTGTGTTTCTTCCTAGGTGTATGTTTTTCAGGTGAGTGTGGGCATTTGTGTTTTGTGGGTTTTGTTTCTAATGTATGTGTGTGTGAGTGTGTGTGGATGAATGTTGTGTTGAGGTGCTGGGTGTGGTTGTGGTGCTTGTGGATGTGATGGGGCATGTGGCTGTGGTGGTGGGTGTGGTGCTTGTGAGTGTACTGGTGGTGGTATTTTGGTGGTCTGCAGCCTGATGATCATGATGTCACATGAACATAGCCTTCCCTTAACTTTGAGATGAAATGTGACCCTGTGCTCATTTGAAAAATAACTCAAGGTTGTGACTACTCTGAAAGTGTCTGGGAGTTATTGGTAGTTCCCAAACAACTGGTTGGAGACACCTGATCTAGGCTAAGTGATATGTGGGATTATACACATAGCAAACATCATTTTCATTTGGTATGTAAAAAATTAAATCTATGTACAGAATTGGAGGAAATTATTTCTAAAATGGAAATTTGACTTACATACCATGTTAGAATTGCACTTTAGAATGCATTTAAACTGCTTCAGAAATGTTTTCACTTAGAAAGTGACATAGAAAAAATGTGCTCACTGCATAAGTGTGAAAGAATCCTTATTAATGCTGTAAAAAATGTTAAATACTTATAAATGTAGAGGAAAGGCTGTTAATTTAAGTTTTTGCTAAGTTATGTAGAGACATTCTGTACTAGCTAGTCATTCTTAAATGTGCCCCTTTAGTTAGACCTAAAGCCCTTTTTCTTTCTTTCAACTCTTGATCATTGCTTAATAGATGTTTATTTAGAACATTTTGCCTTACACCATCAACATGCTAGTTTCAATACATTATTGTGTGATTTTATATGAATGAATTGTCCTAGCTAGTTATGAATGATGACTCTCTCAGATTCTGATCCAGATCATTTTCCCCTGCCATGCGACTCTTGTACTGGAGAGTTGGTCCTTTAATTCTGTTGCTGACAGCTACTGCTAAAGGTGACTTTATTCTTTCTTCATCTAAAGACCTTTTCTGATCAATGCTACTGCAATGAGCATTCTTTTATTGCTAATTGCTAATGTAGCTGTAGGGAACTCGACTGAGTTTCCAGAACAACTCTTTATGGGTAGCTCATTTCATATTCTGAATCTTGCTCTTTTCCAAAAAGAACTCTTCATTGGTTCTATTTAGGGTAGGTTAGGTTGTGTTAGCTTACTTAGTGGTAATCTTTTTTTATGGCACACTTTGTATTGATTTATGCTGTCACTAGTCAATCATTTATTGATATTCTGTGAATTTACTAATCTGAATAAAGATTACAAAACAGTACTAATCCTTTACGGTAAATAAATATTTTGACACTGATGCCGCAGAGTTTACCAGCTCTACACATTCACACACACAACACTCATTTGGGCCCATATACATTCATACACACAATGAGCTGGCACATATCTACTGGTCGTCAATTTAATTTTACCCTAGGAAAACTTTACACTAGTATTCTTACTATTCCTGTCTCCTGAGTAAATGAACGTTCGATAAGATCTAGTAGTAGATTAGAATAGGGAGGAAAGACAAAAATACATTAACCTTTATTTTAAAGAACCACAGACTCAGAGGGAGTTTTAAATGTTTATCTGAATTAATAATTTGGGAGTCAAATCAAGATACACATGAATATACCAGAAATCTCCATCAGGAAAATAGTACAGTTAGCTTATAATCAGTTGCTTTAATAAATTCTTGCAATGACAGCACCTGATGAGAGAAAGGCTCGTTCGGACCCCTTCCTAGATGTGCCTCCTCGGTTGTTCCGCGAATTTTCCCTAGTGTTGGATTCTTTAGTCAGATTGCAGCAAAATCGGGCAGCATCTCAGCATAGCATCAGCATCTCAGCATCAAGTGTGTCTAACTATCTATAACTTACCTCTGTTATACCAAATTCAAGTGTATGATCCACCCCCAAATGTTTCAATTCCATGTTCACCCACAATTTGATTGGGCCAAGCATTGGGGTGAGGACATGACACCATACCAAGTGCAATATTTTTTCTTTAGTCTATTGTCTAACTCCCTGCCCCTTAATTTTAATACCCACAAGCTTTATTCCCACAAGCATTTCATATTATGAACGATAAATTTGTAGTACAATGCTGCTTTGACTTCCTCTCGTAGGGTTCAGAAGTTTGTTGTCCCATGTCCTTGCTAGGCTTAGGGTTTGGCAGCTGTCCCATGACTTCATGGACTTGAGTGCAGAGAGGTAAGACGCATGCATGGTTGCCACAAAGGATAAGGACATCAGTCACCCTCCATGCCCAAATGGGAACTATTAATAAAGTCAAAGAAGAACACGTTAGAATACAAACTTAAATGAATTTGCTGTATATCACTTACTTCTACTCTAACCCCATTTACTTAATAAATCTTTTGCATTAATAGCTTAGTAGAACATGCATAGGTTAGTTTCAGCTCGGCATGTGTGTTAGTGCGTTACTTTAAAGCGGCCATATTAGAAGCTATTGCGCAGCTGCAAAGATTTCCCCCCAAGCGACAGAAAACGTCATACTATGTAGATGTAGTAGACGCATGCGCAGAAGAATTCCCGCGTTTTCAGCGGCCATTTTAGGACACTCGGGTTATTCATTAGTATGGCACATAGAAAAGCGTCCCCTAGATACAATAATGTTGAATGTGGTACTCACGGACAAATTGATTATAGTATTACAGGTTATTCGAGAGGATTGCATACGAGCAAGTTTCTTTTTATGTGAAACCTTGCTCCATCAATCCCCTCTCTGATGGCATTTTATGCCATCACTAAATTCTATTAAACCAGATGCCAACTTTAGCATTCTACCATTTCGATGTCTTCAAATATTTTATTCTCTCCCTTATCTTTCTTAAATTGAGATCCTTTCATTCTTTTGTAGATATTTCACTTCAATTCTTCAAGTCGTATTTCTTCTAATTTTCTTTTTCTACCTTTCTCATTCACTTTGTACTTTTTTCCTTTCCCACTGCATTTGCGACAACACGTTATCATCAGAACTAGCAAAGCTATGCCCATGATTGGCAATAATATTTGACCTAAGATACCTTTAACTATATTAGAAAACCAACTACTGATGGTAGAAAAAGTATTTGTTATTTTCTTCCATACACTGTCAACCTCCAGTGATTTCAGTTCTTCTTCCAAATGTGTAATATTTTTAATATATCTTCCAATCTCTACACTTTTGTCAGGTATATACGTGCAACAATGTTGCGCTTTCAGCATTTTACAGACTCCACCCTCTTTTGCCAATAAGATATCAAGGGCAAGTCAATTTTGCAAAACCATAGATCTGACAGCAACCAATTCTGTATTGATCAGTAGAAATCCTCCAGCAGTGTCAGTAGATAACCGATCAATTACTGTCGACAATTGACACATTTTTGGAGAATTTAGCAGAACCCCCACTGAAGGTATCAATGCACCAAATATATCACCTACTATTTCAGAAAAACTAGCTCTTTTATATCTAGTTAATCCACAACTGTCGTAATTGCTTCCAGTGATTCTTTTAACATGATAGACTTTAGGGAATACTATTCCAAAATAGCAACTCCCATACCAGTGATCAGGCAACCTAAGATAGGCTTTGTTTCCACAAATATAATAAATTCCAGGAAATACTGGATCAGTTCCTCCTTTTAGTCCCCAACCCCCAATTACTAAGAATTTATGTTCACATTTACTGGAACCAAGAAATACAATTGTTATATTCTGTTTTAAGCCTATGGAGACAGATTTTTCCATTCTTTTCAAAGTCCAGAAACATAGCAGCACAAATCTTGCCAGGAATTAAAAGGTCTTCCCTTTCAGCTCATTTAGGTATCTGAGGTTTCGGTTTAGAGGCTCTTCTTTGGAAATCCTGTCTCCTGTTTTCTACTAAATTCAAAAATATCTTTTCTTCTTCATGTAATCTACAAGTTAAATTGCATTTATGTGCATCAGCTATATCTATTGTCTTCATTGTTAGGAAATATTCACCCATAAATTGTGATTCTCTAGTACTAAGGACAGGTTTCATGCTCTTTCGCATGGGAACTTCTGAAAATATTACATCTACATTTGAATAATAATACTGCAGTTTTCCAGTTATATAGAATAAACTAGCCAGTACACTACAAGAAATTCCATATGCCAATGATAAATGATGATAAGTTACCTCTTCAGCTACTGAGCTTGGCAATTTCATACAAACGTAACAATCACTAACTTCCTTAGTTTCTACATAATATACTAAGAGATTTGCAAATAAATTTAAATCGGTTTCATTCTTATCTACAGTGTGGTTTAAATCTAGCTCATCTGGTGTTTCTAAGTCTATTCTATCTCCTTTAATGTTTGCAACTTCTGTATGTGTGTTAATACTATTTTGTTTGTCAGTAACCATCAGATTGGGAATAGCTATTGCTAATATCACCCATATTATGAGGACTAATATGAAACTACATATACAGATCCTACAACACTTTTTATACAGCTTTGTTTTGGTTTTCCGGCAACATTGTTATCAGACATCTTGGGCAAGAAGATTATATCTTCTTTAATTCAGAACCTTGTAAGAGATCACACCATGAGCGTCTTCTCTCTTTCAAGTCGGTCTCACTTCTTCCTCAATTTTCTCAACATTCAGCTCTTCATCACTTTCTTCATTTAAATCAAGGTTTTCAAAGTCTTCAAGAATAACATATGTTCATTCAGGACCCTTGAACTTGTTATTCATCTCCTACGCCGACGACACCAACTGATCCTCCCCCTCACCAACGACACCGCCACTGCCAGAACCAGCCTCCAGGAGGGGATGAAAGACGTAGCCGAATGGATGAAGAACAGCTGCCTGAAACTGAACTCAGACAAGACGGAAGTCCTCATCCTGGGATCTTCGCCCTCCGCCTGGGACGACTCCTGGTGGCCCCCTGCCCTGGGCGCCACTCCTAAGCCAGCAGACCACGCACGCAACCTGGGCTTCATCCTGGACTCCTCCCTCTCGATGACCAGACAAGTCAACGCGTCTCAGCATCATGCTTTAACACCCTACGCATGCTCCGTAAGATCTTCCGATGGATCCCCACGGAAACCAGGAAGACGGTCACCCAGGCACTCGTCACCAGCCGACTGGACTACGGGAACACCCTCTACGCCGGAACCACAGCCAAACTTCAGAAAAGACTCCAACGCATCCAGAACGCCTCCGCACGACTCGTCCTGGACATCCCCCGACACAGCCACATCTCCAGCCACCTGAGAAACCTGCACTGGCTCCCCGTCAGCAAGAGGATCACGTTCAGACTCCTCACCCACGCACACAAGGCTCTCCACGACCTGGGCCCCAAGTACCTCAACAACCGCCTGACCTTCTACACGCCCACCCGCCAGCTAAGATCGACCAGCCTCGCCCTCGCCGCCGTACCACGCATCCCCAGAGCCACCACCGGAGGAAGATCCTTCTCCTACCTGGCAGCCAAGACCTGGAACTCCCTCCCCATCCACCTTCGGCTGACCAAGGACCATCTCCCCTTCAGGAAGCAACTCAAGACCTGGCTTTTCGAGCAGTAACAGACCCCTTCCCCCCCCCAGCGCCTTGAGACCCTCCGGGTGAGTAGCGCGCTATACAAATGCCATGATTGATTGATTGATTCAATGTCTTCAATCTTTGACTCCTTCTCTTTGGTATTACTTTGGAAGGTCCAGATTGACTAGTTACTCCATTTACTTGATCAGGTTTTTCATTAATTATCTTAAGTCGATATCTCAGTCTCTTGATAATTCTTGGCCAATTATTACCTTTTTGACTCTTCTTAAACTTCACTGCACTGCCAGGTTCTTCAAGACTCCTCTTATTTTCTTTAGACTTAGTGATGTCTGTTTTTTCTTCTTTATCCTGAACTTGCATTTCTATGCCTATCTGGTCCTGTTCAGGTCTTTTTACCTTTTCACCTTCTTCTGCCTGAACGTTTTCTCTAAGTCCTAACTGTCCCTCCTCAGACTCCGGGATAAGGCTTTGAGGTTCTTCTGTCTGAGTATATTGTTCTCTCCTTAACTATTCCTGCTCAGGCTCGCTAACAGTCATGTCCCTATTTTCCTGATCGACTTCTTCTATACCTGTCTGGTCCTCAATCTCCTCCTGTCTATCTAACTGTGTTTGAATTCTAGTTCTTATAAGTACTTCAGGTATGTCCATCACTGGGATCCAGTCGTCCTGATAAGTGCTCGGTTGATCTTGGGCAGCTACTTCAGGATCGTCTATAGGAAGTTCTTCGGCTGCACAACCTTCAGCACCACCGATTTCTGGTTTGAATTGTAACTCTTCTTCTTCAGGAGCTGGCACCCTTTTGGTATGGCTTGCATTAATCCAATTGGGCAACCCTGCATACTTCACAGCTGTTGAGGTAGTCAGAATAACTTGATGGGGTTTATCCTAGGCACGATTCTCGAGTGTGATTCTTCACATCTACCCAATCACCGGGATTCAGATCATGCGAGTGACTCAGCTGTCTGTTGAAAGCGTCTTCCCCAACCTGATTAGAGATAGAACGCACTCTGTCAGCCAACTCTTTGCAATACTCCAAAACCAAGTCATCAGTTATATTCAACAGCTTGTGTCCTTGTACACATGCTTGTCTCATTGCTCTTCCCATGAGTATTTCATGGGGACTCAATCCAGTATTTCTGTCTGGAATACTTCTGAGTCCCATCAGAACAAGGGGCAAAGCATCAGGCCATTCCAGTGGAGTGGATGCACACACCTTCCCCAGCCTTGACTTGATCGTGCCATTCAATTGTTCTACCACCCCAGAAGCCTCTGGATGGTAAGCGCAGTGAAATTTTTGTTCGATTTTAAATGCTTCACAAATTAGTCAAATTATTTCATAATAAAATGAGACCCTCTATCTGATTCAATCGTTACTGGAAAACCAAATCTTAGGATGAGTTCTCTCAATAAAAGTTTGGCAACTTTCAAGTTGTTATTTCTTTGGATCGTGTATGCTTCCACCCACTTTGAAAATAAAAAAACTATGACAAGTACATATTTCAACCCTCAACAAGCAGGCAATTGAATGAAATCTAACTGAAGTCTCACAAAAGGACCTTTTGCCTTTCCAATCTTTCCCATGCAGACTACAGTTTTCCTGCCAGGGTTCCTTTGTTGATATGTTAAACATCTCTGGCAAAGGCTCTTTGCTACATTCCTGAACTTTGCGTATACCCAATCTTGTCTGAAAAGTCGAATCATTGCATCCCTGCCCACATGTTTGTCTCCATGGAACATTCTAGCCATTGGCGCAAGCATATTGTCTGGCATGACTGGTCTGCCATCATAACAAACCCACACACCATCTTCTGTCCTTTGACATCCTATTTTTACCCACTCTTCCCTTTCTCTCATGTCTACTGCATCCTGCAGACCTTTCACCTCTTTCCAGGTTCCCACTCCTGCAAGTAGCATAAGATTGCAGCTGGTTCTACAAGTTTCTATTTTCTTATTTAATTCAATCTTATGCCTTGCACAATGTTGGGCAACCTGGTTAGCATATCGGTTACCTGCTGTCACATAGTAATTTCCTGATTAATGAGCACCTGACTTGACCACGGCTACCTCTTTAGGTAATTGAATTGCCGCCAGTAATTCTTTCACAAAATTTCTATTTTTAATAGGAGTCCCTGAAGAAGTCAGGAAATCCCTCTGCATCCACAGTTGGCCAAAATCATGCACAACCCCATGCATGACTGTCAGTAAATATGGTTACTCTCCAATTTTTCCCAATTTTGCATGGCTTAATTAAGGCGATCAATTCAGCGACTTGTGCAGATTTGACTTCTGGTAAATAGGATGCTTTGACTATTCCAGGTAAGGTGCATACAGCGTAAGCAGCACTCAATCCTCCCTCCTCGTGACTCATGCAGGAGCTGTCTACAAACAGCTCATGTTCTGCGTTTTTCAAAGGTTCTTCTTGTATGTCAGGACGAGGTTTGGTGCTAAGTTCAGTTACGTCAAGACATTTATGCTCAACCTCATCTCTCACTTCTTCTTCATAAGGGTCAGGTAGTAAGGTAGCTGGAATAAGAACAGTACACCTCACTATTGTCACATTTTCAGCTCCCAGTATTATTCTTTCATATTTTGTCAGCCTACTGAGAGTAAGGTACTGTGTTCGGGTCCTGGTCAGTAAAATCCCCACTGCATGAGGAACGTACACCTTGACAGGGTGTCCCATCACAATTGATCCACTCTGCTCTATGCTTATGCAAGTTGCGGCAACAGCTTTTAGGCAACCTGGTAATGCACAGGCCACAGGATCCAAGGTAGCAGAAAAATATGCCACCGGCTTTCTCATTAATCTGTGTCTCTGTGTTAGAACTGAAAGCGCACAATTATCCAGATCATAGCAGAATAATGCAAATTCTTTTGAATAGTCTGGCATTCCTAAAGCAGGGGCTTCACACAAACACTCCCACAATTTTCTAAAAGATCCCATGCTTTCGTTATCCCATTCTATGAGATCTTTCATTCTCTTTCTGGTCAACTGTATCAGAGGTTTAGCTAGTAAAACAAACCCTACGATCCACTGCCTACAGTACCCTACAACTCCAAGGAACATTCTTATTTCTTTTTAGGTTCGTGGCAACTGCATTTGACTTATTATTCTGATTCTTTGATGTCCCAAGTATTTAACTGAATTTTTACAAAACTGACGTTTCTCAGGGGACACTTTATGTCCACCCTTTGCCAAATGATTTAACAATGCCATTGAATCAGTAACACAGTCCTCGCGTGTTTGACGCCACCAATAGGTCGTCAATATACTGCAACAAGACTGACTCTCTGGGCAATACAAGAGATTCAAGGCTTCTTTTGAGAATCTGATTAAATATTGAAGGGCTTTCGGTGTACCCTTGAGGCACACAATTCCAAACATAATCATGCTCTTCAAATTTGAACGAAAATAAGAACTTGCTATCTGGATGCAGTGGAAAAGAATACATGACATAAATCGATCACTGTGAACCATCCTGCTTTCCATGGTATCTGATAAAGAATGACTGCTGGATTAGGCACTACTGGGCAGTATGGTACAACAATTTTGTTAATTTTCTTGAGGTCTTGAACCACCTTATATTTCCTGTTAGGTTTCTTAATGCCAATTATGGGTGAGTTACAAGGGCTACTCATTATTTCTTCAAAGATACCTTATTCGACCAATCGCTCTATTTCTGCTGCGACACCTGCCTTTACCTCTGGACTCATTTTATATTGTCAGGTGTTTGGGTAAACAGCACCTTCTTTCACAGTCACTTTTACGGGATCTACATTTGCCATTCATCCTATTTCTTTTCCACTAAAATCCCATATTTCTGCATTTTCAGTCAGTTTGACTTCTGCAGGTAATTAATTTTGTGTCATCATCAAATATTAGTAATTTACTTCTGTTTCCTGTTTAGCTAACAAGAACTTGTAAACTCCATCTTCATCTGGGGTTTGTATTGCAACACCATCCGGTGTGCAAAATATTGTGCAATTCATTTTGCACAACAGGTCTCTTCCAAGTAAGTTTACAGGGCTTGAGTCGCAGACCACAAACTTATGCATTTCTTTAAAATTACCAATTCGCACCTCCATGGGTTCGGTGATTGGAGTGCTAATCCATTTATTTGAAACACCTACAACTTGAATGTTCCCTCCCGAGAGGGGCAGGTTAGGAAGGTCTGCTGTTCTCACAGTAGACCTGGTAGCGCCAGTATCTAACAAGAAGGTAATATCATTTCCCTTTACTCTACCCTCTATGTAAGGCCCTGACTGATCTACCGGTAGACATGCGCCAAGTACGCACTACCCTTCCTCCCCCCTCGGGCACCGTCATTCTTGATCATAATCAATCAGTGGGTCCTGCAAAAGAAACTGAGATGTTACAAAAATGTTCTTACCACTTCCTTCTGGAAATCCGGCGTCCACATTCTACTTGGCTTGACTCACAAAATTTTATTTAGGGGAATGTGGCAATTGACTCTGAAGATCTATGCCCTGTTGCTGATGACTCATTAACACCTCATTCTGTGTCTGTGGATTTAAATTTTGGTTCGGGGCATTATTAATTTGTATAGCTTTACACTCGTTCTTCCAATGTCCCAACTTCCCGCACCCGTGACAAGGGAATTTTTTCTTTGCCTCTGTCTGATTTAATCTTCCCCGTGGCTTTCCCCCATTATTATCACTGTGACCTTGTGCTCTTCCTTTATTTTCTGACTGTTTATTTAATTGGAGCTCTTGCTAATTTTACTTGTGCCCACATTACTTTTTCTTCTAAAGCTTTTTGCTTGTTATCAATTTTTCCCCCACAATATTTTGCATATTTTAAAATGTCATCGATGGGCTTTGACTGCCAGCACAGCATGTGCTGCTTAATCAGTGAGATATATCCCATCTCAGCCCAGACACAATTCGATACACAAAATGAGTCATGTCTTTATTTTCCAAACTTTCAAACCCACTATACTGTTTGAACACCTATAAAAGACGCTCATAGTAGGCATGTACGGACTCATTTTTCTCTTGGGTTGTCCTGTCTATTTTTACCCAATCAGTTTCTTTTGGGGGAGTTTTACTCTTCAGAAAGGTGATTACCTGATGATACTTTTTCATTACATCCTCTGACGGGGCTCCTGATTTTGCCTCCCTTGGATATTCCTCACTAGGCCAATCCACAGTAATCTTACATTCTGTCCATAAATCTGCAGGTACTACTATGTCAAACAGACAATCCAGATCCTTCAATAAATCATTCGAAACTTTCACAAACCTCTCAACTTGTCTGTACCATTCCACTGGTTTCTCTCTCAATTTTGGGAAATCATTTGTAAAAGACAAAATATCCTGTCTAGTCCATGGCACATGTACGTACCCCCCTCCGGGTACTTCTCTCATCGGATACAACCTTTCAGCTTTTTCTGTTTCCCTCACGACATACTCAGATGTTATTCAATTTACCAGTGCTTCTTCCTTTTTCTTTGCCCATCTAACGTTCCATCTTTCAAGATCTCCCAATTTTTGTAACAGAAATAACAATTCCCTGATCAGCAACTTTCTTCCAGACACATTCATGTTTTCCAAATCCTTATCAGAAAACTCTGCTCTATATGGTTTCTGCAACACCTTAAAACTTTTCACACAGTTTCATTAATTAACAACATATAAACATTCGCTATTGTGTCTGACCCACTAATTCAAAGAATAGTAAGATTTATTTCACTGCGAGTAAAACCGTTCCGCTTACTCTTCACACACATTACGAGTAAACCTTTCCACTTACTCTTCGCACAAGCATCAGAGAACCTGCTACTCCTTCAGTATTACCCTTTGTAGGTGATATAATACCAAACTTTCACCAGCGAAACTCCTCGGTATCAATTATTCTCACTAATATACTAGAAATTTTCCCTAACTTAGTGCTTCCAGTCCTGCGTAACATTCAGCACTTTCTCGATCCAGACCAATAACCTCACTGCAGTGTGGCTTCCATTCGCCACCCGATATTCAATATTTGCGGGAATTTCCAGACAAGGTAAAACAATACATAACGGGTTTTGGTTAAAACATAAATCAATAATTCAAAATTTCAAATACACTCGTCACCTAACTAACTATACTAACCATGCCTCTGCTACCAAGTAAAACTGATGCAGCGGATTTTACCAGCTCTACACATTCGCACTCACAACACTCATTTGGGCCCATATACATTCATACACACAATGAGCTGGCAAATATCCACTGGTCATCAATTTTATTTTACCCTAGGAACTCTTTACACCAGTATTCTTACCATTCCTGTCTCCTGAGTAAATGAACGTTCAATAAGATCTAGTAGTAGATTAGAATAGGGAGGAAAGACAAAAATACATTTACCTTTATTTTAAAGAACCACAGACTCAGAGGGAGTTTTAAATGTTTATCTGAATTAATAATTTGGGAGTCAAATCAAGATACACATGAATATACCAGAAATCTCCATCAGGAAAATAGTACAGTTAGCTTATAATCAGTTGCATTAATAAATTCTTGCAATGGCAGCACCTGAGGAGAGAAAGGACAGAGAGCAAGTACGGAGCATTTACCCTACAGATATATTTACCTAGAATGGTGTGAGGAGCCCAACATCAATGAGTCAAGGATTCAGGACAGGTTCGGGACAGGGAAAAGGTGACCTCTTCTAGTGTAGCGCCAGCGTTACACCCCTCTCTGGTGCTACTCTCTCCGGCTCGGGCGGACCCCTTCCTAGATGTGCCTCCACGGTTGTTCCGCGAATTTCCCTACTGTTGGATTCTTCAGTCAGATTGTAGCAAAATTGGGCAGCATCTCAGCATAGCATCAGCATCTCAGCATCACGTGTGTCTAACTATCTATAACTTACCTCTGTTATATCAAATTCAAGTGTATGATCTACCCCCAAATGTTTCAATTCCATGTTCACCCGCAATGTGATTGGGCCAAGCAGTGGGGTGAGGACATCACACCATACCAAGTGCAATATTTTTTCTTTAGTCTATTGTTTAACTCCCCGCCCCTTAATTTTAATACCCAAAAGCTTTATTCCTACAAGCATTTCATATTATGATCGATACATTTGTAGTACAATGTTTCTTTGGCTTCCTCTCGTAGGGTTCAGAAGTTTGTTTTCCCATGTCCTGGCAGGGCTTGGGGTTTGGCAGCTGTCCCATGACTTCACGGACTTGAGAGCAGAGAGGTAAGGCGCATGCGTGTTTGCCACAAAGGATAAGGACATCAGTCACCCTCCAAGGCCCAAATGGGAACTATTAATAAAGTCAAAGAAGAACACGCTAGAATACAAACTTAAATGAATTCACTGTATACCACTTACTTCTTCTCTAACGCCATTTACTTAATAAATCTTTCGCATTAATAGGTTAGTAGAACATGCATAGGTTAGTTTCAGCTCGGCATGTGCGTTAGTGCGTTACTTTAAAGCAGCCATATTAGAAGCTATTGCGCAGCAGCAAAGATTTCTCCCCAAGCAACAGAAAACGTCATCCTACGTAGATGTAGTAGACGCATGCGCAGAAGAGTTCCCGCGTTTTCAGCGTCCATTTTAGGACACTCGGGACAAATTGATTATAGTATTACAGGTTATTCGAGAGGATTGCATACAAGCAAGTTTCTTTTTATGCGAAACCTTGCTCCATCAACACTTCATCAACCTTTTATCATTGACTGAAAATGTATAATCTGATTGTTGATGGTATATGCATAGTTTATGTCTTTGTTCTTGCTCCATCCTACCACGGTGGCAAAGGCCTATTGACTTTTCAAGAGCCATCATGATTTCCCAAAGGAGGACATTTGCAAGTTTAATATTCAGTTTTAGATACCATTCTTGGCTAATCCTCTGGCTCCTGCAGTTTTAAGTAGCAATGGATGGTTTACACTCTGAAAGGAGCATTAAAAATAGTACCCAAGCTATATTAAAAAAATTGCCTATTCCAGTTTTCATTGTCCAGATCCAGACGGAATGGCGAAGTGGTTGTGGTTTGGCAGTTCGGTTTTTGAAGTTGTGAGTATCAATAGGGTGAGTATATCGTGGTTCTAAGTGTAGTGGTTGTTTGTGTCTTTTTCCTTTCAGGTCGTATGTGTTTGTAATGAGAAATATTGAAAAGTTGACGAAGAAGAGACTTTGATTTACAGGCTCTTCGAAGTCAAAAGATCCCAGGATAATTTAACTTGTTTGTAGGTGAAGTAGATGTGGAGTGTGAGATATAATCACATGTGTTTGACTAATCCCTGTTAATGTTAGTGGAACCTTATTATGCAAAAGGGTGAAGGTGCATTACATTGTGTGAATTTTTCACTGGTCAAGAAGTCACTTGCGAGTGTAGACTATTCTTGAGTGATTGTGATACTTAATTTTCCTAAGAACAGCAAACAAAAAGTCATTAAAGAAGTTATTTGAAAGTATGTGTGAGTGTGAAAGAAAACTGTAAAGGAGGGCGAGCTGTTGTGAGGACTGAGTTATACGTCATAGTGTTCCGAGCCGGGATTGAACGGTTGGTGTACATTCGTGGTGTCATTGGCTAGTAGGTTTTCTGTGCCACACTGTGATTGGGTATTGTTGAATTAAGTTCTGTTTCTAGATTTGGTAAAGAATCCCATCAAATTTAAAGCTGATATTTAATTGGTGATCAAAATTTTGACGTACATGGAACAGAATCAAAATATTTGACTTTGTGTAAAAATTTGAAAGTTTGACTGTCATTATGAAATGTTTTAAAGATTTTAAGAAATTTGTTATGGGAGTTGTCATTATTCCTGTACAAAAAGGTGAGGAAGCACCTCCTAAGGGTTAACCGGCGAACATTATGACTACCGAAAATGGATTACATTCATGTCTATGGCTAAAACAATGGGAGAGGATTATGGAAAACGATTGTGCTTTAAGATTTCCGTGGTATAGGACATTCAATACCAGAATCCTAGATCATTTGAATCGAAAGTTGTATGAGATGATGCCACCCCCTCGACCCATGCAATATAAGGCTTTTAATGCTTGGGAAAAGGTTGCGAGGGAAAAAGAGAAGGAGAAATATCAGAGAAGGACAGGAAGAGAAATGCAAAATTATGCAAATATTCTGTGAGATGAGAAACAGTGCCAATGGAGGATGGTTATAATTGAAGGAACCAGATTATATCCCATTCTCACATACTAATTCAATTACACCTCAAGAGATTCCTACTGCACCACCCCAAATTGAGAGACGGCCAGAAGTCTTAATGACACCAGTTGTTGGAAATGTTTTGACAACCCAAAATACACAGATAGTTCTGTAGAGACCTCCATAAAATTTGCAAGCTCTAGTAGATGGAGGAGGAATCTAAGTCTTAACGTCTGCCGATAGTTTCAAATGACTTAATTGGCAATAAAAATGGAGGGTTATTTGCATGGTTTTAAGAGATTATGAGAAGGAAAAGGACAGAGGTCACAGAGTCTGCAAAAGAAACAGAGATAAGGAAAGACAAACCATTGGATAGTCCTAGATTGAAAATAGAAAATGGAAGAATTGATCAAGGGTTGCCTGGAGTTTGATCATCTAGAGCAGTACCAGAGACATGAATTAACCTACCTATGTAAGGAGATTACTAAGAGAGCAGCTATGATACATGACAGATTGGCAGGAATAGTGAAAAAGTGCAATATAGATCTTTCTAATAATGTAAACCTGTATCATAGATACAGAGTCGAATTGGATGATCAAGCAATAGAAAACATGGAATTATGTAGAAAAGTTGGAACTTGGATGGGCAAAGATGCATGAAAAGAAAAAAAGGGAAGAAGATGAAAATCAGGATGAGCTGGATGATGCAGCGGCATCTCCGTTGAGGGAAGTAGTTGGAGGTACCTGCGTACAAGTTCCATGGAATAGAGGTAATTTGACAGCATTTACAAACAATTTTCCAAATATGAGAGACAAGCCTGTGCACTGGTATGCACAAGTGGAAAGGTTTATAAAGATTTCATTGGTGTATTGGAGAGATTGGGATACGTTTATTGACATTGTGGTGTCAGCTGAGTTATGGGCGGAATGAAAGCTAGCAGTGCAGTAGCCAATAGCAGAACGGCAGCGAGAGAGGGAGAGGAGCTGGTGCAAGTTAACCAGTGATGATGGAAAATTATGAAGCTGTTATGACATTTTTGAAAGGAAAAATACCTCTTGGGATTCCGATAGGTTAAAGATTAAAAGAACTACACATGAGCTGAAGGAGACAGTTCATGAATATTATGAAAGGGTATTGAAGGTGTTTAAACAGCACAGTGGTGTGAATATCCTGAGGAGAAGGATATGGGGAATTTTGTGTCTCAGTTTGCTCTGAGGTTAAAGCCTGTGATTAGTGCTCATAGTACGCAAAGTGTTATCTTCTTTCAGACAAAGACACTACATAAGGTCTTGCGTTATGCAAAATATTGCAGTGCTGAATTGGACATAAAGCAGAGGAAAATAAAGGAAAAATTCATGTTGTCTCAGAAAGGTTTTCAGGACCCTTCTTTTGCAGGAAATCAGGGAATGATGCAAGGAGTGGTTGCTTTGCAGGCTGGATTTGCAGTAAATCAGAATGGTATGTGAATGCCTCACAGCACAGGTAGAGGCGGTCCCGCAGCTGTGGGATCTGGCACAGACATTTATTGATGCTATGAAAAAGGTTACTGCTTGTCACATTTGTAATCATGTGGGGCATTGGAAAAAAGAAAATTGATTAAACTAAAAGTAAATGCTGTAGGATTAATGCAAAATTTACAAGGTATGACAGGTCAGAGAATACCAGCACAGCAAATGCAGACTACCATGAAAAATCAAACTCGGATGATATTCATTGCTCCTACCTAAATGGGCAATTCCAAATTGAATTTGAATCAGAAGGCAACGTTTAATGCAAATCAATTCTAAAATGCAATGTCACAATTCCAAAATCAGAATCAGCACATTTTAGGTCAATAACCATTATTTGAAACTGATGAGTTCGCTTCCGATAATTCACAATGATGCTGCTTCAGAGAGGAAGTAGGTCGCGTACTTTGCACAGCCGTAGAGGTAACCAAAGTGGCCCCTATGTAGATGCAAATGTTTATGGGCATGATGTGTCTTTCCTGATTGACACAGGAGCTACCCGTTCCACAGTTAGAACATTAGAAGGAACAGATTTGCTTCTCTTGGGGAAAATGATCCAAGTAGTTAGGGTGACAAATAAGCAAATGCTAAATCATATTTAAATAAAGAAGTTCCAGTAGATATAGGAACCATTGAAGAGAAGCACCAATTTTTGGTTTGCAATACTAGCTTAGTGAATCTGTTAGGAAGAGATTTATTGTGCAAGTTAAATTGCACAATATACTACATACCGGACGGTGTTTCTTTCCAGACCCATGATGAGGATGTCGATTTTAAAATGATGAGACAAAATGCTGAAGTAGGAATGTTACCCCTATTGACAATTTCTGAATTACCAGAAGATCTTCGGTAAACTGTAAAAGCAGAAGTTTGGGATTTCACAGGGAAAGACATTGGGCTCATAAAATGTGTAGAAGCACTCCAGGTTAAACTAAAACTAAATGCTGTTTTTCCTATCATTTGTCCCCAGAAAATACTGCAGGAATACAACCTGTAATTGAAGACATGCTTCAGAAAGGTATATAAAGAGAGATGATTGGAAGCCCATTCAATTCACCTATAATGGGTTCACAAAAGCCTAATGGCAAGTATAGGATTGTCCCTTACCTGAGGCGGATCAATGAAATATACTTTTCCAGATTACATGTACTGCAGAATGGTTTCAGTCATTGATTTGTGTCAGGCTTTCCTTTCAGTGCCATTGCAAATGCCTTGTGAGTCCACCTTTGTACAGTATACTATTGATCTGCTAATAGCATCAGATACATGTGATGCTTGTAAGTACATTGCAAAAATGACAGAGTGCACACCTTGTTTTTGAAGGATTGTCTCTTTCGTTGTTCCTTGATGTTCTCTTCCGCGTGCTACCCGGAACGTGGTCAGCCCAAAACCACGCTGTAAAATGATGCACAAAATGGGAGCGGCTTACCACCCCGCGCCGGATGCACAGCTTTGATTTCCGTTGTACTTTACAAATGCCAATAAACTTCATGATTTTTTTCATACTCTTTATTTTTCGTTGTAGTCAAAGGTTTGCCATTTCTTCATGTTTTTGCGCAAATCACAAGAGAGGCGCTTACATCTCCACTTAATTCTAAATGGTGCAGAAATGCTAATCCAAGCCTTATCCTGCGCCACGATAGTGTACGTAAGTTTTTCCACAAACATAAATCTTGTTTACCCAATGCATTTCGGGCCTACTGTCTGGCCCTTCGTCAGGGGTTTATTAATCTAAAAATGCAAGACACAGTAGTTAGATTATGCTTAACCCAATCCCACTCGATAATTAATCTGCATAAACGTTCATAACGTTCCCCCTAATCAACATTGTGAAGTACACGGAAATCAAAGCTGTGCATCCGGCGCGGGGTGGTAAGCCGCTCCCATTTTGTGCATCATTTTACAGCGTGGTTTTGGGCTGACCACGTTCCGGGTAGCACGCGGAAGAGAACATCAAGGAACAACGAAAGAGACAATCCTTCAAAAACAAGGTGTGCACTCTGTCATTTTTGCAATGGATTTAATACTTTCGGCCCAGCTGACAAGTAGCACCCGCTGGAGAATTCGATAACACGTGATAAATTTGAATACGTCACAAGAGAGACAATTGTATAAACATTTGTTCACAGCATTTTTCATAAGATTTGGATCTGACGCATTACATGTGGAGGATGATTAATGTTTGAAAGTCTCAAAGTAATATAATTTGCATATGGAAAGTATAGTGTTGCATTTTAGTGTGGCTTAGGGTAGATGATTAGAACACTGTGGGGGGAATCAATGTTGGATTTGATATTTGTGGGTGGTGGGGAATTGTTGGTGGATATCTCGCTACATGATGTGGTTAAAGCTAGGAGTGTAAGTGCCAGAAGGGTAACTGTGCCTCATACTGACGAACATATTGAGTGCATTGTGGGATTTGTAGGCAGGTATTAAGTTGGGAGGGAAAGAACGAAGCAGGGTGACGTATGGGAGGATGTTGGATTGGTACGTTGCCATGGGCAACAGATACACTGACTCCATAGCCAAGTACTGTACATTGTTAGCATGCCATTTAATATAGATTTCACATGCAAATCCGAGGAAGAAAGTGCTTTTACAATGATGATGGAAATAACTGATACTTGGGAAGAACTGAAAAGGGTACAGGAAAATGTATCTGAGGCAGAACAAAACAGGTGGATCAGGTCAGGATGTATGAAAAATGCAAATGACATTTGGATGTAAGCCAATAGAAGGCCAGTGTTGCCTTATAGCTTGTTGTTTCCAATGACATGATATTATCATAGGCACACATATTTAATGCCATGGTAAGACTTTTCCCCCAAAGTTGGTTTAACCCTAGGATTCAAATGTTTTCAGATGAATATTCAAAAGGTGTGTCACATATCAACAGCTAATTGTAGGGAAGAAAACACGTCAGAAGCACATACATAGGGAGATCACATGGCCCTTTCAACAGACTACAGATGGATTTTATCTAGATGCCTGTGTACAACAGTTTGAAATAACCTGGTGATCATTTGTGTATTCTCGAGATGGGTGGAAGCCTACCCAACGAGGAGAAATGATAGTCTCACTGTAGCTGAAATGAAATAAAGTCCAGATTGGCAAATGTTTGTGCATCGAACTTCATTTAACTGGCCAGATGTTTTACCATTGGTGCTAATGAATGTCCGAAGTATTCCAGACAGGAAGGCAGGATATCCCTGGTTGAGATTCTGGTGAGAAGGGCAATGAGACTACCAGCTGTGCCCGCGAATGCCCTAGTGAACATCGCATATGATATGATTTTGATCTACTGCAAGACACTCGCTGATGTGGTCCGTTCTGTCTTTCATCAGGTATCAGCTGCTACACAAGACCCTCATCAAGAACAGTGCAACAACCTCAATCCTGGTGATTGGGTTGTGATCAGGAGGCACATTCGGAAGACTTGTCTTGAACCCAAATGGAAAGACCCCTTCCAAATCATACTGACTATGAACTCTGCTGTTAAATTCCAAACTGCATACATGCCTCCCACACGAAGAGAGTGAGTAATCCAGAGGAGGCATCTTTAGCCTATGATCTGGAGAGAAGAGCTTTGGTGGTTGCACCCCCAGTTGAAAGCCCACTCGACCTGCAGCACCAGTGTCTGCTGAAGTGCAGAGAGACGCGCAAGTAGAAGAAAGGGGTGAAGATCAACAAGTTGAAAGACAAGTACAAGTGCATGAAATAGCACAAAGTGGCATCGAGGTCTCGGATGGAAATGTAGCAGAGACTGTACCCCATGTTGAAAGCATCCATGAGATCGAACAATGAGAAGGACAATATCCTGGAGAAGGAACAAGCCCTGGGATAAAACAAGTCCGTTGTCAAGGAGAGTGGCCAAGAAATCAAGGAAAAGTAAGATTAAAAAGAAGTTTTTCAATAGCACGAATTCCAGAGAAATTGCCTGAAGAGAGTGAGATGGAGGACGAAAACTCTCTTGATCCAAATAATCTAGTACTAAGGAGGTCAATAAGAGCTTGAAGACCTTGCTAGGAATATTCAGCACCTGAATGCTCTTACTATGTGAATGCCGCATTGAATTTTACTCTAAAAGATTTCTGCAATGTGAACCTTGAACTGTTAGAACCCCCTTGAAATTCAGAAACATTATTATTTGGGAAAATCAATTAAAAAGCAAAAATAAACATTGATTGCAAGAAGTGGAACAACTGTCAACTGCCTAATAGATGTCTATTGTTTTAGTTATTTGTTTTACAGAAGACTAACCTAGGTCCAAGAAGAAAGCTACAGAAGAATAGGGATAACAATTTAGAAGAACACAGAGTAGGGTTAATGATTGTCTATTAGTGAACTGCATTAATAAAAAGGAAAACTCAGAAAGAAGATCTAAGAATAAAAACATTTCTTAACAGCTTAGAAAAAGACTGTCTGCTAATCCTCTACAGCAAAATGAACTAGGCATTGACTCAGTACGATATGTTGCATAAGAAATAGGTGTAAAAGTATCATGTGTCTGGTTTTCGCGTAACAGTAATAATGATCTCAATAGTACTAACGGGATTTTATTCAACACAAGATTTAGAGCCCCCTAGTACCAATGTCACTAATACAGATATAGAAAATATTAAAGATAGTATTTTCACTAAAATATTTGTGAGTTACAAGAAAGAAGATTACTCAACTACTGTGTACCTAGATTAGAACAAGAATACACTTATGCTTTGGACGTTAAGGATTGTTATGTTTGTGCACACTTGCCGACTTCTGTTTCTGAGGAAGTCACATATTATCACATCCCTTTGTCTTACGCAGTCTCTTGTAGTATTCTGCTTTCATTAGTTTATAGGTGAGGACCTTTTGAATATTTCTACGAAAAATATAATCCAGTGCTATCAAGAGCGCATGAATTTACATCCGCAAGCACAAATTATGGATACTGCTTGGTATTACTCCTTTCCACACTTACCTGTAGATAGTGCAAAAGCTTACAAAAACAATGAAACAATTAAACATGCTTAATGCAACCTGCTGACAAAGCTTACATTATGGCTTGAGAATGCATGGAAGAAGGAAGAAAATGAATTTAGAAATAAAATGGTTTGCCCAAACTCAGAATAGACAGCCTAAACAAGGGAAAAATTTGCTTTTGTAAAAAAAGGACACCCAAGAGAACTCCACATGCAGGGATCAGTAGTTGCAAATACATATTTGAATTAATGGGAGGGTTATGGTAAATTTTACTGGGAAACAAAAAAGCATTCGCAGAGGTTTACTACATTTGCAGACAGAATGCTTACTTGCTATTACCTGCTGATTGGGAGGGAACCTGTTATTTAGGCATACTAATACCAAAGATGTACCATATCACACGCATAGAAGCATTAACGTTAGCACCAACACATAGACAGAAACGTTAGACAGAGACAGGAGCTGCTTTGGTAGGAGACCAGGGCCGGACTGGCCGTAGCGGGCACCGGGCAATCCCTCAGTGCACTGCACGGTCGGAGGCCAGTTTTGGACCCCTTGGGGCCGTTTTTGTTATAGGGTCGTTTTTGCAGCATAGCTGCAAAATTGGCCCTATAACAAAATCGGCCGGAAACCGGCCCTGGCAAAGAGCTTGGCGGCATCCACAACTCCCCCGCGTGGGGGGGGGAGGCGGCCGAGCACTTTGCCAGGGCCGGTTTTGATTCCCAGTCCGGCCCTGTAGGAGACAGATTTGGAACAGCGACACCACCAGTAAGGATCATACTAAATGATGAAAAGATCAGAAAGCTAGCTACTGTAGTTGGTAAAATAGCAACAAGCACCTCTGGAGCTTTACTCCAAATTAACACTGAATTAATTGCTACATGGCCTATGGTTTCGCAAGACCAACTTGCGTTAGGCATAATACTCGCTGAAAAGGGAGTAGTCTGTCACATGCTTAAGTTTACTCACTACTGTGCGTTCATACTGGATGAAGCGAAGCAGATAGAAAGTTTTGTCAGAAACATATCAGGTCTAGAACCTAAATTACACAAATTAGAAACACCAAGTTTTTATGCAAATTTTGGGAAAGAATTGGGCACAATTGGAAATTGATTATTGACAGCTGGGAAGGGTATATTAAAATCAATACTAATGCCAATACTGAAAATAGGACTTTGCTATTTCTGTATGTCCTATTCCTGAGCTGTAAATACTTCATGTGCAAAAGAAAGGAAAGATTTAAAAGAAAAATGTACAAGAGGTATATGGGGCTATGTGGAATTATGAGTGTTTGATTGGCTCTGATGCTCTGTCCATCACCCCCCCTTTTGTACCGAATTATGAATGATGACCATATGAAACACCTTGATCACAATAGGGGAATTAAAAGAAAAAGAGGAGACACATCTGAAGATGAAAGTGCTTTCTAGATTCAAATTCAAATGTGAAACCAAATTTATGTGGTGATTAAAATTTAAAAAATGGAGGGAATTGGAGGAAATTACTTCTGAAATGGAAATTCGACTTACAGACCATGTTAGAATTGCACTTTAGAATGCATTTAAACTACTGTAGAAATGTTTTCACATAGAAATTGGCACATAGAAAACATGTGCTTATTGCACAAACGTGAAAGAATCCTCATTAATGCTACAAAAAATATATTAATCACTCATATTTTTAGAGGAAACAGTGTTTATTGAAGTCTAGTCAAAGTTATGTAGAAACATTTTGTACTAGGCAATCATTCTTAAATGTCCCCCTTTAATTAGGCCGAAAACACTTTTTCTTTTTCTTTCAATTCTTGCTCACAGCTTAAAAGATATTTATTTTGAACATTTTGCCTAGCACCATCAACTTGCTTAAGAATGTGCTTACTTTAAGCTGATGTTTCTTTAGCCTCATCACATCACATTTAATCATCTACCTAATACAATGGGCTTGCCGTGACTGCTTGAATAAATAACAAATTAGATATGTTTTATAAATGCTATACAAAATATGATTACTAGTTTACCCTCATCATATCCGACATGCTTTGTATTCACAATGGGCATAAAGCACATCTATTCTTTTTTTAATACCTTTTCTGATCAATGCTACTACAACGATCATTCTATTATTGACAGTTGCTAATGCAGCTGTAGAGAACTCGGCTAAGTTTCCAGAACAGCTCTTTATGAGTAGCTCATTTTATATTCTGAATCTTTCTCTTTTTCGAAAATAACTCTTCATGAGTGCTATTTAGGGTAGGTTGTGTTGCCTTTGCTAGCTTGATGACAATTTTCCTTTATGGAATACTTTGTACTAATTTATGTTGTCACTAATCAATCTTTTATTGATATTTCTGTGAATTAAGATGACAAAACAATGCTAATCCTTTAAGATAAATAAAGATGTTGAAACTTTAATAACCTCTCATCATTGACTGAACATTTATATCTGATCGTTGCTGATATATGCATAGTTAAGTCTTCGTTTTTGTGCCACTCTGCAATGGTTGCAAAGATCCATTGTCCTTTCTAGGGTTATCAGGATTTCCCAAAGGACGAAATCTGTAAGTTGGGTGTTTATACTTAGATACCACTCTTTGCTAATCTTCTGGCTCCCGCAGTAGAAAATAAAATGGTATTTGTTTTCTATTTTTGTAAATTTTTTATTAACTTATCTTTATTGGCATTTCTGTTATCATACATTCTGTTACATTAGGATGGTATTGAGGCACACAGTAGAATTGCGATACTTCAATACATACAAAACAGTAAAGATTGGGCACATCAGTTTCGAATCTTAAATAATGGAGGCACCAAAGTAAACATTGGACTTCAACCACGTGCATTATTCGGCATTTAGTGCTAACCATGATCATTGTAATGTATAGGGCCTATGTCCGCTCTCAGAATGATCTAGTTGACAGTGTATGTTCGTGGGTGTGGAGGTCTGACATGCAAGGTATGAAGTTGAGGACTTTTGTAAGATATTCTATTTTACCAATCCGGTGGTTATTTGACTGACTAACCAGTGGGCTATACGGCTGGGCATGGTTCGTCCTGATCATACGCCCTCAGCCATGTGAGGAAGGAACCCCATATGTCTTTAGGTCTGGACGCGATGGACATTAGCTCCCAGAAGGCAGTGAGTTGTTCTTGACACAATGTGACATCCAGGATCCATTTCTTAAGTAAGGGGGGGTTTGGCCTGCCCCACTTCGTAGCGACTCTGTGCTCTGCTAATAACAACAGCATAGCTAGAAGGCTGGGGACTTCCACTGGGGCATCTTTGACGTACCCCAGTAGCCCTACAAGGGGCTTGGGCTCTATCTGGATCATGAGTATTTCGCTTATTTTGTGAAAGATCTCGCTCCAATATGTAGCAATCTGAGGGCACTCCCAGGCCAAGTGCAGAAAGATTGCCTGATCTGTGTGACACCTCCAACAGTCCGCATTGGCCAGGGTGCCCATGCGGTGCAGCTGTACAGGTGTTCTATAGTATCGGTTTATAAATTTAAAATGGATTAGTCTGAGTTAGTAATTGGGGGACAGTTGCTCGAGTTGCTCACAGCAAAATTGCCATTGCTCTTCTGTGATCTGTGGGTATTTCTCAGTGTTCCACTGTTCTCTGTGCTTCGGTGTCATTATTGGGCAGTGTTTTTGCATGGATGTATAAAGCTTTGTAATTAACTTGTGTGATGAAGGAGTGGTGAGTATGTGCTCTAAGGCTTGTGGGATTGGGGGGCTAGGAAATGTGCTGTGTATCTGGCGACATGTGGCACGTATGCGATGGTAAAGCAATATGTCATAGACGTTGGGAGGCGGCGTATCAGTCGGAGATGGTGGTTCAATAAGCACGTCTTCAGGGTACAAATCTGCATATCTGACTATACCCAGATCCTGTGCTCGTGTTATAGCACCCTGGTATTCCAGCGGGGGCATTTGTGGATTTTTATTCAGGAGTATTGAGGGGGCAAATAGTATCTCTGTTTTAGCTCTCCCACGTAACCCGTCCCTTGCCCATCTCAGCCTTTCTGTAGCTCTCCCACGTAACCCGTCCCATGCCCATCTCAGCCTTTCTGTAGTATCAATGATGTGATGGGGGCGTTTGTATGGCCGGTACAACGCCACCCCTAGGTGCAGCTACGTCAAGCTCGACCACCACATGGGGCTGGAATGGGATCAGGTGTACTCAATAATGAAGGAACTGCGCCTGTGCACAGCAGGCATAAAGAGGAAAATCAGGCGCAACCAGCCCTCCTTGATTTTGTGGAAATGTCAGTGTTTCCCAAGCGACTCTGGCTTGTCCTCCTGTCCACACTAGTGAGATCATCAGCGAGTGCGTAGTGTTGAAGAAAGCTTGGCTGAGTGTAAGTGGGATGTTTACAAAGATATATAGCAGAGGTCTTCAATTTGTGGGGCGCGACCCCCAGGGGGGCCGTGGGGTCCCTAGAAGGGGGTTGCAGATTCCCCAGCTTCACTTGTACCTGCAAAAAGACAGCCGTCCTGGAATGGCTAATTTAGATCGTTATCAGCTGCTTGCCTGAATGAAAGGCAAATGTGCCTTATCTGCAAGTGTAAAGGATGCTTGGGAGCAGTTCTGGCTCTTTGTGAATACAAAGATTAGCTTTTTTGAGTGGAAGTGCAAGAGTAAACAACTGGGCTGGGAAGTTATTGATTTTAATTTTAACTGCATTTACACAGCCCTTAGTGCCCCTAACAAGGTGTTGAAGGGACAGTTATGTAAAAAAGAATTGCATTACATACGCTCTGGTATTATTAAAATCTACATTTTGAAAGTACCTTTTTATCGTAAAACTATTTGCATGTTTTGCAGCATTCTATCTGTGTGTGATGCAAGTATAAAAAATTGACTTGCATATTCACAGTGCATTCTGTCACAGGCTGTGACTACATAGCACTAAAAATACACATCACTATTCTCCACTGCACCAATCAAGATTTAATTCTGTGGTTCTCTGGTTACACACAGTCCTCTGCAGTGCATTAACTAATAGAGGTTGAATTAAGGCACTCGTACCGCGCTCCAGGAGGAGTTTGACGCGCTCACACGATACCGGTTAGCGCTCTTGCGCTTTTAAAACTTTAGTTGTTATTTTTTGGTAGCGCTTAGCGCTTTTTAATATTATCCCGTTTTTAAGGTGCAAATTGTGTTTTTCGACCGGACATATAGCGCTTACCCCCACATAAAAGTTAATAAGCACCGCTGTTGGGAGCGGACTCACTTAGCTCTCTGGACACACTCTCGGAACGGCGTCCGCCATCTTGGGTGAGGCAGGGACTCCTCGTGGTGACACTCGGCCAGCGCACTAGTTTCGCAGACCGGACTCCACGCCCTACTTAAAGCTCGCTATGACGACGCGCAGCGGAGATGCGCAGCGGAGTCGCCGGACCCACGCCGGAGTCCAGCCAGAGTCCTGCCCGTCTGGGCTCGTCCGGGCTCAGACGGGCTTAGGGCATGGCACTATGTCAAATTTTCTACCACTGCGTATCATCTACTCACGAGAGGAGTTACTTGCATTATGCATCAATCCCCCGGAAAAGCACCCTGTTACCAACTTGGGTGCGCGGACACTCCCCCCACGAGGATTGGACGCATTGCTTCATCCTCCTCCTGATACAAGTACTTTACTATGGGGCATGCTTAATTGCAGGTCACTTCCGTGTCATGCCGTAGAAATTAACATCCTTATTCAAGAGCACGAACTAGACATCTTGTTTCTGTCGGAAACGTGGATTACTCCTGGTTCTGATGCGGACATTGTACTTGCCCTCCCTCCAAGTTACCTTATCGGTCATTTGGATAGACCTGAGGGACGAGGGGGTGGACTTGCCGTTATCTATCGGGATAACCTTAACTGTAGGGTCTGGAGGGGCTTGGTGGCAGATTGTGAGAGTTGCCACTTTTCCATACAGGTATCACCAACGGTTACATTGGCTGGCCTGCTTATTTACCGACCCCCGGGTAAGGTCGGCAACTTTGTAAGCTCTGTGATGGAAACGGTAACCCTCTTGGCAACATCCACATCTTCCTTCATTGTGCTAGGGGACCTGAACCTGCACTTTGAGGACACGGCGGACATGATTGCAGCAGACCTCAAAGGAGATCTATCGGCTTGTGAGCTCCGGTTAGTCAACTCAGGAGCCACCCACGTGAAGGGCCATTTGCTGGATCCGGTATTTTCGAACATCCCTCGGCTGAGGGCCAGACCAGCTCTTCCGCTCCCATGGTCTGATCACTCCTTAGTGTCGATGGAATGGCAAATCAATCTGCCCTCTAAACCGGCACCTCAAGAGGTGGTGGTGGACCGTATATGGTCGAGACTACCGATCGGTGACTGGACTCAGGCCCTGGCAAATTCACAACCCGTAGCTGAGGCAGACCCGATTCAAGGAGATGCTGACCTCAACCGATGGTTGACTGCCTCGCTTGATGGCCTCATACCGGTGAAAACCCTACAGAAGAGGGAGAAACGAGTGGGTTCTGCCCCCTGGTTCACGGATGAGCTCCGCCGGCTTAAGAAAGGATGTAAGAAACTGGAAAGGGCCTGGAGGAAGAAATTTGATGCGGCCAGGCGCAAGGATTACTGGACAGCGATGAGAGCCTATAAAGCGGCCCTCCGCCTGGCAAAAGCACAATTTTTTGAGGAGCGAATACAACTTGCCTCAAACTCCTCCAGGGAGACCTTTAAGGTGGTGCAAGAACTGCTAAAAGTTCCTGAGCCAGCAGTCACCCATGACCCTGAGAGGTGTAAGGAGTTGGCTAATTTTTTCCATACTAAAATAGTAAAAATACTAGACTCTTTACCCCAGGTGGCTATATCTCATGGGATTCAAGAAGAACCCCTCCCTGTGGGGATAAAAGAGGGTCCCTTCTCCCTTGACATGTTCGGCCCAGTTTCAGAAAGTGAAACATTAAAAGCTATAGCTTCCATAAAAAGCTGTTCCCCCATGGACCCTGTCCCTTTTAAAATTCTAAAACAAGCGGCAATCGCTGTGGTTGGGCCCATTACGAACTTGATCAATGCCTCCTTCTCTCGTGGTTTGGTGCCACCCACCTGGAAAAAAGCCGTGGTCAAGGCTCTTCTAAAAAAATCTAACCTCGACGCGACTGAGCTGGCCAATTTCAGGCCCATTTCTCTGTTGCCAGGTCTCAGCAAAATTGCTGAGAAACTTGCTAACCATCGACTGTCCAACTTTCTTGAGTCAAATGGCCTGCTCCGAGACTCACAGACCGGCTTCCGTCCCGGCCATGGCACCGACACGGCCCTCCTGGCGGCCGTTGAGGAATCGAGGCGCATCTTAGATTCGGGAGGATCAGTGGCAGTGATCCTCCTGGATCTGAGTGCGGCATTCGACACCGTTGACCATCAGGTGTTGACCCAACGGCTGTCAAAGGTGGGTGTGGCAGGTGTCGCCCTGAAATGGCTCTGCTCATTTCTGGAAGACCGTTCCTATCAGGTCTGGGAAGGAAGCAACAAGTCTCCATCTATTTCTCTCCAGTGGGGGGTGCCGCAGGGCTCGTCCCTGGGCCCGACATTATTTAATGTCTACATGGCCCCCCTGGAGGATGTGGTGACCCCTTATAACATCAAAATCGTCAGCTACGCTGATGATACTCAGCTGGTGGTCGCCCTTCCTCAACTGGTGGAGAACCCTGACTTGTTGCACTCATGTCTGGCGGACGTCCACACCTGGATGAGCAGTTCAGCCCTGAAGCTGAACGGCTCTAAAACAGAGATCATGTTGCTTGGAAACAAAGCGCCACCACTGCCACCTTCATGTTGGCCAAGCTGTATGGGTGACTTTCCAACCATGAAAGAGGAGATCAAGAGCTTAGGAGTCTGGCTGGAGCAAGATCTTTCCCTTAGAACTCACGCCAAAAGAACTGCGGGAGTCTGTTTTGCCCTGCTGCGGGCTGCGCGGAAAATTCTTCCGCTTCTTCCTTTTCCATCAAGGAAGTTGTTGATTCAGGGTTTGATAACATCTCGCCTTGATTACAGCAACAGTCTGTTTCTGGGCGCCCCTGAATCGACTTTTAACAAGCTTCAGCAGGTGCAAAACGCGGCAGCTAGACTCCTTATGGGTATCCCCCGGACAGAATCCGCCAGACCCGCTCTCAAGGCACTGCACTGGTTACCGGTGCGGGAGAGAGTACAGTTCAAGGCACTGTCCATCGCCCATAAAACATTCCAGGGCGGCGGGCCCCCTCTTTTAGGGAGCCTGGTAGTACCTTATAAAGCGAATAGAGCACTGAGGTCTGACCAGAGGTGTCTGCTCCAGGTCCCGAGAGTAAAAAGATCACGCACGGGAGGGAGGCGATTCTCTGTGCATACAGCAATGCTCTGGAACTCCCTCCCATTAAAACTCCGCGCTGAGACCTGTACCCTGCGTTTTCGCAGAGACTTGAAAACACATTTGTTTCCCCGGTGAGTCGCTATCTCTACTCCATGGTCCCACGGTCGATGCACTGTTCATAGCGCCGGGATGCCCCAGGGTAGCTGTGCGCTATATAAGTTTTAATAATAATAATAATAATAATAATGTACTACAGTGCATTTCCCAATGAGCAATAACTTTTTAAATTTATTTTTCATTTACGCTGCCCATTATTTTATATGTATATACCTGATGGTGAAAGACCTAAAAGAGGTACAGAATATTTTGGGCTTATTTATGAGAGGCTTGCATAGCCAGAGCATAATTTTTTTATGCTATGGTACCGCAAGCGTCTCATCCATACCTAGGAGGCAGTGCAAAATCACCCTGCATGGCTTTGCATGGCCTCATAGATATGGAGTAAGACATAGCAGCACAAGTCATTGCCTTACTCTGTGTCAAGGATGTGTTCCAGGGGCTTTGTGTGGGGTTCCCACACAACACCCATGGATTTTGATGCTGCCCCATATTTACAAAATCACTTAAACCTTGGGCAGCTCCAAAAACGGAGGCCTCCCCAGTAGAGGCGTAACTAGGAGAAATGTTTTCATTTCTCCTTGGTTTTTCCTCTTTCCATGGGTGCTGCATTCCGCAGCTTACATAGAAAGAGGAAAACGCCCCTCTGGATTGTTTTGGTGAAGGAAGGTGCCCCTTCCTGTACAAAAACAATCCTGCCTATATTGGTGCTACGCAAGGGATAAGAACTAGAATGCACCGTATTTCGTAAATACAGTGCATTCCTGCCCTTTCACATTGGCATAGGGCAGCTCCACACGCAGGATTGTGGCGCTGCCCTACACCAATTCCTCATAAATGAGACCCTTTGTGTTTAGCTACACCTTTGGCTACACCCTACGCTCACTGACCTTTGGTTTGCTAAACACTGTTTAATATAATTTCCCCACCGTAAACATTATTTGCTGTGTTAATTGGGGGCTGTTAGAAATGGGGGTTTCTGGTTGGCAATATTTTTCACTTTTGTCCAAGTAGGGACCCTTCCTTCTAGTCAGAGTAAGAGCGATACACTACTTAAATAACCCCTGCTCACCCCCTTGGTAGCTTGGCACAAACAGTCAGGCTTATTTCAGTGGCAGTGTGTAAAGCATGTGCACATAACCAACAGTAACACAGTGAAAACACTATAAAAGGACATCACACCACTTTAGAAAAATATCCAATACTTTATATATTCAAAATAAGACCAAAACGCTAAAAATTCAACACACAGTACTTAAAAATATGCATTTTGCAAGAATAACCTTAAAAATGGAGTTCCTTGAAGTCGGTAGCTCTGTCCGGTGCTACAGCAGTGCTCAGAACAACAGAATCCAACAGTTCCATCTGACCACATCAGTCGGGGTGTCGGCGGACTCGTAAACAGTACCTTTTCATAGCGGCTGATGACGTTGGTGCGGGCCTGTCATGGCCACCGCCGCGGTTGCGATGTGAAGCGGAGCGTTGCGGCGAGGGTTGCCCTCAAGTCACGGTGCAGGCAGTGGCTCGGTGACGGTCGTCTAGTGGCATCGGTGCAACCAGGGTTGCGGTGGGGTGTGAAGTCGGTGCTCATTGCGGTGCTGACATATCACGGTGCAGGTGACAGTGCCAGTTCAGGGGAGCTGGCGTCGGTCGGTCCGGACTGCGGTGTGGGACGACGGGTGTGTTGTAAGACTTATGAGCGGTTCCCCCCAGCCATGGTGCAGTCACAGGTGTCGAAGTCAGCAGGTAGCATTGGCGTCTGTGAGACCAGGGTGGCGAAGTGAAGCGAGGTGTGGGGAGTGCGGTGCCCACAGGCCACGGTGCAAGCAGCAGCTCGGTGGGACAAGGGTTACGGTGCTCGATACGGCGGTGCCCTCTGCGGTGCCTTCTGGCCATTGAGCCAGCGATGGACCAAGAGACGGAGTCAGGTGCTTCCTCCCCCCTCTGTGGCAACTGAAATTACGGTTCCAGAGGTGTTCTCCAGAGGTCGGTGAAGTCTTTGCGGTCCCGAGACTTCAGAACAGGAGGCAAGCTCTACTTCAAGCCCTTGGAGATACTAGGCAACAGGTAAAGAAAGTTCAGTCCAGTCCTTTCACTGCCCAAGGCAGAAGCAGCAACTGCAGGCCAACTCAATAAAGCAACAACACAGCAAAGGGTAGTACTCCTATTGGCATTTCTTCCAGCTCTTTGTCTTGGCAGATTCCTTGATTCCAGCGAGTTTTAAAGTTCTGGGGTCTGGGCCCCAATATTTATACTCAGTTTCTCTATGTGATTTTGGGCAGAGAGTGTCTGTGCCCAGCCCAAACCAGTTCCATCCTCTCTGGCCCAGCTTCCTGGCAGGAGGTGGAGACAGCACTGTTCAAGGCAGACTAGGCCCATTCAGGTGCAAGGAAATTTCCTCCTACTACTCTAAATACAACCCAGGTCTATTCAGCTCAGCCCTGACTCATCTAGGAAAGGCAGGACACTCCAAAGCCAGCTCACAATCCACAAACCCAGCAGAGGCACACAGGATGGCTAAGCAAGAAAATACCTACTTTCTAAAAGTGGTATTTTCAAACACAGAACATATAAATCATCTTTACTAAAAGATTAATGTTTATATTCTAAGTTCAGGCTTACTAAACCCCATTTCTCTATCTTGTCCCAATGGGAAGATATGCTTATAAGATGTTATGAGTAAACTCCTAGTCTATCCCATGGGACAGATAGCCTTGCCATAATGAATAATGAAACACACTGCAATTCACTACCGGGACATGTCACACACACCAGTACATGTCCTAACTTTAATATACATGGCACCCTGCCCACAAGGGTACCTTGGGCCTACCTTAGGGTTGACATGTAAGAAAATGGAAGATTAGGGCCTGGCAAGTTGCTGCACTTGCCAGGTCGACATGACAGTTACAAACTGCGCGCAGACACTGCAGTGGCAGGTCTGATAACCCTTTTCAGGGCTGCTTGGGTGAGTGGCACAATCAGTACTGCAGGCCCACCAGAAGCATTACATTGACAGGCTCTGGCACACTCAGTGCACTTTACTAGGTACTTACTAGTAAGCTAAACATGCCAATCATGGAAACACCAATCCATAATACAATTTACAATAGGAGCACTTGCACTTTAAAACTTTAACACTGAACAGCAGTGCGCAGAGACACTAAACCAGCAAAAACAGAGTCATAACTAGGAGGTCAGTAAGCAAAAAGACAGGGGAAACTTGCCTAAAGATACCAGGTCTAACGGGGTATTTATGGTTGTTGATGATGAGGTGTACCAGTTTCTAGAAAACTTTGTCAGAAGGAGGTCCTATCGCCTAAAAAAGTTTGACAAGGGGGTCTCTGTATCAAAAAGTTTGAAGACCTCTGATATATAGGAACTTGGGTAGGACTATCATTTTAGTAATCGATATTCTGCCCGCTAAGGTCAGTGGCAATTTGGACCAGACTTTAGTTTTCTCCTCAAGCCAGGTTATATCGCGACCAATGTTCATGTGCCATAGTTCTTGGGTGTACCTGCTCAGCCAGATTCCCAGATATTTAAAAAGGCCCTCTGCCCATCGGAGCAGATAGTCAAGTTAAATGGTTTGGTGTAGTCAGGGAATATTGTAGATTTCTTAAAATTGATCTGGATGCCTGACATGCTGCCAAATTTGCTGATTTCACGAAGTGTCGGGAGTAAATTTTCTTGGGTCTTATTATTGTACAGAGTGCTGTAATCTGCGTATTGTGATAATATTATAACTCTGGATGAGAATCCCAAGCTCCTGGCTGTGTGATGTTGTCTCAGTCGCGCCACGAGTGGTTCCATCGCAATCACGACCAGTAAGGGGGAGAGGGGACATCCCAGTCTGGTTTCTCGAGTGCTAGTACATGCATTGGATATTTGGCCATCACTCGCAGACGGGCATTGGTGTCTGAGTATAACAATTTAATTTGTTGTATAAACAACGAGCAGAAGCCTAATCTTGTTAATACTGCAAATAGAAATGGCCACTCCAAGGAGTCAAATGCCTTAGTGGCGTCAGGTATTACCGCCGCCGTGGGAAATTGATAATGAAGGATCGTGAAGAAAGTACGTAAATTGTGTGCAGTCGACTTTCCAGGAATAAATCCTGATTAATCCAGTCTGGCAATGAGTGGCAATGGCGGCTGGACTCTGTTGGCCAGTAACTTGGCGTTTATTTTATTATCCGTGTTTATGAGAGAGAGTGGACAGTACCAGTCGCAGAGATCTGGAGCTTTTTCAGGCTTAAGTAATAGCGATGTTCTTGCTTCTCTAAGCATAGGGGGTAGTTTGCCATTTTCAAGGGACTCCTGATATACCGCCATGAGGTGGGGAGCCCGGATCGGTGGATAGCATTTATACAATGTGGCCAGAAGGCCGTCCAGCAGAGGGGCTTTGTCAATTGGTAAGCTATTAATGACCTGTATTACATCTTCATTACTGAATGGTGAGCCCAAATATTTTCTGTGTGCTCTGCTCAACCACAGCACTTCGATAGAATCAAAATATGGTTGAGCATCCTCTGGCAGGCCTGTGTGTTGTGAGGTATAAAAGTCAGAATGGAAATGCGTGAGGCAGTTCACTATTTCCGGGGGGCCCTAATTGGCTGTTGGACGTCTTCTCTTAATTCTGTGATTTAATCTATAGTGCGTGAGGATTTGAGCAAAGATGCTAGTACTTTGCCTTGGCTGTACCCTTCTCCATATCTCCTTGCCTGTGTGTGTTTGCCCAGATAGTGGACTTCTCTCTGCGCCTCTTCTTCAAACTCGGTAAGTTTTCTCCTGATGAGGGAAGTAGCTCAGGGTCATTTATATTGGTAGTAATCGAGATCTAGTGTTCGGATCTGTGCTTCGAGTCTTTTGAGTGTTTGCCTAAGGGCCTTAAGTACTCCGGCCTGTCTAGCTATGCACCTGCCACGGATGACTACTTTGAATGCCTCCCATAGTGATTATGGAGAGGACACCGATCCTTCATTAAGTGAGAAATATTCAAGGATGTCTCCTTTTATTTCCTCTGGAACGGCAGCGTCTAGCAGGGCTCTGGTGGGAGTTTCCATTGAAATGGCTGGTTAGGCACAGATGGTATTAGTAGGAGGAGCAGGCAGGGTGCGTGATCTGATAGGATTTTAGGGAGGTGTTTAATGTCTATGGTCCATGTGTCCATGTCCCTCGATAGCAGCCAGAGTGTTGCGTTGTAATGCATGGGCTCTCTGCTGTGTCTGGGTGCCACTGTCTCCAGATGTCTATTAGCCCATTATATCTTATTAAATGATGATGATATCTTATTATTGTGTTTAGCACAGCGCTGGCATTGGGGTGCAGTTTTCTGGTTGCGCCCTTGGGGTCTAGAGAGTCGTCCTTGATGGTGTTGAAGTCCCCCCACCCCAAAGTACAGTATCACATCCTGTTTGCGTTATTCCACCCCAGAGCTCAGTAAAAAATTCAGGTGGGTCTGTGTTGGGGCCGTATACCACTACCAGTACCACCCTTATTGTGCCAAGTGTGCCCTCCGACAAGATAAATCTGCCTTCTGGGTCAGACCGTGTTTTAATCAGGTTCCGGCCTAATCCCTTTCGGATGAGGATCACGGTTCCTCTGGCATAGTTTGAGTATGCCACTGAGTAGACATGTTCCCAATGTCTATGTGGAAGCTTGGCGCTCGCTGTGTCTTGCAGTTGTGTTTCCTGGAGAAAGCATATGTCAATTTTGTGTCTAATTAGGTATGATTGTACAAGTCTCACTCTTCTGTTGCTGTTGAGCCCACGGATGTTCCATGTAAGACAGTTATATGTGGTCATGTCATATTGATATAAAACTGGGGTGCAGCAGCGGTTCTGTGACTTGTGTGCTTTACTGCATAATCCGCTGAATGCCTACTCTGGTTAGCAATGTTGTGTACCATATTACTACGTGCCTCGTTGTAGGTATAACATGACTTGTGTGCTTTATATTGTTGCAGCCCTTTCCCTCTCAAAGTAGTAACTCCCTCCCCTTCAAACCCACCCCCACCCACACCAACCTCCCCAAACAGGTTAAGTCTGCAGAACCCTCCCGTTAACTAAATTAATACAACAATCAAGAGCAAAACAGAACATGAAGTCGTGGGAGCTCTTCCTGGGGGCGTGGAGGCACCAGTGTACAATCCGGTTGTGAAACCAGGTGGCCGAGGAACGTGTTTGAATGATGCAACACGTACACAATAACTGCACAATTTGTGCCATTGCATCTCATGCGCTGGAGTGAACCATGGTTGCTTTAGTAATATTTTAGTTGAAACAGATGCGCTTGTTTTACCAATGGGGGTCGGGAATGCATTTAGTGCCATTGTCACTTAAACTATGATCTGCAGATTGCGTTCTGCTACTCCCAGCTGCTTGCTTCTTGGTCCCTACGATGTGTTTAGCACAGTTCAGAGCCGATTTTGCATCTATTCAAAAATGCGTGATATTGTCATTTGTGACCTTTAGCTTGGTGGGGTATAGTAAAGCATAGGGTACACCATCCTGTTGTAGCAACCGTTTGGCTTGGGTAAACTTGTGGTGCACCACCTGGAAGCCAGGGGTAAAATCCGGATAGAAGGAAATGTTGTTCCCTTTGTAAGAGATATGGCCACGTTCTCTGGCACCCTTGAGTATAGTGTCTCTGTCTTGATAGTTCAAGATTTTAGCCAGGATTGGTCTGGGGGGGCACCCACTGGGGGTCTAGGGCCCAGTGAGTGATGAGCGCGCTCAACTATGAACATATGGGATAGTTCTGAGCCAAATATGTCTTTTATCAGCTCTTCCACAAATAGTTGCATCTTGCTTGTAGGTGTGGACTCGAAAATACCTATTATACATATGTTCCTTCATGAACGTGCTTTTAAATCATCATACTTTGCTCTGATGACAGTTAATACTTTCTCCATGTTGAGCATTTGTTCCTTTGTTTCTATTTGAAATTCATGCACCGCTGTGTGCCGGTTTTCAAGCTGATCTATACGCAGTTCGTGTGTATCGACCTCTTTTTTGACAAGGTCCAGTTGGGCTGTTAGGATGTCCACTTTGGAATCGGTAGTCCTGAGGCTGGATTTCATTTCTATTAATAGGCTTCACAGGTCATCATTGCCTCCCCCTGCTTCTTCTAATGGCCCATGCTCGCTTTCCGTTTCTGCATCTGTGTCAGCTTGTCGAGTTTGCCATTTGTTCTCAAATGTTAACTTGGTCTGCTTTGTGTCGCTCTTGCCCATAGTGCTTGCCATGTAGTACCTTACAGCTAGGGATGAGATTTGGTTGACCCTTCTAGTCGTTGATCCCTGTTCACCACCACAGAACCACAGCTATGCCAGCGCTGTTCTCTGCTTGTGCTTGCTGTAGTATTTCTGTTGTTTCACCCCCCAATCCATGTATTAATGTCCGCTGTGGGCCGAGTGTCTACGTGCTGGTGCGCCTCGTCCGTTCCAGCAAAGCAGTTTATCTCAAGGGCCCAGTTGTCTGTATGTTGGGGTTTTCAACCGCGCTCCTGATGGGACAATGTGTAGCTCAAGTTATCACCCCGATCTCCTGTCTGTTGCCCTATACTCTAGTGGGGAGCATCTGCACCTTTTCTGTGGTGGGGCTTCAATGCACCCTTTTCTCTGGACGCACAGGGTCCACAAATCAAAGGGGTTTCTCTGAACAGCTTGAGCGGGCTGATCAGGCTTAGTCAATCCCTCCTTGTCTGCTGCGTCTATGACCAACACGCCGCACTGTGTCTGTGGGCTGTTTGTTTTTCAAGTTGGTGCTTGGGGGATGTGCTCACAGCAATCATCTTCAGCCTGGGCCACCCACAGCCCCCCCTGCACTTACTTTTCTATTTTCCCACTGTTTGAGGGTGTTACTAGGTGCGGGCAGTGGGGGCCCAAATACTAACCGCACCTCCCCGCAATCACAGCGTTTATTGCACAGCCTTTTATGCCTCCAGCCGCATGGGCCTCAGTCCTCCTACGTGAACACCAGCGGGCTTGGTTTCCTTGGCTACTTGCTCCCACTGCTGCAGTCAAGCGTGTGTTTTCACCTGGCTTGATGCCCAGTTCAGTCGCGACCAAGGCACGAGTGATCCAGTTGGATGGGGGAACATGATTCCGACCTGCAATCGCCCAGCAGATGCGGCCCCACAGCCTCCGGTTCACTTTTTGTTGGCGCAGCAAGAGCTATGTGCACCCACCTCTACTCTATGTCTCCCCCAGCGGCACGTGGGTCAGCAATGTGTCAGGGGGTGCGTGGCTGGCAGCTCCCCACGCCCCACTCCTTACTTGTCTTTAGTCACAGGGTGTCTTTCCGCTGTTAGGATCTGTTCAGCGGCAATCGCTCTGTAGAGGGTGAGCGGTATAGTTGTTGGTCTGGGTGGAGCTAGGTGGGCCAGAGGAAGAGGAGGAGAAATGACAGGACGAGGGCAGATAGAGTAGGGACAGGGAAGGTGATGGATGCAGAGCAATAAAGCTAGTGTTGCATATACTATCGGTGTCTGTCATTACTGCTGCTAGACATCACAGCTGGCGACGAGGGTGGGATGCGGCAGCCCAGTATCCCCAGAAGCCAAGAAAGACGTGCCCCTGTCCCGTGGTGCAGCCGGAGAAGCAAACACGCTTATCGTCGAGCGCCAAAGTGAGTCAGAGCAAGTGATGCCAGAATTGTGAGAATAGGAGCGGGAGCCCACCCCGACGAATGCTGACGGCTCCTGAAGTGGTTATCGGCTGCACCGAAGCGGTAGACCACGTGAGTAACTGAGCGCTGCTACGCGCTAATTGAAAACCTCACGCCCGATGCGTGAGAAACGGCACGCACGCGGAGAAGAACGCCGGGAGCCCACCCCGAGCTTGTTGTGCCAGATAATGACTCCTGGAATGCATGTGAGGCACTAAAAGTGGTGGTGATTGCGAAGCACCGACGAATAGAGTGGCAAGTGGGCTGAGAGTGGCAGGCCAGGCCTCGTGGGAGTGAGAGACCCTGTGCGGCGGCCATCTTGGAGTCAGGCAGTCATCAGTGGGATATCTCCATAAGAAGCAGAGGGGCGGCCATCTTTAAGTCAGGCCAGAAATTAAACAAGCACTCGACAAGCCAAGAGACGGAATATTTCGTCCAGAGAGTGGTCAAGCATCTGCTGAGGCAGACGAGGAAGAACGAAAGCGACCAGGCACTGACCCCACGCAAGCTAAGAACAGACGGACGAGTTGGGGGCGTGTTGCCATCATGTCGAACCACAACTCGCCGCAAAGACCTGAAGCCACACCGATTATGACAAGCGTGTCACACCTGCGCCCACCAGAGCCGCTATCGTTAACGGTTGGGGAGAGTATGGGCCCCAGATGGCAAGAATGGCTTGAAGACTTTGAGGATTACATTAAAGGGTCGAAGGTGACCGAGGATGAGGACAAAGTGATTGCACTGCGCAATCTGGTCGGCAAAGAGATTAGCAAGATCATCAAAGAATTACCTCGTGCGGACACCGGAACTTATGATAAAGTGCGTGAGGCGCTCAACAGGAAGTTTCTGCCTAAAAGAAATGTGGATTATGAGAGGTATACCTTTCATCAAGCCCGTCAAGGGAAAGAAGAGGTAATGAGTTTGTTCATAACACGACTGCGTCGATTGTCCCGATATTGCAAGTTTGATGCGTTTTCAACGGATGATGCTATCCGGTCGCAGATAATTGATGGGTGTCAGTCTGAGACACTGAGGAGGAGGCTGCTGAGGAAAAGTCACAACCTAGAGGAAATAGAAGAGATGACTCGAGTGTACGACCAGGCGGAGGAGCAAGCCAAGAGCATGGAGGCCGGGCGCCCTGAAAGACGTGAGCAGGCATGCCGGGTGCAAGACAGTCACCGACATAGACACTCGAAGGAGCGCCGGTACCACTCTAGGCCTTCCTCGCGCCAGAGGTACACCGAGCACAGAAGACACGGATCGAGGAGAAAAGACAAGAGACAAGAAGGGGGAAAGAAGTGCTACAGATGTGGGTATGACTTACCGCACCGAGAAGCGTGTCCAGCCATGGGGCAGCAATGTCGAAAGTGTGGACGAACTAACCATTTTGAGGCGACTTGTGGCGAATATCGCCGGGAGAGGAAGAATGACGCGATGAGGCCGACTCGCTCGGACACCAGGCGACACCACGTGAAAGCGGTGCAAGATCGGCCAAAATCGTCCTCCAGCTCATCTCATTCCAGCCGGGAATCGAGGAGATCTCGCTGGGCAAGAAGGTCACCATCCGCGGACTCTCGATCAGGGTCGTGCGAATCCGAGTACACGGTCGAGTATGCCAGCATGGTTGCCGATCCAGATCAATTGAAGACCTACCCGAGACTGGACATCAGTGTGGGCAATCATGACACACAGTTTGTCCTGGACAGTGGGGCATCACTGAATTACATCCCGGTGACGGTGTACAAAAAGATGAAGTCATCACCTCCGTTGTGCCCGGCATACGTCCAAGTCTTCACCTGGATGTCCAAGAAGCTGCTGCCCTGTCTAGGGAAGTTCCAAACCACTCTTCAACATCAGAACAAGTCGATATCCGCTGTAGTACACGTGATTGATGGCCCGGAAGCTGATTGCCTTCTCAGCTTACCGACGGCCGAGAGACTTCGGCTGGTTGAGATCTTATACCATGTCAGTGGGGATCAGGACATACTACATAAATTCCCCAAGCTATTCATTGGTTTGGGAAGGCTGAATAAATGTCAAGTCCGGCTCCACATCAATGAGCAGATTTGACCTGTCGCTCAACATCCCCGACGGGTACCATACCACCTTCAGCAGGCTGTGGAGGATGAGCTGCAAGAAAGAACTGCTCGCTTCAGACATCATTGAAAGGACTGACGGCCCCACCCCATGGGTGTCACCCGTAGTCATCGTGCCTAAAAAGGGCACTTCCGGAAAAGTGCGACTGTGCATGGACATGCGGCTTCCCAACACCGCGATTGAACGTGAACGACATCCTGGGCCTCACTTGAGTGATATGATTGCTGCGTTGAATGGGGCCAGAGTGTTCTCGAAACTGGACTTAAACAAAGGCTATCACCAGCTGGAACTACATGAACGGTCAAGGTACATAACGACGTTCGCGACACACCTGGGTCTGTATCGTTATAAACGATTAAGCTTTGGCATCTCTTCTGCTGCGGAGATCTTTCAGGAAGCAATACGCCAAACCATATGCCACATACCTAACACGCTAAACTACAGCGACGATATCCTTGTGTATGGGTCCAACGTCCAAGAGCATGACAAGGCCCTCGACAGAGTATGCCACGCTCTCTTGGACGCCAACTTGACATTGAACAAAGAGAAGTGCGAGTTTCATCGATCCACTCTCAAGTTCTTTGGGCATGTGTTTTCTGGAGCAGGGATGAAGCCTGACCCTGAGAAAGTGCTGGCTTTAAATGACACCAAGAGCCCTCAAGATGTCAGTGATGTCCGTTCCTTTCTGGGCATGGCCAGTTATTGTGCGAGGTACATCAAAGACTATGCCACCATCAGTCATCCACTTCGCACTCTCACCAAGCAGGGACAATCGTTCGACTGGACCCGTCAGTGTGAGCAGGCTTTTCAGGACATCAAACGGGCAGTCGAGGCAGCTGACAATTTGGCATACTTTGACCCCAAACGGAAGACAGAAATAACCATGAATGCCAGCCCAGTGGGCCTAGGGGCGATCCTGGCTCAGAATGACCGAGAGGAGGACCAGCGCCACATCGTAGCGTATGCGAGTCGCAGTTTGTCTGACACTGAAAAGGCATATTCTCAGCCAGAGAAAGAGAGTCTGGCGGTTGTCTGGGCCTGCGAACACTTCCATGTGTTCATCTATGGCAAGCACTTCACGATGGTGACAGATCACCAGGCGCTCGTCACCATATTTGGAAATCCACGGTCGAAGATGCCCCCTCGGATAGAGCGGTGGGGCCTGCGTTTGCAAGAGCACACCTACACCATACTGCACAAGCCGGGCAAGTCAGCCAACCCGGCCGACTACATGTCTCGCCACCCGAGACCTGCGCCGGCGCCAGAGGCATCAATTGCTGAGGAATATGTCCACTTTGTCGTGGGCCAGGCTCAACCGCCGGCGGTTCCCCTGGAGGCTATTCTGGAAGCGACGGCGCAAGACGTCATTCTTCAGAAAGTACTCAGGCGCCTGCAGACCAACAGGTGGAGATCTGATGGTGATGAGGACCCGGAAGATCCAGCTAGCAACCAAGAGCTGCAGGCATTCAGACACGTGAGTGAGGAGTTGTCTGCCACCTCGGAAGGGCTTCTGCTAAGGGATCACAGGATTGTCATCCCGACGCAACTACGACAAGGGATTGTCAATCTAGCTCACGAAGGTCATCGTGGTGTAGTTGCGACGAAGCGAGCCCTGAGAGAGCGAGTGTGGTTCCCGCTATTAGATCAGATGGTGGAACGTACTCTCAAAGACTGCCTGCAGTGTCAGCTTGTCAGCCACGGAAGTCCCCCGGCTCCCTTGCGAATGAATGAATTACCCAGTGGCGTGTGGCAGGAACTTGCTATGGACTTCTATGGACCCCTTCAGTCAGGGAAGTATGTCGTGGCAATTATGGACAAGTATTCGCGGTTCCCGATAGCCCAGTTTGTATCATCCACTAGTGCGGCCAGCACTATCGCGGTACTGGATGAAGTGTTTGCGGCGTGGGGTATTCCAAAGGTGCTCAAAACGGACAATGGCCCTCCATTCAACGGACATGAGTTTAGTGATTTTGCACGGCACATGAACTTCACGCATCGGAAAATAACGCCCTTATGGCCACAGGCAAATGGCACCATTGAAAGATTCATGACCACTCTGAAGAAAATGTTTCAACAAGCGACCAGTGAGAGAAGGGACCTCCAGGTGGCTCTCAATGAGGTCCTCCGGGCCTACAGGACAACTCCCCATGCCACCACGGGCAAATGTCCTGCCACCCTAATGCTGGGAAGACCGATCAGGAACAGGATACCCACATGGGAAGGCGCCCTACGAGCAGTCTCACCTGTTCGCATGCATCAAGAGGTTGTGTCCGCCGATCGTCGTGGGAAAGAGAGAATGAAATCGTATGCAGACGCCAGAAGGAGAGCACGATCACCTTCCTTCCATGAAGGAGACTGTGTTCTCGTCAAGCAGGAGCAGCACCTGAAAACAGACTGCAGGTTCCGAGCTGAACCATTGACAATCACTCAGAAGAAGGGTACCATGGTGACGGCTGAATCGGACAGTCGAAGAGTCACCCGAAATGCGTCTTGTTTTAAGAAATGCACGCCTGGTATGAAGGAGTTGATTCAAAGGCTGAGGGGGCAGCCAGAGAGTGAAGTTCGAGAGCAACATGTTGGGGCTGCCGAGAGTCCGTGTCCTGGGCCTGAAGGAGACTCAGAGGTTGTGACAGGACGATGTCACTGAGACCGAGACAGGACATTCGCAGGCGGCGACGACTTATTGAAGAACTATAAACAAGTCAGTCATTTCATTTAGTTTTGTTAAAAGGGGGAAGATGTAGAGGGTGAGCGGTATAGTTGTTGGTCTGGGCGGAGCTAGGTGGGCCAGAGGAAGAGGAGGAGCAATGACAGGACGAGGGCAGATAGAGTAGGGACAGGGAAGGTGATGGATGCAGAGCAATAAAGCTAGTGTTGCATATACTATCGGTGTCTGTCATTACTGCGGCTAGACATCACACGCTCTTCTGTATCCTCTGCTAAGCGACTCCACGTCTTGGGGAGTGGGGTTCCATCCCGTGCACAAGTCTCTTCTGGGCCTGCTCCACCACAGTCCTTCAAGCCAGCTGAGAGTCTCCAGAGATGCCGATCTCTGGCTCAACAGCTTCCTAGACACCTACTGCGTCGTGGTATGCATTTATTTCACAATTCTCGGCACGTTTACATCAGGATAGATGACGGATTTTGCCTCGGCCGGCAGAGCCCTCTCAACAAAGGGCCATCTGGCTGCACACCCCCTGTTTTCTATTTTTAAATGATGTGAAATTTCCACATTTCATATGAAAATCATACAAATACATAGAAATATCTCAAAATACACACCAAATAAAATGTAGGGCTCCAAACACACAACACATACTAATTTTGTAGTTTTCTCAAATCATAATGTGGTTAAGAATTCATAAAGTCATTGTTTTAGGTCATTAAAAAATAAACTACACTTCACTTCAATCACTGCACTTCATTCAGGAACAACTCAAAGGGACACTCTAGTGTGTTTATTAAAATAAACTGTTAGACAGGTTTGTAAATACATTTTAAACATGTGCCTATTCTTCTGGTGAGCCATAGAGCTGGCTGTACAGGGCCGGAGCCTCAGTTACAAGCAACTCCAGCTCCTCTGGCGAGAAGGCCACAGCCCTGTGTCACCTGCTCTTCCTGGCATTGTGGATCCCAGAAGTTGGAAACAGCAGGAAACATTGAGGAGGTCTTGTTGGTTGCAGTGTTGTGAGGCAAGTGAGCTTTTTTGATGCCACTTACATGTACACGAGGTACGCGATTGTCGGCTGCAATGGGCACATCCATTGGCTGTCTGTTGCTTTCACAGACGTTAGTCTATGTCTGAGTCTGTCATGGAGTTTCACACCCAGTAGGTGGTCAACTTCTGCTGCGGTCGACTATTTCTAAATGTCCTGATGGCAAGGTCAGGCGATCGCCATTTTACACAGTGGAATAGTATGTTTAAGACTGTTAAGTGCGTCAATATCACTTAAAATGATGGCTACTTTGCTTACAATTCAAAAATGCTAATGTTCTTGCTTTGTTTTTCAAAAAAAGTTTAATCTGCTGCCTTGACGTGGTTCGAAACAAGATTTGCGCAGTGGTGTTTATAACACTGTTGACAGTATTTTTATAGATAAATAAAAAAATAAGATTGTGTAAATAGCACATAAACAATGTATTATTTACACAATTAAAAAAAGTAATAATTAACACATATAATGAATGTGAATTTTAAAAACAAATGTACACTAAACATAATAATGTTCTGTATAATTCTGTATTTAAAATGTATATGTATTGAAAACTAGATGTAAAGTGTGGTTTAATTTGAAAATATGTTAGCAAACATTTACAACAAGTTTTTCTTTTTCAAGGCAGACATATGAACCCAGGGAGAGTGAGGAGAGGATAGCCTCAAGAGTTCCGACCATTTCCAGACCTTGCCACCATGGAAAAACGGGACATTATCAAAAAATTCAGATTGAATAGACAAACAATTTTTGATTCATGTCATCAGCTGCAGCCAGATCTTCTGCCTCACAATATGAATCCCACATCAATCCCACCAATAGTCAAAATAATGGCAATACTCTATTTTGTGGCAGCAGGATCATTCTAATACACTGTGGCAGTATCTGGTGGAATGTCATAACCAACATTTAGTGGTGTGTTCTTTCTTAAATGATGAGACATCACCAGCTACATTCAGTTTCCTACAAACTAGAATTTTGCCACTATGAACGGAGATTTTTATGCCTTGGGCCGCCTACCACATGTGGTTGGAGCAATTGATGGCACCCATATTGCCTTAGTGCTACCACACACCAGAGAACAAGTGTCCAGCAAATTAAAGAATTTCCATTCAATTAATGTGCAAGTTGTCTGCTTACCAGATTTATACAACACAAGCGTGTGTGCGCATTTTGCTGGATCAACCCACAATTCCTTTGTACTATGGAACAGCAGCATACCCCTGTAAATGTCACAACCTGGACCGGAGAGGGCCTGGCTTGTTGGTAAGTACTATCTGCTATCTCATTGTTTGGTTATTGTAAAGAGTATTGATCTTAAACTGTCTTATAATTTTTTGCTAATTTATTTTTCATCCCATATAGGAGATTTAGCTTACCTTAACTAACCATGGTTGGCAGCACTTCTGAGGAATCCAACAACACCAGAGGAAGTCCACATTAATGAGGCCCATGGGAGAAGATAGAGGATAGTGGAGTAGGCTTTTGGGGTTTTAAAGGCCAGATTTCAATGTCTGGACAAAACTGGTAGAGCCCTCCTCTACTCACCCAATAAGGTGTGCAAAATCACCCTGGCATGCTGCATGCTACACAACATTGTCCTGGGATGGAACATCCCATAGATTGCAGATGAAGAAGACCATGAAGAGCCACCAGGTGAGGATGTTGAAATGCCAAATGAAGATGATAATGGTGAAGAGGAAGGAATAGACATACATCAAGATCTCAGTGACAACTTCTTCACATGAGTGCAAGTTTATCATTGCTTTTTTAAATATGTTATGAAATGTTAAACCAACTGGTAATGTAATAAATATAAAGGTCTGTGCTGGACATTTGTTTGAATGGCCAAGTAAAGTGAAATCCTGGGCAAAGATGTTTGTTGATCAAAGTCTAAACACATTGACTACTGTGTTCATTTGCATTCTTCATCTTTGAATGTTCTTAGAAAATGTGTCCTCAAATATATTTATTTGTAAAGTGTCTATTTTGTATTGCAATTTAATAAACCTTTTTGTTTTTCTCCGTTTTAGGACCATTCATTATGTCATCTTCATTTGGACATTTCAAAGTTGTGACATTTGCAGTTATATGCTGTTGTTGGAAAGTACAAAGAGAACATGGCCAGATCCTGTGGAAGAGACATACAGTGATTGAAGGGAAGTTTGTAGAATTGCACTAGGCTTGTTTTGTTTTCTATTAAATGTTAGCACCAAGCCAATATGTGCTGCTTGATTTGCTCTAACCACATGTGGTAGTCGACACACAGCATACTAATCTTCCTTCACATTGGCCAAATATTCATTTTGTGTTAAGTATGAATCTGGTAATGCTTCTCATCATTGCAGACCTAACTTCTGGCAGGCACACCACTTATAGTAGGTTGTAACATTCCCCGAGATACTGAAACAGTGTGTTGGAATGATCCTGCGGCTACCAATTTGAGTACTGCCAGGAGTTATGACTAATGGTGTTACTGTTCTGCAATTCCTATTCTGTTCTCATCATAGATCCAGTGCTAATGTTACCACCTCATATTGGCCGCAGATTAAATAGAGAGTAGGAGCTATAGCAACTTATGTAGAAGGCCTATGTAGAAGGCCTCATCTTCATTGCATGCTGTGTAATAGGTGGACTGGTAAAGTAAATTTTTCAATAAAATTATAGTTTTGTTAAAAAGACAGTGGATTGACAGAATTAACTCTCCAGACAGGTGTTTTTTGTGAAAGGGACCATGCTAATATTCTCAAATGTCCGTTAATGGTCCTTAGCAGGTGTTCTAATTGTTCAGCAGTTGTGCTGGCTGCTGATATTTCAGACAGAACTAAGGCTGACTTCAGACCAATCGCTTTGATGAGCTGGAGTCTGATGCAATCAATCAATAAGGGAATTGTAAGCGCACTACCCACCAGTGAGGGTCTCAAGGCGCTGAGGGGGTGCGCAGCTCCGTTCAGTCGAAGAGCCAGGTCTTGAGGGTCTTCCTGAAGGTGTTCAGTGAGGTGGTGCGCCTGATGTCTGCCGGTAGCTTGTTCCAGGTCTTGGCTGCGATGTGAGAGAACGATCTTCCACCTGCTCTGGTTCTGTTGATGTGCGGGGTTTCTGCCAGTGCTAGGTTGGCAGATCGGAGGCTTCTTTTTTGTACTTGGAAATTTATCCTGTCGTTGAGGTATTCGAGTCTGCTGTTGTGTAGGCATTTGTAGGCGTGGGTGAGGGTTTTGAAGGTGACTCTCTTCTCAATGGGGAGCCAGTGGAGTCTCCACAGGTGTAGGCTGATGTGTTCATGCCGGGGGATGCCAAGGACGAGTCTGGCTGCGGTGTTCTGTATTATCTGGAGTTTGCAGACTAGGGACTTGTTGATGCCGTCGTAGAGAGCGTTTCCGTTGTCTAGTCTGCTGGTGCTGAGTGTGTGGGTGACCTTCTTCCTTGACTCAAGGGGAATCCATTTGAAGGTCTTGCGAAGGATGTGGAGGGTGTTAAAGCAGCTTCAGGTGACGGCATTGACCTGTCGGTTCCTGGCGAGTGATGATTCGAGTACGATGCCGAGGTTCTTGGCGTGGTCTGAGGGGGTAGGTGGGCTTCCGAGGGCGGTGGGCCACAAGGTGTTGTCCCAAGCTGAGGGAGTGGTTCCAAGGACGAGGACTTCTGTCTTCTCTGCGTTGAGTTTGAGGCAGCTGTTGGTCATCCAAACTGCAACATCTTGATTCCTCTCTGGAAATTGAGTTTTGAGGTGGATGGGTGTCTGGTGAGGGAGAGGATGAGCTGGGTGTCATCGGCATAGGAAACTATATTGAGGCCGTGTTGTCGGACGATGGCTACGAGGAGGGCCATGTAGATGTTGAAGAGGGTTGAGCTCAGGGATGAGCCCTGCGGGACTCCGGAGGTGATTTCCGTGGGGGCGGAGAGGAAGGGCAGTTGTCTGATCCTTTGGCTTCTTCCAGTGAGGAACGATCGGATCCAGTCCAGGGCAGTTCCGTGTATGCCGGCATCATGCAGTCTGGTGACTAGTGTGCTGTGAGAGACAGTGTCGAAGGCTGCAGACAGGTGGAGGAGGATGAGGACAGGTGAGTGGCCTTGTCCAGGAGAGTGCGGATGTCATCTGTGGCAGCAAGAAGGGCAGGGCAGCAAGAAGGACGGTCTTGGTGCTGTGGTTGCTTCGGAATCTGGATTGGGATGGGTTGAGGATGGCGTTCTCAATCTCTCCCTGTCTCAGGGAACCATACCATCAGCCTTTAAGGAAGCGGTAGTTATTCCACTTAAAAAAAAACAATGCTTAGATTTTAATAAGCTGGAAAACTACCGACCCATTTCACTGCTTCAGTTTCCTGCAAAATTACTGGAAACTCATGTGGCATCCTGTCTCAGTTCCTTTTTAGAAGCATCAAAGTTTTTGAACATTTATAAGGCGGGTTTCCGTCCTGCTCATTCCACCGAATCTGTGATCTTATCTGTCCTGGATGACCTTAAAGGACAGGCTGACACTGATCAGAATCAGGCTCTGATCCTCCTTGACCTGTCCGCGGCATTTGACACCGTGAACCACAACATTTTTTGGCATTGGACCGTATTGCCGCGGCAGGTCTTGGAGGGTCGGCACTGGACTGGTTTGGGTCCTTTCTAGAAAACCGCAAACAATCAGTGTGGCTATCACCCTACAAATCCAATACTGTTGAAATGAGTTGTGGCGTTCCACAGGGCTCCTCCCTGTCGCCGATCCTTTTCAACATTTACATACGTCCTCTTATCCTGAGTCTTCGGCAGAGGGGGGTAAAAATCTTCAACAATGCGGACAAGATGCAGCTGATTTTCACTCTGGAGAACTCTTCCGAATGCAAAGATTTTATCAGGAATTCTATGATGTATGTAAAAAATTGGATGGATAAGAACCAACTTAAATTGAATTCGGAAAAAACTGAAATAATCATCCCGAGCAAAAAAATCACTCATTGGACACCATCATATTGGCCGTCCGAATTAGGTGCGGCCCCTATCCCTAAACCATCGGTTAGGAGTTTGGGTCTCCATATAGACTCCGACCTATCTATGAGCACCCAAATCAATGCAGTAACTTCTGCTTGCTTTGTTCAACTCCGTAAATTGCGCAAGATCAGACTTTTTTTAGCAGAGAGGCCAGCATTGAAATTGTGATTGCCCTTATCCTTTCTAAGTTAGATTATGGAAATGCCCTTTATCTTGGCAAACCACTATATCGGCTTCAGATGATTCAAAACCAGGCAGCTAAAATCATCGATCTTAAGGATAGGAGATGTCACATCACCCTACTTAAAGATCTCCACTGGCCTCCAGTCGAGCAGCGGGTGTTGATCAAAACTGGCTGCATACTTTTCAAAGCCACTCAAGAAACTGGCCCTAGTTTTATAATGTCATGCATTAGAAAGCACCGGCCTGAGCGCAATTTGAGATCGATGCACTTGAACCTCTTGGAGGTGCCTAGAATCAAACGGAAACGAATAGGTGGGACCCGGTTCTTTTATCTGGGTCCGAAGCTTTGGAACTCACTGCCTAATCCTATGAGACTGGAGACTGACTACATGCGGTTCAGGAAGGCTTTGAAAACTTGGCTGTTCTCCCTAGCTTATAATTAGTTGTTCCTCTCTATGCTCTCATTCTTTTTTCTGCTTAAACCTACCAGCGCCAAGAGACCTGTTGGTGAATGTGCACTTACATAAGTTCCTAAATAACATAACATAATATAACATAACAAGAATTGTGTCAGTTCCCTGTTGACTGCTTGCTCTGCCACTTTGGCTGCGAAGGGGAGGAGGCAGATGGACCAGTAGTTCTTGAGGTCGGTGGGGTCGGCCGTGTGCTTCTTGAGCAGGGACCTGACTTCTGCGTGCTTCCAGTCGTCTGGGAAGGTGCCTATTGTGAAGGTGGTGTTGCAGTTCAGGTGCGATGGTGTCCGTGGCTCTGTGATAGAAGTGCGGGGGGCAGAGGTTGGTGGGGGCTCCCGAGTGGATGCCTTTCATGGTCATGGTGGTGTCCTCGGTGGTGATTGGTGTCCAGTTGGAGATGGTGGGCTGGCTGGTGTCTCTGGGGGTGTGGGCCTGGCTGTGGCGTCTTGTGTGAGGTTGGCGAAGTTGTCATAGAGTGTTCTGATCTTGAGGTTGAAGTAGGCTCCAAGCTTGTCGCAGAGGTCTTGGGACAGGGAGATGTCTCTGGCTTCGCTGCGCGGGTTGGTGAAATCTTGAATGACACTGAAGAGTTCCTTGGAGTTGGTGGAGTTGGCGAGGAATTTGTTGTGGATGAAGTTCCTTTTGGTTGTTCTGATTTGGTTGTGGTAGTCCGCCATGGCGTCCCTGTAAGTGGAGAAGTTATCGGTTGTCTTGGTGTTTCTCCCGTTTTTCTCTAGGCATCTGCAGGTGCGCCTTGGTTCTTGGAGATCGGTGGTGAACCAGGTGGCTTTCCTGGGGTGCTGTTTGCCGGGGTTGCGTAGCGGGGCGATCTCGTCTGCGCATTTGGAGATCCAGGTGTGGAGTCCTCTGGCTGCGACGTTTGCGTCGGATGCCCAGCTGTGGCTGTGTCGGGTGAGGGTGGAGTTCAGTTGCTCATCTGTAACTTTGCTCCAGTTCCTTTCTGGTGGGCTGGCGGCTGGATTCAGTGCCTAGGGTTTGTTGACTGTGAAGTGGACGCAGTGGTGGTCGGTCTATGGCAGTTGTGTTGTGTGGCTAAAGTGGACGCTGTTTCCTGCAGCGAAGATGGGGTCGAGGGTGTGTCCTGCTCTGTGTGACGGTGTGGTGACGAGTTGGTTGAGCCCGATGTTGGCGAGGTTGTCACGGAGGATGATGGAGTTGTGGTTGAAATCTCCATCATCAGTGATGACTTGGTGGTAGGCTGACATTGTTCTATCTGTGGCCAATAGTTCTATGGCTGTGGTTTTGTGCTTTTCTAATTGGGTGATGCCCAGATACTTCCATTTTAGATGGGAGCTTATGATTAGACACTAGTGTAGTGAAGACACAGGTGTTTGATTTGCAAGTGGCCAGCCCAAACCATTAAGACTGCTTCCAGTAAGCCCGTTGTGTATAGCTTCTTGCTCTGTCGATGTTGGTCCAGTTCAGGGTGGTGGTATACCGTGTAGAATTGTTAATGGCTTCTTTGTACCTGGTGCAGGATAAGAGGTGGTGTGCACCATTAGCTACAGCTGTGAGTCCTACATATGTTTATGTTCAATCTTTAGGATAGAAAGGTATGTGAGGTGCTCAAACCTATATGTAATGGGCAACAAATGCTGGAGGTCCTGTTCACTGCAGTCCGACACTGAGTACGGCAGAGCCTTAACTCTATTTAGACTAACAGATGAATATATCACGATTCCTGACTCAGATGATCAATGCAACTAGAAGTTGCTGCAGAGCATGTATTAGGATCCAACAAAGCACGTGTGCTATGGTCATGTAGGTGATGCAGTTTCCATCCGCCAAATTCTAATTTTGGCTCTTTGTTTAGAATCCTCTTACTTAATCAGTTATTACTTTAGTAAGCCCATGTAAGGCGCTCAAAGTTGGTTTTATCGCATGTGTGGAAATATCAGAGATAACATTCTTTGCGTAAGAAGGCACCTTCTTTTGGCTATATTTGTTGGGTCTGAGGTAAAGGCCGGCAACAAGAGTTTTCTTATTACTTATAAGATGACGCTCACTGAAATTCAGTCATCTTGGTGAAAAGCTAATTAACTTTCTTTCTCAGATGTTATTTACGCTTAAAATCACATCACAGACATTCAAATCTGCTTCTCCTCTCTTCCCCACCAGGCGCTAGCAAGGGCAAGGTTGCCTCGGGTGGCACTGCCAGCTGCTGCCTGCCCTACCATCCAAAAACAACCCCTGCACTTTCCGCTGCTTCTGACAAAGAGACAGAGCCCGAGGGAGTCGAGCACTGCTCCGATGAGCAAATGAGCCAGTTGTTACTGTTTGTAAAACATCTGCCGCAGGAAGGACCTTTGGTTCTCGAGAAAGCAGGCATATAAAACACGCGCCACTCTAATGAAGACACCCTCAGGATGCAACATTGTTTTTTTTTGTTGCAATTTATGTTTCGTTTCGATAATTTGGCATCCCCAGCCTTTTGTTATCTAAGCCACAGAAGCAGCCCTCTAGTTAACAATATTCAGAACACGGTGTCCCAGTTGTTCCTCGTTACTGCCTTTTGCACCATTTCATACCCATGTATGATTGTGCCAGCCTTCGCAATCATTCAGTAAAGAGTAGTGAAACTATATTCTCTTCTTTGGTTTGCTGTGAATGTTTCCTATATTTTTTCTCTTTAGCGTTTAGCTAATAGCAGAAGGGAATTTTAAAGCAAGATTAAAGGGAGAACAAAAGATCTGTTGCTGTTTATTCTTTGGTATCTGTATACAAAATAGTCCAGGACATACCATACTATACGGCACAAAGCGTAAGTGTTTGGTCCAGCCATAGGGTGTAGAGTGCTGCCCACCTTGCAACACCCATCCTTCTCTTCTTTAAACAGAGGTCTTCTCAGATTCCCAGTCTGCATAGGTTATTTACTCCTGTCTCTGATCCTCCTCTTTCTTCAGCCTCTTTAACTAGAGGAGCATGAATGGTACCACATTGTTCACTTCGATTCTGTTGCTGTGCCTTGAGGGTTAAGACAATCAGAGCAATGTTCAATTTACTTCCAAGGACGAAGCGAACTTAAATTCTTCTCTTAGCACATCATAGAAAGCAGCAACTGCTGCTCCCTCATATCACTCCATTTTCATTTCATTGGACAGATTTGGCTCACATACTGAATGATGTCCCTAGAGTCTTGTTTTAGGGTAAGTCAACTCACATGGGTGGACCGGATCTTTTGTTTCTGAGCAAATTTGAATATTCTTTCAGCAAAAGCTATCTCCATTAATTAATGGTGCGGCCCAAGCCGGTCCTTTCTTAGTTAAAAGCAATAATGTAAAAGTGACCTTTGTCTGCTCATTAGGATAACATGTGGTGGTTGATTCAAAAACTGAAATTAACATTGGGCAAGAAAAGACTAAACCATTTGGGGATCACCTGAAAATATCTCGTACGGCCAAGTGGGAATGGCCAAGCGTGGGATGTATTACATTTCCACTGCTTGATACAGGAGGGTTAGTGGTCGCGGGCAAAGATGTATTGTCTGAAGCAGTGGCGGCTGGCATGGCTCGCGGGGCTAGGGGGTTTTGACGGGGGAAGTTACCTGGGGGGAGTAACGCTGCAATGCAGCGTTGTGATTAGCCTGAGCGCTGTTACACGGCTCTCAGCCAGAGGCTGGAGGGGTGGGCATGTTCTCCATGCAGGCTGTAATGCAGCCTTCATGGAGACCAGGGAAAGTGCGCATATTGCGCACTGAGGAGTGGACAAACTACTCCTCCCCTGCCTTGCTCCGATTGCAGAGCAGCCCCGCCCACCCGCTCGCCCGCAAAGCAGCACAAAGCATAAAATGACAATAACTCAAAGTTATCATTTTATGTTTCGTACTTTGCACTGCTTAAAAGCAGTGGGTCGACGCTCCTCCGCCATAGCGGAGATGCCGCCACTGGTCTGAAGGTACACTATTTGTCCGATGTCGCATCTAATTCAGAAAGTTTAACAAAAAGGTGCATTCCTGATGGACCACATCTAATTCATTTTGAATTTAGTGATCGTCTGAGCCATAACTTGAAGCTGATGAACAGCTGAATGAATGTCAGTGGAGTGGTGTGGCAAGCTGTCAGGAATGCTGCTGTCCCTCGAGGGAAAACGAGGCACTAGATTCAGATGATAATCCTGCACTCTTCCGCTAGAGATGCTTCTAGAGGAAAGAGAGAGAGAAAAGAACATGAGAACATCCATGACAAGACAAAAAGGATCCTTCTGTACATGCACAGGAAATGGTGGTGAAAGGTAGTGACTAATCCTGCCCGAGTCCTAATATACAGCATGCAAATATATTGTGAATATGCAAAAGTAATGAATTATTGACCGGATCCTTCAGATGAATTAGCAGTGACGAGCCACATCATCACCTGGATACACCCCAAGCCCCTGAAGGAACTGACACGCTGACAGTCCAATGGCCACGATCTTCTGACCTCATCTTGCAGAGCTGATGTTAGGTAATGAAGTACAAGGAACAGCCATCCAAAATGTTACAAAGATTTGATTTGATTTATAATTTTGTTTAGCGCTGGAATGCACTGAGGCGTCTAGGCGCTGAACAAAGGGAATACAACAATAACATTGAGGCTAACAAAATTGGTGATGGACAGAATGTGAATGCGAGCAATACAAGACACATAAAAACTACTAATCTCCATCTTGCAACGTCTGACCCCTTCTATGGGAACCCTGAACCAATGTGCACACTCCACGGCTTCTGCTGGCCCTAACCGAGAGGTGAAGGTTTCACACAGTCGGCATGTTTGTGTGGGTCAACCCAATGAGCCAGTCCTCCACACTCTCCAGTCTTACTTGGTCAATAGAGTTTGTTTGTATATATTTTTAATTTTCTTGCACAAATGTCTCTTGTCCTCAGTTAAATCCCGATATTTATTTGCATTAGTTAAACACCCAACCCACCATGGCACCTAGTCCCCTCCAAATCAGTTCACCCTCTATGCTTAGCCGCCAATAATATCGACAAATCCTTGAACTTCATATTGATGAAGAAAAAAACTATTTTGCATTTACCCTTAAGTGGACAGAAATATACTAAAACATGTGCCTGTTGAAATGATCAGTAGGCATAGAAATACATTTCAGGTATCTAGACAGCAGCCGTAGGAAAAGCAAAGAAACTTCATTATTCACCTGGTGGCTGGCTAAATAGCAGACAGTAAACAAAATATGTCCAGTAGCCATGCAAATAGCAGAGCAATTTCCCTATTTAACGGATGCTGTTTAAACCGCTTACATTATTTACTACTATGCCTAACGCATATTTCAAGAGGAATTTACCACCCGGTAGAACTGCAAACAAGCGGTGAACACCATGGGCTCCCATCTCCTGCAAATTAGTGCTCAAACTGGCTTAAATGCAATTTTCACCTGAACAGCAATAAGTCATAGGTCTCATGGTCCTAATAGCCATAGTAGAGAATGTTTGAATGATTTTGAGTTAATTTGGAAAACGTGGCACAGAATACCACACCATTATGCCAATGGTCAAATCACAGCGAGTTGGGGGGCCCATTTTGGAGCTGTCACTTAATCCTTCTCCTTTAAGTTTATCTGTAGATGTAGAAATTAATAAATATAATGATTAGATCATTTGCAAGATGATGTAAAGCTGTCACTTACTCTTACTCACTTGGGGGCATATTATCAAGAAACTGCATTAAAATTATCGCCGCTTTGGCGGCAGAAAACTGCCGCTAAAGCGGCAATAATGGGTTCGATAATATGCCCTTGAGAATTCCCATAGAAGCCCATGTTCTGGTGTCAACATGGGCTTCTATTGTAATTCTCTGCGGCATATTATCAAGCCCATTATCGCCGCTTTAGCGGCAGTTTTCTGCTGCTAAAGCAGCAATAATTTTAATGCCGTGCTTGCTAATATGCCCCAAAGTTTTGGCAATGTTCAATGACTAGACTTAGGATACTAGAATGCCCTATGCTATCAAAACACTTGTTTTTCTGCCATGAGGTTTCAAGCAACAAATCAGCGAATTCAGTAATTTGTAATTTTGGTTTTGTTCAAATAAACAAATCAGATTAAACCATCTAAAAACAATGATTTGTAAAAGAAAAGACCAGAATTGGAAATATTGCATCCCAGTGACCTGATGTCATCTGATATCTAGGGTGATCTTTTCAAAATAGAAACAATTGCAAAGGACCCCTTTTGCAAACTTAGCAACCCAGTATAATAGCGTGACTTCCATCCCATCTCATGATAGAAGGAATAAAATCTATATATCTAATCTTCCAAAAATATAAAATCTACATACCTGGACAAATGTCGGTCAATGTTTTTGCCGAATGCCTTTGTGGCTTTATTCGTCAAGTAAATATTAATATTGAGTAAATGACTGCGTGGTTGATAATAACATCATCATTTAAGTACAATAGCTTTGAATAGGTGTGTCAGGGACAGTGGTTCAAAGATATATCCTGTGTAATCTGTTACACAGGATTATTGGGTACTGATTGTCAAACTAGAGAGTCAACAATTATATCCACATAGGTGCACTGAGCTTGAGTTTCAGCACCTCTTATTTTCTTTATGTAAATAAGATGCTTGCAGTCTTTCAACAGGCCACTTTCTGTGTTCCACTTACTGACAATGAAACGATTCTGCCATCTCCATGCCGGTGTTGTAGTGCTTTTAGTATTAACAAAGAATGAATTGGAGAAACTTCTAGAAGCATTTGAAATGTTCTCAAATAACCATCATGAGAGGATGAGGGCTAGGAAGTAAAGGGCTGTGATTATTTCATTGCACTCCCAAGATCAGAAACGTTTAACTAAATTAATGGGAGGTAAGTCCTCTGCATGGCTTGCAAATGCTCTACCATTCTACCCTTTGAGTTAATCTATTTATGCCTGCGTTCCTCCCAGGTGAACTGCACAAACACATATGTCCTCTGCAAGTAGCTTATCTCTTTGATTTTCTGTCTGGTGGGCTCTGTTGACTCGGGTACACCCAATTTGTCCCCATTCACAATGAGATTGGCTTCTGCCCCATCACTCCAGTCTACATGGTGGAAAGTCTTAGGAGCCGCAGATTAAGCTTGAACGGCCACAAAAATGTAACCTTAGCCTGGCTTTGAGCTGTCTGCAGTGGCTGCTGGTAAATTGTGAAAGTGGTAGGGCGTAAGAGTAAACCCTGCATTAGACTGTACAAGCAAGTGTAGAGAGCGAGAGCACCTGTCACCATTGGACTTCATAGGTGGGTTTCTCAAAGAGTATACATTTCAGAATTAAGGATAGTAAATCTATATGCAACTATATAAACTTACCTGAGGTATATTTTTGCATTTGATTTCCAGTGTAGATTATTCCTGTAGCACAATACGTTTGAGGATGGCATTCAGAAATACAAAATCCCTTTTTGCACCCTCTATGCCCTTCTGTCTTCTTTCACCCGTCCATTACTCTGTTCCTTCCTCTTTACCCTGCCACACCAGGCTACCTAATTCCATTCCATTTCAATTTCTATAACTCTTGTATTCTTCAGATCATTTCCTCTTCCTCTTCCCATTTTGCTTTTCTGTCTCCCTTCCCTGTATGTATCCATTTCTCACTTTTCTTGATTCCTCCTTTTTCTCCTTGTCTTGCTTTATGTCCATCACTGTCCCTCTGTTGCTGCCCCTTACTACCTATGTGGGCGTTGAAGCACTTGCATACATGCGTAGCATGCTACATCTTGGAAGGTGTGAAGGTGTAAGAGGTGTCATGCAGCGGCCCGGGTGCCTGACTCACGACCACAGGGTTCACGGTTCGATCCCCAGCTCCGGCGGCAGGTTAGCCCAGCACCAGGTGACTCTGGGCAAAAGCTTGCTTATTCTTCCAGACCGGCCCCCAGCGCCGGGACACTTCTCCAGAGGTAGCTGTGCGCTTTACAAATGCTGGCATTTATTTACACTTAAGGTAGGGAGACTGCTGTGGTGCTACTTTCTTGTTATGGAACACAGCACTTAGCAGCGTGAATGATTAAGATGTGTGTGAGAGACAGCCATACAGTTCAGATGGATCCATACAAGTGCACAATGACAACCGTCTGAAAGCATTAGTTGTGAAACTCCATCAGTAGGCAAGCACAGCACCCTTCGATACATTAGGTTTTCTTATTTCTAAAGTACAAGACCATATTTCACACCTTAAAACAATTTGTGTAATGTTTCATATCATAAAAGCAGACAATAATATATATCTTGAACTAACTATTTACTGCATTATATCAGACACATATGAGGAACAATGTCTATTAAATTAAATACCTAAGAGGCTAAACTGCAACAAATTGAAATAATCTTTTGATGGGGTTTGAAAAAGTGTGACATTTAACTGAATATTACATTACAAACCCAGTCCTAAAATAGTTTGCTAGGCAACTGCTACAGCATATTTGAACCAAGCATTGGTAGATGCATTAGGTTTTGTCCTTGTGGTTTATGTTTATGTTTGTTTGTAAAGCGCATGCCTACCCGAAGGCTTCCCCGCGCTTGTGAGTACTGTGCTGAGAATAGGGCCTCTGGTACATTAATGGGGAAACAGCCATGTCTTAAGTTTTTTCCTGAAGGAAAGTTCATTTTCCAGTGCTCTGAGACTGGGTGGAAGCTTGTTCCACAACTTTGGTTCTTTGTGTGCAAACGATCTTCCTCCCCATCTCATCCTTTTCACCCTGGTTGTACTGAGAAAATGAAGATGCAAGGATCTCAGGTGTCTAGTTGGAACATAAGTAGTTACCAGCTCTCTGAGCTTTAATGGGCCCTTGTTATTTATTGCCCTATGAGCAATACAGAGGGATTTAAACGTAATCCTTGCCTCAATTGGGAGCCAATGCAGCTGTTTGAGGGGTTCTTTTGCAGAGACAAAACTAGGAACCTTTAGAAGGAGCCTTGTTGCCGCACTTTGCACAGTCTGAAGTCTCTTTATTACGTATTTGGGTGCGCCCACATAAAGTGAGTTGCCACAATCCAGACAGGAAACTTACAGGGATTGAATGACCATTTTCCTTAGATGCTCTGGGATCAATACCAGTATCTTCCTGAGCATTCGGAGTAAAGAGAAACAGATGCCAGACAGTTTGTTTGCTTGGTTAATAATAAGCTGTTCGTGCAGGTGAAACCTAAAAACAAAGATATCCAACTTGATATCTGAGTTGATTACTGGTACTTGGTTCTGTACCTGAGCAATATAAAACTTAATGAGAAAATATATTGGAAGAGCAATTTTTAGATTCAATTAAAAATACAACCAGTAGATGGCACTATTATCCAGTTCTTCCAATATGGAGAGAGAGTGATGTGAGATCTTCACACAGCTGGTGCAGGCACACTAATATAACTGCCCAATGTAAAGTCATAAAATCGAGTTCAAAAGCTTAAGTAAGCCCACACAAAATGAAGAATGAGATCAAATGAATGCTCCTCGGTGGCGTCATGATGAAAAGATCCGGAATGTAATACAGATGTTTCAATGCGCGCAGCCAAGTAAAGTAAACAAAAACAAGCACTGGCATAGCCAAGAAGTCTCGCCTTTGGGATCTCATAAGTGTTTAGCCATGCAACCAGTGCTTTAAATGGGCTGGTACTCACCGGTACTAAGTACCGGCACTTCTAAATTTTTGGCCCTTGAGTACCAGAACTTTTCCTTGTACAAAGAGAGTACCGGTACTCATGGGGCATCCAGCAAAGCTCAGGGAAATTTAACATATACAAAAAAGAAGCGCGACACAGCTGACGAGTTGGTCAGTTTTCCTGAAGCACTCTGATGGAGTGCTAATCGCCCCTCCTGCTGGCATGGCAGAATACGGCAACGTTTGTTTGGAGTCCGATAAAGGAGGAAGGTGGTGATAGTGATGCTGTGGGGGGAAGAGGGGGGAAATCAAGGTTTAGTAATGTGCGCAGACTCCCTCTATCGGACTCCAAACAAACGTTGCCGTATTCTGCCATGCCAGCAGGAGGGGAGGTTAGCACTCCATCAGAGTGCTTCAGGAAAACGGACCAACTCGTCAGCTGTGTCGCGTTTCTTTTTTGTATATGCTAAATGTCACTCAATTTGGAAAAGCCAAACCTTTGGCAGGCACAATTGCTAGTTGACCTGAATATGGATTGAATAGTGCTTAAACTCTGATGGAGACAAGTCATCGATAAGGACTGATGTGCGAGCGGCCCCCAGCCCAGGATGCAGATTTCTGTCACCCCTTCTGCTCACTACACTGTGACTCTGAACAGGAATTCCTGCTCGCCCAGCACGTCGAGATCGAATCAACCACAAAGAGCTTATGACGAGAAATTCCCCAAAATGCAAGTCCCCGGAGAGACGTGGCACATTTGAGACATTGTCCTTTGTCATGCCCATTGGATGTGAAGGGTGCAGGGGGCATTACAACCAGAAGCACATTTTTTCTTTTTCAGTAAGAAATACTCCGAGCTGAAATTAAAACTTTCTCATAGAGAGTGAAGTTTGCTTTGTGGATAAAGAGGTTGTGTTCAGAAGTACAGCAATAATTCTCTGTGAGTGAACCAGCAAATAGGTTTGCTTCATTTGTGTGTCAAGTGTTTTGCCTAAAGCAAATGTTTTGTTATTTGTTGGTTAATTGATCGTAAGGTCTAATGCTCTAGTTAAGGAGAAACTAACCACTTTACCTCAATAATGATCAAACCCTAATACAGAGCACTTTGTGAATTGTTTTTATCCGACCATGGAATATTTTAAGTTCTCTAAGACCATGAGTTGGCAGTCTGTACCTTAAGGCTCTTGAACTCACAAGAACCTAGAATTTTAAACCAAAGTCCTTTGGATTTGCTAAACTAGTATTTTATTGGCCTAAATTCTGTACTTCGTTTTTGTGAACTTTTTCAGTACAATAATCTTCCTTGATATTTTTGCCAAGCTGGTGCATCTCTTTGGTCCCCAAAATTCCCCCGTGACTTGCACGGAGATGGTGAAAAAAGAGTGCTGTAGTCCAACAATATTATTTTTGGCACCCACTCTTTTTCTTCTGAGAAGGCAGAGACACTGCAGCCTAAGGGGCGACCATGTAATAACAAAAATTACTCCGATTTAATCTGCTTGCCTCACGTTTTGCTGAGTTTTGTGAGTATACTTAGCTGCTGTGAAGATTGTTGGCCTATTTAGTGAAGCGTAATCAAATTGTTCTCAGGCTAGATTAGAAGCAAATTTGCATCGAGTGGCTCAGGTGAATGTATGTCTTACATCTCAGTATCATTCTGCACATCTGTGCATCAATTGAATCTCAGTCAAATTAAATGTGTGTCTCTGGCCGGGTCCCTTAGCATTGTCAGTAGCCCCGCCCCCATAGCCCCGCCCCAAACCCCGCCCCCTAGCCCACATTTCAATTTGGTGAGTACCTGCACTTATTTTTTTTCCATTTAAAGCACTGCATGCAACAGTTGATGTTGTTGCACCAAGGATATTATACTGCATAAATAAATAATTATAAGGTCCCAAAGGCGAGACCTATTGGCTATGCCAATGCTTGTTTTATTTTATTTTGTTTTTTGATGTAGAAATGCTGCATTGGTCGCAAACCCATGACTAATTGGCTGATGAAGCTATACAAAATGAAGTGATGCATAGATGGGACTATGACAAGAATAGGCACACAAACCGTGTAGGCCCTCGCCCTAATTTTACATCCTGACCTGTTGCTTGCTCCAAACGTCACCATATGAAATGAAGGCTAAGCTGAGTGTAGCTTCTCATAGCGCTACGAAGTAACCGAAAGATGACACACAAGGCTCTACAAAACTCAATAATTCACAACAGCTGACAGGGCACCAGCGCAGACGGGGAGTTAATAAATAAAAACGCATATGCCTGACCCGTAGTCACATGTTTGTCAACAACTGTGAACGGCTGTTTCAAGCGCTGTATAATAAGCATTTAGAGGGCGGCTTCGATGGCCTGTGATCACACGTCAACAATTGGGAGGAGCGACCATGAGGAGGTGAAACACGGGGCTCAGGAGGGTGCTGCAAGGGACAGAGAACTGAGCAACAGGCAGCCGTGTGACAAGTGAGTGAGGGCGAGATGGCAAGAAGGCCCTCCCCCACCAAAACCCCCAAAGCTCACACTGAAGTCATGCGACTGTTCTGTCCCCCCACTGTCCATCAGCAGACTGGCAGCTGTGACTTCAGTGATTAAAGATGCCCCCTAGGGGGGCTCAACTTTAACCCGGCACAGATCAAGCACTCACCTGCATAGTATCGCCATTGGCACCCCTCAGTCCCCCCTCCAACAAAATACATTACCCAATAATAACACACACTCAGACTGTTTGATTGGGTAGAAAAAATGCTTCAGGTTTATTACATACACCGTTATGTAATAGGTTGGTTATCTTACGGGCGATCCAAGTGCAGGCAACCAACTGGGCCACCTGCCCGCCTGATGAGCCGGGCAGCACTGGGGCGAACCCCGCCTTTGCTGCCGTCCAAGTGATTCTCTTCCAGGATCACGTGACCGTTGGTAACTTCTACTCACGCCCCTTCCCGGGGCGGAGCGTAGCATAGCAAACACCCGGTTGTTCAGGCCCACAACCGCCCGAAGGACTAGCGGGGCGCCGACACGGCTTCCGGGACCCTCCCATGAGGCTCCTCGGATTTGGCTCTGGCACCCCCTATCGTGCCGCGCAGAGGTACTCTTGGTACCGGCCTGCTTCCGGATCGCCATGTAACTCCACCTGCAACGAAAAAAGGAAATATTACAATATTCTCACAACCACCTGCCATCACCACGCTGGGTAAGCGGTAGGGAGGGATGCGGCGTGCGGGGCGACAAGAGGTCGCCGGCATGGTGGGGGAGGGCTATATAGCCTCCCCCCATGCCCAGAGGAGCCCTGGAAGTGACGCCCGTTGCGTCACTTCCGGGCAAGAAAGAGGAGGGGGACACCAGCCGGACTCCCTGCCCCCCCAGGAGGGGGAGGCGGGGAGGGGGGACCGGTGCCCAGGCGACACTAGGGCACCGACCGCTCTAGTGGCCCCCTGCGGGGGCCGCGGTCAGTGGCACATTCTAACCAGGGAGGTGGGGGCCCAGCAAAGGCGGGGGGAGGCTTTGTAAAGCAGCATTTCCCACGATTCCTCACGCAGGGCTGGGATCCAAAGAACTGCCTTTAAAGCGCTATTTCCAACCTCGGCTGGTTCTAAGCACTATAGATATCAGGTGATACTATTACGTATTAATAGTACCCACCCCATCGACCTCGGAAAGATGAACGGTATATGACCATGCCGAGGCATGAACGTTTGTCCTGCTATTATATACATACATAACCTTATGTTTTATTATAATTTCAGTACCCTAAATCAGGAGTGCACAGACCGGCTGTGACCTGCTGGGAGGGATTCTCAGCCCATTTTTACCGAACCTGTGATTCTGACTGCTCGGGAGGGGCCGCAGCCCCTTCCTCTCATAGATTTGAGCGTCTCCTCAATAGGGCGAAATGTGTTTGTGATTTGACATCATTTTGAGAGATGGTTGTCTTCGTCTTACAAGCCATCCATACCAGTGGTCGAAGTGGGGGGAAAAAAGTAGGGGAACTGTGGGCGGAGAATCAGAGGGCGGGAATACCCAAGGTTGGATCAGTGGGCGGAGCCAGAGGTGTGGCCAGAATGCGCAAACATCCCAATTTTTAGTATTTGTTTGACATTTCACTGCCCAGTTTAATCAACCAATGGATACACATGATTATTTACGGTTATAATGAGTAATTGACATTAAAATATACTCACAAAGTGGGATATGATTCTAATCACAGAATGTCCCAAATATGATAAAATGTGGAAGCACAAGCCATTTGTCTCCGAGCCATGGAGTTTCTGTCATCAGCACTTCTCCCTTTTTCCACAACAGCAGTTCAAACATGAATGGCAAAATATCCTAGTTTGCAAATGTTTTGTATATAATTATGGCTCTGCCATATTTGCCTCATAATGGAAGATCTGCTGCATGATCTGACCATTTAAACTAATAAATTGTTTGTAGCTCAAACGTTAATAAAACATGTGACTTGTGTTGCTGCAGAGTGGATGGCCTATTGCAAAGGTTGACTGATCACCTTTCTCACTGCTGCATTTGTATGTTACACTGGTACTAATAAGGCAAAATCTTTCCAGAGACTGTTAGCGTGTACACATATCAACATAGTAAAATATCAGAAAATATACTGCATTACACTTCCGGCTTTTTTTTTAATGCATAATTTAGTCAACACTGCAGCATCATTTTGTCCTCCTTTGCACCCCCCGCTAGCGGAATGGGAAGAGCTGGGGTTGCAGATGGTGGGAGACCTTTATGTCAACGGGGCGCTGGCCCCCTTCGGGGAGATGCAGGAGCAGTTTGGTCTTCCGGATGGGAGTTACCTACTGCATGCGGCGGTGAGCGCGGCGGTACAAAAGCATTGGAGGGAAGGACTGGCGGAACCTACCGTGACACAGACCTGCCAGTAAGTGGTGATGGCGGCGGGAATGGTTAAGGCGGTAACCTGCCTCCAATCGCGAATGTTACGGGAAGGACTGGAGCCACTCACAGCATTGAAGGAGAGTTGGGAGGACAGTATAGGCAAACCCATTCCAGATACGGTGTGGGGTCACATCCTGCGAAGGACGTGGAAGGGAAGTAGAATGCCCGTTTCCAACAGGTGCATTTCTTCGTAATACACAGGGCCTATTTGACCCCGGGAAAGATTAAACGATATTTTAAGGTGCAGGACGCGGCGTGCCCGAGATGCCTAGCGCCTGGGGCAGAGCTGGACCACCTATTGTGGGGGTGCCCTAAGCTAGGGACGTATTGGGCTGAGGTGGGGGAGCTTTTGAACGCAGTCACCGATCGCGAGGTGGAGTTCGACATTGCGGCCTGCTTACTGCTCTGGTTCCCTCACACAGCAAAGACGAAAGTGACGAGCAAATTCATTGACTTAGGACTTATGTTGGAGAGAAATTACATGGCATTGGAAATCCCGGGAGGGCCCGTCGTTTGGGAGATGGATGGCTGAGTTGTTGAAGTGGGCGGGCTGTGAGAGTATACTTCGGAGGCGACAGGCGACCAGGGCAGGAGACGAGAAAGGACTGGAACGGGTCAGGGCGTGGGAGATGATAGTACAGGCGCTGAAGGACTACCGGCTGGAGAGTACGGAGCACGAGGGTTCGGAGGGCGGGGTTCCAAGAGGCCGGTGAGATTGCATGTCACAAGTGAGAGCTGGAGAATAATTGCGTTAGACCCCACACCCAGGGCCCACCTCAGCAGTAGTTGGGGGGGGAGGGGAGGGTGGGGGGGGTTATTGGGGGTATTGAAGTAGAGTCCGGAGTGAGCAGTCAGGACGGAATGTTGGGGAGTGAGGCAGGTGGGTTAAAAAAAGCAGATGTTAAATTGGGCTGTGACCTGTCACTGCGTGAATTGATGGCTATGATACTCAGAGTTTCTGTATTGGTACGCCGCCCGGCCTCCGGGATGTGGGCTGATTGGCTGTGTGCTATGCTAAACCGATGGGTGTGCTCTGAGATACCATCTGGTGAAGGGTTGCTCTCACGGATGCCTTACTCTTACTTCTGCAATAAAAACAAGTTTACAAAAAAAAATCATGTTGTCCTCCTTTGCTGCATAATTAATTCCAGTGGCCCCACAGCAGGCACCACATGTTAAAAGTGCTTGTGAATGAAGCAGAGAGACTGTGAAGTTTGCGAACTTAGTTTGGTGTGCGTGCAAATCCTGCATTGCCAATCCCTGGTGAGTTGTAGCTACTACTGCTGAAACAAGGCCAATAGAGGTACCTATCAGTGAGGCAGACTGGTCTCAAGGGCAGGGCTGGCCTTAGCACTGGAGGCGCCCTGTGCATCAATGTTTGTTAGTACCCCCCAATGACCACCTCTGCCATGGATTCTCTCACTACCACCCTTTAACAGTGCCCCTCCAGTCTCCATAACCGCACTCTCTCTCAGATGCATTTAATTTGATTTACAGTGCCTCTCATACCATTGTAGGGTGTCAGAGCACTTTACATCACACACATTACACAGAGGTAATCAATATGTGTGTAAATCACTGTATAGAAAATTATACATATGACTAAGGACTACAAGGTGTAGGAGTCACATGACAACCATACTAGTAGGCCGTATAGTTTAATAGTGATTGGTGTGGAGAAACGCAAGCTCAGACTTTAAAACATAATACCATGGTTGGGGGTTCTCTTTAATAATCAGAATTGATCCAAAAGAACACTTTTTGCAACATTGGGATAATCAAAGACTGGGGGAAAAACAAAACGCTCTGATGTATACCTTGTAGTTTGTATGCAGCTCTTAGTTGACAGTTAATAGCTCACTTTTCTATGTTAGGATTTTAACTTATAAACTGCAAGTAACAAAAGGATCTCTCTGACAAAAGCAGTAGCCCACTGACCTATTTACATTATGTGCACTTTGTGATCTGCATGGTACATGTTCTTTGCAGCAGGAACATTAACCCTCTGAGCTACCTTTTCATGAGTCAAAACTTCCACTAGACAAAATTCCGATCTCTCTCTAGAAAGAACATTAATCACCAGAGTCATCATGACATTTTTATTGTTGCCGAAAATTGCTGGAGGCCAGGAAGAAGGCAGCAAGCGCTTTTAAAACCATAATATACTTGCAAACATGATGCCTCCACCTAAAGTCAGCACCCGGTGCGGTCACAACGGTTGCACCACCCTAGAGCTGGCCCTTGTCAAGGGTCCTGTGACCTCAGTGACATTGTCACTGTTGTTCTAGGGTGTGCTGTTTCATAGGCATGCCCGCAAGACTGGACGTGAACTTCAGTATGGATAGTGGTGGACAAGCCTTGAAGGTTAAACTACACTTGTCATGCTAGGGTCCACCTGCTGGTGCTACGACACCAGGGCTTCTAAGGTCTTGCAAAGCCTTCCAGGGTCTAGCATGGGATTGTGCTCTCTCAGAAGAGTGGTCTTGTGGACTGGTTATTAAGGCTGAGCCTGGTTACCCAGTTCCAAATTCAACAGCTCTGGCCATAGTGCCACATCATCTCCCCCACTGAACACCATACTGCCCCACTGAGAAAAACTCACACTGCCTTCAACTACAACCCAATTGTTGCCGGCTATAAACACCTGGATGCGGCTCAATTTATATTACGCACTAGACAAGAGCAATATGCGGCCTACAAAAAAAAATAACAACATCCTGGAAAAAGCAAACACTCATAGGGAATGCAAAATTTAGCAACCCATGTGAAATGTAAGCAGGAACAACATGGTTACCTTAACGCTTTTACACTCACTGTTCAGAAATCTGTGAGTGCTTTTGCCTGAAAAGTTAAGGACAAGACTACAGGGCCCTGAATGGACCAATTTCAATGTCCGTTGCTTATATCCTTACAAAACGTAGGCAGTATGGTAAAAAGACCACATCCCTGGACGCAGAGCCGCAGTACACATTTGTTTTCCAATCCACACATTGCAGTACCTCCAGGATTGTTGCACTAGTTCCAAGTCCAGGGAAAACAAAGACAAGAAAACAAAAATAGAGCTTCACTGGCAAACTCTGTAAAAGTGGCGCTAACGTGTTTGGGTGTGAATAAAATCAATCTGGCCAGTTTGCTACCACTCTGTCTTACTTTATTTAGTTATTTATTTATTTTTCATATTTTTAACCTTTTATTCCTGATGCTGCACTTTGGAATTAAAATGTCACAAAAATACGACATTTCCAGCAAAAGTGTTTTTTGGATCCATTTCACAGGGGAGCAAATAAAAGAAAGGAGAGGAAAGAGAGTGAGAACCCCGTCTTGAAGTGACGGTTTTCAGTAAGAGAAGAACTGATAGACAGAAAGAGAGGGAAGAAGGAAAGAGTGGGGGGCAGCTGAAGCGGCAGAGAAGAAGTGGACACTGTCCTTGTCTTCTCTGGGCAAGAAGGAAAAGACAGAGTCCTGTTACTTCTCTGCTGCCCCGCCCGAACACCAGGAATGCCGAGCTTTATCTATAGGCGATGGAAATTTCTTGCGTCCTGGGACGCATTTTCAAAATAAAAAAGTAGGGGAATGGAATCTTTAGAACTAAAGAAGTAGGGGCACGCCGTGCCCTGCCGATCCCGCCCACTTCGACCACCGATCCATACCCATTAGCAGGACGAAGCAAAGAGCCAGCAAAAAAGTGAAAGCACTCGTGCATGTACGGCATCTACCTTGCAGCGCCATCTGTTTCCAATTAACAAGCGTGTGCGCGATAATTGGAAACAGATGGTGCAGCTGCTCACTCCCGCAAGGTGGATGCCTTACATGCACAAGTACTCTTTGGAAACAGTGCAGTACATGCACGAGTTTTCCAAAAAGTACAAACCGATTCCAAATGTCAGATCCTAAGCAGCGCTTGCGCTCTGATTAGGTTCGACCTAAAAAAGGTCCACTCTGTGGATGGACACAGTAATTCAGCAACGGGAGCTGATAAGAGCCCCCTTTTAATATATACTAAATACAAGAGATTTCACAAGCACAGCGCAAACGCTGTGCAGGCGTAACCTAAAAAGATGAAGGTCCTTCGGGTCTGCTTGTTATTTCCAGTTTTCCGTTTTCTGGCTGAGGAAAGTGAGTGTTGGATTGGAATGTTAATGGCTGGGGTAACACTGTAAAACGAGATCACAAATACCGCATTAAAAAATAAAAATGAAAGCTCTACTCAGCTTACTACTTACTGAAAAGCAATGCTCTGTTCAAGGCACACACATGCAAGGCTGCTGTGGTGCACATTAAAAATGTAATATGGCCAGGTACTACCTAGACCCCCCTCTTCCCCTGTCAATATCAAGATAACATGAGAAGAATTTTTGGATTAGGGGGTCGTAAACTCCCGGCCGTATTTATTTACATAAAATTTTTAAACAAAAAGTAATATACAATATTTACACAATACGCAGAAAACCATTACATTACATTGATAGGTGCAGATGTCAGATGGCTAACCTTAACATATCTCTAATACAAAATATTCCTATCTGAATCTAACATAGCATAATCAATAATCAAATTAACATTTTATTATTCTGCGTATCCTTATTGTGAGCCTACGGCAAGGTCAATAACTGACGCCAGATCCTTATCAAATTATGCTCGCACTCCATCCGGAGTGCGCATGCGCAGGGGGCCCGTTCACCGTGAGGGGTACTTCCCCCCCAGGTTGCCCCCGTACGCCCTTATGCCCGCCCTCCAACCAGAGTGCGCATGCGCAGAGGGCCCATTCCCCGTGAGGGTACTTCCCCCCCCCAGGTCACCCCCGTATGCCCTGTAGATTATCTCCATAATGGGGTCCTTGCAGTTATGCGCCATTTATTTGCGCCATTGTGCATTTGCGGGGTGGCCAAGCAGCCTACCGGAAAGCGTTACTCCCCCTCCCCTGCACCCATCCAGCCAACCAGCTGTAACTGCCCCAGGAGTTCTAGGAGAGACCACTTGTCCATCCCCCTTGGGTAACCCCATTCAAGAATGGCGCCGCCCTCTAAAGACCTTCAATTTACTGCTCACCAACCATGACCTTACCACCACAGGCCTGCATAGTTGCCCGACTATCAGGCCCCCCCCCCCCAAAGCTCACTGGAAGGTCATGCCTTGTCCCTATAAACAACTAACTAGGCCAGAAGATTCTCTGCGAAGATTTCCTTCCCTAATTTGGACAAATGGACGCCGTCTTTTTAAGAAGCACGACTCCCCCAGCTGCACCCATGGACTATAGTTTGCAGGTGTAAAGCCCTAGTTTATTTGTTTGTTACTAGTTATTTTTCCCAAGTGGCTCACTGCCCTCACAGACTCGCTTCCCCCCCCATTGGAATCTCTGGAGTCTTTGTGCTAGGGTGTTCCCCGGGCACAGACATGTCGACCCACCCACTTCAGTGATTAGTGTTGCACCCAGCCCCCCTTCTACCCAGGCGTACCCAGTCATTCCCCCCCAAGTGCAGGATAGAGATGCTAGGGCTGGCTGACTCAGGGAAAATTGACATACCGTCTTGGGGCCACTAAATGGGCACTATTGAAGGCATCATGATGAGCCCGACACTCATTGCTGGTGCAATTGGAAGGCTACCCAGGGATCCACAGGCCCCAATATCTCCCATAAGTATATCATGGAATCTGTGAACCACCTACACCTGACCACTATGCCCTGGGATAGGCTCTGCGTAAGCCTATTCCCCCTACTACGGAGCATTCCAACATAGCGCAGTGTCCGCTACAATGGCACCTGCGAGCACAGGTGCCGTAATTGCAGAATACTGTTTCCCGACAAGAGGTGTTGGTGTTGCATCCGCCCGTTACCCCTGGGTTTGGTCGAGCTGGCAAGGCATACACCTGTAAAGCAGCGTACTGCTAAAAATACTACGGCTGTCAACAACAAATGGTTAACACACCTATAAACAACCAATATAGTGCATAGGCCGCACCGTCTCACCCATGCATGCTGGCACCTCTTGAGCCCTTGAATTGATCGGCCATCACACTTGATGCCGTCGCTTGCCACTCACGTTCCGGATCTTCCGGTCCCCTTGGCTGTCCACATCTTGCAGTCGTTGTGGTGTGGAGCACTTCCCGGGTATCAGTCATGGATCCAGCCATACATAAATGAAAATCAAACACAAATGATTAGTGTTTTTTGCTTTCAGACGAAAGATACAGTTCAACTGCCAGCCCTACTTCGTGAGACTATTCCCTTTTCACCCACACCCCCAGCCTAGGGTGCATAGGTACTGTTGTGTCACAAACCGGACATCTAATGTGCCGGCCAACGGATGCATCGATACTGCGTGATACTACACCTGTACCCTTTGCCAAATTGTACGTGCCCAATGGTTCACAGGTACTGTCTGCCAACATAGGCATCTAAATGCACCCAAATTGCACAAACCCCCCAGGGGAATAGGTACAGTGTGGCACAACACAGAAATAGCCTGCTTAATTGTACAGGCCCAAGGACGTCAGTAATATGTGACCCCACATGGACTTTTCACTATATTAAGTGTTCCGGCACAAAGGTGCAGAGATACCGCGTGACAAACCACAGGCATAAAATGCTTCCTTGTACAAGCTAAGGGGTGAAATGGTACTGTGTGATGCCACACGGACATCCAATGCACAAGTGCACAAACACATGGGTGCAGAGGTACTGTGTGAGACAATACATTATTGTGCATACGTGTATGAGCACGAGGGCGTATAGATACCGTGTAACAAACCACCGGCATGCTACGCATAAGTGTATAAGCGGACTGGTGTTATAGCACTGCGTGACAACGCACTTCTAAAACATACGTGTGCCTGTAATGGGTGCCTAGATACTTTTGACCCAGACCCCTAATCCATATGTGCAACCGCATACCCGTGCAGAGGTACTCTTGAAGGTGTGACAACCTGGCCTGGGATGTACTGCTTTGACATCATAAGTGTTGACAATGTACTTGAGTGACCTCACCGAGGCCAGTGCCTCGCAGGACGGACCTCGAAACCTTGTAATCAAATGCTGTAACATGCTAAGCTTAACTCCCTCAGTAAGTAATGCCACCAAATATGTAATTTGTGGAGCAGCCATAAAAGTAACCGTAATAAGCTGAAAATATAGCTTGTGTTTCTTGTGAACCGATCCAAACTCAATTTAACCGTGAATGGTCCGTGCCCTAACGTTTTATTGTGAGAGCCTCGCATAGCATCAGTTGAATTACATAAAGATCATTGAAATCAGACATTCAATGAGTGCGCCTAGCATTGCACTAGTTGCATTACTATCAGACTTTCAACTGAGAGCGCTTAGCATAGCATCAGTTGTATTACCTGGGGAACATTGAAATTAGGCTTACAGTGAGGGTGCCTAGCGTAGCCCCAGTTGTATACATGGGGACCTCTTCATATATTACCGCAAGAGATTAAATGATTTCCCTAGCATCAGCTGTACGAATGTCATTGATATGCCCTGATAAATGAAGCCTTTGAAAGGGATGGACAAGTACCATCTCTCATCTTGGACCTTTATGAGAAATGTTGCAAAGTGAAATGCCCATGGCTAACCCCCTGTGTCCGACTAGAGGGGATGCCATCCATTAATTTCGTTACAGAACCTGCTTATATTTAACAGCATATCATGTACCTGGCCCCCCTGAACGTGTACTCCACGTGTAAGAGTGTCCCACTACTTAAAGAATGGAAGTATACAGTGGAATATAATAGCTCTTTCAAGGTTACTTAAGGACGGTACGGGGTATAGAGTGGAGTGCAATAGCGCATTCATGGCTACTTAAGGAATGCTGAAGACATGGCACAAAATGCACATTCCTTGCCAAGCCGGTGCTATTGGCATTGCCAAATTCTGTTTAAACATGAATGCATCTAAACACACACGATTTCCTAACGCTTGGTCCCAATCAAGGCAGAATCCACACATGATGGGTTACCTCATGCGTGCCCTTTCAGTGCATTTGTTAAAATAAATTCCTAACCCACCCTTGTGTGCATGGGGAGGAGGCCCTCCCCGCATAAATTTTTTATTGCCTTCAGATCCAGTCATACACATTCAGTCTGTAAATATGACACTAAATGTATATATACATTTTTTACATACAGACCATAAAAATGGGGTTAAGTATACATGTATCCTTTTTATAGGGAATTCGGATTGTTTGAAGAACAACCACTTTTTTTTTGTCAGCACCATGTTTATACTAGATTCCCATGAAGCACCCATACAAAGGGGGCATAGCCTTGAAAATTCCGTTCGAGGCATCCAGCCCACGCCAAACCGAGCTTGCTTTGTGAGGGAGCCCCCTATCGGGTTGTGGCCCGGCTGAAAAACGCTGCTGGGCTACTGCTGACCTCAAGCATCTATTCGCATCAGGCGTATTTATGAGCAATGGACCGCCCTAACAGTTATCACCGGTAATTCGGCGATCACGGAGGTAACAAAGCGCAAAGTGCTCTAACTTGATAGCTTCTTACAGCTGAGTATTAGCAGGTAGGGTTATTACTTGTACAAAAGAATCTGGTAAATCCCATGCTCTCCCTACACACAGCGAGGGTGGGAAAACGCTACATGCCACACGATACCTGCCACAACATTATGGATTTCCTGTAACGGATTAAATCAATGCCCTCTCTGAGGATCAAACTCAGGACTTTCAGATTATGAGACTGACACAGCTGTCATCAGCCAGGATAGCTTGACTCCAGTGCCGATGTTTGTTGTAAATCAGAAAAATGGTGAGCCACTGTAGACTTGGGGGTTTGTGTTCTAATGTTAGACTTGTGTTCATTTAAGCGCACTTTTATTTTCCTTTCTGTTTGCTCGATGTAAATTTTTCCACAAGGGCATTTTAACATATATACCACATTAGAGGTGTCACATGTAGCTGTCACCTTTAATTTAATTTTGTGTCCTTTCATAGGATGGGTAATATATGATCCCTTGATTATGTTGTTGCAATTATTACAATTCCAACATGGAATAGTTCCTTTGTGTACGCTTTGTGTGGGTCGCTGAGTAGGATGTTTTAATATTTCACCAATGTTTTTGCTCCTGGTAAAGGCAAAAATGGGTTCTTGTTCAAAAATGTGGTTAAAATCTTGTTCCAATTTTAATATTTGCCAGTGTTTCTTGATAATTCTTTTGTAGGATGCACTAATTAGAGAATATTTCGAAACAACTGTGAGTTGCTCTTTGGTTGGTTTTTCTTGGATACTAAGTAGCTCCTCTCTTGTCTTAAGTGAACAGCGGTTTTTGGCTTGCTGTAGTACCTGGTCAGGATATCCACGTGTTTTGAATCTGTGTATCATCTTATCAATTTGGTCTTCGGCCTTTTCAGGGTTTGAGACGATTCTTTTTACTCTTAGAAGCTGTGGGTATGGCAAATGTTGTTTAAGGGGTTGTGGATGGAAGCTTTGAAAATGGAGGGTGTTGTTTCTATCAGTTTCCTTCCGGTGTAAATCTGTATCAAAGCCTGTAGGTGTCCTGGTTATTTTTACATCCAAAAATGTGATGGATTGTTCCTGTATCTCCATCCTGGTTCAAAGTCGAGTTGGATACACAATGTAGATTGGGCCCAGTTGACGCTTAATATGAAATAAGAAAAATATTGAAGGTAAAGTCTCTGAGAAGGTAGAAGTTCAGCACAGATAAGGCTGCAGGCGATGTCTTTGGGGTGCGGCTGGTCGAAGTTTGGACTTAGTTTGGAATTAATCTCGTATTTGGGAAAGTAGAAAATATCCCGTGGGACGAAGCTGCAGGCTGTAGTTGATATTTCCACGAGGTTGGACACTTCTTTGGCGAAGGACCGCTGAACAGGATTTGCTGCTGCAGAAAAAAATATATCAGAAGCTGTTGCGAAGTAAGCCTGATTAATGATGCACCTTGGATGGATTGACAAACAGTCTAGTCCCAGCCTCCGCTTGGTTCTCAGAGCAGTCTCTTGCCAAAATATGTCTATGTCCCAAATGTTGGGCTTTGGCTATTGGGGCACATTTAACACCATCACCAAGGGACCAGGACCAAAGGGGCAGCACCTGTGGAGTTAGGACTCACTCAGGCTGGGCCCAGGTGTGAGTTCAGGGTGCTCGAAGCCTTTTCTGTCCCTGAGGCTCTGATCAGGAGACTTGCCAACTAGCCCTTGGAGTCACTCTTGTAGTCCAGGGTACAGCAGTAGAGCAGGTCTCATGCAGCAGGGCGGGCTGCTGACGGTTCAAGGAAGATTTCAGGCAGCAGAGCAGTCCTTCCAGGTGCAGAAAAACAGTCTTCTAAAGTACACAGCAGGCCTCAGCAGCAGGTTGGCCTCTTAAAGTCCTTGTGAAGGTCCAGAAAGTGAACTGAAGAGTGGTTCTGAGGGTCTTATTTTTATATACGCTGCCTTCTTTGAAGTAGGAAATGTTTCTAGAGAATTCCTTTTGAAGTCCCTGAAGTTTTCTACCTCCTTTGCTGTGCCTCTAAGCTGGCTGCATGAACAATGCAGTGGTGACACATCCTCTGTGTGAAGGCAGGGTACAGCCTATTCAGTTGCAAGTGGGGCAGTGCACAGTTCCGGCCCCCCATCCTGCCAGTGATGGCACATCCACGCACAATTAATCCTTCTATTGTGTGGCTCTCTGGGAGGAATAAACAAAGTTCAACTACACCCAGTCATGTGACCTAGGAACAGGTGGCAGCCACCAAATAGCTAGAACAGGAAAATGGCAACCTTTTAAATGTGCCATTTTCGTAATTGTAACTTAAAATCTGACTTTACAGTTAAAAAGGATTTAAGATTACAATTTCTTAGATACTGAAGATGAAATGTGTATATGTTCCTAATCAAATGTTAGCACTTATTCAATGCAATAATGCAACCCAATCTTACCCTATTGGAGAAATAGGCCTCACAGTAGTGAAAAACGAATTTAGGAGTGTTCACTGCCAGGGCATGTAAAACTTCCAAGCACATGTCCAACCTTTTAATTACAATAATCCCTGCCTTATGGTATACCTAGAGCCTACCTATGGGGTAATGTAAATTCAATACAGGGGGAGCTTAAGGCTTGGCAAGGGGGTTATTTTGCCAAGTCAAATTGGCAGTTTAAAACTGCATTCAGGCTGAAATGGCAGATCTGGGGCGTGTTTTAAGTGACTACTTAAGTGGGGGTGGCACACTATGTTCTGCAGGCCCACTAGTAGCACTTAATATACAGGCGCTGGCTATATGGTATACCACTTTCCTAGGAACTTATAAGTAAATTTAACAATGGCAATCAGGTGTAAGCCGATGTTACCATGTTTTATGGAGAGCACAAGCACTTTAAAACTGGTTAGCAGTGGTAAAGTGCACATAGTCCTAACGTCAACAAAAACAAATAAATAAAAATAGGAGGGTAAAGGCAAAACGTTTGGGTGTGATCCTGTAGAGATGGCCAAGTCCAACACTGTCTTTGTTCACAGTCACGTACTGCTTCCTGAAACCAGCTGTAGTAGGTGGATGAGGAGAAAGCGGCCAACGTATTCCCCTTTATCACATTAGGTTTACTCCTGCTCAAGTGAAACACACTTATCCACAACGTTGCATGTTGCTATTGGTCCCCAAGGCAATGAGAATGGATGGAGAGGGCAGTCTGGCCTGGAATCTGCAAAACCACCTTGGCCAATCCATACTGGTCTGACCCGTAATTCTTAGCTTTTGAATCCAGGAAAAGTTGTACATCAAAAGGAAGATGCACTTCTCCATTATTGTATTACTTTGTATTGTTCGGTATTTTATAATACTTCTTGCCACTGATAAGGCCTTAAAGCACTGCTGTGTCGTCGGCTAAAAGCAAGCCTGGTTGTTTTGCATAGATGACATTGTGTGTCCTATGTGGGAAACATTGGATATCATGTGTGAAGCTGGTAATGTGCTCCAATCATTTCCTAGCAAATATGTGGTTGTGCTTCAGCATGATGTGAAGGAGAGAGTTTTTAGAGACAGGGGTCAATTCCGATCCGGGTCGGACAGCTCTCCGAGAGCTGTTCGTAGCCTTATCTTGCGACAGACACGTTCCGGGAGCCGGTACGTCCGGGCAATGAAGTACGATGCGCATAACCGACACAAATCCGACCGACACGTAGGCTGCGATTTAAGCTTCATTTTCCATACAAGCCGTACCTCCGATCGCCGAACCGAGTCTCCCGGAAGCAGTACCCACAGCAGTTTCCGGCCAGACAAGTACGATGCGCAAATCATACGCGCCGGACGGGTAGCCACATACAGCACATCACAGCATCTGGGAAAGCAGCATATCAGGTACGATTCGTGCCAGAACACAATCCACGGCTACGAGACGGACCAGCTAGCAACGGGTACAAGACGGAGCAACAAGCAGCGTGTATGAGACGAACCCATCATGAATCCCATCGCGCAGGTCATACCAGTACTGTACATCTATGACCGGATCAGGAACAGAAGCGGACGGCGCAGACGGTAAGTCAGACACCCACCACACAAACAAACGACACGTACCCGCCAAATGTCACACACACCCAGGGGATCCATATCCTGCCCACTAGCAACAGGCCACCATAGGGGTTGCATGGGCATCACCACTACCAACCCCACTCATAGGGGACTTGTTGCCTATCACTACTGCCACCCCCACTCATAGGGGACTTGTTGCCCATCACTACTGCCACCCCCACTGATAGGGGACTTGTTGCCTATCGCTACTGCCACCCCCACTCATAGGGGACTTGTTGCCCATCACTACTGCCACCCCCACTCATAGGGGACTTGTTGCCCATCACTACTGCCACTCCCACTCATAGGGGTATGTTGCCTATCACTACTGCCACCCCCACTCGTAGGGGGTATGTTGCCTATCACTACTGCCAACCCCACTCATAGGGGTTATGTTGCCCAGCACTCCTGCCACCCCCACACATAGGGGACCTTTTGCCCAGCACTCCTGCCACCCCCACTCATAGGGGACCTGTTGCCCATCACTACTGCCACCCCCACCCATAGGGACTATGTTGCCCATCACTCCTGCCACCCCCACTCATAGGGGTTATGTTACCCAGCACTATTGCCACCCCCACTCATAGGGACTATGTTGCCCATCACTCCTGCCACCCCCACTCATAGGGGTTATGTTGTCCATCACTACTGCCCCCCACACTTAGGGGTTATGTTGCCCAGCACTCCTGCCACCCCCACACATAGGCGACCTGTTGCTCATCACTACTGCCACCCCACTCATAGGGGTTATGTTGCTCATCACTCCTGCGACCCCCACTCATAGGGGTTATGTTGCCCATCACTCTTGCCACCCCCACACATAGGGGTTATGTTGCCCATCACTACTGCCACCCCCACTCATAGGGGACCTGTTGCCCATCACTCCTGCCACCCCCACTCATAGGGGACCTTTTGCCCATCACTCCTGCCAACCCCCACCCATAGGGACTATGTTTCCCATCACTCCTGCCACCCCCACTCATAGGGGTTATGTTGCCCAGCACTCCTGCCACCCCCACACATAGGGGACCTGTTGCCCATCACTACTGCCACCCTCACCCATAGGGACTATGTTGCCCATCACTCCTGCCACCCCCACACATAGGGGTTATGTTGCCCATCACTACTACCACCCCCACTCATAGGGGACCTGTTGCCCATCACTCCTGCCACCCCCACTCATAGGGGACCTTTTGACCATCACTCCTGCCACCCCCACCCATAGGGACTATGTTGCCCATCACTCCTGCCACCCCCACTCATAGGGGTTATGTTGCCCAGCACTCCTGCCACCCCCACACATAGGGGACCTGTTGCCCATCACTACTGCCACCCCCACCCATAGGGACTATGTTGCCCATCACTCCTGCCACCCCCACTCATAGGGGTTATGTTACCCATCACTACTGCCACCCCCACTCATAGGGGACCTGTTGCCCATCACTCCTGCCACCCCCACCCATAGGGACTATGTTGCCCATCACTCCTGCCACCCCCACTAATAGGGGTTATGTTGCCCAGCACTCCTGCCACCCCCACACATAAGGGACCTGTTGCCCATCACTACTGCCACCCTCACCCATAGGGACTATGTTTCCCATCACTCCTGCCACCCCCACACATAGGGGACCTGTTGCCCATCATCCTGACACCTCCACTCATAGGGGACCTTTTGCCCATCACTCCTGCCACCCCCACACATAGGGGAACTGTTGCCCATCACTACTGCCACCCCCACCCATAGGGACTATGTTGCCCATCACTCCTGCCACCCCCACTCATAGAGGTTATGTTGCCCATCACTCCTGCCACCCCCACACATAGGGACTATGTTGCCCATCACTCCTGCTACCTCTACTCAAAGGGGGTTATGTTGCCCATCACCCCTGCCGCCCCCACTCATAGGGGTTATGTTGCCCATCACTACTGCCACCCCCACACATAGGGGTTATGTTGCCCAGCGCTCCTGCCACCCCCACACATAGTTGACCTGTTGCCCATCACTACTGCCACCCCCACTCATAGGAGTTATGTTGCCCATCACTCCTGCCACCCCCACTCATAGGGGTTATGTTGCCCATCACTCCTGCCACCCCCACCCATAGAGACTATGTTGCCCATCACTCCTGCCACCCCCACACATAGGGGTTATGTCGCCCATCACTCCTGCCACCCCCACCCATAGGATGGGTGATGCGCCACACATCCATCATACACCAACATTAGGTATGTCAGCAAAATACATTCCCCCAACATCATGACAACAGTCTGTAGTCTGTGACAAATGCCCACAACAGTGAATATGACTTTGAACATACAATGTAACTACCAGTACATGTGTGGGAAAAAACTGAGTGTGGCCTACACAAGGCAAGCATCACAACAGCACTGTGTCAATGTGCACTAACACCCCCTCACTGTGTAGAACAAAAGTTAAGTGTGGGGTTCCAAACTGCAGCAAATGTTGAGCATTGTGGTGATGGGGTCTAAAACCCCCCTCATCAAAGTGACCAAAAGGTAAGTGTCATCATGGTCAAAGCTGCAAATGCCAAACAGCATGTATGATTCCTGGTCCCAACACATGAAAGACTTTTGTGGCAAAGTAGTGGTTGTGTCCCATACCCACAGAGATGTGGTGAGGCTAACTTTGCTGTGAAAATCGAACATACTCTCGGCCATGTGCAGACAAGCACCACCCATGGGGGCTGACATTGCATACAGTGTACAATGACACAAAAGCAGAAGTGACCATCACAAAGCATACACACATCTTGAAAATAGACACACAAATCAAAACATCCTGTGTAGACTGTAGGTGTCAGGTCACAAACTCCCATTCCATGGCAGCAATGGGACCTAACAACCAGGATGAATGTGCAGAATGATGTGATATGACTCACAGGGACAGCAGGGAAAATCACAAAAACAACATCCAGACAATGGCCCCCAACAGCAATACCAATGCACTGGTGCAGATGTACAAACACAAACAGGCAACCTCACACTGCACATCTGCCACAACATGTGTGTGTGTGTGTCAGTATCCCCAGGCAACAACACAACACATGAGGGGGGCTGAACCACAATGACACAGATGTGGACACAGTGCCATACAAAAGTAACCCATCATTGGGCCCCCTCTTAGTGGGCAATCAGGCATTGTGAGATGAGAAGGAGCACAACAGACACATGTGACACAAGCTGGAATGAGCAGCAACTAAAACAGCAAGAGACTGACACACAACAGCACTACCCCCAGGGACCATACATTAGGGTGACACAAGCATGCACAATACGTCCACTGTGATGACAAAGGTAGATGTCGTACAAACTGTGAAACCCAGACATGTGTCCTGTGCCACAAATGTACATCACACCTACACAAACACAAATCACTCAGCATGGCCCGTCATCCATGGACAAACGGGAGGTAGGGGCCGATCCATGCAAACATTCACATCTGTCCACCCTCAACACCACACATCCTGAACTGCACCAATGTGCATTTGTGAAGCTCACATGGACAGGTGACATTGCACATGCACCCATGACAAACACAGTAATGTTGGGAGGAACTAAGGTGCACAGACTCATCACACAAGGACAGTCTACAACCCTGGTGAATGACAGACATACTGCACAGTATGCGGTACATGGTCATGACGTCAAAGCTCCCGTAACCTTCGGAATCCCTGCCACAGTCCTAGGACAATGCAGAAGCCAAGGAGAACCACAAGGCACACATGCTGACACCTGCCAACATTGCAGCCCTGAACCTGACGAGTAGGAGCAGTCACACACACATATACATGTCTCAATCACCGAAAGGTACCACCTAGGGACAACTACATGATATTGCAAACAAACAAGTGCCTTGGGGACCCCTGACTGTGTACCATCTGCGTCTGACCACATCATCACCACTCCGAACTGACAAATCCCAATGATGAAACACCAATTAACAGTAGTGTGTCATGCACCCACACATTTGGTAGCCCAGGACAAAGATGTGGGATGAACACAGTACAACTCAGCAAGCATCAACAACAGGAACATATCAAGGGAACACTGCCTGTGTATAAAACGGGATGTGGACACACACACACATGCTCACACAACACACAGCATGGGCTCAAGCAATGTCACGGAACAACGCACTTACTTGAGGGGACTCAACTCCTGTGGAAGCTCAGCTGTGCCAAACATAGTTCCAGCAGGTCTCAGTCATGTCAGCAGAACTCTTGGTCAGTCAGCCATCAGTTACCACCCAATGAAGGCTCTGGTCACAACAGCCTGGGTACAGGAGTGTTCCTTAAGTCATCTGCACATACTCACTACATATGTCCAGCAAGTTGCACTGAGGACCCAATTGCTCCTACACCAATGATGCCCACACCTGCAGGTCCAGTGGAGATGCGCCCACAGTCAGAGAAATAGACAAATTGGACAATGGGAAGCACATCATATGTGCAAGCCACAGATGTGACCATGCAAATGAAATGTTTACAGAGATGTTCACAAATTGTTAATCATGACACACCCAGTTAGCTGCAAAGGATGACATGGATACCGACCATAATAGGATACATATCTCATGGACCACATGGAGTACATCACATCAACACCTCAGAATTCAACATTGGAAATCCAGCATTATAACTGCAAGGTCATGGTAAACATCATCAACATAATGTACAGCTAAATCAAATTCACAAGGATAAATACAAATGCGTTATTCAGCAAAATTGAAATGCAAATGCAAAGTCCTTTCAAAACAAAGGCCAATGGCCAGTCCATATCCAAATGTCAGCAATGTGATTTGAGTGACAACTGTCACACGTTGCTTGCCTGCATTGGTAAGGACAGGGGACATCCACTCGGAGGGGCATATATGGGGGCAGGCCAGGCACCGCAGGGACAGGATCAGGGCTCAGCAGAATGTGTAGGGGTGGTGGGTGCAGGAGAGTCACTGGCAACTGCAGTGGAGGTGTCTGACATAGTGGGTGCAGTCACAACTGTGGGGCACAAGTCAGATGGGGTGGGTGCCGGCACAACTGCAGTGGGCAGGTCAGATGGAGTGGACTGGGTCCCCACACCAGTGGCACAAACAGTCTGAGCGGGGTGGGTGGGGGTGGAAGAGCAAGTGGTTGGGGGGGAGTGCCGGAGCATTTTGGGGATGGTGTATCTGTGGGTGGGGGAACCCGGGGCAGGGTGTGGCGGGGGAACCTCTGGAGTGGTGGCCTGGGGGATGGAGGATGGAGACTGTGTTGTGGAGCTGCGGGGCGAGGGTGGGGTGGTTCCCCCAGTGCTCTTCCGGCTCCGGGGGGACTTGCGGGTGGGGGCCTCAGTCTGACTGCGCCTGGGGTAGGGTGTCTGGGTGTGAGGGGCACTCCCCTCTGTGTGTGGGGACTTCCTCTTCCCCTTGTAAGCTGGATCTGCTGGATCAGTGGGGAAGAGGCCAAGGTCACAGAGGAAGAGCTTCTTGGGAGATGGGGTTGCAGGTGAGGCAAGGGAATGGGTCTTGGAGGGAGAGGTATCGGAGGACTGCGGAGTGGTTGTGGATGCCTGTGTGTGTGTTTGCAAACCATCCCCTGTGAGTGTGGTATCAGTCCCCTGAGGTTGCTTGTGTGCACATCTAGACCTTGGTTTGGATGTTTGTGTGCTGCCCGTGTCTGTGGGTTTGGGTGAATGTGCTGGTGTGTGTGTGCTTGGGACAGGTAGGGTGCTAGGAATCGTGGATGGGGCAGGAGTAGGAGGGGTGAGGGACTGTTGGAGGAGGGACACTGCTGCCGTCAGAGAGGAGGCCAGGGACTGATTGGTCCTCTGTAGAGCAGACATGCCCGTTGAAATGCCCTCCATGAACAACACCAGTTGTGTCAACAGACTGGTGTGTGCATGGAAGACACTCAGCATTGGTGTCTGCCCTACATGGATCTGTAGAAGCAAGTCCACAGACTCCACACTCAGGGCAGCAGGGGACACAGGGGCAGGGGTGCCTGGCACAAACGAGACATGCTCCCGAACACGGGCGCCTCCACGGACCTCTGGGATGGGAGCCGATGGGAGGGTGGTGATAGTGGTGGTGGTGGCGGTGACAGCCTGACTAGCTGGGGTTTGGTGGTTGCTGACACCCGCCTCCACAAGGGAGTCATCCTCTGAGCTGCTGTGGCCCTCAGCTGGGGTGTATGGTGCTGAGGGCTCCTTGGTGTGGCTCCACTCGCCCTCCGTGCCATTGGGTCCCTCCAACTCCTCGCTTTCTGTCCCAGTCTGTCTCTGTGGCTCCTTCTGGTCCTTGGAGCTGTCCCCTCCTGTGGCCGTGGATGTATTTGCATAGAATTAGGAAAAAAAGAACAACATCAGTCACCTGCACTGACCGCACACACCACAGTGAGTACAGCACATCACAGGGCAAGCCCTGGCATCATCAGCTGAACACTGCTCAAAGTGCTCACACTGTTTTGAATAAGCCAATTGTCAGTCTCACCATCAACCATGGCACTCATATCCCTCCTGGACTTGCACCCATATGTCTGTTGCATGTTGGATGCTAATACCCCAATGTGCAGACATGCACTACCTACACACTTGTTGGACATGCAACTGAACATGTAGGAGTATGTTACTATACACACATCACATCTCTTGCCACTGACTCAGTACAGGTGTCAGGAAGAAGGGATGGCCAGAGTCTCATTTCACATGCTTGTGATGCATACCGGCAACACACACTATGATGTTCTCATGTCCTGATATTCAATGCCACAATGGGGTGCATGGAGCACATTTGACCCCAATGCAGGATCACTCATAGCAAGTTAAATGCCATGGCACAGGCATGCCTGGAAAGTCAGTCATCACTGTCTCCTGTCACAGGGGCAGGGCATCCAGACAACAACAGTATGCACTGTGTCACAATCATAGGTCATGGGTAAAGCAAACTCTGCAGCTGACAAGTGCACTTGTCCATCCCCTGCAAACAACATATCCCGGACCCAGATGACCCCACATCATACAAAACAGACATATGAGTCTCTGCGAACACAACTCCCTGTACATGAGCACATCACAGTCTGATGTACATGAAACACAGCTGCCTGAAGTTCACACTTGCATATACCATTGTGCACTGTCAAGTTATCACACACACCTATATGTCACACAGGTTTGTCTCTTAAAGTCACATCCTGCTGACCCTCAAACTCATGAACACGCCAGTTGTCCTGAAAAGGAAGCCACACCACAATGACACAGAGGCAGACACCTGAAGGCACATGTCACTAAGCACAACCTGTAAGTTGATACACAGGAGTGGGATTACAGAGTGTTTCTAAATGCCCTTGAGTAGGCATGACTGCCCAGGTCTACGTGAAACTGTGTATAGCCCTGGACAGTAGTATGGTGGCTAAGCTAGTGTGACACACTTGATATACATACAGCTGAGGACCAGAATTTGGAGTCCCCTGCTGCATGGGTGTGTTTGAAAAACCCCAGGCACATATGGCGAGTCAGACCAGCAATTGGAACACATATCAAGGGCACACACAGATCACATGTCAGATCTCAGGCATTGTGTAAACAATTGACCCACCCATGAAACACACAACAGAGTCACGGTAACAGATGCTGTCCGGAACCTGAAGCATAGCTGACTGCAGGGACACAGTGCCCTAGTGACACAAGCCACAGACTGTAGGGTCCACACCTGTGGATCAGATGAGGAGGGTGCATCACACAATTGAGGGACATGAGTCCTGGACTACAAGACCGACGTAATGTGGAAGTGTGACCTGGCCAAAAGACTGCAAATAGCATGTCAGACATAGTACACAGATTAGGCATGGGCTTCCCCCTCCTTGCTGCTGTCTTGCCTTCAGCTGCCCATCCAGGTCCGGGAAGACCACCGCCAGAATCCTGAGCATGTGGGGGGTCAGGGTCCGGTGTCCGCCCCTCCTGCGAGGAGGCAACAGCTTCAGCTGGACACTTGCGATCCTCCGGGTCCAGCCCCAAAGGTCATGCCACCTCTTCTGGCAGTTGCGGATCCGGTGCTTGTAGACCCCCACTGATCGAACTGCCCGGGCGATGGTTAGCCAGATCTCCTGCTTCTGGTGGGCATCAACCTGTGAGGATGACAAAGTTAAAAGTCTTTAACACACATGCCCCATATTTGTGCTGCACACAGTTGGATATACATGTCATCATCACAAAGGAAAATGAGTTACACAGGTAGTGCACCCATGGAAATGGACAAATGCCCTGCATGTTAACAATTGCCTGGAAAGCTGAAGCTTGCACAAATGCACTTTTGCTGCAGAACACCTGTTCATTACATGTACCTACACATTTTGGGGGTCGGAAGTACTTAGGGGCCTATGCATCAACAATGCCATTTGCGATTCCTTATTAGCGAAAAATAAGGAATCGCTAATAAGGAATAGCAAAAGGCTATGCATGTAGGAATCGCTATTCAAATAGCGATTCCTTAATATTCCTTATTACCGAATCGGTAATACCGAATCGGTAATAAGGAATACCTACCCATTCATTCCTATGGGCTTGGAGGCCCATAGGAATGAATGTAAAGCCAGTCTGTATTAGCGATTCGGTATTACTGAATCGCTAATAGCGGGAGCACTTTCAAGGGTGCCAGGGTGTCAAAAGGACACCCTGTTGCACCCCTGAAAATGATATGTGCACATATGTTGCACACACACATGCTCTAAGGGCATGTGTGTGCGCAACATGAAACTTTGAAAAATGCACAAAAGTGCATTTTTCAAAGTTTTTGCAAATTACCATGCAGTTCATCTTCATGGTAATTTGCTCCCCCTATTAGCGAAATCGCTAATTTTTTAACTTTGATGCATTGCATTTAAGGAATCTCACTTTGGGATTCCTTAAATGCAATCGCTATTTAAGGAATCGGTATTTAAGGAATCCCTATTTAAAGAATCGCTATTTAAGGATTCCTTAAATAGCGATTTCTGCTTTTGGGTTGCTGCATTGGGATTGGGTATTTTTTACTTAATACCGGGAGCTATTACCGAATCGGTATTTTACCGACTGGATTTTGGGTTGATGCATGAGGCTGTTAGTGAGTACACTTGCCACTGGTGTACACACTGCTAGTACTGCTAGTCAGACAACATGCACAATTAGGAAGGAAGTGGACTGCACACTCACCTGCTCCCCTGGTTTCCCATACAGCTTGCAGTACTGTGGAAGGAGCCCGTCCAGCAGGGCCTGGTTCTCCTCCTCAGTGAAGGCTGGGGCCCTCTCCAGAGTACGTGCCATAGCAGTAGCCAGAGGATGCAGAGACAGCAGCTGTGGTAGCAGAGATGTGGTCCAGTAGCATGTAGTGCAGGCAAGTGAGCACCCTGGGGGCCAGCCAGCCAGCCTTATATCTGTGCTGCAGAGGCAGAATCTGTGCCATGTGTCCCAAGTGATAGGTCCAACACGGTTGCATTCTATGAATCTGGCCAATCCATGGAATTGTACGACTCATACATGTTTTCTGCATCGTTCAAATCTTCACCTTCATAAAACCCTAGAAATTGCAACATTGTTGTAGGCATCCAACTGAATTTCCAGCGCACAACTCGTACAAGTTTTGAATCCGCATCCGCCTCCATAACAGTCCAGAGCCAATGGGTGCGCACGGCTCGGTCAACTGACTGTACAACGCGTAGTTTGAAAATCCACACATACCCGTCTCCATACGATTCAATGGCCAAGGCGTGCGCAGGACTTGGTCCATGCCTGCACGACGCGTATGCATGATAGTCACCCGCATCGGTTCTCATTGCAGTCAATGGCTAAGCGTACGCACGGCTCGGTCCATGCCTGCACGACGCGTATGCATGATAGTCACCCTCATCGGTTCTCATTGCAGTCAATAGCTAAGCGTACGCACAGCTCGGTCCATGCCTGCATGATGCGTATGCATGATAGTCACCTGCATCGGTTCTCATTGCAGTCAATGGCTAAGTGTATGCACGGCTCGGTCCATGCCTGCACGACGCGTATGCATGATAGTTACCCGCATCGGTTCTCATTGTAGTCATTGGCTAAGCGTACGCACGGCTCGGTCCAGAACTGTGCAATGCGTACGCATGATAGTCACCCGCATCGGTTCTCATTGCAGTCAATGGCTAAGCGTACGCACGGCTCGGTCCTGAACTGTGCAATGCTTCTCTGTAGAAGTCACCCGCGTCGGTTGACAATGGTGTGACTTTTTGACGGCTACCACACACAATTACTTGCCGGGACACAGGTGCGCACCTACCACACTACAGCATGTGCCACACTGTGTCCCATGGCATGTAAGGCTGCATTACCTGTGTGTGTAGGGTGGGCAACATTTGGTTTGTTGTGTGGCACTTTGGTGCAGCCCCTCCCAGACTGCGCACGTGTTCATGGGGACAGAATCCTTTGTGTGTTGTGCACATTACCACTGTGATGTGCAACTGTACAGTTATGGGCATGAGTCATGGACACAGTTGCAGGTTGGATATGTTTAGGACATGTCACATACACCCTGAGTCCTGGGTGGGATGGTATGTACGTCACAGTGAGACCCATAGCCACAATTCTGATGTACACCCACAGTCTGTGTGCATGTTGTGTCTCAGATGTGTCTGATCAAATGTGCCCATGGGAGACAGTCTCCACATCCATGTGGTTTGTGCATCAACATTGATGTTGTGTGTGTGTCTATGAGACGTCCATGTAGGGCCTGCAGAGACAATAGTGGCCACTGCCTGTGGGACTCATGGTTGTTTTGTGGCATGTCCATGATACGCCATGTCATGCCAGTGTCCATGTGGCAATCCAGGGACCCTGGGTATCTGCATGTCAAAGAGCTGTGATGCCTGGAGACCTCAGGCCTCACTTGTCACTGTGGTGTGTGTTTGTAACGTGACAGCAGTACATAGGTACTGTGACACAGCCCAATGATTGGCCATTGCACTACATGGAACTTATGTAGACATGTGGACTTGAGATGTGAGGATGCTGGGCATGTAGGTGACATATGTGTCCATACCCAACAGCACTCACCTCAGTACATTGTGTATTGTCATGATGTATCACGTGATATTTAGCTTGGTAATAGCCACATGGGTGGATGAATCGACAATCTTCCTTTGTTCATCTCTGTACTGCAGGGCACCAGCTGACCATAGACCGTTCCCAGACCTTGAAACCATGCAGGGACGCGACTGCATCCGACGGTACCGCTTCACCAGGCCACTGATTGAGGAGTTGGCGGAGCAGTTGGCACCACATCTGCTACCTAGCTGGACATACCCTACAGCACTGATCCCAGAGGTGAAGGTGATGACAGCCCTGCACTTCTTTGCTACTGGTACCTTCCAGTACACTGTGGCTACTGCTGGTGGTATGTCGCAAACTATGTTCAGTCGTGTGCTACGCGATGTCTTGGAGGGGATGTTGTATTTCCTTGACCTGTACATCAAGTTTCCTAGCCCAGGTCAATTCACTGACATAAAGGAAGCTTTTTATACACTGGGGAGGATGCCGAACGTCATCGGATCTATTGATGGTACACATGTGGCCCTGGTACCACCACAGGCACATGAGCAGGCATACCGGAACAGGAAACATTTCCACTCCATCAATGCTCTGGTGGTATGTCTTGCAGACATGTGTATCACACATGTGTGTGCATGTTTCCCCGGTTCTGCGCACGATGCCTACATCATGAGGAGTAGTCGCATTGCAACGCTGATGTCACAGATGCCAAACCAGCGTGCCTGGCTTGTCGGTGTGTACTGACTGTTTACCATTTTGTGTGTGTGGCAATGTTGTATTCCACCCTCTTTCAAAACTCAGCTAATTGTTCAATTGTTTGTATGTAGGTGACTCTGGATACCTCAACATGCCGTGGTTGCTGACACCCCTCAGGAACCCTGTGACACCAGCCGAGATGCGCTACAATGAGGCACATGGTCGGACCAGGAGGGTGATTGAGCGGACCTTTGGTCTCCTGAAAAGCCGCTTCCGCTGCCTGCACAAAACCGGAGGGGCCCTCCCATATGACCCTGCAAAGGTGTGCAAAATTATCCTTGTATGATGCATGCTACACAACATGGCAGTGCGGAAGAAGTTGCCTCTCATCCAGGAAGACGATGACCTACATCCGCCACCTGTGGAGGATCTAGGCCTGGGCCACGATGCCAGTGATGATGATGATGAGGGTGACGTCCGCACACAGCTCATCAACAACTTCTTCACCTGAATGTGAGTTTACAGGGTTGTTATGTCAATGTATTGAGTTAGCCTGAAATGTGTTGGGGCTGCTCTGTTGCTGTTTGAGTGTGTCTGTGTGCTACTTGACTGGATGCGTGCAGTGATGTGTCCTTTCAGGTGGTCAGTACTCCACAATAGTGTCGAACTGCTAATTTGTTTCTGTGTAGGTTTCTTTTGACATGTTTTGTGCATGTGTATTGCATTTCTCTCCTGTTCTGCTGTGCGTTTGACTGTGTCTTATGTCTGTCCTTCCCAGGGTACTTTGCCTGTTGTTTGGTCAACACTGACCCCCAACACCCAAAATCCAGCCCCAGGGTGGAAGTTGTCGATTCTCATCAAGTGATGTACCACACACCCCTGGACTTCAATTCTCCGTCACTTTGTGACCGTGTGTCCACTGTCACGTAGAAGTACCTTGCAACTGTTGTGGAATAAACATGTTGCTGATGTGTAATGAACCTGTGCTACGCTTTGTTATGTGCGTTGTCTGTCTTCCCACATCTGACTGACATTTGCTTACCTCACCTGTGGGCTTGTTATCACTGACTGTGGATAGGTGTGGTGTCTGTGCATTCCACTGTATTTCAGGTCAACATCATTGTATGGGATGAGTTACATGGCCATGGTGAGTATGTGTTGTGGTGCCATAGTGGTGTGTCTCCCTCACATGTGTCACATCACCATGACTCACATAACGGTGATCACATTGCTGTAGTATTTGGCATGAACTGTGTTCTTTAGCAGATCAACATCTCCATGACACATAACAACTTGGAATCACAACAGAGGCAAGTATAGTGTACTGGTAAATTTATTTACAAACATGTGTGAGGATAGTGCACAGGATGGCGGGTGCTGAACATTGTTTTTTGAATCCAAAGTTCACAGTAGAGTTGGAAGTGTTGGTAGCTGAAATGTCCAGAGTAAAGTCCACAGTCACCTGCTACATTGGACCAACATGAACCCTCCATGTCATGTAGGCGAGTTGTGTTAGATACAACAAGGTGAACAGTTTGCGCACAAAGAACATTTTCCAGAACAGGTTTTGAGGCCCTTGGTGATGTGCATGGCCATCTGCGTCTCACTTGTCCTTCTTTAGACGACCCCTCTTCTTCTTCGGGGGGGGGATCCTCAGGTGCAGGCGTCTGCGGTGCAGAGGACTATCCGCCAGAGTCATCCTCCCTCCCTGTGGCACTGGCAGATCTTGCGGCAACAGATGTTGTGGCCACACAGGGAGGTGTGGACATGTTGGTGCTTATCTGGTGGAGGCATGTGAGTATGTCCCTATGTACCGCAGTAAGTGCATCCCACTTTGCCTCCATGCGAGCATGATGGGCAGCCTGTTCCTGTTGAATGTCCTTGAGGATCCCCACTACCTGACCGAATCCTCCGGTGCTATCCTGGTACGCATCTATGATGCGTGCCAGTTGGGGGTTATCATGCAGTCCAGACCCCTCTGCAAGCCGCGACCTCTGCCTACCACCTCTCCCACCACCCTATGCCACACAGGCAGGACCTGCGGCGGCACGCACAGGTGACACTGGGCCCCCTTGGGTGTTGTTACTGGTGGTGTTGTCCGTAGCTTCCTGGGGGTCCTGTGTCCCTGTGCTGTCGGTATTCTGTGTCCTTGGTCTGTCTGTGTTGGCGGGGGTACCCTGTCTGTTGCCAGATGCTGGAGGCATGGGTACAGGGGGTGCAGATGTTTGTGCTGCTGGTGCTGCATGATGACTCACACCGGAGGTGCCAGGTTGTTCTTCGTCATCCGAAGAGGACAGAGACTGAGCCACACCAGAGAGCTGAGGGTCCACCGGAGTCTTGGACACTGTCCCCAGCACCACCTGTGTTTGGAAGAGACACACAATGTAAGTCATGTTTCTACAGGCATCAATGGTTCACATAAATGACATTTGCTACTGTACGTCAGGATGCGTGCCTGTACACTGCTTTGTCCAAAGTTGTCACGGACAGAGATTGATATTGTTGTGGCACACTGCCCAGCCAACATGAAGCATTTCAATGTGCATGTTGAAGTGTGTGCATGACCAGCTCATGTATAGATTTGGCTGTACATGGCCATTATTACTCAAGGGCCATCATGTTGCTGACACAGGTGTGTCATCCCTGTACACATTTGACCTTTAACAAGGACTTACGTGCAATTCCACTGAGGATTTGTTGTAAGATTGGGGCATGTGTGGTAGCAGATTTTGCTAGTCTTTGTGTGTCACATTGGTGTATTGGTACGACATGGTCACAGCCCGGTATGCCTGTTATCTCTTGGGAGAAAGCTTTTTTTTACAGTGTTCCTAGTTTCCATCTCATTTCATACAAGTGATGATGTCACCATCGTTAATGAGTCTGGTGCTGAGTTTTGTACGTGCATATGTGATTTGACTTGTCAATGTTCTCCATGGTGACATGGATTGGGCAAGGAAGCACTCTGGCTTTTCAATGCTCATGACAGTGAGAGCCGGTGTTGTGTGTGTTGCGGTTTGGCTGCTGTGAGTAGCATGTCTCCTCCAGTGCAGTCCAGGTTAGACCTTGTGTCTACAGTGTCTATGTCAGTGAGTGGTGTGTTGTGTGAAGGATGCATATGTTGCAGAACGATGTAGTTGGAATGGAGCTCACAACAGCACCGAGTGTGAATGAGACCATGCTATGGTGTCGGCTATATTGGTGTGTCCATTCCATTCACTGTCAGATGTCCCCTGTCAATGATGTATATGTGAGTTCCTGTGTGTTTTGTGCAATGTACTATATATGGATCTCCACACTTGTCATCTGCAAGACACACCTCCATAGCCAGGCCAGGGAACACCCCTGGACACTGCATCCCCAGACAGTGAGTTTGAACATATGGTTGCGATGAGTGTGTGTGCGAACGTGTTTGGGTTGGCCAGTGCATATGTGTGATTTTCACCCACATCATTTATCAGGCCCACGTGTCAGACATCTTGCCCGGGCATTATCTTTGTGAGTGACTGGTACCACGTGTGCAATGTGTTTTAGCATAGAAATTGTGTGTATGGCCAGCATCCGTGTTATTTGTTTTCAAGTCAGGACCTCCTTCTTCCCCAGGCCAGTTATCCCATCATGAAGCGTGCCACTATTGCAGTGGGTGCAGGTTAACTTTCAGGATGTCAGTCAGTGCAGTCCTGGTGTTTGTTGGTGCCCAGTTCCCAGCAGGGCCTTGTGCTCCCCACAACAGAGCCCAGTGTCAGACATCTTGTCAGTCCATTTCCACTCCCTGTGAGGTGAGCATGGTTCAGTGTGAGCTTGCTGGGCCATGTGGGTGGGTGGGGAATGTCTGTGACTGCAACTCCCATCATGCTTTTGGCTACACCCCCCTTCCCAGCATGCCCATACTGCCTTCCTTTAGACTCTGCTTCCCTGTGAGGGAGTGTGACAGCAATGGCAAGATGGCTGACTGTGAAGTCTTGGTGTTTGTTTGGCTACAAGTCCAAAGAGAGCCCCTGTGCTTCACACAGCAGAACCCAGTGCGGTGTATCTTTGGGTGATATTTCACTACAGTGTGAGTCAATGCATTATACCTGGTGAGTTGTGTGGAGTTTGTGTTGAGGGGTGTATGTGTCTACACATGTTGGTAAGTATGGTCAGAGCTGTCAGGCCTCCTTCCCACCCGGCCGGACATCCCACCATGAAACGTTCTTCCATTGGAGGGCGTTCAAGTTGGCTTTCAGGATGTCAGGCAGTGGTGTCCTGCTTCTGATTTGCGCACAACCCCTACCAGGGCCTTGTGCTCCCCACAGCCGGACCCAGTGTCAGCCATCTTGTCAGTCATTTTCCACTCCCTGTGATGTGGGCATGGTTCAGAGAGGTCTTGATGGGCCAATTGGGAGGGGGAGCATTATCTGTGACTACAAACCCCATCATGCTTTTGGATACACTCACTTCACCTGCATACCCACTATTCCTTCCTGTCAGTCAGCTGCACTGTGAGGTAGTGTGTTTGTGGTGGCAAACTGTCTGACAGTGGTTATTTAGCTTTGTGCCACTGCCTTGCTCTATTTGTTGGTAGGTTTGTACATGTCATGATACAGTTACAAGTCACTATGAGATGGCAGGTATTGTGTTTGTCTGACTAGCATACACATCTTGGGATGATTATCTATTGGTTACTGTGGCTTTGCTAACTGTGCATGGTTTCACTGTCCCCTTGCCACCAGGCTCTGGTATGTCTGATAGACCATGGACACTCTCTGATGGTAGGATGTCCCGCACCTTCTCCTCCCAGGACCTGAAGTATACTGGTTTTGCAGGAGGGCCACCACCTGATCCTTCTCGATGAGTTTCTTGACCCTTCTGCGCACGTCATACCACCTGTTCTGGATATCATCCTTTGTGTGCAACATTGGTGCTTTTGCGTTCACCTTGTCCACGATCCTCGCCCACATCTTTGTTTACTGTGACCTGGGGGTCCTTTGGACCAATGTACCAAACAAATGTGGCTCTACTCTGATTATCTCATCTACCAGCACTTCTAACTCACTATCTGTGAAGTTTGGATTCTACTTTGGGGGCATGGTGATGGGTTGTGGTGGTGAGTGATGTGTGTGTCAGGGTGCTAGTGAGGGTGGGTGAGTGCCAGTTTTGCTAGGTGTAAGTATGAGTGCTTTTGGTGAGTTGCTAATGGTGTGAAAGTTGTGTGATGGGTGAGTTGTGAGTGTGCCTGTGGTTGCTGTCTGATGGTGTTCTCTGCTGGCTGTTCTCTTGAATTTGCAAAGGATCATGGTAGTGATTGGTGTCCTTTATATAGGTGGAGTTGTGGGTGTGCCTTTGTTCCAAGTTTTTTTTGGGGGATATTTATTGACTTTGTCATTGCTTGTTTGGTTCTTTTTTTGTATTTTTTCCTTTGGGTTTTCTAAGCATGAAGGAGCCGTTCTTCTGACCGAGATGGACGCTGATGTTGGCTCGTGCGGGCTTCTCCGCTGACTTTCTTCTGTGTTTCATACGCGTCAGTCGCGGAGATTTCTATTGCTTCAGGTCCCTGTTTTCTGTGCGTGTCGGTCATGCGGCTTGGGCTCCATGCGAGTCGGTCTGGTTTTACACGCATTGCATCGTACTGCGCGGAACGGACATCGCGGGTACGTGTCATTCGGGTTCATTCCTGGTGCGTGTCGGTTGGTGCGAATCGCGTCCGGTTCCCGTGCGAATCACTGGTTTCCCTACGGCTCGGTCGTATGGCCTGTATTCCGTACGTGTCGGTTGTAATTCACGCACGTTGCATCGTACTGCATGGATCGTACGGCGCCGGTCTGTGTCGGTCGGTCTCCCTTCCCGGTCCGTGTCGGTCGGTACGTTTTGCGTCCGGAATCGGAATCAGCCCCATAGAGTTGCATTGTCTTGGCTGTTATAATTGCATGTTTGCGGTCTGGCTGATATCAAAAGCATTAGGTATCACATGGGAGTTTCAGAGGAATGCTCCAAACATGTGAAAGTAATCTTATTGGTACGTTTATGCATGGAGTAGGGCATAAAAGTGTAAGATAGATGGAGACAAGCATACTAACATCCTCTAATTTGACCTATGTATGATCATGTGTGTGAGATCACCAAGTTTAATCACTTTAATACTAACTGGAGCTACACCATTCAATAGTCCAGATTCTGTTATTGTAGCCATAAAACAGAAAGCATTCAACAGCAGAAAGTGGTACCAACAAAGCCTAACAAAGGTCTCCACATGACTCAGTTACAAAAAAGACATATAAAGTATGCAATGGGTGGCAAAATAGCCTGGTGTTAAACTAATTACATTATTTGCATATCTCAAAGTGACTGAATCAGTTCGGTGTGGATTGGCTGGGGAGCCTCAGTGCTAGACCTGTCCTTGGCGGTTGGCTTTCTCGTCCCCTTGCCGCCTTTTTCTGTACACCGTTGCATCCTGCACCCTACAGGGGCAGTGTCACTGAGAACATGAGTGCCGAAGGGTAGCCCTCGGGACGTCAGGGACCCAATCGCCCAATCTGGGAGTGCAGTACTGCCCTGGAACATCCACATGCAAAGGACGCACGGGAAGGTGAAGAGCCGTAGTGAACCACAGAAAGGGCAGAGTGGGCCACACATGAGGTACCAGAGGAGGTAGCAGCTATTTGACCAGTTGGAGAGCAGAAAGACCTGGGACCAAGAGGAGGAATGGGGGGTCGAAGTCTGGCAACTGGTGTGCGTGTGCTTCCGACATTGCTGCTGGGCCTGTCTGGGGTGGATGCGGCTCCCTGTTCAGGCTGTGCTTCTTGTGGGGCTTGGTGCCGGCTCCTCAGGGGCCGGCGCTGGCTGAGAGGGCCACTGATCCCTGGACTCGTAAGAGGCAGATGCGACTGCTCTGTGACTGTGACCACTGATCTGGACAGGGAGTGTCCCATAGCACTGTAAAGGTCTCTCCTCTATGCGACGTCCCTTGAGGGCGCAGAGCAGACTCTAGGTCCAAGGTACTGCAGCCTTGCAATGGTTTGATCTAAGGCTTCAAAACAGCATCAGTCAGGCGATACTACCCAGAGAGGGGGAGACAAAAGTGGGCCAATGGCAGAAGCTGCTGGTTGGAGCCTGGAGGCACATATGGCTGCAATATTAGGGGACATGAAAGATCCAAAGACAGCTCTAGAGCTCAAGATAGATACTGTGGCCCAAGATGCGAGCCTCCTGAGAGCTGGCCTCAGGAAACTAGTTGACAGAGTACCAGAGACAGTGTCCACCTTCACTCATGTTAGACCGTATCTGAAAATGCCGTTAGCCTGTGGGAGCTGGAGAAGGTAGTGGTCACTCTGACAGGGAAAGTGGACAAGGCCGAAGGTAGGTCCCGCTGTAAACATGTCTGCCTGGTCAGTGTCCTGGAGAGGGCTGAAGGACAGAGTATGGAACTGTTTCTTCAGGAGCGGTTGGGCTGGCTCACAGACTATGTTCCACCCCAGCACACAATAGTTACAAAGTGGTACACAGTAGAACAGGCCCCCGGAAGATAAACTGCACCCAGGGCTCTGCCATGAGCTATAGTGGCCAGACTACTAAACTTTGGAGGCAGAGCCACTATCCTACAGCTGGTATGGGTGCTCAGCCCCTGGCAAGTGGAGGGAATGCACGTAAAAATATATCCTACAACTGAACCTGCGGTCTATCCTGTTTTTTCAGCCGAAACTCCAGATAATAGATCATAGGGTGTCACATTTCTTCATGTCAAAAGACACACAGATGATGGATGGAATACAGAGTAAATCAAACATCCAAGCCAGTCAAGAGATCTGAATTAAATCCTTTTGCTCACCATGCCACCCCAGTTCAGACCCCGCAATAAGCAAATCAGTATTGACCCTGATCCTCATGGGAACAGTCCAGCCCGAAATGCTAAGCCAGGTCCTCCCTGGACCCGAAACAAGCATCCTGGGACAGGTTTCAGGGCATTACCCCTCATCAGCCAAGCTAGCTTGAATCCAGTGGCACGGTGAGCCCGGGACCCACATCTGGGCTGTCACGTTGGTTCAGTCCCCGGGATCGGATTGTTGCTATATATGGTCCACCTCTTGATCTACCCAAGCCTGGGAGTCGTTATGACACAGGTCAGCGGGAGGATCAAGCGAGGGAAGGAAAGGAAGGGGACAGCAGGGAGGGAGATCTGCAAAACATAAGGAAAAAGATTAGCGTCTTCACCTATCCTAACCCCTGGACTCCACCCCTCCCAGCGTTAGGGAGAAGGAACACAGATTCTATTGTGGTACCTGTAAAATAAAAAGACCGGCCCCAATGGAACCAGACCCTCTACCTCGGGCAGGGATGTTTAGTCTTTCTTGGCGATGTGTTTTTGCCTCAAGGGGGGAATACATGTAATAAACAAGACATACATCAGAGCATTTTTCCGCAGTGAAGTTTAGCGCCTGCACAGTAATCTCGCTAATCCGGAACACAAATGGTCACACCAGAACCTAACCTGATAGAAACTCCTCTGGGCTTCACAGGGATCGAGCGTGTACAGCTACCATTCAAAGGGCCCCTGTTAAAAGAGAGTCTTAGGCAAAATAACAAACAGCACTACCAAACACCATAAATGCCAGAGGTTGTCTTAGAATGAGCCAGATATGTTTGCATGATCCAGGTTACCTCACCATGGAGTGGCAACGTGTGGTTGAAGGCGTAGTATAGCAAGGCAGGAAAGCCAATACTGTATAAGGTTTCACAATTGAACCATCAATGGCTGTTCTTAATAGGCCTGACACTACCAGGTTTGTCCTACAGCGGACACGATGATCGATATCAAACAAGTCTTAGGCTTTTAGGCAAATATCATGATCCCGGAGCCTTTACGTAAAGCTCCTAAACAGAACCCAGCAGTAAACATATATTAATGTACATATCAGGGGACTGGAACCCTCTTTATGTCAAATGCTCATCCAGTCTAGCGTCTCAATTCTCCCTTCCTCCGCACGAGCTGGTGCAAAGCTCTCCAACGGAGAAGGGAAGGTAACAAACAGGGAGACTGCACCGGAGGAGGGACTGGTGCACCGCACCCTTACCCGACCGTGAGCCGGTGAACCGTACTTCCGTGTCCGCCTCTAACCGGACGGCTGAATCAGGGATATATCCAAGGGCCTTGCAGGAAGAGAATATCTCCGGCGTCCGGACCTCCTGCACGCCACTCGAACTCCGGTCGACTGAAAGAATTTCCGACGCGCGACCTCGCAGCGCTTCCGCTTTTGTGGAAGACGCCGCGACGTCACGTGCGTGCAGGAATGCTGGGATGTGTAGTCTTGTGCGGTCGCGCTAATCCTAACCGGACTAACGCGCTCTCGCCCGTATGCCTGTAACAGTACATCCCTCCTTCAACGAGAGCACATGAGTGGACCTGGTTTTTGTGGATGTTTCTTGTGAAAGAGTGCTACCAACCATGCAGCGTGTACATTAGACGCTGGTTCCCATGAGTCCTCCTCCGATCCGTATCCTTTCCAGGCGACTAAGTACCACAGTTTGCGTCCGTGGATCTTGGAGTCCTTGATCCCTTTCACCTCATATTCAGGTATATCACCGACCAAAACAGGTGGAGGTCGCGTGAGCAGAGGAGAACAGGCTGGCTTCAATAGGGACACGTGAAAGACCGGGTGGATTCGTAGGTGAGAAGGCAGTCGCAGCCGGATTGCCACCGGGCTGAGGCATTTCTCTATCTCGTATGGGCCGATGTACTTGGGACTAAATACACTGTGCTTCTTGAAGTGTATATTGCGGGTTGATAGCCAAACCCTATCTCCTTTCTGGTACAGTGGACCTGGTCTTCTGTGTTTATCCGCTGATGTCTTGTACCGTTGCTTTGTGACTCGTAGTTGCCTTTGTGTTTTGACCAGTATCTCCCGAATATGGGCTGCTCTCCTTGATACTTCTGGTAAACTGATAGAGTCGTTGGGATGGATAAACGGGAGGAATCGGGGGTGATGCCCATAGGTGCAGTAATACGGAGACACCTGCGTCGAGCTATGTGTGGCATTATTGTAGGCTATCTCTGCTAGCCACAGGTAATCCACCCATTCTTCGGTTCCCAGATTAACATAGCATCGCAGGTACTGTTTAAGCGACTGATTAAGACGTTCAGTCTGCCCATCCGTTTGTGGGTGGTAACTTGTAGACAGGGCCGTGCTGATGTGGAGTGTCAAGCACCACTGTCTCCATAACTGAGCAGTGAACTGAGAGCCTCTGTCTGAGATGATAGCCCTGGGCAGTCCATGTAACCTGACAATGTGTTTCATGAGCAGAATGGCTAGTTGTCCTGCCGTAGGAATGGATTTGCAGGCCACGAAGTGTCCCATTTTCGTTAAGTAGTCCACCACTACCAAAATGACTGTATGCCCCTGATCGGTAGTTAACCCCACGATGAAGTCCACCGATATGTTCTCCCACGGCCGACTCGGAGTGGGAAGAGGTTGTAGTAGTCCTTGCAGACGTTGATGGTCGGTCTTCATCTTTGCACAGGTTTCACAGGCCTTGATCCATTGTCTCACATCCACTCTGATAGAAGGCCACCAGAATTGTCTGCTGAGAAGATCTAGTGTCTTTTCTGTCCCGAGATGTCCCGCACTCGGTGATTCATGACACCACTGATAGGCTTGTTTTCTAAGTTGCTCTGTGGGTAGCAATAACCTACCCTGTTTCATTGGGAAACCGTCCTTGATTTGCCACTCCTTGTGGTACTTCAGCCATGTTCTCCATAGTCCCGTGTGGATGCCTTTCCGAACGCCGTTTAGGAATGAATTCGGCTGTACAACACATAGCACCTTAGACGGATGGATGATGGAATGCTCTTGTTCACTTCTTCCACCTGAGAAGACGATTTTCTAGTAAGCGCATCTGCTTTTTTATTCTCTGACCCTGGTCGATAGGTAATAACAAAGTTGTATTCTGAAAAGAAAAGCATCCACCGAAGCTGGCGGGGGGTTAGATCACGAGTCGCCGCCATATACTGTAGATTGCGGTGGTCAGCGTATACCGTCACCACGTGTCGTGCCCCCATCAGAAAGTGTCTCCACTCCAAAAAGGCGATCTTTATGGCCAGCAATTCTTTTTCCGAAATGTTGTAGTTTTGTTCGGCGTCGTTCAGCTTTTTAGACATGAATGCCACTGGATGAAGATGTCCGGTAGTGGTGTGTCGTTGGGACAACACCGCCCCTACTGCTATATCGGATGCGTCTGCTTCAACGATATACGGTTTCTCTGGATCGGGGTGCGACAGAATCGGAGCAGTGACAAGCGCTGTTTTCAGGGCCTCAAACGCCTCCTGAGCCTCGTTCGACCACTGGAATTTCTGTGTTTTTCTTAGAAGATGTGTTATTGGGGCTACTAGCGCGGAAAACTGATGGATGAATCGCCGGTAAAAATTTGCGAATCCGATGAAACATTGGACGTCTCGCACATTCGAGGGGGTAGGCCACTCTTTCACGGCTGCTATTTTTCTCTCGGCCATTTCCTGCCCATGTGGGGTAAGCATGACCCCCAAGAATTCCACAGTGCTCTCGTGGAATTCACATTTAGTTAGTTTACAAAACAGGTGATGTTCACGTAGGATGTGCAGTACCTTTCTCACGTGTTGGATGTGTGTGTCTTCATCTTCCGAATAAATGAGGATGTCATCTATGTACACTACGACGTAGTGGTCCAGGATCTCACGTAGTACGTCATTCAGAAAGTACTGAAATGCCGCTGGAGCGTTGCACAGCCCGAACGGCATCACCAAATACTCGTATAATCCATAGCGGGTCTTGAATGCTGTCTTCCATTCATCGCCCTCCCTCATCCGTACCAGGTGGTAGGCTCCCCTAAGGTCCAATTTGGTGTAGATCTTGGCCTTCTTTACCTGTTCCAGCAATACCGGGATAATGGGTAGCGGGTATCTATTCTTCACCGTGACTGCATTCAACGCCCTGAAGTCTACACAGGCGCGTAGCTCACCATTGGCTTTGGTTATGAAGAATAGTGGAGACGCCGCAGGGGACTTGGAAGGGCGGATGAAGCCCACTCCCACATATTTGTCCAGGTACTGTCTGAGATGGATAGTTTCTGGTTCTGTCAATGCGTATATCCTCCCACTAGGCACTACTGCTCCTAGGACTAGGTCTATCTGGCAGTCGTATTGCCTGTGAGGGGGAAGTTCTTCTGCCTGGACCTCATTAAACACATCTTGGTATTCCAGATAGGCTGCCGGTAACTGCACATCTTTCTCTGCCGCCGTGGCTATAGACAACCCTTCGGCCAGGATGGTAGCTAGTTCCTTGGTTTTGTCGTGACAATATGTCTCACAGTACCGTGAGGTCATCCTCACTGTTCGCTTTTTCCAATCTATTTCGGGATTATGCTGAATCAACCAGGGTAGGCCTAAAATAATCCCGTACTGGGGGGCTTGGATAATGTTAAACGATAAACTCTCACAGTGCGTGTTCCCGTATCGCACCTGGACCTTTCCAGTGGAGTGGCTGATAGGACCAGAATCCAGTTCTCTCCCATCCACTGCGTAAATACGTTCTGGGCATTCTTTAGACACCAAAGGCACGCCTCTGCGCTGAGCTTCTCCCCTGTCCATGAATATGCCTGTAGCCCCAGAATCGATCATGGCTGTCATGTTGATCCATTCAGACTTCACCAGAAGTGATAATGTTATAAACAAATGTCCTTGTTCTGCAGAGCTATGGCTATACAAAGATGTAAGTTTTGTCCCAAGAAACCCCTTCTGCTTTTCTTAGTTCATTTAGTTTGCCGGGGCCGTATCTCCAACTGCCAGAGCAGACCTATTCCGGAATCTATTTGTCTTTGGTTTTACAGGGCAGTCCTTCACATAGTGTCCTTTCTTGCCGCAATATAGGCACAGCCCCTGTTTGCGTCTTGTTTCTTTCTCAGTTTGGGTTAGCGCTGCTCGTATGGAACCTATGTCCATCGGTTCTACCGAAGGACCTCCACGGGCCTCGGTATATCTTTGTTTTTCCCATTGGGGCATCTTTCTCTCTTTCCTCTTGTGATCCTCTTGGCGTTCTCTCAAGCGATGGTCTAGTCTCAGGACTAGACTGATCAAATCCTCACACTTTATGGGTTGGGGGTCAATTTGAGCGATAATATCCTTTAGTTCCTCTCTCAACCCTTGATGGAATATGGCTGTTTGTTTGGCTTCGGGCCACTCAGTCTCGGCAACTAACCTTCTGAAAGCATTCAAATATGTGATTAGGTCCCCATTGCCTTGTCTCAGTTCCAGTAATTCCCTATCAGCTGTATATGACGCTGCCCTCCTGTCAAAAACTTTTATGAATTGATTCTTGAATTCCTCCCAATCGTAAAGAAGCGGATCATCTCGAGTGACCAACGGTACTGCCCACTGAGCAGCATCACCGGCCAAATACGAGATGAGGAAGGCAACTCTCGCCTGATTAGTGGGGAACGACTTCTGTTTACATGAGAAGTGAAGTAAGACCTGCGTTAAAAATACCTGAACCTTGCTTGGCTCCCCGTGAAACCTCTCTGGTGTGGCTAAGGGGATAGACACGGGCAGTTCCACCACTACGTTGCTAGGAACTGCAGGAGTACTTCCTACGCTAAAGGGGTTATGTTGCATTCCTTCCACCCTAGCCCTAAGATCTGCTGTTTCCCGACGGGACGCGGCCAGTTCTGCCTGTACAGCGGCAAGAACTGCCAGCACATCGTCTAATGTGGCCATCTCTCACAACCCGACCAGGAGGACTCAATTCGTGGGTCGGAAATTCTGTCACGTTGGTTCAGTCCCCGGGATCGGATTGTTGCTATATATGGTCCACCTCTTGATCTACCCAAGCCTGGGAGTCGTTATGACACAGGTCAGCGGGAGGATCAAGCGAGGGAAGGAAAGGAAGGGGACAGCAGGGAGGGAGATCTGTAAAACATAAGGAAAAAGATTAGCGTCTTCACCTATCCTAACCCCTGGACTCCACCCCTCCCAGCGTTAGGGAGAAGGAACACAGATTCTATTGTGGTACCTGTAAAATAAAAAGACCGGCCCCAATAGAACCAGACCCTCTACCTCGGGCAGGGATGTTTAGTCTTTCTTGGCGATGTGTTTTTGCTGCAAGGGGGGAATACATGTAATAAACAAGACATACATCAGAGCATTTTTCCACAGTGAAGTTTAGCGCCTGCACAGTAATCTCGCTAATCCGGAACACAAATGGTCACACCAGAACCTACCCTGATAGAAACTCCTCTGGGCTTCACAGGGATTGAGCGTGTACAGCTACCATTCAAAGGACCCCTGTTAAAAGAGAGTCACAGGCAAAATAACAAACAGCACTACCAAACACCATAAATGCCAGAGGTTGTCTTAGAATGAGCCAGATACGTTTGCATGATCCAGGTTACATCACCATGGAGTGGCAACGTGTGGTTGAAGGCGTAGTATAGCAAGGCAGGAAAGCCAATACTGTATAAGGTTTCACAATTGAACCAACCATCCAATTCTGGATTCAATTCCCCCTGCGAGTCCGTGTGAAGAAAACGTTCTCCCATGCCCTACACCACCTACTTGTCTCTCCTCGTGGGGCCAAGTTACAACAGAAGAAGTACGAAACACGCTTAAATCTATGAAGAGCGGATCCCCTAGGGACCCTGCTCCACTCCGAATCCTCAAGGAGGTAGCCCCCACAATCATCCCCCCTCTCACTCATCTGATCAACACCTCACTCCAACAAGGAGTTGTACCCCTGAGTTGGAAGACGGCCGTCGTAAAAGCCCTATTGAAGAAACCATCCCTCGACACTGAAAATCTGGCTAATTACAGGCCCATTTCCTTACTCCCAGGAGTCAGCAAAATCGCTGAAAAACTGGTCAATAGGAAACTCTCGCAGTTTCTGGAGGCCAACAACAAGCTAAAAAGTTCCCAGACGGGCTTCCGACCAGGGCAGGGCACTGACATCGCCCTCCTGGCAGCGGTGGAGGAGGCCAGAGCGCTATTGGATGGGGGAGGATCAGTGGCAGTGATCCTCCTCGACCTAAGTGCGGCGTTCGACACCGTGAACCACCAACTCCTCATCAAAAGACTCAAAAGAGTTGGTGTGGAAGGCACAGCCCTGTCCTGGCTTTCATCCTTCTTGGCCCAACGGACCTACCAGATCTGGGAGAAGAACGCCCGCTCCTCCGAAATGCCCCTCCAATGTGGTGTGCCTCAGGGCTCCTCTCTGAGTCCCACATTATTTAATATCTATATGTCCACATTGGAGGAGGTCATCACCCCATTCGGAGTGCACGTTATCAGCTATGCTGACGACACGCAACTAGTGGTGTCTCTGTCCCACCCCAGACAACACTCAGCTGACCTATACAACTGCCTCACGCAGGTCCACCGCTGGATGAATAGGTCAGCCCTAAAGCTAAATGGGACGAAAACTGAGGTTCTTCTTCTTGGCCCGAAAGGAATCTCACTCTCCCCGAACATCTGGGCAGCTTGTCTGGGCCCTCCCCCTGACCCAAAAACAGAGATAAAAAGTCTGGGCGTGTGGATTGACACTGACCTCTCATTCACTATACAGGCAAAGAAGGTAGCCGGGACCTGCTTTGGTCTCCTGAAATCTCTGAGGAAAGTCCTGCCCCTCCTACCCTTCAACTCCCAAAAATTGCTAATCCAAGGCCTAATAGTATCGAGGCTTGATTACAGCAACGTGATCTATCTGGGCGCTCCGGAAGCGACCCTCAACAAGCTTCAGAGAATCCAGAACACCGCTGCCCGGATTATCACAAATACCCCTGCCAGAACCTCTGCTAAATCTGCTCTCAAACTTCTCCATTGGCTCCCCATAAGGGAGCGAGTCAAATTCAAGGCTCTATGCCTAGTCCATAAATCACTACAAAATCAAGGCCCCCCTATTCTTAGCAAATTCATCACCCGCTATAAAACTACAAGACCCCTCCGTTCAGACTCAGAAAACCTCATCAACACCCCCAGATTCAAGAAAGCCCGATCAGGAGGAAGACGTTTCTCGGTCCAAGCTGCACGCCTCTGGAACTCGCTCCCCCGCTACCTGCGACTCGAATCACAATACCTGCTCTTCAGGAAGCAGCTAAAGACTCATCTCTTTCCCTAAGGTCTTAAGTCCTCCCATTATTCGGAGCCTTTGCTTCCCCCCCCCCACCTCCCCCCCTCCTTTGCTCTGCCCCGGGTCCGCCGAACTGTAGAATTAGGGTTCCTAGCGCTGGGATACCTCTTGGTGACTATGCGCTCTACAAAAATAAATAATAATAATAATAATAATAATAATAATAATAATAATAATAATAATAATAATAATAATAATAATCAATGGCTGTTCTTAATAGGCCTGACACTACCAGGTTTGTCCTACAGCGGACACGATGATCAATATCAAACAAGTCTTAGGCTTTTAGGCAAATATCATGATCCCGGAGCCTTTATGTAAAGCTCCTAAACAGAACCCAGCAGTAAACATATATTAATGTACATATCAGGGGACTGGAACCCTCTTTATGTCAAATGCTCATCCAGTCTAGCGTCTCAATTCTCCCTTCCTCCGCACGAGCTGGTGCAAAGCTCTCCAACGGAGAAGGGAAGGTAACAAACAGGGAGACTGCACCGGAGGAGGAACTGGTGCACCGCACCCTTACCCGACCGTGAGCCGGTGAACCGTACTTCCGTGTCCGCCTCTAACCGGATGGCTGAATCAGAGATATATCCAAGGGCCTTGCAGGAAGAGAATATCTCCGGCGTCTGGACCTCCTGCACGCCACTCGAACTCTGGTCGACTGAAAGAATTTCCGACGCGCGACCTCGCAGCGCTTCCGCTTTTGTGGAAGACGCCGCGACGTCACGCACGTGCAGGAATGCTGGGATGTGTAGTCTTGTGCGGTCGCGGTAATCCTAACCGGACTAACGCGCTCTCGCACGTATGCCTGTAACATGGGCATACCTGGCCCACTTAGGGCAAGAAAGCAAAAGATACACAAGTAATGGATGGGTTGCAGAGCAAATCAAACATTCAACCCCAGTCAAGAGATCTGGGTTAAATCCATCATTCTTTTGCTCACCATGCCACCCCAGTTTAGACTGAGCCACATGCAAATCAGTCTTGACCCTGTTCCTCATGGGAACAGTCCAGCCCGAACTGCCAAGCTAGGTCCTCTCTGGACCGGAAACAAGCATCCTGCAGTTGTACTTTTGGGCAACCCAGTTATTGGTGGTTAACGACTGGTCATTTGAAACGCAACTGGAGCCCTCCCTGCTTGTAGACAGGAGGGCCATGGACACAAGAGATTATAGTCCTCTAGAGACAAAGATGGCGCCTGACTGAGATGGCCATGTTTGTTCGCCCTTTGCTGCCCGATCTACCTGAGAAAATGAACAGGTTTCACAAAACCCACAACCACCACGGATTAAACACATGCTCTCACTAAAGTCTCACCGTCCTGAAGCTCGCATCGCGGATGTCTTGAGGACCCCTGAGGCGGCGTTGAGGGTGATTCTGGTGGGAATACAGGAGACACAGAGAGTGCTGCGGCTCACGTCAGTGATAGTGTTGGACTGGAGAAGAGGAAGGGCCGGTGCAATCAACTGGATCGGGTGGCTCATGGCGCTGGGCTGCAGCAGAGGAATCAGAGGAAAATCAGACAGGAGGATGCCTCCCAAACCAAGTTGTGCGGCATGCCTGAAGGCTCCCGAGGTACAGGCAAGTGCAGAGGCAAACATCAGCACCACGGCACAACAAGCTAGGGGAGGTAAGACGGGGTTTCCCAAGCTTCAGCACCAGAATATCTCTGAAGTGAAAGCAAGCCCTGGATACTAATAAAAGGGGGGAATTGAAAGACTCTGAGTTTTGTTTTTAACCCCTAGGTAACATGAACGAGGAGCGGAAAAAAGACTGTTGCACTGAGGCTATAACACCACAGAATCAGTTGCAGAATAAACCATAGATCCAAGTGCAGGTATAGGGACAGGCTCAACAGCAACCAAGTATTACTGAATTTTTTTCCGCAATTAATACTCCAGCCACTGATGCTAATGAGGAGGAGGTTATTCACAGAGAAGGGAAGACTCTGTTAGCAAACCTGGATAATACAATGGGAAAGAACACCCCAGTTGCGAACCCAAAGCGACTAGATAGTGAGGTGATGGTTTTGGGGGGTGCAGATGTCGACAAATAAAGGCTGATACAAATATCCATGTCTGGACAACCTGATCTGGATACCACTGAGCCTCAACAGGATGTAGTGTACTCCTCACTGACACAAGAACAAACCCCCGCTAACACACCTCTAGTCACCAGTGTCCTAGTGGAGGAAGTGAAGTGACTAAAGGGGCTGGAGGACACTCAAGAGCTCGGTGATAAGTTTTTTTCTTTGACTGATGGGTCTAACATTAGCTCCTCTTACTCGGAAGATGTAAGTAATATACAGCTCTCCAGTTCAAGCTTGAGCAGTTAACAGTTGGGGCCAGCCACAGTGGTAAAAAGGAAGAGGTTTGTTAAAAACATAAGGATTCTCAACCAACCGAACCATTGATAGATGAAAATGCCAGTTCTGACACAAACCCTGGCCTAAAGTGGGATTATTCTGCCACACAGAAAGTATACTCAGACCTTCCGGAGCAGGAAGAAGCTACTACCAACACACAAGCCGAAGAACCCACCTTGAAATTAATTTATGAATCCATCAAACAGCTCCAAGAAGAGACCCGTATGATGGGAAAAAAAATCGTCTGGCAACAAAGAAACTTCAGTACGCTGTGAGGAAAATGGCTAGAGCCTGTACGGACATAAATGCAAGGTTGGTGATGTTCGAGGAGAGAACAGCTACGTTGGAAGATGACATGATCAGGGCCCAGGCACAAACAGAAACCCAGGCAGCCCAGTTTGCTGATTTCCAATGGAAAATGGAAGACGTTGAAAACCGACAAAGGTGTAACAACCTACGGATACTTGGTATTAAAGAAGGTGTGGAGGGTAATGATATATGGGCCTACATGCTGAAGTTAATGAAGGAAGCCTTTCCAGAGCTCCACCACTTTAATTGGGAAACAGAAATGCAAAGGGTTCATCGTTTCCCTGTGAGTTTGAAGAAACCGAGTCAGCCTGGCAGAGAAAGCACTGCTATTCCTAGAGCAATTTTAATATACTTTGGGAACTATCTACTCCAGGAAGAAGTATATGCAAAAGCACGGTCAAATGCCAGACAATCGTATGAAGGTCAGTCCTTTTTTGCGAGACTAGATTTCTGCCACATCATGGTGGAATGGAGGTCAAGGCAATTGATACAATCATGCCACACCTTAGGGGCAGAAGCTTATCTAATTAACCCAGCTCGGCTGAAAATCATATACAAGAACACTACAAGAGCTTTCACCTCAGACATACAAGCTAAAGCATATATGGACAAACTGAAAACTTAGTGATGATGGTTAATCTCTTTCTATCTAGCTTGATAGTAATGAAGCTGCAAGGGGGCTGCCTCGGAGGGCTCAAAGGGGATGGCACTGGGAGACAATCGCAGTCTAGAAGGATTCATAAGGGGATAGCACGGTTTAAAAAGGGAGATAAAACCAAAATAAAAATAAACAATGGTGGGGAGAGAAAAGAAAAAAATATATATATATTTAAAAAAAGGAAGGATGAATACGTAAGATGGCGGCAAGGAGCGCTGACTCACAGGCTCCATCACATAGACCTCAGGTCTGCTTGTCTCACATTGTAGGTGGTGGGAGGGGAAGGGGACGGTTTGGTAGGAAGGGGTTGGGTGGCAGATGGGCCACCTTGTGGGGTGGGGGTAAAAAAACAAAAAACACCATTACTTGAGGTAATCAAGGGGGGAAGCTGTGGAAGGGAAGCGGGGCTGAAACAGGGAGGTAAAACACACTTAGCATGCAGATAGCAACAATAAACATATGTGGGCTGAATGACCCGACAAAAAGGCGAAGAGTTAAGGAGCAGGTTAGGATGCTGCATGCGGACATTCTCTGCATGCAAGAAATGCATATTGAGGGGACGAGGAAAAATCTTTTAGAACATCCGGGGTTTCAACTGGTTGCATATACCACACAGGGGGCTACAACGCATGGGGTGGCGATACCGGCCAGGAATGGAAGGATTATATTAAAGAATCGCTCAGCGGACAGGTTCGGTCAATGGGTGATTGTTGAATGCCAATTGCAGGTATTTAACTTTACACTTTGTACAGTTTATGGATCTACGGGTGATGCTGAAGTGTTTGAGTATCTTAATTCAGAACTGGTCAAGTGGCCTCTGCCGCTTATAGTATATGGTGACCTAAATATAAACGGTATGGGGGGACTATGGAAGGGGAACCCAGGTAATTTTGTAGGGCGTAAAAAAAAGTACATTGGGCACTTACTCAAATGATGCAAGACAATGGGCTCTCAGACGCTTGGGTACAATTTAAACCGCAGGAGGGGGTAGCACATACTTTTCTGTACCACATAAGGCTGTAGCGCAGCTGGAATTTTTCTTGGTTACGCATTGTCTCCTTACAACTTGCACCATTAAGAAGTTTCCCCAGGCTATGTCTGATCATAATCCCCTGGTCTTGGAGATAACAGGCTTAATGGTGGACGCACCAGAATGTAACTGGACATTCAAGAGGGCTTTGCTCCAAGATCCTAGCTATGTTCAACATATGAACAAATGGTTTGGGGAATATTTGGAGGGTAATAGGGGCAGCACTAGGTATGGTATGGTGTGGGATGGTCTTAAAGCAGGGGTTAGAGGGGAAACCTTGAGCTACTCTTTAAACCGAAATAAGGAAGATAAACAATGCTTAAATAATATGTATAACAATATCCTGGATAGAGAGGAAGTGCTGGCTATAGCTTTAGCCAATGGGTTAAACATGGAAAGGATTATTCAGGAATTGGCGCTAGTTAAAGCCGCGGCTGGAGAAATTGAGGCAGAAAGAGCAGCAGAAAAATTTCTGGCCTGGAAGCAATCGTGTTACGAATATAATGAACAAGTGGGGCACATGCTTGCCATTAGGACAAGACAGAAAATTACCTGGGGCAACATCATAGAGGTCAAAAATCAAAAGGGCGCAGTAGTCACGGAGATCAAGGAAATACGCAGAGTATTTCAAAAGTATTATGAAAATCTTTACAGGGAAGAAGGACATAAGGAGCTAAATTATATAAAGGAATATTTGGATTCACTTACTACTGAGATATTCTCACAGGAAGACATACAGGCCTTAGAACTTACATTTACATATGAGGAGATTCAAAGCGCTCTCAAGGATCTTCCTTCTGGCAAAGCTGTCGGAGCTGATCAAATTCCATTGGAATTTTATACAGTATTTTTTCCAGTCCTAGGGGATGACTTAAGACAGGTAATGCAGCAGGCACAGAGAGGGGAGGCACCCCCGGAGTCATGAGCAGAAGCAAATATAGTTATCTTTGTAAAGAAAGGGAAGCCCCCTAATAACGCCTGATCACACAGACTTATCAGTCTTATGAACAGTGATACAAAAATATATATTCGAAAATTTTAGCAAACCGGTTTAGTAACAGCATAGGGAGAGTGATTTCACCCAGATAGCACGGATTCATCCCTGGGAGAGGAACGGCCGAACATATCCGAAGAGTTATCACCATGTTTGATGGTACTGCAGTCACGGGAAACACTATGGCACTCATTCTACTCGACGCGGAGAAGGCATTTGATCGGGTCTCATGGGGTTACCTATGGGCTGTACTAGAGAACGTGGGGGTCGGAAAGGGGTGTATAAATGCAAAACAGACATTGTACAGAACACCGCGGGCTCGACTTCCGCTAATGGGCGGACACACTGAACCTATTTTTCCGACACAAGGGACAAGACAGGGGTGTCCATGCTCCCCTCTTCTGTTTGCATTTTACTTAGATCCCCTAATTAGGAAAATCGAGGCGAACCTGAGAATCCACCCTATTTGATTGAATGGATTTGAAACTAAAATCCTAGGACATGCCGATGATTTAGGAATAACGGCTGCAAATCCGCTTACGGCTCTAACGCAAATAGAACATGAGGCAGAATGTTTTGGGTTGTTATCTGGATATTGGCTTAATCGAGGAAAGATGCAAATTGTTATCAATAGTAAACTTTCCTTGTCAGACCCACGTGTGACTGAATGTGCAACATATCTCGGGGTCAGGATAACCTCAGAGTTGAGTGAAGTTGTGGAAAAAAAACTCACCCCAGTCATGCAAAAAAGTAAAAACGATTTGGAAAGGCTCAATATTCTGCATCTTTCGATTGTGGAACGCAGTAACATCATTAAAATGATACTTTTACCAATATTTTTATATCTATTTAGAACTACCCCCTTGGCATTCGAGAACCATTGGTTTAAGGAAATGGAGAAAATGATTAACAGGTTTTTCTGGGCACAAGGAAAGACCAGAAGAGCCCTTAGATATATGTCTTTACACAGAGAAAGAGGGGGGTGGGTGGTTCCAGACCTAAAAATGTATTACTGGGATGCAGCAATTCAATATTTTCGAGGGCTGTTGGGAGGTAAGGCCGGGGACCGGTGGAGAAGAGATGCTCCTCCAGATATATGCGAATTGCTGCTAGAGAGAGAGGCCCCTAACTGGCTACTAAGATATAGCAAGGCCAGTGATTATAAAAAGTTAAATTTAAGACTCTTGGTGCCGCAGCGGTGGTCTGGACCAGTGTCAGGATGTCAAGAATTCCTGTCATACAAGGGAAACACGCCCTTATGTAAACAGGAGAGCTGTTACATAACTCAAGGGAAACACGCCCTTATGTAAACAGGAGAGCTGTTACATAACTCAAGGGAAACACGCCCTTATGTAAACAGGAGAGCTGTTACATAACTCAAGGGAAACACGCCCTTATGTAAACAGGAGAGCTGTTACATAACTCAAGGAAAACACGCCCTATAAAGGGAGGAACCGGGAGGTACAAGGCTGTCGGATATTGTGTTTACACCGACGTACCTGCTTCGTGAAGAGCAGTGTTCCGGAGTGGTGCTCCAGTAAGGCAAGAACGGAGGTAGGTCGAGTCGTTACTCCCTGGGCCGTGTCTTGCCCCATCGTCACCTGTGAAGGACCCGGAAGCTCTACCGGTCAACCATTGAGCTTCGCTTTTTGACTCGGCTGAGTCCAAGCGCAGTGGCGCTTTTGCTGGTTGGAGTCGTAACTCCCAGCCCGACCAGAGACACAGGGACTGCCAGCTGTAACGCACACCAGGAGGTGTTTGCCGCGTTACAGACTCGGAAGTCCACAGGATCGATCGAGCGGCTGCTCTCGGTTCAGTCTTCTTGCTTGTGATTGGGGTATCGGTGACGCATCACCAGGAGGTGACTCCGCGTCCCGGTGCAGTCTGAGGAAGAGGTTGAGCGGTTGCTCCCTTCAGGTAGAGACCCCTGGCTGGGTGTTTCCCTGACTCCTCGATTCTCCCCAACACTCTTCGTGCCCCTCACAGCCTACCGATTGGCATTGTCGGCCATTTCATTTCTGCCCTCTGTTGGCATACGCCGGGATCGGCGTATATGCAGAGGACGGTTAGGACCATCCGTGCTGTGGGCTGGTAACGTACTTAGCCTGGAGGATTCCAGTGACTATAACTTTTGTTTGTTCTTTGTATTTTATTTGCCTTCATTAAAAGAACTAACCCTTCACAAGTGGTTGCGTCCTCATTGTCGTGTCTGTTAAACGATCCTGAGACGTTCAGGGCGTTACAAAATATCCGACCTTAATAACACTAACTGTCTCCCGGTCGATAACAGACATGGCAACACTTGATGATGTGCTGGCTGCTTTAGCGGCCATGCAAGTTGAAGTGGCTGCCTCTAGGCAAGAAACAGCCGATGTAAAAGCCAGACTGGATGCTATCCAATTGGACCCGCTCACGCCCAGCACCTCCCTCACGAACCAGACCCCTGCGGTAGTAGTGGAAATGCCGGTAGCCATCCCCTTGGCAACACCAGAGAGGTACAGTGGGGATCCTAACACAGTGCAGGTATTCCTCACACAAGTGGCGCTACATTTATCGTGCAAACCAAAGGCGTTCCCCACGAGTCAGGCTCGTGTGGCTTTCCTTATATCCTATTTGGCTGGAAACGCGGCACAATGGGCCGTACCTCTGGTGAGCAGGGACGACCCCCTCTTATGTGATTGGGGTGCTTTTCGCGAGGAATTCCTGAAGGTATTCGACAGAAGGGCTGACTCGTACACGGCGGACCGTGAAATGCTTGAGTTGAGACAGGGATCCAACGACCTGGTGCAGTATCTCAACGCGTTCCGAAGGCTGGTTGCGGAAACCAAGTGGCCTGTTGCTAAACAGACGGCGCTCTTCCATCAAGGGCTGTGCGATGAGCTCAAGGACGCCGTGGCTCATATTGACCCTCAACCCAAGACATGTGAGGGCCTTATCAACCTGGTATTACGGCTGGAACATAGGCTAAGTGAAAGAAAGGGGGATCATGGGAGAAAAGGAAAATCCCTTCCATCCTATGTGACGGTGGGAAGTCCTGAAACTTCCACCGCATCCAAGGGAGAACCCATGGACATCAGCGTAATACGAGCGAGCCTCACAGCCACGGAGAAAGAGTCACGCCGTAAACAAGGATTGTGCCTATATTGTGGCAAAAAAGGCCACTACGTACGTGAATGCCCTGCCAAACTGAAGACGTCACGTTATCGGGCCAACCGGTCGGTAACAGCCGTGGTGGACATACCGGCGGAAAACTAGAGGACTCCAAGACCAGAGAAGGGGCATCTCGGAGTCACTCATCCATCCCTTCACTTTCCAACTCGGTCACTAAGGGACAACGACACCTGTTTATCACGGTGCACGTGGGAGTGCATGACCAGTGGATACCCGTTGTGGCCATGGTGGATTCAGGGGCCACTGGCATGTTTATGGACCACAACGAGGCATGCAGGCTAGGGCTAGTGCTTCTTCCCAAAGCAGTACCCGAAGACGTCTATGCGGTAGACGGAAGGCGATTGGTGACGGGGCCCATCGGACAGCACACGGGGGTCCTTCCGATGAGATATGGGAGGAACCATTTGGAACAAATCGATTTTAACATCATCCGAGCGCCCCAATATGGCGTCATATTGGGATTGCCGTGGCTACAGAAACACAACCCCTTTGTGGATTGGCCAACACATCGCATCGAAATGACGTCACCGTATTGCATCCTGCATTGTGGAATAATAACGGAATCCCTTGACGCAGATGAGAGCGGGAGTCAGACGGTGGCTACAGCGGCAGAAAAAGATGTAGCTCTCCCCCAGGCTTATCACAGTTTTGAGGATGTATTTGATGAGGTGAAGGCGGAAGTGCTACCACCACATAGACAGTTTGACTGCCAGATCGACCTGGTGCCAGGGGCCAGCGTTCCCAGCGGCAGGCTGTATGCCCTGACGGAGCCTGAAAACGTGCATCTCCGGGGGTACCTGGATAAACTCCTCAAGCTAGGATTCATCCGCCCGTCCAAGTCTCCGGCCGCCTCGCCACTCTTCTTCATCCCGAAGGCTAATGGGGAGCTGAGAGCCTGTGTGGACTTTAGGGCATTGAATGCGATAACCATAAAAAATCGGTACCCCTTGCCTCTCATCAGTGTACTTCTGGAACAGGTCAAGAAAGCTCGTATCTACACCAAGTTGGATTTGAAAGGGGCATACCATCTGGTGCGCATGAGGGACGGAGACGAGTGGAAGACCGCCTTTAAGACCAGGTTCGGCCTTTTTGAGTACCTCGTCATGCCGTTCGGTCTGTGCAACGCCCCGGCAGCCTTTCAGTACTTTTTGAATGAGGTATTCAGAGAGGAGTTGGATATCTACGTGGTCGTATATATCGACGACATCCTCATCTATTCGTCCAGTGTGGAGGAGCACGTACACCACGTCAAAGCTTTGCTCCAAAAGCTGAGGGAAAACATGCTGTTTTGTAAACTCAGCAAGTGTGACTTCCACGTCACATCCGTGGAATTCCTCGGAGTGATGCTGAGTCCAGAGGGACAGGAGATGGCAGAACGAAAGATCAAGGCGGTGAAAGAATGGCCGGTGCCCCAAAGCGTGAAGGACGTCCAAAGTTTCATTGGCTTCGCCAACTTTTACAGGCGGTTTATAGATGGATTTTCAGGAGTGGTGGCCCCAATCACACAGCTACTGAGGAAGTCCAAGGAGTTTGTCTGGTCCCCTGAAGCGAACAAAGCCTTTGAGGCCCTGAAAAGCGCCTTTGGTAAGGCGCCGGTGTTGGCTCACCCCGATCCGGATCTCCCCTGCGTGGTGGAAGCGGACGCGTCGGATGTGGCGCTGGGGGCTATCTTGTCCCAACGCAACCACGACACAGGGGTGCTTCATCCCGTTGCGTACATGTCCCGCAAACTCAACGACGCCGAACGCAACTACCATATTGCGGAGAAGGAGCTTCTCGCAATCAAGGACGCCTTCACCGAATGGAGGCATTGGTTGATGGGGGCAAGACATGTGGTATCGGTGTACACGGACCATCGGAACCTACAGTTCATGACGGCCACTAGACACCTTTCTCCCAGGCAGCTGCGGTGGATGATCTTCTTTGCGGGGTTCAACTTCCGCATCACATATCGGCCGGGGATGGAAAACCGGAAGGCGGACGCCCTGTCCCGTCAATCTGCAGTTAAGGAACCATTGCCTGCAACCGAGCGTTCCATCATTTCCCCGAGGATGGTATTGGGGGTTATCCAACCGGATACTTTCCTGAGGGGAATAAAGAGAGGGATCAGGTCATTCGCATGGCGGAGGTGGCTCCTCAGTCACAGAGAATGGCAGCTGAAGGACGGGATACCCCTGAAGGGCAGGTGCCTATTGATACCCACGCCTAGGCTAAGGAAACAAGCATTCATCTGGTGCCATGACTCTCCATGCGCAGGTCATTTGGGCTTTGAAAAAACGGTGGCTAGCATGGGACGGCATTTCTGGTGGCCAACCATGAGAGTGGATGTCAGGAGGTGGGGACAGGAGTGTCCTACGTGTGCTACCATGAAGGCCGACCATGGCCGAACCCAAGGGCTCTTACATCCACTTCCGACCCCGGATAGACCATGGGATAGCATATCACTGGACTTCGTGGTGGGCCTACCGGTAGACCAGGGGATGACGGCAATACTGGTGGTGGTGGATTACTTGACGAAAATGGGGCACTTCATCCCCTGCAAGAGAGTCCCTACGGCCGGGGAATTGGCGTCACTACTCCTAAAGAATGTGGTACGACTGCATGGATTACCTGGGGTGATCGTGTCGGACCGGGGGTCGCAGTTTACTGCGCAATTCTGGAAGACTTGGTGCACTGCGCTGCATATTAAGACCGCCCTGTCCACCAGCTACCACCCTCAAACGGACGGCCAAACCGAGCGCCTGAACCAAACGCTCAAACAGTATCTGCGATGTTTTGTGGACCAGGGCAGGGAAGAATGGGTCGACTTGCTATGGGTTGCAGAGATAGCCTATAACAACGCCACTCACAGCTCCACACAGTCATCTCCGTTCTATAGCAACTATGGCCAACATCCCAGGTTCTTGCCATTTCTACATCCGTTCAGAGAGGACAGGATTCCCGCCACAGCGGACAGGGTGGCACACATAAAAGACACGTTGATGCGCTCAAGGGCTGTCCTAATAGAGGCCAAGAGAAGATACAAGGCTGCGGCAGATAGGAAGAGAAGGCCCGGGCCACTGTACCGCACTGGAGACTACGTCTGGATATCCACAAGAAACATGAGGTTTCGAAAGAACAGTGTGTTCCATCCCAAGTACATGGGCCCCTATCGAATTACCAAGTGTATGGGTCCCGTGAACGTGAAGGTGTGCTTGCCCCAGTCATTGCGGATACACCCTGTCTTTCATGTATCATTGCTCAAACCAGCACCCTCCAAGCCGTCTGGGACACCTAGGCCGGTATGCGTGGAGTCGGAGGTGGAGTATGAAGTGTCGGGCATACGGGCGTCCAAATGGCGCAGGGGGAAGCTGTGGTACCTGGTTGCGTGGAAAGGCTATGGCCCGGAGGAGCATTCATGGGAACCGGCTGAAGGGGTTCATGCTCTGCGCTTGGTCTCCTTGTTCCATCGGCGTTTTCCTGCCAGCGCTGAGAGGGAGGATGTACTGTCAAGAATTCCTGTCATACAAGGGAAACACGCCCTTATGTAAACAGGAGAGCTGTTACATAACTCAAGGGAAACACGCCCTTATGTAAACAGGAGAGCTGTTACATAACTCAAGGGAAACACGCCCTTATGTAAACAGGAGAGCTGTTACATAACTCAAGGGAAACACGCCCTTATGTAAACAGGAGAGCTGTTACATAACTCAAGGAAAACACGCCCTATAAAGGGAGGAACCGGGAGGTACAAGGCTGTCGGATATTGTGTTTACACCGACGTACCTGCTTCGTGAAGAGCAGTGTTCCGGAGTGGTGTTCCAGTAAGGCAAGAACGGAGGTAGGTCGAGTCGTTACTCCCTGGGCCGTGTCTTGCCCCATCGTCACCTGTGAAGGACCCGGAAGCTCTACCGGTCAACCATTGAGCTTCGCTTTTTGACTCGGCTGAGTCCAAGCGCAGTGGCGCTTTTGCTGGTTGGAGTCGTAACTCCCAGCCCGACCAGAGACACAGGGACTGCCAGCTGTAACGCACACCAGGAGGTGTTTGCCGCGTTACAGACTCGGAAGTCCACAGGATCGATCGAGCGGCTGCTCTCGGTTCAGTCTTCTTGCTTGTGATTGGGGTATCGGTGACGCATCACCAGGAGGTGACTCCGCGTCCCGGTGCAGTCTGAGGAAGAGGTTGAGCGGTTGCTCCCTTCAGGTAGAGACCCCTGGCTGGGTGTTTCCCTGACTCCTCGATTCTCCCCAACACTCTTCGTGCCCCTCACAGCCTACCGATTGGCATTGTCGGCCATTTCATTTCTGCCCTCTGTTGGCAGTGTGGATTGACACTGACCTCTCATTCACTATACAGGCAAAGAAGGTAGCCGGGACCTGCTTTGGTCTCCTGAAATCTCTGAGGAAAGTCCTGCCCCTCCTACCCTTCAACTCCCAAAAATTGCTAATCCAAGGCCTAATAGTATCGAGGCTTGATTACAGCAACGTGATCTATCTGGGCGCTCCGGAAGCGACCCTCAACAAGCTTCAGAGAATCCAGAACACCGCTGCCCGGATTATCACAAATACCCCTGCCAGAACCTCTGCTAAATGTGCTCTCAAACTTCTCCATTGGCTCCCCATAAGGGAGCGAGTCAAATTCAAGGCTCTATGCCTAGTCCATAAATCACTACAAAATCAAGGCCCCCCTATTCTTAGCAAATTCATCACCCGCTATAAAACTACAAGACCCCTCCGTTCAGACTCAGAAAACCTCATCAACACCCCCAGATTCAAGAAAGCCCGATCAGGAGGAAGACGTTTCTCGGTCCAAGCTGCACGCCTCTGGAACTCGCTCCCCCGCTACCTGCGACTCGAATCACAATACCTGCTCTTCAGGAAGCAGCTAAAGACTCATCTCTTTCCCTAAGGTCTTAAGTCCTCCCATTATTCGGAGCCTTTGCTTCCCCCCCCCCACCTCCCCCCCTCCTTTGCTCTGCCCCGGGTCCGCCGAACTGTAGAATTAGGGTTCCTAGCGCTGGGATACCTCTTGGTGACTATGCGCTCTACAAAAATAAATAATAATAATAATAATAATAATAATAATAATAATAATAATAATAATAATAATAATAATAATAATCAATGGCTGTTCTTAATAGGCCTGACACTACCAGGTTTGTCCTACAGCGGACACGATGATCAATATCAAACAAGTCTTAGGCTTTTAGGCAAATATCATGATCCCGGAGCCTTTATGTAAAGCTCCTAAACAGAACCCAGCAGTAAACATATATTAATGTACATATCAGGGGACTGGAACCCTCTTTATGTCAAATGCTCATCCAGTCTAGCGTCTCAATTCTCCCTTCCTCCGCACGAGCTGGTGCAAAGCTCTCCAACGGAGAAGGGAAGGTAACAAACAGGGAGACTGCACCGGAGGAGGAACTGGTGCACCGCACCCTTACCCGACCGTGAGCCGGTGAACCGTACTTCCGTGTCCGCCTCTAACCGGATGGCTGAATCAGAGATATATCCAAGGGCCTTGCAGGAAGAGAATATCTCCGGCGTCTGGACCTCCTGCACGCCACTCGAACTCTGGTCGACTGAAAGAATTTCCGACGCGCGACCTCGCAGCGCTTCCGCTTTTGTGGAAGACGCCGCGACGTCACGCACGTGCAGGAATGCTGGGATGTGTAGTCTTGTGCGGTCGCGGTAATCCTAACCGGACTAACGCGCTCTCGCACGTATGCCTGTAACATGGGCATACCTGGCCCACTTAGGGCAAGAAAGCAAAAGATACACAAGTAATGGATGGGTTGCAGAGCAAATCAAACATTCAACCCCAGTCAAGAGATCTGGGTTAAATCCATCATTCTTTTGCTCACCATGCCACCCCAGTTTAGACTGAGCCACATGCAAATCAGTCTTGACCCTGTTCCTCATGGGAACAGTCCAGCCCGAACTGCCAAGCTAGGTCCTCTCTGGACCGGAAACAAGCATCCTGCAGTTGTACTTTTGGGCAACCCAGTTATTGGTGGTTAACGACTGGTCATTTGAAACGCAACTGGAGCCCTCCCTGCTTGTAGACAGGAGGGCCATGGACACGAGAGATTATAGTCCTCTAGAGACAAAGATGGCGCCTGACTGAGATGGCCATGTTTGTTCGCCCTTTGCTGCCCGATCTACCTGAGAAAATGAACAGGTTTCACAAAACCCACAACCACCACGGATTAAACACATGCTCTCACTAAAGTCTCACCGTCCTGAAGCTCGCATCGCGGATGTCTTGAGGACCCCTGAGGCGGCGTTGAGGGTGATTCTGGTGGGAATACAGGAGACACAGAGAGTGCTGCGGCTCACGTCAGTGATAGTGTTGGACTGGAGAAGAGGAAGGGCCGGTGCAATCAACTGGATCGGGTGGCTCATGGCGCTGGGCTGCAGCAGAGGAATCAGAGGAAAATCAGACAGGAGGATGCCTCCCAAACCAAGTTGTGCGGCATGCCTGAAGGCTCCCGAGGTACAGGCAAGTGCAGAGGCAAACATCAGCACCACGGCACAACAAGCTAGGGGAGGTAAGACGGGGTTTCCCAAGCTTCAGCACCAGAATATCTCTGAAGTGAAAGCAAGCCCTGGATACTAATAAAAGGGGGGAATTGAAAGACTCTGAGTTTTGTTTTTAACCCCTAGGTAACATGAACGAGGAGCGGAAAAAAGACTGTTGCACTGAGGCTATAACACCACAGAATCAGTTGCAGAATAAACCATAGATCCAAGTGCAGGTATAGGGACAGGCTCAACAGCAACCAAGTATTACTGAATTTTTTTCCGCAATTAATACTCCAGCCACTGATGCTAATGAGGAGGAGGTTATTCACAGAGAAGGGAAGACTCTGTTAGCAAACCTGGATAATACAATGGGAAAGAACACCCCAGTTGCGAACCCAAAGCGACTAGATAGTGAGGTGATGGTTTTGGGGGGTGCAGATGTCGACAAATAAAGGCTGATACAAATATCCATGTCTGGACAACCTGATCTGGATACCACTGAGCCTCAACAGGATGTAGTGTACTCCTCACTGACACAAGAACAAACCCCCGCTAACACACCTCTAGTCACCAGTGTCCTAGTGGAGGAAGTGAAGTGACTAAAGGGGCTGGAGGACACTCAAGAGCTCGGTGATAAGTTTTTTTCTTTGACTGATGGGTCTAACATTAGCTCCTCTTACTCGGAAGATGTAAGTAATATACAGCTCTCCAGTTCAAGCTTGAGCAGTTAACAGTTGGGGCCAGCCACAGTGGTAAAAAGGAAGAGGTTTGTTAAAAACATAAGGATTCTCAACCAACCGAACCATTGATAGATGAAAATGCCAGTTCTGACACAAACCCTGGCCTAAAGTGGGATTATTCTGCCACACAGAAAGTATACTCAGACCTTCCGGAGCAGGAAGAAGCTACTACCAACACACAAGCCGAAGAACCCACCTTGAAATTAATTTATGAATCCATCAAACAGCTCCAAGAAGAGACCCGTATGATGGGAAAAAAAATCGTCTGGCAACAAAGAAACTTCAGTACGCTGTGAGGAAAATGGCTAGAGCCTGTACGGACATAAATGCAAGGTTGGTGATGTTCGAGGAGAGAACAGCTACGTTGGAAGATGACATGATCAGGGCCCAGGCACAAACAGAAACCCAGGCAGCCCAGTTTGCTGATTTCCAATGGAAAATGGAAGACGTTGAAAACCGACAAAGGTGTAACAACCTACGGATACTTGGTATTAAAGAAGGTGTGGAGGGTAATGATATATGGGCCTACATGCTGAAGTTAATGAAGGAAGCCTTTCCAGAGCTCCACCACTTTAATTGGGAAACAGAAATGCAAAGGGTTCATCGTTTCCCTGTGAGTTTGAAGAAACCGAGTCAGCCTGGCAGAGAAAGCACTGCTATTCCTAGAGCAATTTTAATATACTTTGGGAACTATCTACTCCAGGAAGAAGTATATGCAAAAGCACGGTCAAATGCCAGACAATCGTATGAAGGTCAGTCCTTTTTTGCGAGACTAGATTTCTGCCACATCATGGTGGAATGGAGGTCAAGGCAATTGATACAATCATGCCACACCTTAGGGGCAGAAGCTTATCTAATTAACCCAGCTCGGCTGAAAATCATATACAAGAACACTACAAGAGCTTTCACCTCAGACATACAAGCTAAAGCATATATGGACAAACTGAAAACTTAGTGATGATGGTTAATCTCTGTCTATCTAGCTTGATAGTAATGAAGCTGCAAGGGGGCTGCCTCGGAGGGCTCAAAGGGGATGGCACTGGGAGACAATCGCAGTCTAGAAGGATTCATAAGGGGATAGCACGGTTTAAAAAGGGAGATAAAACCAAAATAAAAATAAACAATGGTGGGGAGAGAAAAGAAAAAAATATATATATATTTAAAAAAAGGAAGGATGAATACGTAAGATGGCGGCAAGGAGCGCTGACTCACAGGCTCCATCACATAGACCTCAGGTCTGCTTGTCTCACATTGTAGGTGGTGGGAGGGGAAGGGGACGGTTTGGTAGGAAGGGGTTGGGTGGCAGATGGGCCACCTTGTGGGGTGGGGGTAAAAAAACAAAAAACACCATTACTTGAGGTAATCAAGGGGGGAAGCTGTGGAAGGGAAGCGGGGCTGAAACAGGGAGGTAAAACACACTTAGCATGCAGATAGCAACAATAAACATATGTGGGCTGAATGACCCGACAAAAAGGCGAAGAGTTAAGGAGCAGGTTAGGATGCTGCATGCGGACATTCTCTGCATGCAAGAAATGCATATTGAGGGGACGAGGAAAAATCTTTTAGAACATCCGGGGTTTCAACTGGTTGCATATACCACACAGGGGGCTACAACGCATGGGGTGGCGATACCGGCCAGGAATGGAAGGATTATATTAAAGAATCGCTCAGCGGACAGGTTCGGTCAATGGGTGATTGTTGAATGCCAATTGCAGGTATTTAACTTTACACTTTGTACAGTTTATGGATCTACGGGTGATGCTGAAGTGTTTGAGTATCTTAATTCAGAACTGGTCAAGTGGCCTCTGCCGCTTATAGTATATGGTGACCTAAATATAAACGGTATGGGGGGACTATGGAAGGGGAACCCAGGTAATTTTGTAGGGCGTAAAAAAAAGTACATTGGGCACTTACTCAAATGATGCAAGACAATGGGCTCTCAGACGCTTGGGTACAATTTAAACCGCAGGAGGGGGTAGCACATACTTTTCTGTACCACATAAGGCTGTAGCGCAGCTGGAATTTTTCTTGGTTACGCATTGTCTCCTTACAACTTGCACCATTAAGAAGTTTCCCCAGGCTATGTCTGATCATAATCCCCTGGTCTTGGAGATAACAGGCTTAATGGTGGACGCACCAGAATGTAACTGGACATTCAAGAGGGCTTTGCTCCAAGATCCTAGCTATGTTCAACATATGAACAAATGGTTTGGGGAATATTTGGAGGGTAATAGGGGCAGCACTAGGTATGGTATGGTGTGGGATGGTCTTAAAGCAGGGGTTAGAGGGGAAACCTTGAGCTACTCTTTAAACCGAAATAAGGAAGATAAACAATGCTTAAATAATATGTATAACAATATCCTGGATAGAGAGGAAGTGCTGGCTATAGCTTTAGCCAATGGGTTAAACATGGAAAGGATTATTCAGGAATTGGCGCTAGTTAAAGCCGCGGCTGGAGAAATTGAGGCAGAAAGAGCAGCAGAAAAATTTCTGGCCTGGAAGCAATCGTGTTACGAATATAATGAACAAGTGGGGCACATGCTTGCCATTAGGACAAGACAGAAAATTACCTGGGGCAACATCATAGAGGTCAAAAATCAAAAGGGCGCAGTAGTCACGGAGATCAAGGAAATACGCAGAGTATTTCAAAAGTATTATGAAAATCTTTACAGGGAAGAAGGACATAAGGAGCTAAATTATATAAAGGAATATTTGGATTCACTTACTACTGAGATATTCTCACAGGAAGACATACAGGCCTTAGAACTTACATTTACATATGAGGAGATTCAAAGCGCTCTCAAGGATCTTCCTTCTGGCAAAGCTGTCGGAGCTGATCAAATTCCATTGGAATTTTATACAGTATTTTTTCCAGTCCTAGGGGATGACTTAAGACAGGTAATGCAGCAGGCACAGAGAGGGGAGGCACCCCCGGAGTCATGAGCAGAAGCAAATATAGTTATCTTTGTAAAGAAAGGGAAGCCCCCTAATAACGCCTGATCACACAGACTTATCAGTCTTATGAACAGTGATACAAAAATATATATTCGAAAATTTTAGCAAACCGGTTTAGTAACAGCATAGGGAGAGTGATTTCACCCAGATAGCACGGATTCATCCCTGGGAGAGGAACGGCCGAACATATCCGAAGAGTTATCACCATGTTTGATGGTACTGCAGTCACGGGAAACACTATGGCACTCATTCTACTCGACGCGGAGAAGGCATTTGATCGGGTCTCATGGGGTTACCTATGGGCTGTACTAGAGAACGTGGGGGTCGGAAAGGGGTGTATAAATGCAAAACAGACATTGTACAGAACACCGCGGGCTCGACTTCCGCTAATGGGCGGACACACTGAACCTATTTTTCCGACACAAGGGACAAGACAGGGGTGTCCATGCTCCCCTCTTCTGTTTGCATTTTACTTAGATCCCCTAATTAGGAAAATCGAGGCGAACCTGAGAATCCACCCTATTTGATTGAATGGATTTGAAACTAAAATCCTAGGACATGCCGATGATTTAGGAATAACGGCTGCAAATCCGCTTACGGCTCTAACGCAAATAGAACATGAGGCAGAATGTTTTGGGTTGTTATCTGGATATTGGCTTAATCGAGGAAAGATGCAAATTGTTATCAATAGTAAACTTTCCTTGTCAGACCCACGTGTGACTGAATGTGCAACATATCTCGGGGTCAGGATAACCTCAGAGTTGAGTGAAGTTGTGGAAAAAAAACTCACCCCAGTCATGCAAAAAAGTAAAAACGATTTGGAAAGGCTCAATATTCTGCATCTTTCGATTGTGGAACGCAGTAACATCATTAAAATGATACTTTTACCAATATTTTTATATCTATTTAGAACTACCCCCTTGGCATTCGAGAACCATTGGTTTAAGGAAATGGAGAAAATGATTAACAGGTTTTTCTGGGCACAAGGAAAGACCAGAAGAGCCCTTAGATATATGTCTTTACACAGAGAAAGAGGGGGGTGGGTGGTTCCAGACCTAAAAATTTATTACTGGGATGCAGCAATTCAATATTTTCGAGGGCTGTTGGGAGGTAAGGCCGGGGACCGGTGGAGAAGAGATGCTCCTCCAGATATATGCGAATTGCTGCTAGAGAGAGAGGCCCCTAACTGGCTACTAAGATATAGCAAGGCCAGTGATTATAAAAAGTTAAATTTAAGACTCTTGGTGCCGCAGCGGTGGTCTGGACCAGTGTCAGGATGTCAAGAATTCCTGTCATACAAGGGAAACACGCCCTTATGTAAACAGGAGAGCTGTTACATAACTCAAGGGAAACACGCCCTTATGTAAACAGGAGAGCTGTTACATAACTCAAGGGAAACACGCCCTTATGTAAACAGGAGAGCTGTTACATAACTCAAGGAAAACACGCCCTATAAAGGGAGGAACCGGGAGGTACAAGGCTGTCGGATATTGTGTTTACACCGACGTACCTGCTTCGTGAAGAGCAGTGTTCCGGAGTGGTGCTCCAGTAAGGCAAGAACGGAGGTAGGTCGAGTCGTTACTCCCTGGGCCGTGTCTTGCCCCATCGTCACCTGTGAAGGACCCGGAAGCTCTACCGGTCAACCATTGAGCTTCGCTTTTTGACTCGGCTGAGTCCAAGCGCAGTGGCGCTTTTGCTGGTTGGAGTCGTAACTCCCAGCCCGACCAGAGACACAGGGACTGCCAGCTGTAACGCACACCAGGAGGTGTTTGCCGCGTTACAGACTCGGAAGTCCACAGGATCGATCGAGCGGCTGCTCTCGGTTCAGTCTTCTTGCTTGTGATTGGGGTATCGGTGACGCATCACCAGGAGGTGACTCCGCGTCCCGGTGCAGTCTGAGGAAGAGGTTGAGCGGTTGCTCCCTTCAGGTAGAGACCCCTGGCTGGGTGTTTCCCTGACTCCTCGATTCTCCCCAACACTCTTCGTGCCCCTCACAGCCTACCGATTGGCATTGTCGGCCATTTCATTTCTGCCCTCTGTTGGCATACGCCGGGATCGGCGTATATGCAGAGGACGGTTAGGACCATCCGTGCTGTGGGCTGGTAACGTACTTAGCCTGGAGGATTCCAGTGACTATAACTTTTGTTTGTTCTTTGTATTTTATTTGCCTTCATTAAAAGAACTAACCCTTCACAAGTGGTTGAGTCCTCATTGTCGTGTCTGTTAAACGATCCTGAGACGTTCAGGGCGTTACAAAATATCCGACCTTAATAACACTAACTGTCTCCCGGTCGATAACAGACATGGCAACACTTGATGATGTGCTGGCTGCTTTAGCGGCCATGCAAGTTGAAGTGGCTGCCTCTAGGCAAGAAACAGCCGATGTAAAAGCCAGACTGGATGCTATCCAATTGGACCCGCTCACGCCCAGCACCTCCCTCACGAACCAGACCCCTGCGGTAGTAGTGGAAATGCCGGTAGCCATCCCCTTGGCAACACCAGAGAGGTACAGTGGGGATCCTAACACAGTGCAGGTATTCCTCACACAAGTGGCGCTACATTTATCGTGCAAACCAAAGGCGTTCCCCACGAGTCAGGCTCGTGTGGCTTTCCTTATATCCTATTTGGCTGGAAACGCGGCACAATGGGCCGTACCTCTGGTGAGCAGGGACGACCCCCTCTTATGTGATTGGGGTGCTTTTCGCGAGGAATTCCTGAAGGTATTCGACAGAAGGGCTGACTCGTACACGGCGGACCGTGAAATGCTTGAGTTGAGACAGGGATCCAACGACCTGGTGCAGTATCTCAACGCGTTCCGAAGGCTGGTTGCGGAAACCAAGTGGCCTGTTGCTAAACAGACGGCGCTCTTCCATCAAGGGCTGTGCGATGAGCTCAAGGACGCCGTGGCTCATATTGACCCTCAACCCAAGACATGTGAGGGCCTTATCAACCTGGTATTACGGCTGGAACATAGGCTAAGTGAAAGAAAGGGGGATCATGGGAGAAAAGGAAAATCCCTTCCATCCTATGTGACGGTGGGAAGTCCTGAAACTTCCACCGCATCCAAGGGAGAACCCATGGACATCAGCGTAATACGAGCGAGCCTCACAGCCACGGAGAAAGAGTCACGCCGTAAACAAGGATTGTGCCTATATTGTGGCAAAAAAGGCCACTACGTACGTGAATGCCCTGCCAAACTGAAGACGTCACGTTATCGGGCCAACCGGTCGGTAACAGCCGTGGTGGACATACCGGCGGAAAACTAGAGGACTCCAAGACCAGAGAAGGGGCATCTCGGAGTCACTCATCCATCCCTTCACTTTCCAACTCGGTCACTAAGGGACAACGACACCTGTTTATCACGGTGCACGTGGGAGTGCATGACCAGTGGATACCCGTTGTGGCCATGGTGGATTCAGGGGCCACTGGCATGTTTATGGACCACAACGAGGCATGCAGGCTAGGGCTAGTGCTTCTTCCCAAAGCAGTACCCGAAGACGTCTATGCGGTAGACGGAAGGCGATTGGTGACGGGGCCCATCGGACAGCACACGGGGGTCCTTCCGATGAGATATGGGAGGAACCATTTGGAACAAATCGATTTTAACATCATCCGAGCGCCCCAATATGGCGTCATATTGGGATTGCCGTGGCTACAGAAACACAACCCCTTTGTGGATTGGCCAACACATCGCATCGAAATGACGTCACCGTATTGCATCCTGCATTGTGGAATAATAACGGAATCCCTTGACGCAGATGAGAGCGGGAGTCAGACGGTGGCTACAGCGGCAGAAAAAGATGTGGCTCTCCCCCAGGCTTATCACAGTTTTGAGGATGTATTTGATGAGGTGAAGGCGGAAGTGCTACCACCACATAGACAGTTTGACTGCCAGATCGACCTGGTGCCAGGGGCCAGCGTTCCCAGCGGCAGGCTGTATGCCCTGACGGAGCCTGAAAACGTGCATCTCCGGGGGTACCTGGATAAACTCCTCAAGCTAGGATTCATCCGCCCGTCCAAGTCTCCGGCCGCCTCGCCACTCTTCTTCATCCCGAAGGCTAATGGGGAGCTGAGAGCCTGTGTGGACTTTAGGGCATTGAATGCGATAACCATAAAAAATCGGTACCCCTTGCCTCTCATCAGTGTACTTCTGGAACAGGTCAAGAAAGCTCGTATCTACACCAAGTTGGATTTGAAAGGGGCATACCATCTGGTGCGCATGAGGGACGGAGACGAGTGGAAGACCGCCTTTAAGACCAGGTTCGGCCTTTTTGAGTACCTCGTCATGCCGTTCGGTCTGTGCAACGCCCCGGCAGCCTTTCAGTACTTTTTGAATGAGGTATTCAGAGAGGAGTTGGATATCTACGTGGTCGTATATATCGACGACATCCTCATCTATTCGTCCAGTGTGGAGGAGCACGTACACCACGTCAAAGCTTTGCTCCAAAAGCTGAGGGAAAACATGCTGTTTTGTAAACTCAGCAAGTGTGACTTCCACGTCACATCCGTGGAATTCCTCGGAGTGATGCTGAGTCCAGAGGGACAGGAGATGGCAGAACGAAAGATCAAGGCGGTGAAAGAATGGCCGGTGCCCCAAAGCGTGAAGGACGTCCAAAGTTTCATTGGCTTCGCCAACTTTTACAGGCGGTTTATAGATGGATTTTCAGGAGTGGTGGCCCCAATCACACAGCTACTGAGGAAGTCCAAGGAGTTTGTCTGGTCCCCTGAAGCGAACAAAGCCTTTGAGGCCCTGAAAAGCGCCTTTGGTAAGGCGCCGGTGTTGGCTCACCCCGATCCGGATCTCCCCTGCGTGGTGGAAGCGGACGCGTCGGATGTGGCGCTGGGGGCTATCTTGTCCCAACGCAACCACGACACAGGGGTGCTTCATCCCGTTGCGTACATGTCCCGCAAACTCAACGACGCCGAACGCAACTACCATATTGCGGAGAAGGAGCTTCTCGCAATCAAGGACGCCTTCACCGAATGGAGGCATTGGTTGATGGGGGCAAGACATGTGGTATCGGTGTACACGGACCATCGGAACCTACAGTTCATGACGGCCACTAGACACCTTTCTCCCAGGCAGCTGCGGTGGATGATCTTCTTTGCGGGGTTCAACTTCCGCATCACATATCGGCCGGGGATGGAAAACCGGAAGGCGGACGCCCTGTCCCGTCAATCTGCAGTTAAGGAACCATTGCCTGCAACCGAGCGTTCCATCATTTCCCCGAGGATGGTATTGGGGGTTATCCAACCGGATACTTTCCTGAGGGGAATAAAGAGAGGGATCAGGTCATTCGCATGGCGGAGGTGGCTCCTCAGTCACAGAGAATGGCAGCTGAAGGACGGGATACCCCTGAAGGGCAGGTGCCTATTGATACCCACGCCTAGGCTAAGGAAACAAGCATTCATCTGGTGCCATGACTCTCCATGCGCAGGTCATTTGGGCTTTGAAAAAACGGTGGCTAGCATGGGACGGCATTTCTGGTGGCCAACCATGAGAGTGGATGTCAGGAGGTGGGGACAGGAGTGTCCTACGTGTGCTACCATGAAGGCCGACCATGGCCGAACCCAAGGGCTCTTACATCCACTTCCGACCCCGGATAGACCATGGGATAGCATATCACTGGACTTCGTGGTGGGCCTACCGGTAGACCAGGGGATGACGGCAATACTGGTGGTGGTGGATTACTTGACGAAAATGGGGCACTTCATCCCCTGCAAGAGAGTCCCTACGGCCGGGGAATTGGCGTCACTACTCCTAAAGAATGTGGTACGACTGCATGGATTACCTGGGGTGATCGTGTCGGACCGGGGGTCGCAGTTTACTGCGCAATTCTGGAAGACTTGGTGCACTGCGCTGCATATTAAGACCGCCCTGTCCACCAGCTACCACCCTCAAACGGACGGCCAAACCGAGCGCCTGAACCAAACGCTCAAACAGTATCTGCGATGTTTTGTGGACCAGGGCAGGGAAGAATGGGTCGACTTGCTATGGGTTGCAGAGATAGCCTATAACAACGCCACTCACAGCTCCACACAGTCATCTCCGTTCTATAGCAACTATGGCCAACATCCCAGGTTCTTGCCATTTCTACATCCGTTCAGAGAGGACAGGATTCCCGCCACAGCGGACAGGGTGGCACACATAAAAGACACGTTGATGCGCTCAAGGGCTGTCCTAATAGAGGCCAAGAGAAGATACAAGGCTGCGGCAGATAGGAAGAGAAGGCCCGGGCCACTGTACCGCACTGGAGACTACGTCTGGATATCCACAAGAAACATGAGGTTTCGAAAGAACAGTGTGTTCCATCCCAAGTACATGGGCCCCTATCGAATTACCAAGTGTATGGGTCCCGTGAACGTGAAGGTGTGCTTGCCCCAGTCATTGCGGATACACCCTGTCTTTCATGTATCATTGCTCAAACCAGCACCCTCCAAGCCGTCTGGGACACCTAGGCCGGTATGCGTGGAGTCGGAGGTGGAGTATGAAGTGTCGGGCATACGGGCGTCCAAATGGCGCAGGGGGAAGCTGTGGTACCTGGTTGCGTGGAAAGGCTATGGCCCGGAGGAGCATTCATGGGAACCGGCTGAAGGGGTTCATGCTCTGCGCTTGGTCTCCTTGTTCCATCGGCGTTTTCCTGCCAGCGCTGAGAGGGAGGATGTACTGTCAAGAATTCCTGTCATACAAGGGAAACACGCCCTTATGTAAACAGGAGAGCTGTTACATAACTCAAGGGAAACACGCCCTTATGTAAACAGGAGAGCTGTTACATAACTCAAGGGAAACACGCCCTTATGTAAACAGGAGAGCTGTTACATAACTCAAGGGAAACACGCCCTTATGTAAACAGGAGAGCTGTTACATAACTCAAGGAAAACACGCCCTATAAAGGGAGGAACCGGGAGGTACAAGGCTGTCGGATATTGTGTTTACACCGACGTACCTGCTTCGTGAAGAGCAGTGTTCCGGAGTGGTGTTCCAGTAAGGCAAGAACGGAGGTAGGTCGAGTCGTTACTCCCTGGGCCGTGTCTTGCCCCATCGTCACCTGTGAAGGACCCGGAAGCTCTACCGGTCAACCATTGAGCTTCGCTTTTTGACTCGGCTGAGTCCAAGCGCAGTGGCGCTTTTGCTGGTTGGAGTCGTAACTCCCAGCCCGACCAGAGACACAGGGACTGCCAGCTGTAACGCACACCAGGAGGTGTTTGCCGCGTTACAGACTCGGAAGTCCACAGGATCGATCGAGCGGCTGCTCTCGGTTCAGTCTTCTTGCTTGTGATTGGGGTATCGGTGACGCATCACCAGGAGGTGACTCCGCGTCCCGGTGCAGTCTGAGGAAGAGGTTGAGCGGTTGCTCCCTTCAGGTAGAGACCCCTGGCTGGGTGTTTCCCTGACTCCTCGATTCTCCCCAACACTCTTCGTGCCCCTCACAGCCTACCGATTGGCATTGTCGGCCATTTCATTTCTGCCCTCTGTTGGCATACGCCGGGATCGGCGTATATGCAGAGGACGGTTAGGACCATCCGTGCTGTGGGCTGGTAACGTACTTAGCCTGGAGGATTCCAGTGACTATAACTTTTGTTTGTTCTTTGTATTTTATTTGCCTTCATTAAAAGAACTAACCCTTCACAAGTGGTTGCGTCCTCATTGTCGTGTCTGTTAAACGATCCTGAGACGTTCAGGGCGTTACACAGGAACAAGCTTGGGCTGGGAAAGATGAATCAATATTCATCTCTGTTGGGAAAGCCATCACTCCCTGAGAGTTTTCATGATGGGGTTATGATGCGATGGGATGCTCTGGGGGTAAAGAAGATGGGAGATTTGTTTGATTCAGACAGTATAATATCATTTGAGAAGGTTCAACTTCTGTTTAATATTGATCAGAGGGATTTTTTTAAATATCTCCAGATACGTAGTTCCATCACAAGGAAGAAAGGGGGAGAAAAAGCTTTCTCAAACGACCTAGTTATGGAGGCAATAAGAGACCCAGAGGATTGTACTATTACCCAGATCTATGGAGGGCTTAGGCAATTACTTGCGGGTGATCTAGATAAGCATGGTGAGAAATGGCAGCAGAAGCTGAATATTGAAGGGGATGAGTTTTTGGCCTCTCTTGAGCTTGGCCACACAGTGTTCAGGGTGGCTAGTTTACAAGCCCAACATTATAAAACTATCTTCTCACTATACTGTATGCCAGCCAAGATTGCTCAATGGGGTGGGACGGAAGGGACTCTTTGTCCCCGAGCCATAGCATAGATGCAGATATAGTCCATATGTTTGCATCTTGCCCTTTGTTAGATCCTCTAAAGGGAACCATACAAGAGTTCCTGGTGCAAACCTTGAGGATTCAAGTTAAACTCACAGCTGAGTTGATGTTATTAGGTGTCCCTATGTGGGGTATACCATTGGCACAGCATGAGTTTCTCTTCTTAGCCATGGCTGTAGTAAGGATTTGCATATCATCTGCCTGGGTGGATCCTAATCCCCCCACCTTTCAACAATGGTTTTCATGGCTTTTAGCTAGGAATAATTTGGAAAAGGGTTTATATGAGAGGAAAGGTTGGAAGGCTCAGAAACTAGTGAAGCTGATCTAGGCTCCTATAAATGATTGAAAAACTAGAGTCAAAATTAATATAGGCACTAGATAAGGAATATATGATTTAAGGGTGCCAGACTATCATGTGAAATTTATTGCACAATTCTTTTTTCTTTGGAAGTTATGTATAATGCTTTTTGTGTTGACATCTACTTTATCAATGATAGTGAATGTTTCCTCACATGCTTAATCATCTCTAATTGTATTTTGTTAATGGTGAAATAAATAAAAAAACATTTTTTAAAAGGACACAAGAGATTATTTGTGCATGCTGTACGGGATGGCAAGGAAGATCCCACTGCCGACTTCGATCGCTACAGTGGTGAGGATCTGTCAAAGGGGGACTGTAAGGGCAAATTGACTTTCGAGACTTCACTTTAGGAAACCAAATTATTGAAGGTGTTGTGGACAGTAGAGGGTCATCGGAAATGGGAACTTCTGGGTATTTCTAAAATAAGAGCTGTTTGGCAAGATGGTGAGATGATACCGTCCCCTCAACTGTGGGAATAGTTTGACCTGAAGGCGAGTCCATTCCTTTGGTACATGCTGATGAAACATATCATGAAGAGCCATGGGCACCGACTGTGTGATATTGCAGAAGAAACACTGCTGGAACTTGGAGTTTTTTCGGAGCCCCTCTGCACAAACATGTGGTCTTACAGATCTATGCCACGCTACTTATCGATAGCCTACCACCACTCACTTAGCTGAGGAGTAAATGGCAGCAGGACCTAGGGAGGCTGGAAGATGACACTTGGGGGGAGGCTATTAAGGTTAGTCAAAATTGAAGACAACAGATGTCTTGGGGGTGTTGATAATGAGGTATGCTGCTACACACCCAGTTGGGTTTCCCAAGGGCCTGTGGATCATGGGAAGAGGTCCCAGTAAAATGTCATCGGCTATGGGGAGTACTGTAGAACTCACCACCCAACTTGTACTGAAGGGTATTTGGTGAGAACCAACCTTGGATAGATTCACCCATCTTTTCTGCAATGTAGAACTTATGGTGGAAAGGCAAGTCATAGTACGATACTGTGAGAGGTTGAGTGGGTATGAGGCCTGAAGAGTTGGTTTCTAAGGCATTTGGATGCCCTTGTAAATTTAAATGGTATGGAGCCCCTGGAGAACTGCAGAGAAAGATTTGGAGTTGGGATAATGTCGCTCCAGCGAGTATGGAGCCATTGAGGCCGAGTTGAAAGCCACATTTGAGTGAAAAGTGGAGGGAAGCCGGATGGGTTTGATTGTTCTGCATTTGTTATTGAAGGAAACATCTGGATGCAGAACAGTACTGTACTGTGAATGTGGGCCTCAATACAGTGGTGTAGCAAGGGGAGGTGGGGGAGTGGTCCGCCCCGGCGCAATGAGTTTTGGGGCGGGCAGCCGCGCAGGGCGGCAAACACAGGAATCAATCGCTAGCATCCCCCCAGCTCTTACGGCCGCAGCAGGGTGGCAAAGGCTGGGACCACCACAGGCTGCAGAAGGCCTTGCTACGCCACTGCCTCAATACTACAGTTTGTGGTTTATGCAAATGATTGTTTGTTGTGTAAAATGTGATTTATACAAATTTTATCAAAATTCAGAAAATACTATCACAAAAACGTTTGATAATATAATTACTTTTCTCCAATTATTAGCCTATTTGTGCAGCATACTCCACTTGATTTGTGGGGGGAGAAATTTGGAAATATTCCAGTAAGTGATGTGGCATTCACATATCCAGCATTATCTTCACTAGTTCTCGAAAGGATAATCGTCAAATGTAGAAATCAACAACCTTTTAAAATATTTATCTTCAATTGTGATTATTACTATTTTAAATTGCAAACATACGACATGCACTGTTTGTAAAATGATAAAGAAGACATATTCATATGTAAATGCAAGTTCTTATCTAAATTTGATAGACATACATCAGTGCTATTTCTGAGAGATAATTCTCAGAGAACAAAAGCTAGAAACTGAACTGTCAACCAACAGGCACAGTATTGTCCAGCCCCGTACTTATCTAAGTAAAATGAAAGTACTTGACTCTCACAGCATCATGAAATACTGCACAGTTGAAATAGAAATATGGGGGATGATTATGATGACGGAAGGCCCGTCACCGCCAGCCTATGCGGTGGTGAGCCCTCCGCCATCTGATGATGAGTCTCTGCCCGCAAAATTAGGATGGTGGAGGAATTGGACCGCGACCGTGGTGGGCGCAAAGACTGCCAGCCATGGATCCGCCACAGGCAATCGTTGTGATTGCCTGGCAGAGTGGTCTTCATCAGTAAAATGGCAGCAGTGCCTAGCAGGCACCGTCAGCCAAATTACGATGTTGGCTGTGGCCAGCCTTTCCATGGCGGTAGAACCGCCATGGAAAGGCTGACGGGGATTGGGTTTGGGGGCCCGTTGCGGGCCCATCTTGTGTTGGCGTGAGTTGTTGTTGCACTACATTTCCCTGCACTGCGTGGCGCCTGCCACGCAGTGCAGGCAAATGAAAAACTTGCATTTTTACGATTGCGGCGGGTGCTGCAGCCAGTAGCATTCGCCGCAATGGTAAATATGCACTGTGCGACCGCAACGGTGGCGGTCCATCGTGATTGCAAGTGCGGGACTGCCACCATACAGGCGGGCGGTCCCAATCACCCCCACAAACACCAGTTCGCCAGCCATCGTAATCAGCCCCATAGTTACCAGGTTGCAATCAACAAATTTCAGTAAAGTACTCCACCCTGTATGGCGTCCTTTTCTTGGTCTAGGAGTTCTCATAATGTCTACAGTTCCTCATAGGAAATATAGGCATAGTCATTGATTGACTGGCTAATGCATAGTTAGGTTCAACAGTTTGTGTCACAACTGGTCCACAGAGGCAAAGTCTCTGGTTCTTCACAGCAGATTTCCATCTGCGCTTTCAGTGTATGTCTTCACAGCTAGCGCCTGTTTTACTCTTGTGGTGTTGATTTGTGCATTCTGCATACTGGTTCACTGACACAACATCGATGTACAAAATATAGAAAAAAATATAGAAAAAAATGTAGATTGCAAACATATCGACTGCTATACTTAAAAAGGTAAGTACAAAAATATTGACAACAAAATATCGTTGTAAAAAATATAAAAGTACAAAATATCGATTTATATATATATAAAATACAATAATATATTAATTATATTAAATATTAAAATTTATTTTAACAAACTAAATTAAATTTAATATACATCTTAACAAAATATAACAAATAAGTTAAAAAAAGATGAACACAAAAACATAATAAATTATACATATATATTTACTTCAAAACAATGAATATATTATTTTTAATCTATTTTAAAACTTTAAATTATATTAAAAAATATAACGATAATTTAAAATATAAGAAAAAAAAATTCTATAATAAATTAAAACATCAAACAATGTAAAAAATATTTACATTTACATTTATTTACAGTCAGTGCAAAAGTAGGGAAACTATTGGATAGCAGAGAGATATTTTTTTTTATTCCTACTCCAATAACTACAATAGTAGGGAAAGTGTTGGTTAGCGGAGAGATTAAGGGGCCCATTAGGATGGTGAGCGGAGGCACCACCGCAGTACTGGCGGGGGGGGGGAATGCCATTTTCCGCACGCCCACCATATTAGTATGGCCAAACATAGCTCATTTCCTGTCTGCCGCGGTGCGACGCGAACCGCCATCAAAATGCGCCCGCCACTGCGGCGGTGGGAGCCAATTCCACCACCTTGAGGAATGACGTCCCATCTGCTGTACAAATCAAAATTCCCCAAAAAGCCAGTTGCACCGCAGCTGAGAAACCGCCCAACCAGAGACGGCGGAACACGACAGCGGAGCGCGAAACCAGATTCCCGGTCCCTTCTGCCTGGTCCCGACCACAATGGATCCAGCTCTACACGTCTTCCCGGTGCTGTACCTGTTACACTACCAGCAAGTCATGCACCGTCGCGGCCGCCGCCGCAGGTACGCAATAACACAACTCCGCACACAACAACAACACACAACTCATGGGCTGATATAGGGTTCCTGTCCGCACCAGACACCCTGGTGGGGACAGGAACACATCCACAAGTGTACCCACACATGTCCTACCTGTCACCAAATGACCCCTCCGCATCCAGGTCACCCACCAACCGCGATATTGATGTAATGTCCCGGGCACGTCACCGCAGCGGTGAAGACGCGGGAAAACATATGCACAATGCAGAAGGCAGGGCCACCGCCAGGCATGGGCAGTGCACAAAGATCATAGGGCCACACCTCCACCCTCCACACACTAGGCCCCCCCAAACATGAAGGAACATGCCATGTGCCTCTCCTGTGCTCCCCCATGCACAATAACCAGTCAGGTGAACCCACACCCTGCACCACACACCAAACAACTAGGGAGACAGCCTCAGCAGGTGGGGCTGCAGACGAACACACAGCACAGAAGCACAGGGCCAGGGCAACCCTCACACCACACCTACACTACACTCATGGCAAGAAAACTGAGTCCAAGCACAAAATAAACACTCATACAGATTCAGAACAATAACTCAACTGGACACAAGTCACACAGACATACCCCACACTGACACACAGCCACATACTCAGACCAGATGTCAGCAGCAATGGAGGACAACAAATAGGACAGCTAAAGTGAGGTGCACACAAATGGAAGGCCAAGGAGCTAACCACCAAGCATGCTTATATCAAATGCAAGAGAAGGGACATATAACTACATCCTTAGCTCATTGAATCACAAATGGCTGGTGCAGTGAGTGAAATTAAACCACAGTCACCTCTGTGCAACATCTCATGGAGACAGCAAGGCAAACCATGCATAGGCACAGGGATGAAAGGAAGTCTCTGAAGTCAAACAGTGAACAGCCATACATCTGTATCCAACTACTTGACGGGTACATGTCAGCAGCACAAAACACAGGGCCCATTGTTACACTCCATGACTGTCAAACACAAGTAGGATCCTTCACACATACCCCCCCTCCCAACCTCACACCTGCAGCACACAACACCAGTGTCAAACACACAGAAGGGTGCCAATAATGTCCAGTCAATACACTGAGAAACAATCACACTCCCTGGGAGGCATCCACAAACATCACACACACACTCAGGGATTCCTGAACCAATGCTGGCACAAAAGACAACAGCCAAACACAAAACTCGATAACATACGCAGAAGTACAACAAGACCAGACCTGACCTGTGCAGTAAAACTGTTTAAAGGCAATGGGAGCACAGACAGAACAGGAGTACACAACCTCATCAGTCAGGAACAATGCACAGACAACATACCCCAACACAGACAAGAAGTGCATCATCTCAAAATATTCATGGACACAAACTGGGAGCAATGGGCCTACAATGAAACACAGCCAGACATACCACACCACCCATCAAGTCAACATGGTGTCATAGTGTAACACACGCTTGCACATGCACAATCCTGACAAGTGACAGGTCACATACAAGAGGAGAAAACCCCAAGGATGCACCCAAAACAAGCTCAGGAACAAGAATAGCCCTAAGTGCATGTGACAGACACACAAATAATGCAGACTACACTGGCAACACACATCTGAATGAGTCACAACACACCAACAAAACACACACACTGACATGCAAATAGAACATCACACACAGAGCATCTGGCAGCTGCCAGAGACAACACAGCCCAAACACTGCACACATCCACATCAAACACACAACAGATGCACATACCAATACATCACATTGCAAACACAGCAGGACATCAGGGGGTGCACACCAGGCAAGGACAAGGCAACGTACACTCACAGCACTGCATGCACGACAAGCAGTGTGTGCACACCAAACATACCAGTTCCACACAAATATGAGTGACACACCATGAACCCCCACAACACTAATCAGCACAGCACACAGACAACATCACACTCAGGAAGTGAAGCAGTACCTCAGCAAACACACATACAGCTAACCCAGCACCCACAGATGCCCAAGTCTGGGACCCCCAGGTGAAAATAACATGACCAGAGGACTGTGCAGCACAAACAGTTAAACTTCATATGAGCAACATGGCTGCAAAACAGTACAAGAAAATCACATATAACCAATTGGGAAACTGTCCTGAGTGGCACATTGGTCATGTGCACAGATCAGCACCACAAAGCATAGTGTAACAAATGAAGTGATGGGGAGGCACACACACTGGCAACCCAAGGGGACAGCTGACATTAGAGTGAAGTGGTGTGTCCATAAGTAGTGGACAGGTGAGGAGTGCCCAATACAAAAATAGATGGAGTGCAGACTCACAATGTGTAGGCATCAGAAGCACAGATAGTGGATGGTATGACTCCACACCCCACATGCCACACAGGAACCAAAAAAGCCCCACGTGACAGCAATGCATGAGAAAACACACCCACAATGTCAGTGTGGCTGAGCAGGTCTGCACAGTGAGTACAAACAGTATCAAGACACATGGCTGATCAACAAAACACAACACTGACTTGCCAGTCACACACTCTGCATACTCACAATTGGCACCGGCAACACGTAGGTGTCCCCCAGAAGTGCAAGGACACACCAACACAGTGCACAACCTGCAACTCCCACATGTGCACACAATCACAAGCACAGGGCTGACCAATCCAACTAAAAGGGGCTCAACTCCTGGGTGACACATGTGTGCAGTCGACATTTGAGGGGCACACACACATCAACACTACTGACAAAGTCACCCCTTCACACTGCACACTTTTTAACCACCCAAATGCACACATTGAAATTTACCCATGTGACTAGGATGACTGGCCATCACAAGATGAGCATACACTAAGACTGCTGTGCACACATCAAGAAAGATCACACAGACATGATGACCCTGGCCAGCCTGCCTGCAATCCTGTGGATAGAATCCCACTGTGTGCTGGCAGTGCATACAAACATGACATGTGTACAATATACCTAATCTGACCAAATAATGATCATGATAACAGTAGGTCATCACAAACCACTATCATTGCACCCCCAATCCTCGGAGTCAAGAAGAGCCTGTCACCTCTGTAAAGCCCTGAAAATATGAAAAAAGCCATTGGCAATGTTGAAGTGGCATACAGAGCATGTGTCACAGTAAACCATACCCCCACAAAAACCCCTTTATTTAGCAAGGACACTGACAAAGCAGACAACAGGAGTAACTGTCTTTATTCACATATTACACAGATAGGTATCAAACGTAGACAAGAGCAAGGCCAGTGTCCACTACAAAGTGCAGAGTAGGTACATGAGAAGCTGCACAGGCAATGGGCAAGCAGCAAGGCCAGTGGCCAGTACATAGTGCAGATGAGGTACATGAGATCCTGCACAGGGAAGGGGCAAACAGCAGTGAACATCAAGGCCAGTGGCCAGTCCAAGGTGCAGATGAGGTACATGAGAAGCTGCACAGGGAACGGGCAAACAGCAGTGAACATCAAGGCCAGTGGCCAGTACAAAGTGCAGATGAGGTACATGAGATCCTGCACAGGGAAGGGGCAAACAGCAGTGAACATCAAGGCCAGTGGCCAGTACAAAGTGCAGATGAGGTACATGAGATCCTGAACAGGGAAGGGGCAAACAGCAGTGAACATCAAGGCAGTGGCCAGTCCAAGGTGCAGATGAGGTACATTGGATCCTGCACAGGGAATGAGCAAACAGCAGTGAACATCAAGGCCAGTGGCCAGTCAAAAGTTAGGAGTAAGTACATGAGAAGCTGCACAGGGAATGGGCAAACATCAAGGCCAGTGGCCAGTCCAAGGTGCAGAGTAGGTACATGAGATCCTGCACAGGGAATGGGTGAGTCTGTACCCTGCCATGGTCAGCAACACAGTTAGGGGGATCACAATGGGCAGTCCAGGCACCGCTGTGGGAGATACAGGTGTGTGATGGGGACTTTCACTCAGACTTGGCTGGCGGTCGGACTGGGAGGTGGCTGAGTGTCGGGGACAGTTGGAGGACTGGACCAGGGACGGGGAAAGGCCCAGCTGAGGTAGAGGTATCAGTGCCTTTGGAAGCCGGAGGGCTGCTTGGACCGGGTGGTGTTCTGGCACGTGGAGGTGGAGTCATGCTGCTGTGAGATACAGTGTGGGTGGGAGAATGTGGAGGGGTGCCTTTCCACTTCTTGGGGACTCAATAGCAAAGAAATGTCTTGGTAAGAGAGGTAAGTGGGGCAGGCACAACAGGCACACTCTTCACCAAAGCTGCATCAGGTGCAGCTGGTGGCCATTCCTCTGGCGACTTGCTGGATCCAGCTGTACGCTTGGCCTGGCCTTGCCTTTGCCCCTCCATCCCCTGTTTACCAGGTGTACCCCCTACAGTGCCCTCCTTTCCCTGCTTCACAGGGCTCTGGATGGGAGTTGAGGTTGTGGGTGAATCTTCCTTGGAGCTCTTTTTATGTGGACTCTTAGCAAGCACCAGCTTCTCAGCAGGCACGGCAACTGTCTGCTTGTCTTTGCGAGACACTTTTGGGACCGGAGAGTCCTTGGCTGGGGATGCCTCTGAGGCATGTGAGCCTGAGGCCTGCTTCTTGACTTTATGGCCCTGGGTGTCGCCTGAAGGGCTTTTGCCTTTGTGCTCTGGCGTGGCTTTAGTTTTCTGTGGGGATGGTGTCTGCGCCCTGGACCGCTTAGGCTGATGCTGTTGTGTGCTGCGTGTGCTGTATCTTGCCCTTGAGGTCTGTGGTGTGTGGTCACTATCGTCAGATGTAGCCACTGGCAGGAGGGTGGCCAAAGGGACTGGAGCTGGACTCTGAGATTGTGCCGGTTGAATGGCTGCTGTCACTGCGGAGGACAAAGACTGGACAGTCCGGTGTAGCCCACCCACATCTGAATGAATTCCCTCCATAAAAGCAACGACCTGTGCCAACGTTTTGTCATGGTCTAGGAAGGCATTGATGAGAGTTGTTTGGCCCACACACAGCTGGCGCAAAAGGTCCACAGACTCAACCCTGATGGCAGCAGGGGAGACAGGGGCAGGGGCAGCGGTGCCTGGGGTGAAGGACACTCTTCCCTTCTTATTGTTGCGAACACGGGCAGCAACAGTGGAAGTTTCACTGTATGCTGCGTGGCAGAAGAGGAGGCAGAGTTCCCACTCCCTGTACCCGCCAATATAGATGTGTCACCACTGGCGTCAGATGACGTTGAGGTTTGTGTCTCTGGCTGTGATTCCTCAAGCAGACTCCTGTCCCCCTCTGAGGTGCTGGTCACATCAGTGTCACTGTGCTTGTGTGTAGCAGTCGTGCTTGATGTCTCACCACTGGTGTCCGTTCCCTGTCCTTCCGTGCCCACGGGAGATGCTGCATGAGAGAGAGAGATGTAGGGTCAGTTCAGTGGCATCAACACAATCATCATATGCAAGCAAAGCACTAAACAAGATGACGATATCCCCGTGTTGCACACCACCTTGTGCAGTAAAATTGTGAAACCTCAATTCTGAAATCAAATTTTGCGTGTTATCATGCAAATGTGGCATAAGTGAGCCATGTGAAGACCACACAGCCAAATAGCCTGCCGGTGGCTCCGTTTAACCAGACACACAAATCCCTCTGAGCACACCTAGGGCCATGAGGGGGGTAAAGATGTACCTCCCAACATGTTGCCACTGTCATATTTGGAGGGAGCAGAAGGGAACAACACAGATACAGACTCCAACGTAACAGTCCACAATGGACATGAGCTCATACCATCTACCATGTGATACTTTGGGGCACAACTACAGTTGCACATTTGTGTCAGATGCCTAGTCCTCACAATTATGATGTCAGACAATGCACACATTGAAGAAAGCACACTCAGATGATGCACACTGCCGTTCCCTTCCATGGGATGTCCCTGGCTACCTCAATGCAGACGATGCCCGAAGGCCACGACTCAGAGTGCAATGTCAATGCCTATTACTCCAATGACATGAGAAAGTACAGGTAGGGCAAATGCATGACAGCTGTACCCAACACCGAGGCCACTTACAAACCACTGCATCACACTACCAACATCACAGAGCCCAGCGCTGGCCCAGGCTGTGAACATATGCAGCCACTCACAACCAAAGTCAACCTTTCCAGAATACTCACCCCCAGCTTTCTGCTGATGCTCCTTCAAACATGCATCCAGCTCAGGCTGTGTCACAGCTAAGATGTGGGCCATTAGTGGTGTCATGCTCCTGCGTGCCAACCTGCCAGTCCGAGGGAGCAGCCCCAGCGTCATCTCTGCCACGTTCTTGTTGAGCCAACCTATGTCATCCCACCTCTTGTGGCAGTGTGTGCGCCATCGGTTGGAGACACCCAGAGCCCGTACCTTGCGTGCAATGGCCCTCCACACAGCCTTACGCCGGTGGACTTTGAGCTGCAGGCATGGGAGACAAGAGGGGGGAAAAATCAGTGACACAGTGTTATGTACCTTTATCTCTAAGTACAGGAGCATGATACTGACTCAGCCCAACTTCACAGATATGTCTAGCAGAGACAATACTGCATCTCACATGGTACATTATCATGGGAGAATCATACGAAAATTCATGCAGGTATGAGGGTGGACACAGTACCTGTCCATCTCATGCGCATGCAGGATGCCAGCATAGAAAGCTATGTGTAGGCTGCCCACATCTACTATCCAGTTCGAGGGTGAGCAAGACATACATTATATTTCAATATATGTTTAGGGGCAAACTAACTGTGTCCACCATTGTGCAGCCAACAATGGCCGTACCCAGTGAATGGCCCACTGTGTCATAGAGGTCACATTGAGGGACATGATCTTACAATCCCACACCCTTCTCACAAGGCCTGTCATGTGCAATCTACAGGGCTGAGATGGCTCTTTAATGGAGAGTCCAGCTAACAACACACATGTAACACTGTACATTCAGTGATGTGTCCTTGTCAGATTGGGCAGTGACTGTGCAGGCCAGGTGGGCTCACACTGAGGTCCAATGTGGGGCATCAGAAATGTCACATGAAGGGACAAATTGAGAGCGTGAACTGTGCCTACACATGCCAGTCAGTACACATGCTGGTGGAAATGGAAGGGGCTGTGCACAAAAGTACAACAATCTGCTGAGTCATAGGTGAATTACCACCAAGAGTGTCACCCTCTGGAATTAAAGTCCTGAGCGTAGTGCTGAACGAAACTTGATGCAAATTCTGAGTCAGACACAATTACATCAGTACCCTCTGGACGTAAACCCTTGCTAAGGCCACAGATGAGCCTGTGAAGGACTTCAGGGACCCACACATCCATTCACACAAGCAATTACTGTCCTGACTCCTGCATTAGCAACTTGCTGCGTCACTGTATGGCTGACAAGACAATATATGTCCCTCCAATTTTGATGTGCAGGCAGGGAAACGTGTGAAATAGGCTACAAACCCCTTTCACCTGGAGACAGCATGCTAGGCAGTGCATGACACAATCCCACATTCTCAGGCACATACTGCAGCAGATCAACGTCATGTGTGCACCCCCTGCACTCTCACTTCCACTCTGAAACACTTACCACGACATTTGGAGCACCGTATAACCTCCCATACTGTGTGAGCACCTCGTCCACCAGGACCTCCAGCTCCTCGGTGGCGAATGGACTGGCCCGGATCTTTTCAGTCCTCGCCATCACTGGGTCCATGAGACAGGAGCAGCAGCAGTTGGTGGTGAGGGGTGTCAGGCAGCAGGCTCTAGAGACAGCAGCAGCAGCAGCAGCAATTGGTAGTGAGAGGTGTCAGGCAGCATGCTTTGGAGACAGGAACAGCAGCAGTTGGTGGTGAGGGGTGTCAGGCAGCAGGCTCTGGAGATAGCAGCAGCAGCAGTTGGTGGTGAGGGGTGCCAGGCAGCAGGCTCTGGAGACAGGAACAGCAGCAGTTGGTGGTGAGGGGTGTCAGGCAGCAGGCTCTGGGAGCTGTGGAAATGTGAGGCTCTCTCCCACACATATATAGCCCCCTGTTGTAGTTCCGTGGTTCTAAGCTACTGCAATTGGTGTTCCAGGTCAGCCTTTTTCAAATGCATCCAATGACTGGCTCCGCGGTGGCGGAGCAAGCCTACCACGATTTTCAAAATTGCATTAGTCTACCGCAAGTGCGGCTCCCATTGGCTGTACGGGCATGGTCCATGGCGGTGACACACCGCAGGGGCCAGGCAGTAGCTACCGCGATCGTGCATCTTTCAATTGCATCCAATGACTGGCCCCGCGGTGGCGTAGCACGCCTACTGCGATTTTCAAAATTGCATTAGGCTACCGTGATTGCGGTTCCCATTGGCTGCAAGGGCATGGTCCATGGCGGTGACACACCGCAGGGGCCAGGAGGTAGCTACCGCGATATGTGTGCCATACATTGCTAAGTATGGCCGTGATTTGGGTAGCAGAGCATGCCAACCGCCATTTGATTATGGGTATATTTCTATCACTACCGCAATTGTGGCTTGGGCATTGGCGGTGACACACCACAGGGGCCAGGCAGTAGCTACTGTGATATGTGTGCCATACATTGCTCAGTATTACTGTGATTTGGGTGGCAGAGCATGCCAACCGCCATTTGGCAATACACCTATCACTATCATTACTGCGAGTGTGGCTTTGGCATTGGCAGTGACACACCGCTGGGGCCAGGCGGTAGCTACCGCGATATGGCTGCTATGCATTTGAGCCAGTGACCGTGATTTGGGTGTCAGATCACCTTGACAGCACCTATGGACATGTCATGCAGTGTGAATGGCCAATGGCCAGTTCTCAACAGTGCACAGTAGACACATGATTCATGGCACAAAATTGTGCACTCAATGCCAATGTATCCTTTACCCCATTGCTAACGACACATGCCATGTTGTTGTCAATGATTAGAAACATTGGCATGCACACCCTCACATGTCAATTGTGATTTTGCTGGGCATGTACACAGAACAGTGTTGTGATGGACTCTCCAATGGATACACATGTCAATGTGTGAAAGGGATGAGCAACTCACAGTGATTAATGTCTTACTACACAATGTGCAGATTTGACTGTCTACTTTTCTTGGATCATGCACCTACTTCTCAATAAAGGCACAGTCTTTGGTCATTGTGTGGTTGATGTGTGCCCTGTGTGACTTACGCAAGAAGGTGTGGCAGGTAAAGCAGCTAGGTAGGAGACAGTAGTGTGGCAGTTTCACACATATGCTGTTGGTACTACTCTCGGGGCTACCCATGCAAGATGTGGCCATATCCCTTTGTGCATTCACATAGACAAATATTGTAGTGTAGTTCTTGTATCCCTTATAGGCTCTGCGCATTGGAATAATATACACTGTAGTTTTGACATAGGACTGAGGTCAGTATGTCTCTTATCGAGTACATTAAACTTAATTACTTGTGTGTGCCAGCTAACTCAAAGGTCACTAGAAACTTCTCGAATATACAAGCAGGGATTAGTTTCTGACAACCGCATAAACATGACAACCTTGTTTCCCTTAGAGTCGGAACAATCTCAGAACCGTGGAAACAATTGATAACAGTTTCACTCAGTCAATCGTGCATCATTGGTTTCTACAGGGTTGCACAGAAATAGAGAGACGGGTGTTTCAATAAAAAGGTGTTTATTGAACATTCTTATTTCTCATGCAAGAGATATGAACTGCTACAATCGTAAGACAGGATGCCAAGTACAATTCGTACAGGGTTAGCAGTAAGATAAAATAATACTGCAATAGCATGGTTTGTAGCTATGACATATATTCATAAAATACATACATAAATAACACAGGCTAAAATGTGAATACTCATCTGATGCTTCTAAATAGTTCTACCCCAGTGTACGTAACCTAAGTGTACTATGAGGTAAGAAGTAGGTGCTGTTTTCTAAAGTATAGCTAGCTATAGTTTTAGTTTTGCCAAGAGTTGCCAAAAGTTTCTCTAAGTTCTAGTCTGCTCCATACCTTAGAATGTGTGAGGTTGGAATCTCTTTCCGGGACTCGATATCTAACACCCCGCAAGGGGAGTCAGAAACACTGGAGCTAGATTCTCTACGAGGAGGATAACAGCGTCTGGTCAGTGCATCAGGCGGAAACTCGATCTCCTTCCGAACTTGTCGTGGCGAACCGCAAGTAGGCAGTCAAACTGGACCGTACCGGAACCGTGGTTTGCCAGGGCAAGTGCAGGTATATTTATACTTTAAAGGTGTTTAGGAATGCCTGTATTGACGTAAAAGTCGGGCATTGGAACGTCATGAATGAACCCCTAAGGAATAGATGTTCATGCATAATAAATTAGTTCTTTGAGAAATCAATATCCAAGCAAGGGAAATTCCTAAAGGCTTAAGAGTCTGGTTTTGCAAGAACTCGTTGTGACGTGGATTGACGGATGTAGGAGACCATGCCTGTATTTGGTTAGCATGGACAATGCCTAAATAAGGGCTGGATTTTCTATGCCTAAATAAGGGCAATATGAATTGTATCTATATAAGGGCATAATCGGGAAACCTATATACGGAATCTAAATCTACACACAACACCCACTCCAGTTTTGTATAAACGACATTACTAAATCCCAAACATGCTAAACATATCTAAAAGAGAGTATCGCATGATTAGCTAAAACATGCTAAAACATATCTAAAAACATATGTCCTAAAAATGCATTTCAAAACCATTGCTATGCATAAGGTGATGTACATATTAAAAACAATATTTCATTCTAAGCACATGTGTGCATTTGAAATGCTAAAAAGAATGAACCAGAAATATATACACATGATGAAATGGTTCGTTAATACAAAAGAAAAGGGGCCGAAACCATTTCATATCAGGTTGACACAAATCAATTGTTGATGTGACAAGGTGGCATAATGTCCCTGGAAGATTTTCAAAAATTCTGTTCTCTATGAATAGTTCTACTATAAGCAGATTACTGTGCCAAAAAATGAAAAAAATACAAATTTGGGAGAAAAAAAAATTAATCATAGGAAAAAAGTTCCAAAGTTAGTCCCTTGTCTGAAAAGACTGAAGGCCAAATTCAGAGTCTCATCGGAACACTGTGTGCCTGAATCAAAAGTCAGTGTGTGGGCCTGGAGAAAATATGTAATCTTCTAATCCTGTAGACAAAAAGTCGTCTACTGTTGTAGGTGAAATTTGGAATACCTCGTTTAGAAGATTTACTGCACATAGATGTGAACGATCGCCTTCAGCATTGGTTGCATCAGCAATGTTCGAATCGGATGTTACCTGCCTGCCTGTTGTTTCCTCTCATACCTCAGCAGTAGCAATTTGCGTCTGTGACATCTCAATGAATGCCGTCATCAGGATTGGTGGCCGCTGGGGACAACACAGAGCATGGGCCGTTACCGGGTCCAGCAGAGTATCGATATCCGTAGGCATGACTGATGGGAGCGTTAGACAGATGTCTAGCAATCATTCTTCACCGCAAAGCAGGCAGCGTAGAACAGGTATAATGCAATCTTGCCAGATTGGTTTGAATGACAGAAACCATGTGGTGTTTAATTCTCGTAGACAAGGTAAACCCAAAATTTGGACGATGTGCTCATGACACTTCATCTCCAATAGAGCTCTCTTCATGGTGAATTGGGTGTCGCTCATGATTTGCCATATCGTAGCAGTAGGAGCAAAAATAGGATCCCTGCACCGAGTGCTAAAAGGAGCGGCAGTCCGCCAAACACAGAGTGCACAAAGTTTGGAAATGTGCCGAGGACTGCTGGAAAGGTGCTAACAGTCCTACACATACGTTCTTAAATACATTTATAATACCGCTTGTATCAGATATGTTTAAGATACGACCTAACATTTCTGAGAAACGTACAGGGCAGTTTGTATACAAAAGAGTATGTATCTCGGCAGAAGTCCTTGCGGTTTGGAGATCATAGGTTTCTCTTGCTGAGGTCAGTGGCACTGTTTTCTGTAAAAAAATTGGCTTTCATTCTGCTTAGAGTATCAATTCCTATAGAAGAGATGTTCAGTGAAGGTCATAAAGGCGACTTCCTGACTGTGTCTATTTGTGGAAACAAGACTTGCATACAGCAAGTGACCCTGGATGTAACCGTAACTAGATATGGAATACCTTACAACATGCCACAGCAGCTGTGATCATTCAACATAATGTAACTCCCATTAGAAAGTTGGCCAAAAATTGGATTAATCACTGCAGCCGGTGAACCTTCCAGCTGACAGGATAAGTTTGTAGTGGAACCATCACAGGCCCGTGTAAGTTAATACCCTGACAAAGGAGAGAACCGCTTGGTGCGTGTTCACAGTTTTCACCGCTAAGAAACACTTCACGTTCCTCACTCCAACATCTATGTGTGTAAGGTAAATCCCAAGATGTCTTGATGTATCCTTTACCCAACCTTTCATATTTTCCTACTGGTATATATTTTAGGCAATACTGAAAATGGAAACTTGTAACAGGCAGAGTAATTTTACCATGTATGAGCCATTCAGTAGCTGATATTTCTGCCACTGTAAATGGTAATTTTTCCAGTTTTTCAATGCTCAGCACAGTGTTGTCTGCTCCTCTTTGTGTCAGTTTGATCTGTTTATCAGTGAGATTGAATTCTGAAAACAGTGACGTAGTGTTGATTAAACGTCAATGCACATAGCTTGCATGCAAGTTTTGTAGCGTCCAGCCCAATAGCATGATAGAACGTAGCTGAGACTGACCATGTTGCAACATGACCAAGTCTTGTTCCATGATGCCTATGACAGAAGACACAATGCTGTCCAATGAATATATTCTGGACGACAGAGTCGTTAACCCATTGTCTCCTACAGAGAGAGTTTTCTCTAAATTAATATGATCAATTTCTCGTATTCGTTCTGCAGTCTCTGCTTGGGTAACCTTCCATGCTTCATTATAAGCAGCATAGATACCGGCATATATGAAACATTTTTGCCGTGGTATTCTTGGTCCTAGCAAGAATTCCCTAAGGTCTGCACCTTCTTGAAGTAAAGTTAAGTGTTGTTTTACATCCCTCAGTGTAGCTTTCTGTAGCCAATCAAGGCAGAGTTTCCCTACACTGTATGTTGTTACTATCCCTGGATGCTGTCTTTGAACATAGCGTGGTCTGGCCTATTGATAGTGAAACCCTATGTTTTGTTCAGGAATCGATCTTGACAGTTATTTATGTCTGTGGGCCAGAGCAACCATTTATTCCATTCTGGATCTGATCTGTTGTGATGCAAAATATTATGTACGTCGACCTCCCCCGTGTGGTGCTATTACTTGCAGGTATAGGTATGGTCGGTGTGTTCATGTCTTTGATCTTGGCTAATCCAAGGCAAGACGTTTGTTGGACAGTGTCATTCAAAAACATAATTTGCTCAGGGATGATACAGGCTGTAAACAAAGCTTCTACCCCCTGCACTTGCCAATCTTTTGTACCCCAGACAGATTTTGTCTCAATGTTGTCTTTCCCAAAATTCGAAACCTTGTCTAGACAGTTGGGCAATAAAGGCTGCAGAATAAATCTGTTTCATATTGGTTAACATATTTTTCGTTCCTGTCTTGTTCACATTTTTAAAGTAAAACGTTTCTGGATTAGATCAATTGTAGCCTGAAAAATATGGAAATTTCATTGCAAACGTTTTCGCACTACCCTTTGGAGGTGTAGGACAATGTTCCCATTGGTTATACATAAATACATTTCTAGGTGTTGCCAATTTATGCAGGTAATGATGACCATAGTGGTTATAACAATACATTTGTTCATAGTCTGATGAACCCTCTAAATATTCATGATTTGTGAATACTGTAGACATCTCTAGATCAGACATCATTTTATTAACAGTCTCGAAGTCCCAATCATCAGAAAAGGTACTAGAGGTAATAAAGTCATTCAATGAAATCTTAAATAAATGTGGAATCTTCAAAAGCTCCGACGGGCCAAAAATGTCATATTCAGTTTGGTCCCAAACTATACCATCATGTATAGGAACGTCTGTGATGTTCACTGCTGACAAGTCTCTTGCTTCACGATGGGATGATTTGTGTGGCTGGAGAAGTAAGTTCACTCTTTTACTTGCTGTGTCCATTTGAATATATCTTCGATTTATCAGCATACTCAGAGTTATTACCAGAGCTAACCAAAGTAGAAAGAAGAATATTCCCAAAACAATCCATAGTTCAATCCAAGGTGAAACCAGATAAGTCTTTTTCAGGAGATGAAAAAAGTTTGTTGCTTGTTCTTTGAAAGTTCTTTGTGCGTCGTTTCAGGTTCACTGGGATCATCAGAAAACGTATCAAAGTTCATGAATTAGCCAGAGGCAGTTCTGTCAATGGTTAGAATTGCATCAGAATTTGTTTAATTTGCTGGAACCAGTTGATCACTTGTTACTTCGTTGTAGACGGGTGCATCAGGACGAACTGTTATTTGGGTTTCAAGAGGGACGAGTTCCATAGCTCTGTTGCTTAGTCCTTAATTTCTCACTGCAGAATCTTCAAAGGTGATGAGTCTTTCAGTTTGACCCTCTTGGATTGTAGCTAGATGAATGCGTCTGCTACATTGGTGGAGTCTACTTGGCCTACTGCTTAGTATCAGCCACATAGTGTGGTTTGATCAGGTCGATGGACACAAATCTTTTCTCCTTTTTACCAGCAAGGGGCGACAAAGGCACTGTTCTTGTTCCGTGGATTGCTAGGACAGGTACTGGTTGTCTGTAAGAAGGCCCAAATTCCTTCTTGTCCGCGATATTTTCTCTGACTAGATCACCAAGCTTTGGGATCCAGACAGGCCTTGCTGGGATGGCCGGTTTTTCCCCAGTGGTGGTTGGCTTCAGGCGCACGTTGCTTTGTTTCTTTCTTAGTTCATTTAAGTCCTGTAAAACAGCCAAACGATCTTTGATATCACATTTCTTATTTTCTATTACTGTGCCTTGCATATCAAGATCCGGTACCAACATTCTAGTTCCAAATAGAACTTCATATGGAGTGACACCCCCTAGAGAACTTCTTGGCAAGTTGTTAAGCGCGCGCTGGAACCCATAAAGGTGTTTGACCCACCCATCACCCGAACCTAATACCCTAGCTGTTATAGACTGCTTTATGTCCCGGTTTTTTCTTTCCACAACAGAATTTTCCTCAGGATGGAATGTAGAAGAAAACCACAATGCTACGCCCAAACTGGCCATGGCTTCTTTGTAAGCTCGAGAGCTAATCGCAGGACCCTGGTCAGAATGTAGTGTGCCAATTGCGTATGTGCCGATAAAGACTCACAAATCTTTTATAACAGTTCGAGCGTCATCCAAGCGCTGAGGCCACATCCATAGGAACCTAGAACACAAATCCACTGTGACCATGATATATTTATAGTTACCATCCCTTTGTAAGGGACCACAGTGGTCCAGGTAAACACATGCTAATGGTTTATCTGAAATTAACAGGGGCGTCTGCACAGGACATTTCACAGTAGAGACATTCATCTTCTGGCATATTTCACATTCCAAAACATAATTCCTGGTCTGTTTCCTAATGCCTGGCCACCAGTATCTCTGTTTTAATAACGATACTATGGCGGAAACACCTGCATGGGCAGAGCCGATCCCTTCATGTGCTGCTAGGATTAGTCCTAATCTATGTTCCATGTTTGGTATTACCCTATCCCCCACTCCAGGGATTCGAGCAAACGGAACATTGTTCGCATCAATAATATATGAGAATTTGAGTGGAAATTTTTTTAGGTAACGCTGCACCGCTGCCTTTGCTTGAAGCATTGACAGCCAGCATTAATTCACTGTCTATTTTTGTTTTTGAACGGGTGATTGCAGCTACGGAAGCCGTTTGCACAGCCCCTTTCGCGGCTTCATCAACCAATGAATTCCCTTCAACATGAACGCCATCATGTTGATGACTCAGCGTGTGTATCACATGAGTGTTTTGTAGTCCATTTCGCAACTGAACTACTTGTTCCCAAAGCGTTTTATGCTTGATTGTGCCACCTTTTGCATCTTTCAAACCATTTTGAAGCCAATTCTGTAAATATTCATTGTAAGATTGATCACAGTAAAAAAAATCACACACTATGGGTGTCGGGAATTCGCGATCCGTGTTTTCAGGTGCCATCTTGAATGCTTGTAGTTCAGCTCGCTGAGCTGTACAATCTCCTAGATATTGCGTTTTTGTGACCATTGGTCTGAATCTGCCATCGCGCATACGACCTTTAACGATCACGCATGCTGCACTTTAAGCTTGTTTACTCTCCGTAGGTGGTTGTGCAGATCCGTCAGTATAAATTATGAATTTGTACTGATCAAGAGGGAGAATTTCAGTAGGCAGAGGACATTCGTGTTCGTATTGCAGGAATGCTGTGTTTTTAATTAAGGATCAAAAACATATTCAACATCAGTTGCAGCAAGAGAATTAACCCACTGTATCCATCTAGGATGTAAAGCTTTTGCATTCGGAATGCTAGCTTTAGTAACTGCCTCTAAGGCTGGTACAGGAGTCACAACCATAATGCGTTTCCCTTGTGCTAGGGCTCTTTCTTTTGCTACAGCGGTTTGAACTGCTGTCAGAATTTTTTCTGTAGAAGTGAATTTCATTTCTGCTTGTGTATGCAATTGGTACTTTTTCGCCTTCGTTAAAAGTTAAGTAGGTGAATCCACATTGACCCGGAATGATTTGGATCACTGAGTTGCGTACATTTACACGTGTTTGCAAGTGTTTAGTGGCTAACATGTCTGCTTGAAGTGAACGAAGAATGTGTTCTTGTGTCCAAGTTGTGGCTTTGAAATCAGGTTTGATTAATTCGTAGAGAGGTTTAGCCCTCTCTGCGTAGTTTAGAATGTATGTTCTTCCAAAATTCAGGAAACCTAGAAACGAATGCAAGTTTTTCAGCGTTTTTGGAGGTTGGAGCAGCGCACACTTTTCTAAAAAGTTGGCTGCCAGGCTTTTGCCTTCACTTGAAAGTTCATATCCTAGGAAAAGGACATTGAGATGGGTAATTCTTGATTTTTTTAAATTGAATTTATAACCCTCAGAGGCGAAGCCCAATATAATGGTGTTCACCCTGTTCAAGTGTCTGTCCAGGTCATCGTCTGTCAGATATATATCATCGACATATGACAATGCCTCGTCATCATAAATTTGTAGTAACTCTGTTACCCCAGGCTGTTTTTGAATCCCTGTGGGAGTCGACAAAATTGACGCCGGGTCCCCATTATTGAGAAAGCGGTCAAATATCTACTTTCAGGTGCAATATTTTGACAAAAGAAACCATTTGAAATGTCTAATGAGTTTTTGTACTTTTTACGCACAATGATATTCATTAATGCTGTACTGTGTGCATTTTGCACTGCAAATGTTTTACAACAAGAGTTTAGGTGTCTGTAATCCAAAACTAGACAGTATGTATTGTCTGGTTTGGAGACAGGAAACAAAGGATTGTTCATTTATGAGGTGCATATTTCAATTGGTATTCAGGTTGATCTAAGATCTCCCTGACTTGTTTTTTAGCTTCTTGCTTAACCGGGTACTGCCTTTGTGCAGTTGGTTGATTTTTTAACTGGATTTTGTGGTGAGGTGAGTCCTCATCCCATCCTACATGATTCTTATATAATGCTGGGGCTTGGGCCACTGCCCGTTTCCTGACATAAGTATATTTTAAGTGTACTGGAACATTGTTGGAGAAGGATGGCATAATGATGTCTTCGCCATGTGGGCACTCCCTGACAAATTCTGGTGGCCAGTCTTGTTCTGCTAGAAGTATACCATAACCTATTGACAGTCACTCCCAAAAGAGTGCTTTCCCTTTTCTTGGTATGTCTCCCTCCATCCGGAGTATTATTTCATATAACCTATGCGGAGAACTAACCCTGGTATCTGTAGTTTCAACTTGAATGTCCTCATTCAAGTCCACTGTCTCCAGAAGCCCCTTCAGGTTCTGGCGAGCTACTGTAACTTCTGCTGTGCTGCCCAACATTGTCTGAGCCCATTCTCCGTTCTTGAGTTGTGTTCTCAGAATCCTCGGCATGTCTGATCTTCAGACCTGCTACCTTCTTTTTTGGAGAATTGAGGTTTTGGTTTGTTTTGCTGAACGTGTTGATCGTCTTTGGACTTTATGCGTTCTTAGTTGTTCTCTGACTGTCCTCTTCTTTCGGATGTCTGTAAGGTACGAGAGGAACGTGTATCAGTATCTTAATACCTGTCAGGTCTTCTCAAATTATCCCTATTCCTGAGGTTATACCTCCTTTCAGAGGGCTCCTTTTGAGGAGACCTACCTCGGGATTGAGAATCTTTTTCTTTTGAATGTTGTTTGTTATTTTCCCACTTCTTTTTAGAAGAGGTAGGAGTGTTGTTAGGAAACACCTTATCAGGACTGTCAGAAAGTTGTGGTTTAACTGGTTTCCCTCCCAAACTGTCTCTGCCTAATTCTTCAGAGGATTTTTCAATTATTCTGGCTAGTTCTTGTGGTTGTTCTGTTACATCAAATTCCCTTAATTTCTGCCGGATTGCCACTGATGCTGCTTCTCCTTTAATATTAGATAATATTATTGTTGAGACCTGGTCGAAATCTTTAAGTAACTTCATACCTAAATTCAGAGCAGGCTCTGCCCCATATTAATTTTGAATCTGTTTCAGGACATCAGGTATTATCGCCATAGATGGAACACCATGTGTTTTTGTGTAGATTGCAGCTAAGACTGTGCCCCCAAGTGGTACAATCTTCCAAATGTGGTGTGATCCCCATTGGTAAACAGACTGTTAGAATTCTGTGTTTCTCATAAGGGCTAGTATTAGGAAATACTGCTTCGATTTGAGTAATTTTTTGAGCTATCCAGAATGGAATTTGTTCACGTTTTGTGGGCATTTTACCCATGACTGCGTGTAAAGTCTGTGGAGTGATTTTTAGCGCATTCCCCTGGTGAGAGGTTTGTCTTGGAATTGCTATTGTTGGTTGGACTGTGAAAGCCCTCATGACATATTGAACCAATTGTCTATACATTTTGATCAACTCTTTGAGTTGAGCAAGTAATTCTACATCTGTCATTTCTTCAATGTCAGGTTGAGGTGTGTAGCCGGCTAAAATCGGCCATGTTGCTCCTGGTCTACCTAGTGGACCGAGCCTGGTAATGTGATTGTAATGTTTTAGGGCACCTTTAAACCAGAGATCATGCTCCTGGTATGTGAGTGGAATTTCAATATCCTCGAAAGGAATATATTCCTCAGGTGATTCATCTTTGTAGAAGTGAAACGTTTTAGTTACTGGATTCGATTCTGGGAATACTATCCATGAATAGAATACCTCTGTCTGGTGAGATTCATGTGCCTCTATCACAACAACTGCCCTACCACCTCTTGGTGTTAGGCCATGTTTTATACGTTTTAGAGTGATGGCTCTCCTTAAATTTGGAGCGATGATTTGCGCATATTCATCGGTTTCATCAAAACCTGTATAATCAAAACTGCTGCGACCTCGTCGGGTACAGCTCCACCAGTATCGGTGTTTGTGCCGTTTTCGGTCATTGTTTAATGAAAGTTTCAGAGCAAGTTTCAAGGGAACAACGATAAGGTGCACAATATTTTGGAACACTGTATCCTTCAACGTTGAACAAAATAAACAGCTAATACATAGGATTTTTATCCTACTCAGCTATGGCGGATATTATCCCTACCCACTCCAGACGTCTTATGGAGTATTATGAGTAGGGGTCTCCGAGAAAAGCACGTCTGAGTTACTACAGTATCTAGCGTTAAATTAGTGCTTACCAAACCGTTGGGCACCATGTAGTGTAGTTCCTATATCCCTGATAAGCTCTGCGCATTGGAAAAATATACACTATAGTTTTGACATAGGACTGAGGTCAGTATGTCTCTATCGAGTACATTAATCTTAATTACTTGTGTGTGCCAGCTAACTCAGAGGTCACTAGAAACTTCTCGAATATAGAAGAAGGGATTAGTTTCTGACAACCGCATAAACATGACAACTTTGTTTCCCTTAGAGTCGGAACAATCTCAGAACCCTGGAAACAATAGTTAACAGTTTCACTCAGTCAATCGTGCATGCTTCGTTTCTACAGAGTTGCACATAAATAGAGAGACGGGTGTTTCAATAAAAAGGGGTTTATTGAACAGTCTTATTTCTCATGCAAGAGATATGAACTGCTACAATCGTAAGACAGGATGCGAAGTACAATACGTACAGGGTTAGCAGTAAGATAAAATAATACTGCAATAGCATGGTTTGTAGCTATGACATATATTCATAAAATAAATACATAAATAACAGAGGCTAAAATGTAAATACTCATCTGATGCTTCTAAATAGTTCTACCCCAGTGTACCTAACCTAAGTGGAGTATGAGGTAAGAAGTAGGTGCTGTTTTCTAAAGTATAGCTAGCTATAGTTTTAGTTTTGCCAAGAGTTCCCAAAAGTTTCTCTAAGTTCTAGTCTGCTCCATACCTTAGAATGTGTGAGGTTGGAATCTCTTTCCGGGACTCGATATCTAACACCCCGCAAGGGGAGTCAGAAACACTGGAGCTGGATTCTCTGCGAGGAGGATGACAGCGTCTGGTCAGTGCATCAGGCGGGAACTCGATCTCCTTCCGAACTTGTCGTGGCGAACCGCAAGTAGGCAGTTGAACTGGACCGTACCAGAACCGTGGTTTGCCAGGGCAAGTGCAGGTATATTTATACCTTGAAGGTGTTTAGGAATGTCTGTATTGTTGTAAAAGTCGGGCATCAGAACGTCATGAATGAACCCCTAAGGAATAGATGTTCATGCATAATAAATGTATTCTTTGAGAAATCAATATCCAAGCAAGGGAAATTCCTAAAGGCTTAAGAGTCTGGTTTTCCAAGAACTCGTTGTGACGTGGATTGACGGATGCAGGAGACCATGCCTGTATTTGGTTAGCATGGACAATGCCTAAATAAGGGCTGGATTTTCTATGCCTCAATAAGGGCAATATGAATTGTACCTATATAAGGGCATAAATCGGGAAACCTATATACGGAATCTAAATCTACACACAACACTGTTTGTGAGGTGCTAGCTGTGTGAAAAGTGGACAGGTGTAAGGATGATGTAGCTAGGGGTGGCCCTACATGTTAGTTGTGCTGTAAGCTGAACTGTGATGCTAGTCATTGTTTGCGTTGTGTCTGTCAAAACATAAGATGTTGGACACATCTCCTGGTGGATTGCATTGACATGTGTCCGCTTTCATCTCACCCAGGAGGAGAACAAATGTGCATCGTCCCTTCACAGTGCTTTCAGACATGGAGGATGAGGAGGTCATACGGAAATTCCGTCTGGATCGAGACATCCTTCAAGACTTATGTGCTATGTTGGAGCCCCACATGCAGCCTCGCAGGAGATATCTGGGTGCTTTTACACCAACGTCTAAGGTGATGGCGGCCCAGTAATTTTTTTGCTTCTGGATCATTCCAGTACACGGTGTCCAGCGCAGGTGGGATGTCGCAACCTATGTTCAGCATGGTGTTACGTGATGTTCTGTCCGCTATGATGATCTACAAGGACAGATATATCCATTTCCCCTTGAGGCATGAATTGGCGGCTGTGAAGGGAGATTTGTATGCACTTGGGCACATCCCCAATGTTGTTGGTGCCATTGACTGCACACATGTTGGCCTGGTTCCACCACAGGCACGTGAGCACATCTACAGGAACAGGAATCAATGTACAAGTGGTGTGCCAGGCGGATAGGATCATCTCACATGTCTGTGCCAAATTCCCAGGCTCGGCCCATGACTTGTACATCATGCGTAACAGCATTGTGCCATGACTGATGGATAATCTGCTTCCGGAGCATGCATAGATTGTGGGTGAGTACGAAGAGTCCGGTAGCGTGCTGTGTGTGTGACATACTGTCCTCTGCCACAGTTACATTACAAAGTTGCTCTGTGTATCTCACACCTAGGTGATTCAGCATATCCCAACCGTCCTTGGTTGCTGAGCCCACTGCGGAATCCCAGGACACCAGCTAAAGTCCGCTACAATGATGCCCATAGGAGGACACGTTGTGTGGCGGAGTGCACTTTTGGTGTCCTGAAGTCACATTTCCGCTGCCTGGACAAGACCGGAGGTGCACTGATGTACTCACCCAAAAAGGTGTGTCAGATTGTAGTTGCATGCTGCATGCTCCACAACCTGGCCTTGCGCAAGGAGATCCCTTTGCTCCTGGATGCTGATGAGCAGCCAAGGCCTCCGTCTGCAAACCAACCCATGTCCAGTGACGAGGATAGTGGAGAGGAGGAAGGTGTCGACCTGCGTCAACAGCTCATCTACCACTACTTCACTTGAAGATGAGTGACAATGTACAACAGAGCCATTGTCTGCTGATGTCATTGTTGTTGTTGGAAAGGTGTAGGTGAGCTTTGTGACTGCAGCATGTTGTTGACTCAGTGCTGGCTACCAATGTTTCTGGTACAGGGTAGCTTTGCACATTTACAGGATGTTTATGTCGGTATTGATGCTCATTGTAGTGTGTGCAGATTGGAGTACTTTGATGACAAGTGTTGTGTGATGGCTGTGATGCCAAGACCTGACTAGTGAATATTGTTCTGTTGTGTTTTCCTAGGTCCCTTCAGCCTCTCCTTGCCTACATACAATCCATACTCCAGGTTCATTGTAATCATGGTGAAGACTGCCCATCCTGGAAAAAACACGGAGCAGACACAACGACATGTGTGTCTAAGGAGTGTTTATTCACAATGGGGACATGTGACAGGGGAGTGAATATTTACAATAAGGTGATTAGTGAAGCAGTGAGTTGTCAGTGATGGTACATGAGACAATCGAGTAGTCACCACATTGATGTGATGACCCAGTCTAACAGACGGATGCCCATCACAAGGCAGTGTGGGGAAGGACAGTCCAAAAAGTCAATGCAGTAGTGAAGAGGGTTGCCATCATAGCTGGCTCCGCAACTGGCGTTTGGCAGGTGCTTTGCCACGGTATCCTCCCTGGGATTTCTTGGGACGGCCCCTTGATCGTTTGGCAGGGGTGGCCTCTGCTGCAGGGGCAGTGGGGTCTGAGGACTCACCCCTCTCTGTGGCTGCAGGGGAGGATGGTGAACTGTCATCCTGCGGGCCACCAGAGGGAGGTGGAGGTGTTGGTTGTGGTGCAGGCCTGTCCCTCAGTGCCACCACTAGCTGGCCCAAAAGGTACACAATTTGGCCCATGCGCGTGTCCATGGACCTTAGCAGCAGGCGGAGCTCACGTGAATCTTCCTCAGCCCAGCCCCCTCGTCCCTGGGCCCGTTCATAGGCCCCAAGGACTCTGGTGATGTTGTCCAGGGCTTCGGTCCCAGTGTCTGGTTGTCTTTGACTGACCCTTGCCCTCCCACCTGCCCTGCTGCCACAGACCTGTTGCCTCACCACTGTAGGCCCCTGCCCACTCTCCCTGCCCTCCTCAGTTGGTGGTGGGGGGTGGTCATCCTCTGGGGTAGGGAGAGTATTGCAGGCAGCACTGGTGGTGGCGGTAGTCGTGGTGGTGGAGGCCACACGGGCCGTTACAGCAGGGGTCTGCGTAGATGTTGGTGTTGCTGCAGATGTGTTGGGGGGACAATGGGGTCCTGGGACCTGTTGTGCCCTGGCACACCAGATGGGCCAGCTTCGAGCTCCGCGTCCTCAGAATCCAGGGAGTCAACATCCAAGAGTCCATGTTCCAGCGCTGGAGACTGGCTCTGCAGGTTGCTGTTGTCGTCCTCTGCAGTCAGTTGGTCACCTGTGGGACAGAGGGGAAATGGTCATTGAAGTGCACCCCTCAAGCTTGGTGGTAGATATATCTTATTAACAGGTTATACACCAAACAGTTTACTAGTTATCACATTGTATGCTTGCACACTACTGTGCATCATGACATTATGTGGAGGTACATGCCTTACTTGTGCACGGTGTGACATGTCAATACATACCATGTGCCACATGCATATTTTGTGATTACAAGGACATGTTGTCATCTAAAGACTAGCGCCACAACAAATTTATGTGAAGCATCTCTGTTCATTACTCTGCCTGGCAGACGTTACATCTGTGCATGAACTAGCCATTGTCATCTCATGCATACCTTTGTCATGTCATGTGAAAATCTCAATTTGTACTACATACCATGCTTTCTTTGTTTTCATATGGTCCTTGATGCTCTGCCATCATGGCACTTAGACAGAGCATCCTGTTTTGCTTCTCATATGCGCGGTGTCTGTGCGAGGCTGAGGGTTTCTGAGTGAATGCACAAGCGATCCTACAGCACATGCTTACTTGTAAAACATAAATATCAATCGAAAGCCATCAGTTGTATTTTTCTTTTAGTCCTTTGTGATCTTTTGTTCAGTTGTGATAATCTTTAGCCACAAACAGCCAAAATGTGTTTAATCGCTCAATGGGAAATGTCCCACGACTTCCTCAGGGCCAAACAGAGTACAGAAAGACCTATTCTATTGGAATGCTATACATTATATTTGCGTGTCATTTTTATCCCAATATCGTGACTTCTGTGTTAAATACCATCTAAATTAAAGAGTCTTAAGGGTGTGTAATTAGTGCAAACCCATGTGCATAGTGTAAAATGCGTGCCAGTTTAGGGCAGTCGTACATATGTAGACTACTTGCACACTCTTAAGAAAATCTATTTTTCTTTTCTTTGCAGAGCCATTCCCCACAACGAACCACCTGCAACAAGAAAATATGTTTCAGAACAATTTGCCTAGTTAGATGGTTACAGTTAAGGTGGTTGTTGAACTAGGCACATCCGGCTTTGTGGAGGGTTTTGTAGATGTTGACAAGCAGTTTGAATTAGCAGTGCTTCTAGATGGGTAGCAAGTGTAGTTCTCTTAGATGGGGCTGTGCTGTGTGTGCTACAGCGGATGTCAAGTATGAGTGTGGTAGATGCCTTTTGGGTAGACAGGAGTCTTTGTATGGGTTGGTTTGAGATACCAGCTTAGAGTGCGTTGCCATACTCCAGTCTGCTGGTGATGAGGCCCTGAGTGAATGCAAAAAGAACAACTGATGGACAGAATGCAGAACAATGTCATACAGTCACCCCAGTACAGAGATCGGGGCCTAAATCCATTATTTCTTTGCTCACCATGCCATTCCAGTTTGAAACCAGCCATATGCAAATCAGTCTTGACCCTCTGCCCATTGGGAAAAGTCCGGACTGAACTGCCAAGCCAGGTCCTCCCTGGACTAGAAACAAGCATCTTAGGACCAGTTTTGGGGTTTCACCCCTCATCAGCCAGGATAGCTTGATTCCAGTGGCATGGAGAGCACGGGACCCACGTCTGGGCATACACGTTCCACTCGGGGTAACAAGTGCAAAAAGAACAACTGATGGACAGAATGCAGAACAATGTTGTACATTCAGCCCAGCAAAGAGATCTGGGCCTAATTCCATGTTTGTTTTGCTCACTATGCCATTTCACTTTGGACCCAGCCATATGCAAATCAGTCTTGTCCCCGTGCCCAATGATAACAGTCCAGCCCGAACTGCCAGGCCAGGTCCTACCTGGACTGGAAACAAGCATCCTACGACCGGTTGCGGGGTTTCACCCCATATCAGCCAGGATAGCTATATTCCAGTGGCATGGAGAGCACGGGACCCACGTCTGGGCATACTCGTCCCACTCACGGTGACAAATGCAAAAAGAACAACTGATGGACAGAATGCAGAATAATGTCATACATTCACCCCATTACAGAGATCTGGGTCTAAATCCCTAGTTGTTTTGCGCACCATGCCATACCAGTTTAAACCCACCCATATGCAAATCAGTCTTGACCCTGTCCCCAATGGGAACAGTCCAGCCCGAACTGCCAGGCCAGGTCCTCCCTGGACTGGAAACAAGCATCCTAGGACCGGTTGCTGGGTTTCACCCCTCATCAGCCAGGATAGCTATATTTCAGTGGCATGGAGAGCACGGGACCCACATCTGGACATACCCGTCCCACTCGGGGTGACAAATGCAAAAAAAACAACTGACTGACAGAATGCAGAACAAAGTCATGCATTCACCCCAGTACAGAGATATGGGCCAAAATCCATCGTTTTTTTGCTCTCCATGCCATTCCAGTTCGTACCCAGCCATATGCTAATCAGTCTTGAACCTGTGCCCAATGGGAACAGCTCACCCGAACTGCCAAGCCAGGTCCTCCCTGGACTAGAAACAAGCATCCTAGGATCGGTTTCAGGGTCTCACCCCTCATCAGCCAGGATAGCTATATTCCAGTGGCATGGAGAGCACGGGACCCAAGTCTGGGCATACCCGTCCCACTCAAGGTGAGAAATGCAAAAAGAACAACTGATGGACAGAATGCGGAATAATGTCATACATTCACCCCATTACAGAGATCTGGGTCTAAATCCCTAGTTGTTTTGTGCACCATGCCATACCAGTTTGAACCCGCCCATATGCAAATCAGTCATGACCCTGTGCCCAATGGGAACAGTCCAGCCCGAACTGCCAAGCCAGGTCCTCCCTGGACTGCAAACACGCATCCTAGGACCGGTTATGGGGTTTCACCCCTCATTAGCCAGGATAGCTTGACTCCAGTAGCTTGGAGAGCACAGGACCCATGTTTGTGCATAGCCGTCCCACTCGGGGTGACAAATGCAAAAATAACAACTGATGGACAGAATGCAGAACAATGGCATACATTCACCCCAGTGCAGAGATCTTTGCCTAAATCTATCGTTTTTTTGCACACCATGCCATTCCAGTTTGAACCCAACCATATGTAAATCTGTCTTGACCCTGTGCCCAATGGGAACAGTCCAGCCCGAACTGCCAAACCAGGTCCTCTCTGGACTGGAAACAAGCATCCTAGGACCGGTTGCAGGGTTTCACCCCTCATCAGCCAGGATAGCTTGATTCCAGGAGCATGGAGAGCACGGGAGCCACGTCTGGGCATACCCGTCCCTCTCGGGGTGACAAATGCAAAAATAACAACTGATGGACAGAATGCAGAACAATGTCATACATTCACCCCAGTACAGAGATCTGGGCCTAAATCCATTGTTTGTTTGCACACTATACCATTCCAGTTTGGACCCACCCATATGCAAAGCAGTCTTGACCCTGTGCACAACAGGAACAGTCCAGTCCAAACAGACAAGCCAGGTCCTACCTGGACTGGAAACAAGCATCCTAGGACCAGTTTCGGGGTTTCACCCCTCATCAGCCAGGATAGCTTGATTCCAGTGGCATGGAGAGCACGTGACCCACGTTTGGGCATACCCATCCCACTCGGGTGACAAATGCAAAAAGAACAACTGATGGACAGAATGCAGAACAATGTCATACATTCCCCCCATTACAGAGATCTGGGCCAAAATCCATTGTTTTTTTGCTCTCCATGCCATTCCACTTTGGAGTTGGACCCAGCCATATGCAAATCAGTCTTGACCCTGCGCCCAATGGGAACAGTCCAGCCCGAACTGCCAGGCCGGGTCCTCCCTGGACTGGAAACAAGCATCCTAGGACCGGTTACAGGGTTTCACCCCTCATCAGCCAGGATAGCTTGACTCCAGTGGCATGGACAGCATGGGACACATATCTAGACATACCCATCCCACTTGCGGTGACAAATGCAAATAGAACAACTGATGGACAGAATGCAGAACAAGGTCATACATTCACCCCAGTACAGAGATCTGGGCCTAAATCCATTGTTTGTTTGCTCACCACACCATTCCAGTTTGAACCCAGCCATATGCAAATCAGACCCTGTGCCCACTGGGAACAGTCCAGCCCGAACTGCCAAGCCAGGTCCTCTCTGGACTGGAAACAAACATCCTAGGACCAGTTACAGGGTTTCATCCCTCATCAGCCAGGATAGCTTGACTCCAGTGGCATGGACAGCATGGGACTATGTAAACAAGAGAGGGACTGATGGGCTTTTATTCAAGGAGGTCCAGCATACATGCCCAGTTTAGTCATGTGTAAAGAAAAGAGTATGCAGTTCCTCAAAGAAAAGGCGGGGGGGTGCCAAAGGAAAGAAGAGACCGTGAAACAGAGGAATACCTCTATTCGGAACTAGGGTCCTCACACACCCAGCAAGCTAGGTGTCATGCTTCATCATATGGACCTGCTCCTCGTCGGGCCGGCGCTGCAATGCCCGACGGGCACCCTAAAAGGGGCTCTTTGGCGGAGATCTTCAGTTCCTGGCCGTATGATGCAGTGTGTGTGAGAGGGACCTAGTGGTGTAGATGTGAGTGCAGGTAAGTGAATTAAAACAAGTTAGAGAGTCCAAAAATAATTTTATTGGGGATGGCTCTCTACCTGAATAAAAATGTGTGGGAACAGAATGGCAGCTAACTGATGTTAAGATTCAGTTTGGCTATGCTCATCTGCGCTGGTCGACATGTTTCTTGCCTGTTGGTCCTAGTGATCCGTGGCAATTCCTCAGGACCTAAAAGCTGTCAATAATCTACACTGGGTGGTAAGTACAGCTGTTACCTACTACCTGTTGTTAGGAAACGGTCTCGCCATCTGCCTAGGGAAACCTAAAAGGAGAGAAGATCATAAGCAAGGCATCCCAAGCAGAGGCAATGTAAAAAGTGGATGTATTACACAGGTCTAGTTCACAAAGTGATATAAACCCCCTATTGACTAATTGGTCTAACATGACGTCTTTATTCACCAAGTGTCAGTGACTCCATACAGTAAGTAGTGATAGACCTACAACTAGTGAAATTAAAAACCAATAAAAAATTTTAAAAACAGAAGACTGTAATTCACACGTTATCCATATCGATACTAGGATAGAGTGACTAAGGTGTTCTAGAGGCTCAAAGTGAAACTCATGGGACACTCACCTAATATGGTTTAGTACCATACTCCTATCCGTGGCCGTGGCGCCACCTGGACACCAAGACTCTGGTGTCCTAGTAAAGATAAAATGATACATGGGGTGACAACAACTGGTCCGACAGGTATTGAAGGCAAATATAAACATCAACTCTAAAGCCCATGTGTGGTCCAGTTACATGAGCTGCTGTGATGCGAGTCTCAGCCCGCTGGAGGTAATCAGATGATGGGAAAGCACCACGGAGCAAACTTAAAAATAAATAAAGAAGAAGTCACAATAATTGTTAATGCCAAGGTCGGTCAGGGTATCAGCCAGTAGAAACCGCGTGACCGTTGACTAAAGGCACCAATTCACACTCGCTCGTACCACTCGGAGAGTCCGGGGCAAGTCCGGATCTGCCGTGAGTGTTTAATCGGCAAAATAACAAGGAACCACCAGCTCTCCCCAGTATCGAGTGAGACGCGTAATTGCGCCCGTAGTGTGTGTCCCGTGTCACTTACTAGCGAGATATTGTGACAAAATCTAAAATGGAGCAGGCACTGACAACAATGTGTCCAAGTCATGTATTGTCAGTTTGGCGGCGGAGATACGATCACCAACAGATATCCCAATCAATGCTGAAAGCGCAAACACACCACTCACCTGACCAGTCAGTAGCCTCAGGGCGTGCAGTCATATCGCCGATCTACTTACTTTAAGGTTGTTGCAGGAAGTGCTATCAACCTACCCTCGCGCCACTCGACCCGGGAATGCTGATGGCCGGTGTGGTGCCAAAACAGATATACCGGCTGAATCGTTTAGCGGAGGGCGTGTCGCGGAGGGCGTGTCTAATACCCGGAAGTGTGTAGAATGCGTGAGTGTGGACACAGCCTCGCATGAGAATGTCAAACAATGGCGGCCATCTTGGAATGGTGTCTAGGTCCATTCAAGTATAAGTAACCCTTGGAAAACGAGTCTGGTGATAAAGTTGAAAAGCATGGCCGGAATCCCACATAGGGTGTCAACTACAGCGGCCATCTTGGAATGGTGTCTGTATACATTCAAGACTAAGTTACCCTTAGAAAACGAGTATGGTAGTTAAGTTGAACAGCATGGCTGGAATCCCACACAGGGTGTCAAATACAGCGGCCATCATAGAATGGTGTCTGTATACACTGGAATCTATGGGACCCTCTAAAAATGGGGGTAGTAGTAACCAGGTGAAGACACGGAAAGTGTAAGCCGCTAAGAACCGTGGAAGACTGCTTTATCTGTCCATAAGTGCTGCCCACGGGATCTGATCATTTAAGCCTTCTCGGTCTGTCCTAAGGCGATGCACCCATCGCTGTTCGATTTTGAACAGTGCTCTCTGTGCAATCCTAGGATGTGCCTCAAGGATTACCCATCTAAGGGAGTCTGGTGTGTGGTTGTTTTCTTTGCAGTGGGTGTACAGTTTAGTGGTGACTCTCTGACATCTCACATTGCTCTTGTGCTCAGTTATGCGTGTTTTTACTGTTCGCATGGTCATGCCTATATATCTCTGTTCACAGGGGCAGGTAATTAAATAGATACACTGCATGGTGTTGCAATTGGTATGACGTTGTAGCCTCCATGTGAATGAGTCTGAAAAAACCACCTCTTTAGTCACCGAAGTTTGATGGCATACAGCACAGGATCCACAGGGGTAGTGTCCTCTCACAGGGGGGAGACCCCAGAGAGTGTTTTGGTCATGGTGGTGAGTCTGTCTAGGCCTCGTGTTGATAAGAATATCTTTCAGATTTTGTGTGCGCTTGAATGCAAAGCGAGGGGGCGGGATAGTGAGGTCACCTGCAGTGAGTATTCCCCAATGCTTCTTGATTATACCCTTGATGGTAGTGGAATTGGGAGTAAAAGATGTGACACAGGTCAAAGTTTCTGTCCTCTCCTTATTGTTAGTTTGTAGTAGAACTTCTCGCGGGTTATTGCGAGCCCTTTTCAATGAGTTTTTTACTTGGCGCTCAGGGTAGCCTCTTTTCCTAAGGTTCTTACTCAACTGGTCAGCTTCAATTAAGTAGTCATTGGTGTTAGAACAGTTCCTCCTCAGGCGGAGGAATTGCCCAAAGGGCAAATTATCCCTCAGGGCCTTGGGGTGATGGCTACTGTATAAGAGTAAACTATTCCTATCAGTAGGCTTTTTGTAAAGCGTGGTGCTCAGGCTTGTGTCCCCTAGTGTGACCATGAGATCCAAGAAGGGTACATTAGAGTCAGAGATAGTGTGTGTAAATTTCAGGAACGGGTTCTGGGCATTGATCCAACCGCAAAATGCTAGGCATGTCTGCTGGTCCCCCTTCCAGAAGATCAAAATGTCATCAATAAAACGTCTCCACAAAGTTAGATTAGTGATAAAGGGATTACTAGGGTGCCTGATGACTTCCTCCTCAAAGCTGGCCATGTAAATACAGGCCACACTAGGGGCGAAGGTGCTCCCCATCGATGTACCCTGTGATTGGTGGAATAGCTGTGAATTATACTCAAAGTAGTTTTCAGTTAAAGCCAGTGTGGCGCACTCCATCACAAAGGGAATAGGGGTAGGTGATGTCCATTCCTCTTTCATAAGGGCATTCTCGATTGCCACCAAGGTGGCACGTTGGGGGATATTCGTGTACAATGCCTCCACATCCAACGTAACCAGGAGGTCGATATTGCTCGTGTCATGTGTCTCCTCTATGATTTGTAAGATGTCCGTAGTGTCGCGGATGTAAGATGGAGTTTTTTTAACCAGAGGCTGTAAGAAGTGATCAACAAATCTTGAGAGGGGTTCCAGGAGTGAACCTATACCCGATACAATAGGTCGTCCCGGGACTGGTGTGGTGCCCTTATGTATCTTGGGTAAAGTGTAGAAGTACGGGGTCCTAGGCTCCCTAGTATTGAGGAATTCAGCTTCCTTTTTGCTGATCCATCCATTACTCTCAGCTTCAAAAGTGATGGTCGCGATCCTAGTGGTAAGCCTAGGTGTGGGGTCAACGGAGATGGGGGTGTAGTACTTAGTGTTGTCAAGTTGGCGTCTACACTCTCGGTCATAGTCAGTGACGTTCTGTATCACCGTCGCTCCTCCCTTATCTGCCTGTTTGATAATAATGCTACTATCATTGGCTAGGGTGTTAGCTGCTTTCAACTCCGCATTGGACATATTATGATAAAATCCCCTAGAAGGAATTGACCCCAAGTCACGAAGCACAGCTTTCTCAAATGTGAGTACTTCGGGCGGCACCATGTTGTTAGTGGGGGTAAATCTAGATGGATTACGCAACCCCGTGTCCATGGACTCAGTGGCTGGTTGGTCTTGAAAGAATGCCTTGAGACGTATTTTTCTAAGGAAGTCGTGAATCTCACAATTGTCCCTGAAATTGTCAGTTCTCGGTGTGGGGACATAACCGAGTCCTTTCTCGAGGACTTCCTCCTCCAAACGGCTCAAGGGTCTGTCTGACAGGTTCACCACTAATTCTTTTTCCCTCTGTTTCTGCCCCTGGGTGCTGACTGGAATTGTTCCTGGTCCTGCCACTGAACTCCTTTGGTTGGCCCTCTTTTTCGACCTCTTCCTCTGCCCCAACCTCTGTCTAAAAAAGGAGGGTTGCCAGGGGGATAGAATTGGGGCTGGCCATGTGGAAACATAGGGAACTGCCAAAAAGGAGGTTGTGGTGGACCCGTATAGACTGGGGCGTTGTTATAAACAGGGTAAGGTGATTGATAGTTCCTTTTCTGTTGGTTCCCTCCCCAACTATTGGAACTCGAGTCACTGCTCGTTGACCCCCTTCTCGAATTGTCGGGACTCTCATCAGATGAGTAGCTATTCTTGTTTGCCTGAAAGTCTGCTCTCAAATAGGGAAAGATCTTCTCTTTATCAAACTTCTGAATGTCCTTCTGAAGTTTGTTGATCTTTGAAGATCAACAAACTTCAGAAGGACATTCAGAAGTTTGATAAAGAGAAGATCTTTCCCTATTTGAGAGCAGACTTTCAGGCAAACAAGAATAGCTACTCATCTGATGAGAGTCCCGACAATTCGAGAAGGGGGTCAACGAGCAGTGACTCGAGTTCCAATAGTTGGGGAGGGAACCAACAGAAAAGGAACTATCAATCACCTTACCCTGTTTATAACAACGCCCCAGTCTATACGGGTCCACCACAACCTCCTTTTTGGCAGTTCCCTATGTTTCCACATGGCCAGCCCCAATTCTATCCCCCTGGCAACCCTCCTTTTTTAGACAGAGGTTGGGGCAGAGGAAGAGGTCGAAAAAGAGGGCCAACCAAAGGAGTTCAGTGGCAGGACCAGGAACAATTCCAGTCAGCACCCAGGGGCAGAAACAGAGGGAAAAAGAATTAGTGGTGAACCTGTCAGACAGACCCTTGAGCCGTTTGGAGGAGGAAGTCCTCGAGAAAGGACTCGGTTATGTCCCCACACCGAGAACTGACAATTTCAGGGACAATTGTGAGATTCACGACTTCCTTAGAAAAATACGTCTCAAGGCATTCTTTCAAGACCAACCAGCCACTGAGTCCATGGACACGGGGTTGCGTAATCCATCTAGATTTACCCCCACTAACAACATGGTGCCGCCCGAAGTACTCACATTTGAGAAAGCTGTGCTTCGTGACTTGGGGTCAATTCCTTCTAGGGGATTTTATCATAATATGTCCAATGCGGAGTTGACAGCAGCTAACACCCTAGCCAATGATAGTAGCATTATTATCAAACAGGCAGATAAGGGAGGAGCGACGGTGATACAGAACGTCACTGACTATGACCGAGAGTGTAGACGCCAACTTGACAACACTAAGTACTACACCCCCATCTCCGTTGACCCCACACCTAGGCTTACCACTAGGATCGCGACCATCACTTTTGAAGCTGAGAGTAATGGATGGATCAGCAAAAAGGAAGCTGAATTCCTCAATACTAGGGAGCCTAGGACCCCGTACTTCTACACTTTACCCAAGATACATAAGGGCACCACACCAGTCCCGGGACGACCTATTGTATCGGGTATAGGTTCACTCCTGGAACCCCTCTCAAGATTTGTTGATCACTTCTTACAGCCTCTGGTTAAAAAAACTCCATCTTACATCCGCGACACTACGGACATCTTACAAATCATAGAGGAGACACATGACACGAGCAATATCGACCTCCTGGTTACGTTGGATGTGGAGGCATTGTACACGAATATCCCCCAACGTGCCACCTTGGTGGCAATCGAGAATGCCCTTATGAAAGAGGAATGGACATCACCTACCCCTATTCCCTTTGTGATGGAGTGCGCCACACTGGCTTTAACTGAAAACTACTTTGAGTATAATTCACAGCTATTCCACCAATCACAGGGTACATCGATGGGGAGCACCTTCGCCCCTAGTGTGGCCTGTATTTACATGGCCAGCTTTGAGGAGGAAGTCATCAGGCACCCTAGTAATCCCTTTATCACTAATCTAACTTTGTGGAGACGTTTTATTGATGACATTTTGATCTTCTGGAAGGGGGACCAGCAGACATGCCTAGCATTTTGCGGTTGGATCAATGCCCAGAACCCGTTCCTGAAATTTACACACACTATCTCTGACTCTAATGTACCCTTCTTGGATCTCATGGTCACACTAGGGGACACAAGCCTGAGCACCACGCTTTACAAAAAGCCTACTGATAGGAATAGTTTACTCTTATACAGTAGCCATCACCCCAAGGCCCTGAGGGATAATTTGCCCTTTGGGCAATTCCTCCGCCTGAGGAGGAACTGTTCTAACACCAATGACTACTTAATTGAAGCTGACCAGTTGAGTAAGAACCTTAGGAAAAGAGGCTACCCTGAGCGCCAAGTAAAAAACTCATTGAAAAGGGCTCGCAATAACCCGCGAGAAGTTCTACTACAAACTAACAATAAGGAGAGGACAGAAACTTTGACCTGTGTCACATCTTTTACTCCCAATTCCACTACCATCAAGGGTATAATCAAGAAGCATTGGGGAATACTCACTGCAGGTGACCTCACTATCCCGCCCCCTCGCTTTGCATTCAAGCGCACACAAAATCTGAAAGATATTCTTATCAACACGAGGCCTAGACAGACTCACCACCATGACCAAAACACTCTCTGGGGTCTCCCCCCTGTGAGAGGACACTACCCCTGTGGATCCTGTGCTGTATGCCATCAAACTTCGGTGACTAAAGAGGTGGTTTTTTCAGACTCATTCACATGGAGGCTACAACGTCATACCAATTGCAACACCATGCAGTGTATCTATTTAATTACCTGCCCCTGTGAACAGAGATATATAGGCATGACCATGCGAACAGTAAAAACACGCATAACTGAGCACAAGAGCAATGTGAGATGTCAGAGAGTCACCACTAAACTGTACACCCACTGCAAAGAAAACACCCACACACCAGACTCCCTTAGATGGGTAATCCTTGAGGCACATCCTAGGATTGCACAGAGAGCACTGTTCAAAATCGAACAGCGATGGGTGCATCGCCTTAGGACAGACCGAGAAGGCTTAAATGATCAGATCCCGTGGGCAGCACTTATGGACAGATAAAGCAGTCTTCCACGGTTCTTAGCGGCTTACACTTTCCGTGTCTTCACCTGGTTACTACTACCCCCATTTTTAGAGGGTCCCATAGATTCCAGTGTATACAGACACCATTCTATGATGGCCGCTGTATTTGACACCCTGTGTGGGATTCCAGCCATGCTGTTCAACTTAACTACCATACTCGTTTTCTAAGGGTAACTTAGTCTTGAATGTATACAGACACCATTCCAAGATGGCCGCTGTAGTTGACACCCTATGTGGGATTCCGGCCATGCTTTTCAACTTTATCACCAGACTCGTTTTCCAAGGGTTACTTATACTTGAATGGACCTAGACACCATTCCAAGATGGCCGCCATTGTTTGACATTCTCATGCGAGGCTGTGTCCACACTCACGCATTCTACACACTTCCGGGTATTAGACACGCCCTCCGCGACACGCCCTCCGCTAAACGATTCAGCCGGTATATCTGTTTTGGCACCACACCGGCCATCAGCATTCCCGGGTCGAGTGGCGCGAGGGTAGGTTGATAGCACTTCCTGCAACAACCTTAAAGTAAGTAGATCGGCGATATGACTGCACGCCCTGAGGCTACTGACTGGTCAGGTGAGTGGTGTGTTTGCGCTTTCAGCATTGATTGGGATATCTGTTGGTGATCGTATCTCCGCCGCCAAACTGACAATACATGACTTGGACACATTGTTGTCAGTGCCTGCTCCATTTTAGATTTTGTCACAATATCTCGCTAGTAAGTGACACGGGACACACACTACGGGCGCAATTACGCGTCTCACTCGATACTGGGGAGAGCTGGTGGTTCCTTGTTATTTTGCCGATTAAACACTCACGGCAGATCCGGACTTTCCCCGGACTCTCCGAGTGGTACGAGCGAGTGTGAATTGGTGCCTTTAGTCAACGGTCACGCGGTTTCTACTGGCTGATACCCTGACCGACCTTGGCATTAACAATTATTGTGACTTCTTCTTTATTTATTTTTAAGTTTGCTCCGTGGTGCTTTCCCATCATCTGATTACCTCCAGCGGGCTGAGACTCGCATCACAGCAGCTCATGTAACTGGACCACACATGGGCTTTAGAGTTGATGTTTATATTTGCCTTCAATACCTGTCGGACCAGTTGTTGTCACCCCATGTATCATTTTATCTTTACTAGGACACCAGAGTCTTGGTGTCCAGGTGGCGCCACGGCCACGGATAGGAGTATGGTACTAAACCATATTAGGTGAGTGTCCCATGAGTTTCACTTTGAGCCTCTAGAACACCTTAGTCACTCTATCCTAGTATCGATATGGATAACGTGTGAATTACAGTCTTCTGTTTTTAAAATTTTTTATTGGTTTTTAATTTCACTAGTTGTAGGTCTATCACTACTTACTGTATGGAGTCACTGACACTTGGTGAATAAAGACGTCATGTTAGACCAATTAGTCAATAGGGGGTTTATATCACTTTGTGAACTAGACCTGTGTAATACATCCACTTTTTACATTGCCTCTGCTTGGGATGCCTTGCTTATGATCTTCTCTCCTTTTAGGTTTCCCTAGGCAGATGGCGAGACCGTTTCCTAACAACAGGTAGTAGGTAACAGCTGTACTTACCACCCAGTGTAGATTATTGACAGCTTTTAGGTCCTGAGGAATTGCCACGGATCACTAGGACCAACAGGCAAGAAACATGTCGACCAGCGCAGATGAGCATAGCCAAACTGAATCTTAACATCAGTTAGCTGCCATTCTGTTCCCACACATTTTTATTCAGGTAGAGAGCCATCCCCAATAAAATTATTTTTGGACTCTCTAACTTGTTTTAATTCACTTACCTGCACTCACATCTACACCACTAGGTCCCTCTCACACACACTGCATCATACGGCCAGGAACTGAAGATCTCCGCCAAAGAGCCCCTTTTAGGGTGCCCGTCGGGCATTGCAGCGCCGGCCCGACGAGGAGCAGGTCCATATGATGAAGCATGACACCTAGCTTGCTGGGTGTGTGAGGACCCTAGTTCCGAATAGAGGTATTCCTCTGTTTCACGGTCTCTTCTTTCCTTTGGCACCCCCCGCCTTTTCTTTGAGGAACTGCATACTCTTTTCTTTACACATGGACAGCATGGGACACATATCCAGACATACCCATCCCACTTGCGGTGAAAAATGCAAATAGAACAACTGATGGACAGAATGCAGAACAATGTCATACATTCACCCCAGTACAGAGATCTGGGCCTAAATACATCGTTTATTTGCTCACCATACCATTCCAGTTTGAACCCAGCCATATGCAAATCAGACCCTGTGCTCTATGGGAACAGTTCAGTTCGAACAGCCAAGCCAGGTGCTCCCTGGAGTGGAAACGAGCATCCTAGGACTGGTTTCAGGGTTTCACCCCTCATCAGCCAGGATAGCGTGATTCCAAGAGCATAGAGAGCACGGGACCCACGTCTGGGCATACCCATCCCGCTCAGGGTGATAAATGCAAAAAGAACAACTGATGGACAGAATGCAGAACAATGCCATACATTCACCCCAGTACAGAGATCTGGGCCTAAATCAATCGTCTCTTTGCTCAACATGCCATTCCAGTTTGAACCCAGCCATATTCAAATCAGTCTTGACACTGGCCCAATGGGAACAGTACAGCCGAACTGCCAAACAAGGTCCTCCTTGGACTGGAAACAAGCATCCTAGGACCGGATTCTCAGTTTCACCCCTCATCGGCCAGGATAGCTTGGTTAAAGTGGCATGGAGAGCACGGGACCCACTTCTGGGCATACCTGTCCCACTCAGGGTGACAAATGCAAAAAGAACAACTGATGGACAGAATGTCTGGATGTCTGGAATCAATGTCTGCTGACGCCGCTCCTCTGGAGCTCACCGCAAGGTCTGACGTCCTGCAACGCTGCGACTGGCCAGAACTGTTGGATTTATTTGTTCACGACGCCGTGATAGCCCCGGACGGAGGTATTGACTTCAAGGAACTATATAGAAAGTCTATTTTTCCTTTATTCATATTTGTATAATTGTATTTTGGATTTTTATAGTCTTGGTCTTATTTTACACATATAAATATTGGATATTTTTCTTAAACTGTTGTGGTGTCACTTTGCAGTTTTTTCACTGTATTACTGCTGGTTATGTGCAACTGCTTTATACAATGCTTCTGAGATAAGCCTGACTGCTACTGCCAAGCTACCAAGGGGGTGAGCAGGGGTTATTTTAGATGTGTAATTCCCTTATCCTGACTAGAGTGGTGGATTCTGCCTGGCTTCGGTGCATACCCTAGCCAACCAGAAAACCCATTTCTAACATTGGTTGTCAGCAGTGAGGATAGCACTTGCGTTTGCAGTTGACCTGCAGTGATTGGTGTACACTACTAACATATTGCAGTCTGCAGACCATTACTTACCACATACTGTTTTTCCCTGTTTGTCTTTTTGATGTAGTGTTGAGAACTGAAACTCTGGTTAGTTGTTGTACGTGTGAGGCCTTGATAAAATGAAAATCAACTTGTGGCACTTGTACATCTACACGATGAAGGAGCTACAAGTCTTTTGCAAGGAGAGTGGGCTGCCTGTGAAGAGGAGATCCACAAGGCAGGATCTTGAGGCCATCCTGTTTTGTTATGAGGAAACAGCACTACCAGATGACTCTGAGGAGGAGTCTGACGGGAAGCATACCTAGCCAGAGTACCAGGAGGGCAATGGCCCTGAGAAAGAAATATGAGGCGACAGATGAGTTGATGAAGAAAAGATTAGGATACGAGTTCGTAATAGGAGACTGAGAGAGTTCGACCTGGAACTCAGGAGGGCTGAGGCCAAGAGGTCCTTAGCCCAAGAAAAGGAAATGTGTGTAGCTCATAACCTGAGTGTGGCTGAGCTGGAAGTGGAAGCCATAAGTGTGGAGTCCAGCTCAGGTGGTGGCAGCAAAAGTGTTATGTCCAGTACTGAAGAGGGAGACATACACACAGACTTGGTGCCCTACTTCAAGGAGGGGGGTGACATAGGGGGTTTAGGATTGTGAGGTACCTCCAGTGGTGCGCTGCATGCCTGAGGTGAATTGAGAAACTGGCACAGGGGATCATATTCCTAGTGGTGGGAGGGACATGGAGATGTCTCAGAAGAGTATGTGTTGAGTGACTGCAGCAGTCAGACACTGTCTCGCCAGTCTTGCAAGGGTGATGTTGGGTACTTTTCTGAGGCACGGAATGGTTGGGGGAAAGGTAGTTTGGGTAAAACATGTGAGAAGCTGTGTAATATGGATGCTGGAGAGCATTTGTTCAGTCCCTGTTATCCAGAGCTATGCCATCACCCAGTGGAGTGTGAGTTCTCTGACCCCAGGAAACTTGCACAGGAGGCAGACCTTTTGGTGGATTCCCGAGGGTCTGGAGACGCTTGTGGAAGTGGCTCAGGTTTTCCCCAACCGGGTGAGGTAGGGGAGGATGGTAGTGACCGGGGTTGGTTCCAGTGTAGTGTGATGGGTGAGGGGTCCCATGTCCTGTCTCTGAGTAGAGGGAGTGTGGGTAGGCCCAGGGTGCCCAAAACCCAGTGCCAGAGCTTGGTTAGTTCCATGAGTGAACACCATGAGGAGGGCCTAGTCTGTACTGGGAGACCATTCACTGAACGGGATCCTAAAGTGTCTGGGGGGGCTGCTGTAACAAGCATCCAGTTCTGGTGTCTGGCAGCACCACTCCAGTGGGGAGGGTGCATGAGTCGAGAGACAGTGGTGAGAGGGGAGACAGTCTCAAGTGGAAGGACCAGTGTGCCAGGGGTTGCAAGCTCGCAGGTCTGACTAACCCTGGTGAGGCCACTTCTGGCCTGGGGGTCGTCATGCACTTTCAGGTAGGCAGGAGGCTGGAGACCTGTGCAAGGCAGACTCTCGCACAACTCATGAGGAATGTGTTTCTTTGGGGGGGTCCTCCCCCAGTAGTCCTGGCTTGCCAGGTACAGGTCCAGCCACAGGGTACAGGACATGGGATGGCAGAGCAGGTTCAGGGTGTCCCCCCTGACCTGGAGGTAGGGGCAACTGCTAGCAGTGCCGACATTGGTTTGTCTTTTGGGAGTACCGCCCCTGGTGGGAGCGTGCAGAGTCTCAGGAGGGGTGCTAGGGAGAGGGAAGTACAGGTACAGACCCTGGGCTAGGAGACCAGTTGCAGGATAACACCCCTGAACTGGTGGGAGAATTGTGCGGACACCTCCAACAGGTGCCCTAACAATTCTGAAATTTGTGAGTACTGTTCCAGGTAGGAGAGTGCAAAGCCCTGGGGGGGCGGGTGGGACAGGGTGTGGGAGAGCCCACCCCAGTCTCCTGTTCAGCCACAGGGTACAGACTCTGGGCTGTTGGGCGAGTGTCAGGATACCATCCCTTACCAGGCAGGGGGGGAGAGTGGATAAAGAGTGCCAGACACCTGGGGCTACCACACCCCACTCTCTGATGCCACAGGGGTTAGAGAGCCCTGAGAGGCATGAGGCCTGGTTCTCGTCTCTGACAGCTGTCAGTGGCCTCTGTGGCTTGCTGTCCTGGTTGACAGAATTGTCCCTGGGAGGGGGACAGGAGTCACACCCAGGGGGTGGACTAGGCCTATCCACTTTGTTGGACCTGTGGGTACTGTCTACCTGCTGGCACGCATTTGTGAGCAAAGTAAGTTTAGGCGCTGCACAGATGAGGTCCACATGTGAGAAGGAGGGTTTCCCATGGGTTAGCTTACTGGGCCCTGAGAGAATGTGCCATAACTGTTGTGGGCCAGGTCTGGCTTCTATCACCCCAAGCAGGGAAGTCCATCAAAGGATTGGTTGGTCTATCCTGGCTTTAGGCTGGGAGGGGGTTGTGTTAGACCTGGCTTTTTCAGTGGTTTCACCTCCAGACATTTTGCTTTTTGGCCTTCTGTTTATGACCTTGTTTTTGTTGGTTTTAGGCCTCTGGACGCTTTACCACTGCTATTTAGTGCTAAAGTTCATATGCTCTCATGTAAATTGTGTTTATGGATAGGTGTTTCCATGATTGGGATATTTGATTTACTAGTACGTCCCTAGTACAGTGCACTGTGTGTGCCCAGGGTCTGGGAATCAAATGCTACTAGTGGGCCTGGCTAGCCTTGTTCCTGGTCCTTTTATCCTGATCCCTTTAGTCCAACTAATCCTCCTCCATCTAGCCCATGGTGCTAATATCCCTAGTCCACAAGCTCCAGAAGTTACTAGCTTTCCTGGTCATGAGACAGCTGGTCCTGGTCCTCCAAGTACTCTTGCTGCTTGTCATCCTGGTTTTGCATTTAGTCATTGTATTTAGCCTGATTCTCATTGTTCAGGCATCCTATTCCTAGTCCCCCAGCTTGCTCTCACTAGCTCCTGTCATCCTGTTCTCACTTGCTCTGGCCCTCCTTTATCTCCTCATTCTCCTCACTCCTTGACCTGTTATACTATGTCTTGATCCTCTTGGGCCTTTGTGCCCCAATATACCAGGTCCCCCCTTTGTTGTGATCTCACTGGCCCTCCTTTCTCTGGTTCTTTTAGCTCGTTACCTTCTGCATCTGGTTGCCTGGGCATCTGCACTGGATTCTCCAGGCACTGTTCTCATAGTATTTCTCACTCTGATTTTGGTCTGCCTAACCCAGGTTTTCCTATTTGTGGTTCTCACAGTCCTTGTTCTCTTCTTGGTTTTGCGCCCACCGGACTTGATCCTCTTGCTCCTGGTCCTACCTATTTGGGTGTTCGCCTAGCCCTCTTGGGTCCATATAGAGTTGCCACCTGGCCATTTTTTTACTGCCATGGCCAGATTTTTTTATGTCCCAGCCTGTACAAAAACTAGAAAATTCACTTGAAGCCAGTATATTTTACATTACAGTACATATTTTAAACAGTAATATAAGAAGAACGCGCTTTAAAATGTGTTCTACAGCGGCAGTGATTATCCCTGACCCATAATTAAAGTAGAAAGGCCATGTTAAAAATTCATACAAATATTAGTATACAAATTTCTATGTAAGTTTCATGTCTGGACCTTTGTGTAATCTTGAAATTTGTTTTTTAATTTTATGTTAATATAGTTTAATATTTTTTTTCCCTCTATTGTATCATAGGGAGATCTCTGACCAGGGGGAAAGTAAAAAGGTTTATTAATCTTATATAAAGAGTAAACATATCTCTAAGTTGAATATTATTTTACATTAAATTTATATATTTATTTTTAATGTAGAACACAATAAACAATACTACAGCACTATTGACTTACTTTTGAATTGAAAATTGTAAATATATTAAATCACATTAACATTATTTTTCTTAAGATTAAATTAAAAGAAAATTCACTTAAAGTAAAAAAAACATTTTCATTGTATAGTAATAATAATTAGAAGTGAAGAATCAATTAAAAGCAATGTAATTATATTTTAAAAATGAATGTTGCATTATTTTTATTCGCAAAATGTTTTTAAAATATGTTACAATACAAGAAACAATATATTGTATTTGTAAATAATTTTTTTAAACATCAAATTACAAATATTTTTAATTTTAGCTGTTTAAAATAATTTGATTTCATTTTATTTTATTTATTTCCTATGGGGTTTAATTTCAAGAGCCTACCTCCATTATTTTGTATGAAAGGGTGTTGCAGTATCAGTGGTTGTCCATGGTGGGTGCTGGACTTACTACTGCTCTTTTTAGGTCGAGCTTAGCCGCAGAGCACATGCGCTGCTTGCTCTGTGAGACTGTTGTAGTAGAGTGTGGGAGAGAAGTCGTGCCCACTCTCCTCCCATATTTTTTCATTGGCTTGTGTCCTTGTATTTCGTAAATGCTGCCTTTGGATTTGTTAATAGGCTTTTTAGTCCCTCCGTAGTACGGCCTTGTACCCTCCCTTGGCGACTGGCCCTTTTCCTTTGGTTGTTACCCAGGACCTGGTATTTAGTCTTTAAGCGCTATTTACTTTATTGAGTTTCTCTTACTGCAGGCTGGATATGCACTGCTTCAGCTGAAACCACTTTTAGTTTTTTAAGCAGCACGGCCGCACCCGTAACACGGGCGCCTGCTTTCAATCACTTTAACCCGGCATTATCTTGTGTCTGTTTTACCCCCCCTCCCCAAGTAAAGTGGATTTAGAAATGATTAGCAGAAGTCATGTGAATTCCAGGTAGCACATAATCCTATGCTAATGGGCTGAAGTTGACAACAGCACATCTGTGTTACATGTCATCTGTACTAAAGCCACCTGACGGGTTGTTTTCGAAAGCCTATTTTATTAACAACAACACCACCAATACCACCACCACCAATACCTCCACCAATACCACCACCACCAATACCACCACCAATACAAACTCCACCACCAATATCACTATCAATACCACCACCACCGCCAATGCCACCACCACCATCAATACCACCACCACCCCAATACCACCACCATTGACACCACCGATACCACCACCAATACCACCACCACCAATACCACCACTAATACAACCACCAATACAACCACCAATACCACCATGACCAATACCCACACCAATACCATTCACCACCTATTCCACCACCACCAATACCACCAATACCCCCACCACCACCAATCCCACCACCACCAATATCAATAGCAACACTTCCAATACCACCACCGCCACCACCAATAACCACCACCAATACCACCAACACCACCACCAATACCACCACCACCAATACTACCACCAATACCACCATGACCAATACCACCACCAATACCATTCACCACCTATACCACCACCACCAATACCACCAATACCCCGACCACCACCAATCCCACCACCACCAATACCAATAGCAACACTGCCAATACCACCACCGCAACCACCAATAACCACCACCAATACCACCAACACCACCACCAATACCACCACCACCAATACTACCACCAATACCACCACCACCAATATCACCACCAATACCACCACCACCAATACTAGCACCAATACCACCACCACCAATATCACCAACACCAATACCACCACCACCACTACCATCACCAATACCACCACCACCACCAATACCACCAATACCACCACCACCAACACCACTACCACCACCACTACCAATACCAACATCACCGCCAATACTACCACCACCAATACCACTATCAATACCACCACCACTGATACCACTACCACCACCCTGGCCCCTCCAGCCTACCCACTCCCGTTTCCCACCTCCCTAGCTGAGTTTCTCTCCCCTATATAATGCTGACCGCTGTGGGGGAGCGTTCAGAAGACTTTGACCTTGGTCACTGGCCTGCACTTTCCCCGACAGCTCCTGCACTCCGCTGATGCCACTGAGCCCCCTGCCTTGGGTGTTCGAGGCTGCTGAGTATTGCTCATTTTTGTTTAATTGCGTGTTGCCTGCATTTTTCTTTTGTCATTACTGTGGTTTTATTCTGTATTCTGTAATTATTTTCTGCCGTTTTCATTCCCTGTTGCACTGTCCCCCTCGCGCAGTCCCCATCTCCCGCTTCCCGACGCTACTGACCCGGCCCCTCCCATACCCGCTCCCATTTCCCGCCTCCCAGCTGAGCGTCCCTCCCCTATATAATGCAGACCGCTACGGGGGAGCGCTCGTAAGACCTGGACCTCGGTCACAGGCCTGCACTCTCCCCAACAGCTCCTGTGCCTTGTTGCCGCCGCTGAGCCCCCTGCTTTGGATGTTTGAGGCTGCTGAGTATTGCTCATTTTTGTTTCATTTTTGTTTAATTGCGTGTTGCCTGCATTTTTCTTCTTTCATTACTGTGGTTTTATCCTGTAATTATTCTCCCGCTACTGACCTGGCCCTACCCACTCCCGTTTCCCGCCTCCCAGCTGAGCGCCCCTCCCCTATATAATGCAGACCGTTGTGCGGTCGAGCAGCGAATGCACGCAGTGGCGCGCCTAAGGCAAGCCCATCTGTGCCCGTCCGCGACCCGATCGCGACCAGTGGCAGGAACCCTGGCTCTCCCAGGCCTCACCGCTACGACTTTACCCTCCTCAACGTACTCAATCCCGGAATACACACCGACTGCCTAAGATCCTCGCTGAACACTACCCAGGGAGAATTCTCATGCAGAGCCTGCCGCAGATCCTTCACCATCGACAATACCCCCACTACTGCCAAAGGCCCGCCTGATGCACGCACCACCAACACCCTGACCTGCATCCTCCTCAACGTGCGCTCCCTGCACCGACATGCCGTAGAGATCTGGGACCTGATCGGCACCCTCTCGCCCGATGTCGCCTTCTTCACGGAAACCTGGACCAACGCCACCTCCGGCCCAAAATCGCCACGGTCATCCCCGACGGCTTCAAGATCCAGAGAAAGGACCACCCCCACTGCCCAGGAGGAGGACTCGACATTGCACACAAGACCCCACTCCGCCTCCCACTTCCAGCACTAGTGACCCCCACTCCAACACAGAGCACCTCATCTTCCAGATCCAGACCAGCCCCAGGACCATGCTACGTGGCACCCTCATCTACAGACCGCCGGGACCCCGCACCCAGGCCGCAACCACCATCGCCAAGCTCGCTGCACCTCACGCTATCACCTCCATGGACTACATCCTACTCGGGGACCTGAACTTCCACCTCGACAACCGGAACAACCCCCACTCCATCACTCTCCTCAACAACCTCGCCAACCTCGGACTGAAGCAGCTGGTTGACATGCCCACACACAGAGCGGGACACACCCTCGATCCTATCTTTGCGGGAGGAACAAACACCCGTTTCAGCCACACCACCCAGCCTCTCTGGATGGACCACCACTGCGTCCATTTTACCTTCAACACCACCACCGCACCCAAGCCCACCCTGCGACCGCCGCAAAGGAATTGGAGCAAGGTCACAGAGGAACTCCTCATCACCAACCTCCTCCGGGACTGCCCCAGCACCACGACCAACACCAACTCTGCAGCCACAGAACTCCACTGCTGGATCTCCTGCTGCGCCGACAAACTCGCTCCCCTCCGACACCCTGCTAAACAACGCCCGCTGAAGGCCGCCTGGTTCACCACAGAACTACAGGAAGCCAGGCGCTCTTGCAGATACCTAGAGAAAACCTGGCAAAACCAGTAAACCACGGAAGCACGGAACAACTACAGGAGCGCCCTAAAGGAATCCCACCAGCGTATAAGGGACACCAAACGGACCTTCATAAGAGACAAAGTCCTGACCAACGCGACCAACACCAAGGAACTGTTCAACGTCATTCAACAGTTCACAAAACCCCCCAGCGAAGCCACAGACATTACACCCTCCCAGCAACTCTGCGACAAGCTCAGCTCATACTTCCATCTGAAGATCAAGGACCTCTACGACAATTTCAGCTAACCAACGCCGGGCATCACCTCCCCCCCCAACGCTGCCAATAAGCCTACCATCTTGACCTGGAATCCCGCTACCGTCAAACCCATCACCGCTAACATGAAGAAAACACACTCAGGAGCCCCAACGGACCCCTGCCCACCGCACATATTCCACAGGGCCACCCCCTCTATCGCACCCGAACTGGGATGGACCATCAACGCCTCCTTCACGTCCAGCATTTTCCCAAACAACTGGAAGCGGGCGGAGGTAAAACCCCTCCTCAAGAAACCCACGGCCGACCCAATGGACCTGAAAAACTACCAGCCCATCTCTCTCCTCCCTTTTGCGGCCAAAGTCACCGAGCAACTTGTGAACGCCCAGCTGACCACCTTTATCGAAGAGAACTCCATACTAGACGCCTCTCAGTCTGGATTCCGGAGCAACCACAGCACCGAGACCGCTCTCCTCTGTGGTAAATAATTTAATTACCGGGACTTAATTTGATACGGAAACATAATAAAAATAGCTCAGTAAATAAGAGGCAGGATCCGTGGTATTAGAGGTTCGGAATGGGCTTTATTCCAATACTGATTCGAATCAGGGATTTCAGGTTCCATCACCACGAAGGTTCAGGAAGTGAAGGCAATACATTATTGACAGGTAACAATATATATATGAAAAGCATTTACATTAAGACAGATGCAGGAGGCGTAACAGCTGATAATACAGATAAGAATACACATACGTAATGAAAAGAGGCGTAATAGGGCGTAACAGAGAAACGTCATTGGTTGTGATGTCACAAATGGGTGGATCTATGAGATAATTTCGCAGTATCAGCAGAAATACTTGGCAGAGATGCGCGCGCAGCAGTATGACGTGTGATTGACGTGCAACTAGGGGGTGAAGGGGACTTGATATTTAGCTCTACATGTGGCGACAGAAGTCTGGAGGGTCAAGTCAACCTAATCCCAAATCATATCTAACATCCTATGTTTAAAGAACTATGTTATCCAAAAGAGAGGTCTCTTAGAGTAGAATCTTATTCTATACTGACTATACTGACGGTTAGTGCGTGTACAAGCGTCTAAGTGTCTACACTAGATGCGAGGGCGGAATCTTCCATAGTAACAGGGCTATGAATTACTTGTATGAAGACAGAGAAGTCGGGCCTTTGCTTGGTAGCTGGAAGAATGTTTACTTAAGCTACTAGACAGGAATGCATTGGGCAGGGAGCGAAGCAGATAATTTTCGAAGGTGAAATACAGTTCTTGGCAGGCAGCAAGCTGATGTCAGGCTTCGTGAGCCGCGCAGAGAATGAGACAAAGTTCATGGTCACAGATGCAGGCTCGGACTGGAGCTTCAGAGGCAGAAGGCAAGAAAAGCTTGATGACAGAATCAGGGCCTACTTGCCTGGACTGTAAAATGGCATAAGTGAACCATATAAAGGCGGTGGCCTTTCGTACTTAGGAATGGAATATCCGGCCCATTCATGGCGGATCAACAGAGGACATGTTAACGGTGGACGCACATGTATTTGCGTCTTCATAACTGGAACTGGAGGGAACATACATGTACTTGTAACATGCACATAGAACCGTTGGGGTCCAAGATAGGGGACATAACTGACCAGAAAAATCCATATTTCCACATTCCCTCCTTGTCCCCTACTTGCCCGTCAAGAGATATCAATCTTCATTAATCCATTGATCTGTTCATATAGCATCATTTGTTCTTCTTTCTTCTTCCGGGATCTTGAATGAAAATCTTGATGTGGAATGCACGATGTGGCACACAGACCACAAATCGCTGGTCCACATTGCAGGCATAAGCAGCAACTGAATAATATGAGAAGGCCAATACCTAGGAAGGATAGAACTCTCCATCCCCAGGCTGATATCACGCTCCAAAACCAACCGGACCAAGTCCAGGTGCCTGGATTCTGGTGTATCTGGCTTACAATCTTATGAAGGCGGGTTATGGCCTTATATACAGATGGCGAATTTTCTGGTATGAATATGCAACAGCTTGATCCGATGACTCTACAAGCTCCGCCCCTATCGGCCAGGATGACGTCAAGGACAAGACGATTTTGAAGCACAACAATCCGCATAGCAGACTGCTCTTCTGTTAAATTGCCTAAGGCGGAAATAGTTTCGTTCACTACTGCTTCAAGGGTTCTAGTCAATCTACGTATCAGTTTACTATTAGTAACGGTACCTATATAGGGAAAGAGACCTTTATTGAAATCTGTGTATTTTTCCCATGCCGTTTCAGTGTAATCGACTATTGGGAGATCTCTCCTTTCTCTATTGTGTACTAAATGAATATTTCTGTGATAATCAGGAGGAGCTAGGAAAACAGGTGGCAAAAGGAATCCAATGTAGCAGGTACCATCCCAATCTAGAGGCAAACGTACATATGCCGTCTGACCACATATGAAATAGGAATGGCGGGAAGCTCTAAATGTAGACTTGCCTTGATCACTAAATTCTACTACAGTGGTGCATTTACTATGGCCCATGTGTATGGAACCATTCTTTCTTATACATAATTCACCTTTTACTGGAAGTATTGACATAGCGGGCAAAATTGGAGTAGCTTCGGATTCAACATTTAGGATCATAAGATTAAGCGTAAAATTACCTAATCCATATACTTCATTTTCTAGATCAGTTCCTGTTCTTTTGGGAAGTCCCTCCTTGTTAGGATAGCAGACCTTAAGTAAAACTAAATTCAAATGTCCCCATACCCAGTTATCTTGATAAACTGCAGAATTCGAATCCAGAGAATTAATTAGGCTAAACCATGCTCCACAGGAGCCGTTGTGTGTGAACGGGTATGGAAAAAGAGGTAGAATTCCTTTATCATTCTGATAGGGAGGGAGTCGGCCACATATCCAACAATCTGTAGCATTGCTAACCTGATGGGAATGATGTAACATACTAATAAAAGTGTTATTGCGCAGCGCAAATCTGTATGACAATTCAAGCGGAGGTAATTCACTAAAAGAATGTTCAGCAGTAACATTGTAAACATGTCTAGAAATAGGATAATATATGTGCAACAATATACTTGCAGTAATTATTAAAAGACTTGAGAAAAACAAAATTAATAACGTCACTATGCAATGACTACGCAGTGATTTACAGTACGCCTGTCGTTTCAACATTTTTCGGGTGTTTTCTCTATTCAGGTCCAAGGGATACATGTCAGAGACAATTCAACCGCTTCACCTTGGAGAGGACTTAAACAATCAAATTGCTCGACTGATTGGGCCTGAGCTTTAATTTATAAAGTTCGGAGTCACTTTTTTCCACAAAAGGAAGTTTTGAGTCAATGGGTGAAGACACACAAGGTGTGCTATTCACATCTGATTTCAGTCCATGAAATTTCTTGATATGACTTGAATGAATCCATCCTTTTCTGCCTTCGATCTTCACGGCTGTTCTTGTTGTGAGCAACACCAGCTGAGGTGACCTCCACCTAGGTTCCAGCTGCGTTTTTCGATCAAAGTTCCTCACGAGGACTAAGTCTCCCAGAACCACGTCATGGGGTTTCACCTCAGTGTTGTCAGGAAAAGCTGCAGCTACCTGTGAACGACAAGATTGTAGTGCAGACATCAAGGAAGCCAAGTAATCTGTCAGCATGTTACAGTCAATATCAGTTATTTTGCGTGGTATAGGCATCCCCCACATATTTGGTGGTCTGCCGAAGATCACTTCATACGGGGATAGCCCTGTTCGAGAGTGTGCTACCATTCTTGTGTAAAAGAGTGCAACTGGTAATGCTACTACCCAGTCGACACCTTTCTCTCTGCATATTTTGGATAATCTTATTTTCAGAGTCTGATTATGTCTTTCTACGAGACCTGCTGCTTCGGGGTGTCGGACACAGTGGAATTTCCACTGATAGCCTAACAAAAGTGAAACGTGTTTCATTAATTCGGATGAGAACGGCTGGCCGTTATCTGCGTGAACAACACGTGGTAAACCGTATCGTGGGAAGAATTCTCGAACCAACTGTTTGGCAGTAGTCGGGGCAGTGTAATCTGAAACCGGGTATGCCTCCGTCCAACGGGAAAGAGCACACACAACTACGAGAACATATTTGAATCCTCTGCATCGTTCCATCTGGATATAATCCATCTGGAGGACTTCAAAAGGGTGATCAGGAGGCTGAAATCCACCCTGTTCTACGGGAACGCTTTTTCCTGGGTTGAACTGGCAACAGATCAGACAGGTACGAACCTTTTGTTTGGCTGCAGCTCGTAAATGCTTGTTGAACCAAATATGTTGAATGCTGTCTAGCATAGCTTTCTCTCCTAGATGCGCTGGACTATGGATAGTGTTAATAATGACTTGGACCATTGAATCAGGAAGGAACCACACAGACTTTTCCTTCATCAACCATCCTTGATCCGTTTGGATCCCTCCTAATTCCGTCCATTTCCTTATTTCTTCTGGTGTAGCATGTGTCTGTATATCAATTACGTCAAGAGTAGGATCTTTAACCGTCATACAATGTGTTGGCGTCGGGACTATTGTCTTTGTCATATCGGATGTTTGAGTTTGAGCAGTCCGTTTAGCTGTTCTATCAGCTAGATCGTTGCCTTGAGAAATGATATCAGTAACTTTCGTATGTGCTTTGCATTTCATAATCGATATTGCAATGGGTAAATGTATTGCATCTAACAAGGCATGAATGAGGGGTCCGTGCTGAATGTGGGCACCGTGAGAAGTTAAATAACCTCTCTCTCGCCACAGCACGCCGAAGTCATGTACGACTCCGAATGCATAACGTGAATCAGTGTATATGTTGACTTTCTTATTTGTGGCTCGAATACAGGCTTGTGTCAGAGCGATGAGCTCTGCTGCTTGAGCTGACAAGGTATTAATACGATTTGTTTCAACGACTTCAGTGTCTGTTGTGACTGCATACGCGGCCACTAGCTCTCCTGTACTTGTTCTCATACATGAACCATCTACATACAACGTCAGGTCTGGGTCTGACAATGGGACATCTGTCAAGTCTTGTCTGGGTTTCGTCGTGATTGTAATAACATCAATACAGTCATGGGCTAGTGGGTCTGTTCCATTTACAGGTAAAAGTGTGGCAGGATTCAATGTGTTACAACGTCTGATTTCTATATGTGGCTGAAACAGTGTTAGTTCATACCCTGTAAGTCTTGCTATAGTCAAATGTTGTGTTTGCGTTCGATTCACAAGAACCTCTACGGCGTGTGGTACTTGTACTGTCAATGGATGTCCTAACACTATGGCATCGCTTTGTCTGATTGCTAAAGCTGTCGCTGCCACTGATTTCAGGCACGCAGGCAGAGCCTGAGCTACGGGATCTAATGTACTAGAAAAATAAGCACATGGTTTGTGTGCTCCTGCTTGTTCCTGTGTGAGTACTGACAAGGCAGTACCTTCGCGTTCTGTAATAAAGAGTGTAAAATGTTTACTGTAACATGGTGTTGCTAAAACAGGTGCTTGGCATAGAGCTTTCTTTAAGCTTTTAAAGGCATGTGTATGTTCTTGAGTCCAAGGGAGGTCAGTCGATGTGGCTGCCTCCTGTGTTGTCAACTGAATGAGTGGTTTTGCTAGAAATGCATACTGAGGGATCCACTGCCTACAATATGAAGTGAGGCCTATGAAAGCCCGCACCTCCTTTTGTGTCTTGGGTATTGGCATGTTAGCTATTAACTGAATGCGGTCTGGTGTAAGCTGCCTTCCCTCCTTGGACAGCGAGTGACCAAGGTAAATAACTCGCTGGACACAGAATTGCAGCTTAGAAGGGGACACCTTGTGCCCTTTTTCGGCTAGAAATTGTAAAACTGTCAGTGATGCATTTTCACATTCAGGTTCGCTTCGGGCGGTGATCAGCAGATCATCGACATATTGAAGCAAGGCAGTGTTAACTGGCATGTGGATGCTGTCGAGTTCTCGTTTCAGTGCTTGGCTATAGATGCTGGGGCTTTCTGTAAATCCTTGAGGTGCGCGTGAGAATTTGAAGCTACGTCCATTTAAACTAAATCCGAACAAATATTGGCTTTCCTTATCTATTGGGACGCTGAAAAAGGCATTTTTGAGATCAATTACAGTAAAGAATGTTGCTTCGGAATCAATAGCTGTCAGTAATGATGAGATATCGGGGACCACAGGGAATTGTGGCACAATACACTTATTTAATTCGCACAGATCAATAATCAATCGATATACTGGCGGGGCCTTCGGATCTGTTCGTTTGAGAATCGGAATTATCGGTGAATTACATATATTGGAGTCTGTTTCTACAACCACTCCTTGGGCAATGAGTTCGTCAATGATTTGCAGTAAAGCCACTACAGCATCTGGTGGTAACTTGTATTGTCGCATTCGTGGTAGTACCACTCCTGCCTTTAGTGTGACTCGATATGGTGTAATATTCATACAACCAACATCAGTAGGGCCTTGTGCCCATAAATGTGTAGGTAAAGTCTGCAATCGGGGATCCATGTCTCTAGACACATAATGACCTTTAAAATCACGTAAAAACAATCTTACTCCTTCGGGAGAACAACATATTATAGCTCCTAGAGCCTTCAGCGTTTTTATTCCTAACAGGTTTTCTGGACATGATTTAGTAAGCAATAAATCTGTAGTTCGGGTCAAAGGTCCTATCGTAAGTGGAAGAGGTTGTGACACTTCATTAACAATAGGTTTTCCTGAAAAACCAAGGGAAATATTCTGTGAGCCTGAGAGGGGTGCCCCTGGAACTTCACTACGTTTTATGGTTGTTCGACTTGCCCCTGTATCAAGTAAAAATTTTCTGTCTTGGCCTAATAATTCACTATGTACATAAGGTCCTTCTTGATCTACAGGGATCTCGATAAGGGGTAAGTCAACTTCCCTCTCTAGGCTGGTTCATGCATATCGTTGATAATCAGGATAGTCATACTGTGCGGTCTGGTACAGTTGTCGTGTCGTGGTTTGCGTGGCAGCAACAGGCAGTGCTGGAGCAGCTGGCACAAACTGTATAGACTGTTGTGGAGCTGGCATGGACTGTGCATGCTGCAAGGCTCCTTGTTCATTCTGATCCTGTCTAAGTGGCCGTGGTCTTTCTTTTGTAATGCCCGTGGCGATATTACGCTTCAGGACTGGACAATCGTGTACATGATGACCTAGTTGTTTACAATAGTTGCATGTCCCTTTTACAGGTCCCGCTAAATCGCCAGAATGTGTCGTACCCTTTTTATGTCCTTCAACTGGAACTGTCTGGGAGACTAGCATTTTCATTTTCGTGTCTTTCATGCGCCTTTGTTCATGATCTTGTTCCTCTCTAATTCTATTGTGATGATACTGTAACATTTGTAACATTTGTGATGGAGTGTTACCTTGCCAGGTACTCTCGAATTTTAATACTCTATTCTTCACTTGGGGCAAGGAATTTTCAACTAATTTTGTCACAAACAGATGTGGGTATGATTCGCTACTTGCTTTTATACCACTATTTATACCAAAACATTTCTCAAATCGTGCATAGAAATCACTAGTGTCTTCATCTTGCTTTTGTTTACAGGCTGAAATTGCACCCCAGTCTTCCTTTTTCGTGGTTAATAAACGTGGCAGTACCTGTACTAGTAGACCTGGTAGTGCTTTAGTTTTGTCCCCAAGCCCCGAACCTGGACCTCGGGCCTTTTCTTCTGCTTCTAATGCTGTCCAATCTATCTTTTGGTCTCCTACCTCCCACTCTTTTTCCTTGAGTTTTTCATAAATGCCAGCAGGCATCAATACCTTTAATATTGTCATAATGTCGGGATAGGTATACTCTCCCATGAGTAACATGTCTTTAATTTCTCGGTGGAAACCCGCTGGGTCTTTGTCATGACTGGGTACCACTTTCTTCATTTCCAACAATTCTATTTTTGATATGGGCGTATATACATATACACGTTTAAACTCATTGTCCTCGCCCTTTATTGGGTGCACTTCTCGTAAGGGATTCTGTCTGTCCATGTAGTACGTGGTTCTTTCCTTGATGGGCAGTGAGACATGTTCTGGGCATATAAAAAGAATGTACTGCTTTCTTGATTCTAGTATTTCTTTAATTAGCTTAGTACCTGAACCTCTCCATCTATTCGTGAGTAATTCGGTCAATATATCAGGTAAGGGACCAGGATCTGAATGTTGGCTTTTATATAGTATAAGAAGTTGTTGAATCATATAAATCCCAGCTAAACGCTGTTCATCTGGGGTGAGATTCAAAAATGTGTGTGCTACTGTGTCATCACTATACTTCCCGGGACTGTCAACCCAATGGACAGCTGACCTGGCTAATTCTTGTTCATCCATAGAATCGAGAAAATGATAACCCCCTCGTTCTCGAAGTAATTTATCTGCTGCTTGGAATGAATGCTCGTTAGACCTTATATTTATTATTGGTGTTTGAAATTTCCTGTTATTTTCTAGACACATCGGACGTATTGGATCAGTAAGACATCTAGTACTATTACAAGATCTTCTTCTACCTACATAGGCTATAGTTTCTGACTGTCCTGTGGGCAGTCCTGATGCTTCTTCCTCGCTTTGTTCGAACTGGTCTACCGCTAATCTTTCTTCGTGTAGGCGTTCTATTTCTTTACGGATCTTTCGGCACATGGCTATTATACAGTTTTGCTTATCATGTCTCCCTTCTGATATATTCTGGCTCCATCTGGTAAGAATCTGCATTGCTTCCGGGTCTACCCCCGGTCGGTCTTGATTTCTGATCACACAATTTATGAGGAAACGCAACAGTTCCCCTTGTATTTCCACTTTCTGGTATTCCATAGCTCTGTTAATACATTCAGAATCTCGCCCGGTTTGGACAAAATGATATATATTATCTAGATGTGCAGTCATTCCTGGTAATTTCCCTAAATACACTGCGGCTCGTCTGATACGTAATGATGCTAGGGTCATTTCGTCCTCTTTTCCGGGCACAGGGTCATATCTACAATCTATAAGAAGTTCCTTAAGCGTACGGGCATTTATGAGTTTGGGGGTACGTGAATGTGCTGACTCTTGAAAAGTAAGTTTATTTATTCTAGGTGGCGTAGAAAAGATATTGGTAGCACCTCCGGTAGCCCCATCTGGGGTATCGGGTGTGAAAGGATTCGTTGAACGTGATACAGCAACTATAGGCGTGGATACAGCTATAGAAGTAGCTGTAGGAACAGATGCAGAAACAGATGTGCTTGCCGGAACTTGTGTCAGAACTTGTTGCTGTAACGATACGGGTACTGGATCTTGGCGTTGAACCTCCCTGGCAGGCGGTCTATGTGGGGCGGGATGAGCATACTCGGGAGCTGCGTCATCTAAATATGAGGAAAGAAAAACATCTTCTGCGGTTCTAGGATGCCCCTTAGGATATACCTTTATTGGAAATAATGGGGTTGGCAAGTCTTTTGGTATCCCTGGAGTAGCCTTAGGTAATCCTTCAGCCAGAAGGGGATACATACCATTCATAAGGGCATTTCTTTGTCTGTCTACTTGTTCTGATTTCACTCGTGCACCTTCTTCAATTAATAGATTTTCTCGGACTTCATTTGAATTTTCTTTACTCTTCTCTTCCTGTCTACGTGCTTTTTCTGTTCGTCTATATGATTCTTTACGCCATAATTCAATGGCGTCTTTCTGTGATTGTCTAGCTTTCTTTTTCCATAATTCTTCCTCTACTTTCACGATGCACTCTGCATCCCAGGTCCCCGCTGCGGGCCACCTCTGACTTTCTGGTAATTCCTTAGTGTAGTCTACCCATAGATCAAGAAATAATATGGCGTCTAGACCATGTTTATGATACATGAAGTACCCTGGAGTGTCCCTAGGAGGAATGGGAACAGCTTCTTCGAGTACCCCTTTTCTAGTTGTGATCTGTCTTAGTTTCGAAAAGAGCGGCATATTGAGAACTGATCTGATACTTGATCTTGAACAAACTTAATACAGTAATCACAATAATGAACAGTCATTCATACCACAATATGCAGAACGTACTATAAACATTTAACATTTAACATTTAACTGAGCAACAATGATGATGACGATCTAAGAAAAACTTAATCATTAAACATGATACTCGACTTGAACTGAATTATTCTGAATTTATATACTTGATATACTAGATATACTGCTAAACAGTACAGATACACTGCTGAAACAGTGCAGACCGGATTTGTGTACCCAAACCCGTCTGGACCGGCACAACTTATGTGCACGCCAGAACGCCTCCCCAGTAATGGTACTCACCGGGTAGCTCGGAAACGGAAGGCCTCAGAAACTGGACTGAACTTGAACCGGACTGGACTCGACTCGAACGCTTCGGACACTGGACTCGACTTGGGACTTCGGAAACTGGTGGGCCTCTGTATACCTCGGATCTTGCTCTCTCAGCTAGGCTCTGGTCGGGATACTTCGCACTTCTCACCGCCTCGTCTGGGTGTTGATCGCAGCCTCAGTCGCCCCCACTTGACCGGAGGGAGATACAGGAAATCCTGCTGGTACGCGTTATTGTCCGTCCAGCTGTGGCAGGAGACCGGGCCTGCAACGCACCGCCGGCGCGTGAGATGAGAAAGTGTCCCTGTTCGGGCGCCATTCATGTGGTAAATAATTTAATTACCGGGACTTAATTTGATACGGAAACATAATAAAAATAGCTCAGTAAATAAGAGGCAGGATCCGTGGTATTAGAGGTTCGGAATGGGCTTTATTCCAATACTGATTCGAATCAGGGATTTCAGGTTCCATCACCACGAAGGTTCAGGAAGTGAATGCAATACATTATTGACAGGTAACAATATATATATGAAAAGCATTTACATTAAGACAGATGCAGGAGGCGTAACAGCTGATAATACAGATAAGAATACACATACGTAATGAAAAGAGGCGTAATAGGGCGTAACAGAGAAACTTCATTGGTTGTGATGTCACAAATGGGTGGATCTATGAGATAATTTCGCAGTATCAGCAGAAATACTTGGCAGAGATGCGCGCGCAGCAGTATGACGTGTGATTGACGTGCAACTAGGGGGTGAAAGGGACTTGATATTTAGCTCTACATGTGGCGACAGAAGTCTGGAGGGTCAAGTCAACCTAATCCCAAATCATATCTAACATCCTATGTTTAAAGAACTATGTTATCCAAAAGAGAGGTCTCTTAGAGTAGAATCTTATTCTATACTGACTATACTGACGGTTAGTGCGTGTACAAGCGTCTAAGTGTCTACACTAGATGCGAGGGCGGAATCTTCCATAGTAACAGGGCTATGAATTACTTGTATGAAGACAGAGAAGTCGGGCCTTTGCTTGGTAGCTGGAAGAATGTTTACTTAAGCTACTAGACAGGAATGCATTGGGCAGGGAGCGGAGCAGATAATTTTCGAAGGTGAAATACAGTTCTTGGCAGGCAGCAAGCTGATGTCAGGCTTCGTGAGCCGCGCAGAGAATGAGACAAAGTTCATGGTCACAGATGCAGGCTCGGACTGGAGCTTCAGAGGCAGAAGGCAAGAAAAGCTTGATGACAGAATCAGGGCCTACTTGCCTGGACTGTAAAATGGCATAAGTGAACCATATAAAGGCGGTGGCCTTTCGTACTTAGGAATGGAATATCCGGCCCATTCATGGCGGATCAACAGAGGACATGTTAACGGTGGACGCACATGTATTTGCGTCTTCATAACTGGAACTGGAGGGAACATACATGTACTTGTAACATGCACATAGAACCGTTGGGGTCCAAGATAGGGGACATAACTGACCAGAAAAATCCATATTTCCACACCTCGCCGCCACTGACGACATCCGCATGCTACTCGACCAGGGACACACTGCGGCCCTCATCCTTCTAGACCTCTCTGCAGCCTTCAACACCGTTTCCCATCGCACGCTTGCAGCCAGACTTTATGACGCAGGAATACAAGGAGCCGCACTCGACTGGATCCAGTCCTTTCTCTCCAGCAGAACCCAGAGGATCAGACTCCCCCCCTTCCTCTCCGAACCCACCGACATCAACTGCAGAGTACCCCAAGGCTTATCGCTCAGCCCCACGCTCTTCAACATCTACATGGCCCCCTCACCGCCATCCTCAGACAGCATGGGCTCAGCATTGTATCCTACGCCAACAACACCCAGCTCATCCTCTCACTCACAAAGAATACCGAAGACACAAGACTCTGCTTCCAGGAAGAAATGAAGAACGTGGCAGCCTGGATGAAAGACAGCTATTTGAAGCTCAACTCAGAGAAGACTGAGGTCCTCATCCTCGGACCCTGCAACCCTGCCTGGGACAACACCTGGTGGCCCACCTCCCTCGGGAACCCTCCCACTGCAACTGACCACTCACAAAACCTCTGCATCATCCTTGACTCCTCCTTCTCCATGAACCTCCATGTCAACGCTGTCGCCTCCGCCAGCTTCAACTGCCTGTGCATCCTCTGCAAGACCTTCAAATGGATCCCCCCCCGACTGCAGAAAGACCGTCACCCACGCACTCATAACCAGCAGACTGGACTACGGCAATGCCCTATACGCCGGAATTAACAGAGCTCCAGTACACAGACTCCAGACCATCCAGAACGCCGCTGCCAGACTCGCCCTCGGGATTCCACATCATGAACACATGACCCAACACCTACGAGACCTCCACTGGCTCCCCGTCGAGAAGAGGGCCACTTTCAAACTCCTCACCCACGCCTACAAATCCCTCAACAACATCGGAACCAAATACCTCAACGAGGAAGTATCCTTCCACGTAGCCAAGAGGAACCTCCGCTCCGCCGACCTCACCCTGGCAGATGTTCCCCGCATCCGCAGAAACAGAACAGGCGGGAGAGCCTTCTCCTACATCGCAGCCAAGACCTGGAACGAGCTCCCCGTGAACATCAGACGCTCCCCAACACTGCCCACTTTCAGGAAGGACCTCAAGATCTGGCTTTTCGACTGATCTGGAGGTGCCCCCCCAAGCATCTTGAGACCCTCACAGGTGAGTAGTGCACTATATAAACCCCTGATTGATTGACCACCAATACCACCGCCAGTACCAATACTACCACCATCATTACCACCACCACCAATACCACCAACACCACCACCAATACCACCACCAATACCACCAACAATGCCACCACCAATACCACCACCACCAATCCAATACCACTACCACCAACACCACCACCAATACCACCACCACCAATACCATCACCACCACCATCACCACCACCAATACCACCAAAACCAATACCACCACCAATACCACCACCACCAATCCAATACCACTACCACCAATACCACCACCACCAATACCACCACCGCCAATTCCAATACCACCAACTCAGCACCTCTCGCTCACTAGTAATAGCAGGGGCACAGTATGAGGCCGGATCTGCAGCCGATACTATCCCTTCTCACTCCATGCATGCCATAAAGCACAGTCTACCTTGCACCAGGAGGTGAAGCCTGGGCCCTACTACAGCTGGAGTGTTTTTTATTAGGCCAAAGATAGCAATGACATTAGGCAATGCCACACTGCACACTCAAATCACGGAGTAGGCAGGAACTACCCCCCGCTCTTCCTCCTGAGCCGCAACAGTCTAATCACAGAGTGAAAGGTGTTGGAGCGCTTTGTTAGTGTTTATAGTTTGGATGATATGTAACTCTCACTTCACACTTTGTGTCTGTGTAATTTACAGAACGTAAACATCTTCTTCACTGCACTATTTATCACTACTTTGAAGACGTCACAGGCCGATCCCTTCCTCTGATATTTACAATCTAGCAAGCGGTCGAGAAGGCCCTTTATTACAATGCTATAGGTCTCGCATTTGCGAGAGTTTAAGCTTTTAGTATTGTAAATGACAATGCCTTTTATTTGTTTTAAAACCCAAAACATAAATAAAATGCATTGTCATTTACAATGCCAATAGCTCAAACTTGCGTGAATGCGAGACCTATAGCATTGCAAATGCTTGTTTTTTACAGTGATAGCTTTATACATATAAATTGTGCTCCACCCTCTGTTTCAGGGTAGACATTTAAGCCTACACTTCTGAGTATTTTTACATCCGATTTTGTTATTAGCCCAAAGTAGTAAAGCAGTAAAGTTACTCAAAAGTGAAAAGTAAATTTACTAAAAGTAAATCTTCACATGTAGATTTACCTTTGTTATTTTAATTCCAAGTTCATAGAGTCCATCAGAAGTTATACTTATTTATACAAGATGTTGCTTTGCTAATTTGTTGACACATCCCACTCGACTTCTTAAAGTGTCATTTGTGGCTTATTCAGGAACAAAAACCAATAATCTTGTGATATGGCATTAAGACCAAAGAAGTGAGTCAGTCAACAATATTCAAATTTGCAGTCATCCATACGACTCGAAATTTCAAAGTTAGGAATGATTAAAGTTGGTTTGAAGTTAAAAGGGTGCACATTGAGATGTCAGTGCCTTCGTTGTTTTAGAGCATGAGTAGCAAAGACTCCAATTTTCAAATAGGCATTTGAAATTGAGAAACCCTAAGGTAGAGTTCAAATATATGAAATAAATAATTCCAAGACTCAAAGGGCTTGTTATATAAGTAAAACAATTATTTGAAAACGAACCTGATTTTCCCAGTTCTCCTTCATATCTAAATTCCCTTTCGCTTGTGGGAATCTACAATCTGTTTAATGGAAACACGGGTTTCTATTTATGGTAAATGAAATTGAGTATATCGTTGCTATCGTAATTTGTATTAGGTATATTGAGCTGAATATTGCTCAAGATAAATCTTTGTTAACAATCTCATTTCTACAGTGCTGATTTAACCCTGTATGCAGGCCCACTGGAAACGTGATTGTTCAGCTGCTGCGTTTTTTTTGCATAATTATGCATTTGCCGCATTAGCCACTTAATCATCTGCTAAAAAATGTGTACATTTTAACAAAACAAAATTGTTTCTAGCTCACAGTATCGAAAGTTACTAAATGCATAGCTACCTCTTTTGCTACATAGTGTAAGGCCTGTCTGAAAGGGTGACTGGTCACCTTTCAATTGCTCATTGCAATAGCTGGGTGTTAAGCTGGTAGTAAAGCGGTGAAAAATTTGCCCAAACAGTGTTAAAATGTGCAATGATTATAAAATATTAAAATAACGTAGTAATACTATAAAAAAGTGCTGTGTCATGCCGAATAATTTTCGTTTTCTTGCTGCTTAATTCAGTTAAGCCTGACACACAATCTGACCTTCCCTTGTATAATTCGAGTGGCCCTGCCTGTACTCCTTAATGTAAGGCAAATCATTTTCTCATATTTTCCTTGATCTGATTTCAAAGTGGGAGGTAAATCACTACCAAACAGTTCAAGGTTTTACAATGTTTTCTGTGCAAGAACAGCAGTGTGTGGATTGCAGGGTTAAACCGTTTTCTTTGAGCAACTGACAGGCCCGCAGAAGCCTCTCATATGTTTTATTCATTATACTGTAGAATAAACATTGCAATGTAGACTGAATTAAATTGGTCTTCCTCCCCTAAGAGTGTCAGGCTGCGAGAATTAATTTCCCCTCATTTACCTAAACATCCGCATATCACCTTCACTGGGAGAGAAAATGGAATGAATCGCGTTCAGCAGGCAGGAGGGCCCTGCATTGTCTCTGATGCAAGAATGAAGCTTGACACAAATTGGAAAGGACACATCATGAACAATTCATGATAGCGCAGCGAGCAACTATTCAAAATGCCAAGCACTTCATTGCCTTTTCATGTCAACCGTTGTCTTTTGTAGTCTCTTTCACTCACTGTGCTTTTCTGGATGCTGCCTAAAATATAATGTGTGAAATAAACATGCTTGAACCAGAAACAGAGCTTACCATTGGCCCTGGTGAAAGCAAGGAAAATGGCCCCTTTAACTGCTATTGAGGTAGTAAATTACAGCAATTATTGGGGGTCAATGGGCCTCTCACGGCTCTAAGCCCGGTTGCCACAGCACCTGCTGTACCAATGGTAGCTATGCCCCTAAACAAGAATAAGTATACAGTCCGGAAGCACAATTGCAAAGTGCTAGATGCCTACAGTTTGTAGCATATTCCCCAGCCCTGGAGCATGCAGATGAAATATGCCACACAGGAGCTGGGGTCAAACCTTACTTTATTCTTCAGCATAGTCTCACACACTGAACATTACATCATACTTTTTATTGACCATACTCTGATTGGGCAACAGCAATTTAGGCTAACCTGCTGGCGGGACCACCTCACACGTGGTTTCAGAACTCAACAAAGGTTGTGGTAGGTGTTTAAATAGTGATGTGTTCCGGGTAATAGTTTGTTCAGGACAAAGTGCTGTCACCATATGTCCTTTACATTCCACAACCTGTAGAGGGTCAGTGGCAAAAGGAGTGTCTGGCACATATTTAGAAGCCCCTAGTGCCACCACAAAGTCACTTTTTCTGACATTGTGGTGGCGATTGGGGCTTTGCCTTATTTACAAGGCAGCTTTAAGCTACTTACCGTGGCTAACGCTGCCTTGTGAATAAGGCACCCTTTTATGCTACAGTTAGCGTGAAAGGGGCGGGTAATGGGTGTTGTGGTGTTGTGGAAGGTGTTCCTTCCTGCACATAAACAATCATTTTAAAAAATGACGTTTTGCAACTTCTATGTGTTCTGCATCAAGCAGCAGACATAGCAGTTACGAAATGCAATTTCAGATTGTTTATGTGTAGGAAGGGGTACCTTCCTGCACATAAACAATCTTCCCCTGCTACGCAGGCATCCTTGCACCATGCACTATGGTACAAGGGTGTCTGCATTGGCGATGGGCGGCTAAATTAGTGCCATCGCAGGGGGAAACACAGGGCTACACCGTGCCCTTGTATATACTGTGCAGCCCTGTGTTTCAGAAGTGGCGGAGCGTTGCGTTAAGCCAAGGAGGCTTATGCCACACTCTGCCACTTCCTCATAAATATGCCCGTCTGTTTTCAATTTTTGTCTCTGTTTCATTCATGACAGACTGTTTTCTGGGCATAGCAATGCTTGTCTGCACAGATTTTCATTTTCCTTTTTCCAAGGCGCGTTGATGCCTTGAAGCTGGTTGGTGCTTACAGATCAATCTGAGGTCCACTGAGGTAGTTTTGTTCTGATGGCTCTCCCAAATAGCAAGGTGACTGGACTATCACAAGTTGCAGAGTGAGGAGCTGATCGATAGGCCTGGAGGGCCTGACACAAGGCTTGGTTCAGTTTGATTCCTTCCATGGACACTCACTGTATAACTCTCTTGAGGATGATCATGAATCATTCAACTACACTGTTAGCTTGGGGCCAGAGGGGTGTACTCTTTTGGTGTTTTACATTGAGTTGAACAAGTCATTCTTTGAACTCTCTGCTATTAAAGAGCAGCCTTTTGTCAGATTTGAGAATTTCGGGGATGACCTATGTTGCAAAGATGTCATCAAGTCATTCTACGACTTTGTCATGAGTTGTTGAAGATAGGTCCTTCACCAAAGGAAAACGTGAATATTCATTAATAACTATGATGAGATGACTTCCATTTTCTAAGGCCCAAAGGAGTCAACGGCAACCCACATCCAAGCATGGGCAGGAAAGTTAGACATTGTCACTGGGTGTTGTGTCACCTGGAGATAAACAATTGCAAATGTGGCATGTCTTCAGCTTCTTTTAGACTTGCTCATCTAGCTGATGGAACCGCACTAGATCTTCTAGACTTGCTCATCTAGCCGAGGGATGCACACTAGATCTCGTAGGGCTCTTTAGGTGTCCTTCATGTGCAAGCTCAATGACCCGTTGTCTTAGGCTTTCAGGTATGAAGATTTTCGAGCCTCTTAGGATCACGCCTTCTTGGGTGACTGATAGCTCATCCAGTACATTTGTGAGTTTTTTTAATTCAACATCATCGGCGAGAGACTGGGTACTTCTTCTCCATGATTGTGTAGCAATAATTTCTTTGATGACAATCATGTTTTTATCAGTGTTGTTGGCAGCAATGATTTATTCCACGGACAGAGCTGCTGGTGTGCTGGATCTCACGATGAAGTTGAGATATGCTTCCGCTGTCTTGGATAACGAACTGTGATGATGTAGCAGCACTTGTAAAAAGAAATCTGCTGGGTTTTGATCTTTTCCCAGTTTGTGCACAATCTCATAGTAATATTCTTGAAGTCTAAACCACCACTTCTCAATGTGAGGGGGCATCTTGACCCTTGGGTTTCTGAAAATGGTGAGTAACGCCTGGTGGTTTGTGACAACAGTAAATCATTTTCCATAGAGAAATACATGAAAATGTTCACAGGCCCACACCACAGCCAGACTCTCCTTCTCTGGCTGAGAGTAGGCACTTTCTGTCTCAGACAGGCTGCGACTGGCATAGGCCACAATGTGTCACTGAGCGTTCGGATGGCCATCATGTTGAGCAATGATTGCCGCTAGCCCTACCGGGCTCGCATCAACTGTTATTTTGGTATGTAACTTGGGGTCAAAGTAGTCCATTTCAGTTGCGTTCTCAATTGCTTGCTTAATGTCTACGAAACTCTTGTCACATTCTGAAGATCACTCGCTGTTGCAAAGTTTGGAATGTATCTTAAGCAATAACTCCCCACCCTTAGAAAGGATCGCAGCATGGTAACATCCTCATTTGCGGCAAGTGGATGACAGTGTTTCTTCCTTGGCCAGGTCTGGAGTCCTTTCCCCATCTGAGAATATGGCCCCCAAAAATTGAGTTTAGTTTTGTGAAACTCACACTTTGAAGCATTCAGAATGAGACCTGCATCAGGAAGTAATTGGCACACTTGGTTGAGAGCTTTGTCGTATTCTTGTTGTGTTTTCCCAAACACCAGTATATCGCCACTGTACTTAAAAGCTAAGAATATGTGTAACAGGTTGAATTACTCAGCGAATAACATCCTGAAATATTTCTGCAGCTGAAAAGATACTCTAAAACTCAGTCTCTTGCATCTAATTAAACTATTGTGAATTGAAAAGGTAGTAATGTACCTGCAGTTCTTCTCCAGTTCGAGTTGATTGTATCCTTTATTCAGGTCAAGATGGTAAAATATCTTGGTTCCATTTAATTGCATGATCATCCGCTAGGTGAGGACCAGAGTGTCTCTCCCTCTCAATGGCTTTGTTGGCTTGGCGCTTATCATCGTAGATGCGGCCTGACCCACTACTGTCCTTTTTTGGCACTACTACTATGTACGAAATCCATGGCGTGGAACCTGTAGACCAGTCAATGATGACATGCTTTAAAAGTGCTCCCAGTTCGTTCTCTACAGCTTCTTGCTAAGCTTAGTGGGATAATAAATTCACTGTAGGGGCCTATGTTCGACCTTATGGTCACAGGTTAAAATCCGACAGGTCTACTCAGCCTTTCATCCTTTTTAAGGTCGAGAAAATGAGTACCATTGAGTTGAGTAACAATAAACATCTGTTATTCAGGACCAAGATACCCTTCTGGGTCAAAGTGTGCTTTGCAAATTCACATGTTAAGTTATGCAGATGAAAAGCAACTCTACAATGTCGTTGAGCAACAGTGCAAATGTCCTCATTGATATGAGGCTGTACTTTAATTTTCTTGAGTTTTGCCAGGCAATGGAACAACAATGGGAATCGGCTTATGATCTCTGACTAAGCACAGAGGCTGTAGTTGAGCGGTATCAATCCCATGTCAGCAGAGGTGGCAAAACTGAGCAAACAGGTACTCGACAAAGTCCCTTGTAGAACATGAATGGTGGCTTGCAACAATGTCTTTTTGTGTTGCATTGTGGCTGTAAACTACTCGATGCACCACTGTTTATGATAAAAGTTATGAGGTGATCGTTAACTTTTAATGTGATTTAGGGACAGTGTCCAAACAAAGTTTGTCGTTTTGTTTGGTGAATTTCCTTTGAACTGTGGTCTTCTTTATAAGCAGCTAACCCGATATGTGCATGCCGCACTTTGGTAGATACCATCAGTGCACACCCATCTTCTTTATCGGTACTCTACAGTGATGTCAAAGAGCCTTTGTACGATGAACTCGATGGCGTTAGATCCAGCTTTGTTTCCACTAGTTGTAGCTGATGTTGCTTTTTGGTTTTGTGGGCTTGGCAAGAGTGCTTCTGGAATGTTCTCACGTCCATCTTGTCATTCCATTGTGACACTTGATTTTTCTTAGCTTGGCACACAGTTATGAAATAGTTCTCTACCCACAATCATAGCAGGTCGGCTTAACGGCTAGACATTCACCTTCATGGGGCAATAAAAATCCACATCGGAAGCATAACTTTGATTTCTTTAAATATATCAAATTACTTGCATCTTGTTTTTGTTTGTGCTGTATTTGACGGTCATGGCCAATTCATTGTAGACCGTTCCCCCTTCCATATCAGCAGCTAGTGAGCCTGCTCATTCTTTTGCTCTTGCAGCCCTCAGCCTTTTTTCCAAACTGTGTGTTTCTCTCAATCTGCGCCTTCTATACAAATCGGAAAGGCAGCCATCGATGATTCTGGGATGCAAGGCTTCTTCGTTGGTGAAGTCACAGAACTTTCAATGCTTAATGAGTGTATCAAGTCATTCAACAACCTCATTCTTTGTTTCACCAACATGTTGTCATGCTTGGTTGCAAATGTATATTTAATGGGGAACGGCCTTTACGACTTCTTGACAACGAAGGACCTGAACCACGACTCCTCATAAACGACCTGAATCTGAATCACAAATCTTTTAACCACTAATGCATTTACAACTACCAAGTCTTAACAACAACCTATAATATTATTACGTTTAAAATTACCTCGCGAGGCTAGTAGATGGCACTCTTGGATTGTATGACAGATGTATAAAAAATGCATAGTAAAAAAATATTACATTAAAATCTAAGTATTTTGGTAAGTATTAAAGGCGAGTATTACCTGTATTGTATTTATATATATATATATATATTATCTACTGGCGGTCGCCAGTAGATAGTTATAGTTAGGACCGTGTTTCCATAGGAAATCTCAAAATTCTATTTTGAATAACTTTGGCGCCGGTTGACGAATCTTAGCGAAATTTTCAAAACTAATGGGGCGCTCCGCTCAGCTCCTACCCTGAAAGTCTCGGGGTGATTCATCAAGCGGGGCCGAGAAAAAAGGGGGGTCCCAAAACACGTTTACCCCATGCATTTTTCCATAGGACCTTTAGTCGAAGGTACAGCCCGAACGGCTGAACAGAATTAGTTGAAATTTGGCAGAGAGGTAGTCCTCAGGTCAGGGAAGTGCCTTTTGCAGGTCTGGTGTCAATCTGTTCAGTATTTCCTGACAAAATAGCATTTAAAAGCATATAAATATCTATACGCGCACGGTGCGCGCACGGTGAAAAACCTTAAAAAAATATATATATTAATAAATACATAACTTAGCATTTAAAAACCGTACAAATTCACTTAAAAATCCATAGGTTTCATAAACGTTATAGTTAGGAATTAGCATTTAAAAAACCTTGCAAATTCACTTAAAAAACCATAGGTTTCACACAGGTTATAGTTAGGTGGACATTTCACTCTTAAAAAACCAATGAAATTCCCCCGTTATAGTTAGTTCAGATAACTATACCTCGCGCGACCGCCACTCTATCACAAGAATGATGTCATCAGTGATGTCATGAGTGATGCCACTGACCATGTCATTAGTGATGTAATATGTGACGTCATGAGCAGTGGATTGCGGGTGCGCGAGTTATAGTTATCTGAACTAACTATAACGGGGGAATTTCATTGGTTTTTTACGAGTGAAATGTCCATCTAACTATAACCTGTGTGAAACCTATGGTTTTTTAAGTGAATATATATATATATATATATATATATATATATATATATATATATATATATATATATTATCTACTGGCGGTCGCCAGTAGATAATTATAGTTAGAACCATGTTTCCATAGGAAAAGCATTTTTTGATTTGCTTATAACTTTGGCGTCGTTTGACGAATCGTTACGAAATTTTTCAAAAAGTTCCTCTTTTTAGGTCAGCTCCTATCCTGATAGTTTGGGGGCGATTGGCCACGGTGGGGCTGAGAAAAATGGGGGGTCCCAAAACGTGTTTTCTCCATGCAATTTTCATAGGAAACTTTAGACAAGGCTACAGGACAGACTGCTGAACGGAATTACGCCAAATTTGGCAGGGAGAAAGGTCTTGGTCCGGAAAGCATGCTTCTGTTTAAATGGGGTTAAGTCTGTTCAGTAGTTTTAGAGAAATATGAAAATTAACAGATATCGATATTTGAGAATTGTGACATCTTATAGACTGAGGCGTTACGAGCACGAGCGTGCGGCTCATTGGCTGCGAACTGTTGAAACTAGGAAGTGTTGGCAGCCATTTTGTGACTGAATTGAAAGGCATAGGGTGGAAAAAAAGAGATTAATTGTTTAAGAGGGTATAGTAGGAACACTGTGGTCTTAGTTTAAGCAGTCTGTACGGTGCAGAGGCAGGGAGTTTGAATGTTGCGTAGGCCGTGGAAATTACATCCGCAGAACAACGGTGCATGGTATTGGGGCAAGGTTGCGTAGGGTCTGGAAATCCCATCGGGAAAAAGAATGCGCCGTATTGCGGCAAGCAGTGTGTAGGGTGCACACACAGGTAGTGTGAATGTGCGGTATTGCGGCAGTGTTCAGTAGGCTGTGTAACGGTGCACACACAGGTAGTGTGAATGTGCGGTATTGCAGCAATGTTCAGTAGGCTGTGTAAATCATATCAGGAAAATAACAATGCGCCGTATTGCAGCTTTCCTTTAATATAATGCGCAGTAATGTTTACTTATAATACGGTGTTCACTTTTATCACGGACATTGTCACTTTCTTAGACGAAATTTAATATTATGAGGGAGGGCGTGTTCTGTTCCTGTGCCTGGAACAAAATTAACTTTTAATTGGCTGAGATGTTCATTGGCTGCGAACCATTGAAAGAAGAAGTGATACCAGCCATTTCCTCCCTGTCCCCGGAGTAGCAGGGACATCTGATTGACTGATGTGTTCCAAGCAGGACCTTCCCAAGCTTAATGTTCATTAGCTGCGAACCATTGAAAGTAGAAGTGTTGCCAGCCAATTCCTCCCCTTCCGCGGAGTAGCAGGGACATCTGATTGGCTGACGTCTTCCAAGCAGGACCTTCCCAAGCTTAATGTTTATTGGCTGCAAACCATTGAAAGTAGAAGTGTTGCAAGCCATTTCCTCCCCGTCCGCGGAGTAGCAGGGACATCTGATTGGCTGACGTGTTCCAAGCAGGACCTTCCCAAGCTTAATGTTCATTGGCTGTAAACCATTGAAAGTAGAAGTGTTGCCAGCCATTCCCTCCCCCTCCGCGGTCCGCGGAGCATCAGGGACATCTGCTTGGGTAACATGTTCCGAGCAGGACATTTCTAAGCTTAATGTTCATTGGTTGTAAACCATTGAAAGTAGAAGTGTTGGCAGCGATTCCCTCCCCCTCCGCGGATCACCATGGACATTTTATTGGCTACAGTGTTCCGAGTACAAGTTTGCTCATTATTGGCTGGGAACGATTCACTGTTGTGAACCATTTTGTGACGCACTTCAATGGAGTACGGGAAAACAAAGTAGTAGCGGGGAGGGTAGCAACATTATTAACTCGATATATTTTAAGAGCCATTTATATAATTGGCGTGGGGTGTACAAATCACAGCGGCAAAATAACAGAGTGTGTTGCGGTCTTCTTTTAATTGAGTTTGCAGGTGGGATACTTCCCAGGAGTGCTATTTACTTATAATGTGCTGTTTACTTTTCTGACGGGGAGCTGTGGTTGCGCAGCAAAAGTTTCAGTCTAGGTTTGAAACAGTTTTTATTAAGAAATTACAAATATACTTTCTTCAGAAACTGAAGCTGTATATATCAAAGGTGTGACAAATAAAAACGCAATTCATAAAATATCCCATAAGCGTAGCCGCACCCTCCCTTTTTTTTGCTATAGTTTGTAAAACTGTTGTCCCATATTCTTGATAATATAAGAGGGCATGAGTTACTTTTAGATAAAGTAGAAAAGAAGTGCTACAAGAAACACTCCCACACTACATCATCTCAGGTCGAACAATAACAAGTAAAAACAGTTAAACACAAATGACTTTATATGACATACAATTGTACGCTTTATCATTTAAAAAAAATTCTATTCTGTAGAATTCGGGAAAGTTCTGTCATAGTGCTTAGAGGTCGCTCACTGCTCCGCTAGCAAATCACATACTCCTTTAAGAACATATAGAATAGTAGTATAATAATATACACTACTGGTCTTATATATTCTATAAGGAGAAGGAGAATATGAACCGCAACAGAGAAAAATAGAAATTCCCTAAAAAACATCCAGAAATGTAGGGTTTATAAAAGGTATTCACTAAGAAAGTATGCAAACTATCTTTTTTTAACTGCAATTTCAAAAAGTATTCTTACTGTAAAAATATCGGCTCAAGTAAGTTATAAAGGTCAGTAAGCTGTATTTCAGATGGTTTAATCCTGGCGGTGACAAATCTCCACTTCCTGTTGTGTAGAAATATGACACTCTATTACAATATACAGAATGTTACTGTTGTTACACAAAAAGGAAAAGGAGCATAAACTCATGGATACAAAAGAAATACTTTTCAGCGATGAATATGTTCAGAGCTTCTTTTCTCCTGGACATCGAAATCTTTCATCTTCGCGCCGATATTATAATATACAAAGTCACACTATATGAGCTCAAGGGAGCCAGAAAAGGAACAATGTTTGCTGTATTCTGTCTGTTTCTGAAAACAAGCTGCTGACTGTTGGACTTGTCAGCCCTAGGGTGGTCTTACCCCGTTTTTTTGCCCTTATCGCCTTATTTTTGCCACCATCTTTTTGTTGGACCTAGGCCTCTGGGCGCCTTACCACTGCCAAACAGTGCTGAGGTGCAGGTGCTCTCTCCTAATAACATGGCTGCCACAGGCCCCTGCTACTGCGGAGTGGCCATTGAACACACACACACACCAGTAGTCAGGAGCAGGCTGGGACATAGTGCTACTGTATCTTTGCCGTCCCACCGTTTAGTCCCATAGACAGACATGTAGAAGCTCCTGGAACCTTCCAGCCCAGGGAGGAGTTATGCTTTGCCACCTTTCAGGAGGGTCCCCTGACCTAGGGGTGTAAGAGGAAAGGAGGGAAACTTGACTAGTCAGTTGGGCACCACTGGACCTGGGGGAACCTCTGCCATAGTATAGGCGGTTGGGCCTAGGGGGGAACCTACACTACTGAGACTGACTGAGCTTAGGTCCTACTGTACCCAAGATAGCTGAGGGACTCTGCCAGCCTGCTGACCTTGCCCAGTGAGGGGGAAACCCAGGAGATCAACTCCAGTGTGCTGAGGGAACCATCCTGCCTCTTGTGCCTGCCAACTCAACCCCCTTCCTTTCCCCCCTAAGATACTGCAACCAAAGAAACTGCAACTAAAGAACCACCACCACCTGCGATAGGACTGAAGCGCTGAGGACCCTATGAGCGCTGCTGCTACTGGGGGATCACCAGGTAAAGCGCTGTGCCAACCAAATGCTAGTCTGAGAAGCCCCTGCTGCCAGCGCTGGGCTGAGAAGCTTTGCTGCCTCTTGCTGAGGCTGGGCCCTTTGCCTATAGGCCATCCTGCGCTATAGTGCCCGCATCTGTCCCCCATCTGGTGTACTGTGGCTGTGCCCTGCCACGGCGCTGTGACTTCCCAGCGCTGCATGTCCCGATCACTGCCGCAGCCCAGGTACCTGCGATCTAGCGCTGTGTCGGTAAGCGCGCTATCTGCCAAAAATCACCGCCGCTGCCCGGCGTAGCAGGAGAAGAAGTGAGCTGAGGCCGCCCAAGGAGAAGAGCGTGCAGTCCCTTGCACCGTCGCGGCCCAAGAAGCCGGGGGAGGGCCTCCGCAGTTTTGGCGAAGGCCGCGCTGGGCCTAGGCCTCGCGCGCACCCGTTGCTAGGTGACTGTGGTGCCAGCCACGTCATCGGCTGCGCCCCCTCCAAGTCGCGCACCCATTAGCTGCCGCAGTCGCACCCACTGACAGCCACCACCTGATTGGTTGCCGCGCCAGGCCCCCAGGACGCTGCGACCCCATTGGCTCCTGGGCCGTGAGGAGGCCTGAGGTCCGGGCGGGTCACGAACATCGCCGGAGGGGCTCCGCTGCCAGTGGGAGCCCCTTGATTGATTCCCTGCCTGCGCGGACTCCATCCCTGAAAGGGAATTTGGCCGCCCCCCCAGGTGAGAGCCCCGCGAGAGAAGAGCAGCGGGCTGCCTGGGGAGGGGACGCCTACCCGGGACTCGGCTGGTAAGTGATAGACAGCTGAGGGCCGGACGCCTGCAAACCCACGCTGGAGGGAGGGAGGAACTGCTCCTCCTAGGGGAATCTGCCCCGCATTGCCACTTTACCGGGGCCTACATTGAATAATGCTCTGCCTAAGTGGGGCCTCTAGTGCGGAAGGTACTACCTGGAGTATGAACTCTGCCTAAGAATTGTACCCTGAATTAACCCTTGCATAGGGACTGTTCTGGTTAGAGTGCCCCTGCATAGGGAATGTTGTGCATGTTACTTATATGATACCCAGGCCTAAGAAATGTTTTGATGTTGTACTCAGACCCACGAAATGTTGAATTCGATGACCATGCCTATGGGAAATGTTGGCTATGTTTCCCCTGAATATCAGAATTATTATCTTTATTGAAGTGATGCCTAAGAGATGTTGTCTACATTAGCCTAGTACCTCAGAAGTGTTACCTGCCTGAACTAAAAGTAGATAAAGAGTCTTGTTTCATAAAACAACCTGGTGTGGTGTCCTTCTATTGCGTGCGAGTTACTGTCTCAGTGTGAGTGGGTGCTGCACCACTGCTTTACACATTTCCTTCGGGTGCCTTCCTGCCTCGCGCGCATGCTACCGTGTCGGAATTGGTGGCCCCAGTTCTAACTCTGACGTTACATATAAATGGCAAAAAGAATCAATAACACTATTTTCTAAATACAAGTGTTTAAATATTGACAAATAGCTACGTATTATAAATATTTACTATGCCATAATCAAACAACGTACAACTCTGGATTATGATTTGTGGCCGCAAAAGAAGAATCTGACTCTAGAAAAGAGCACCTGCACCACTGAATGAACACACGTAAATAACTCGCAAAAACAAAATTAATCAATCAACGGGTGTGGTTTATATACTTTTGGTTAATGAGAAGTCTATGGAAGGAAGATGCGGCTCCGCCCATTTAGATTTCACGTTTTACAGTTGACACATGCTCAGGTTTAAACTGTTTAACTTGTGCACGTGTTGGGAAAAGTTAACAAAATGTGAAGCAGTAAAGAATTCGATTTCGATCCTAACACGTATAAGGTCCTTAATATGTACAGACGTTGGAGAGCTTAAAAGCTGATACCCGGCAAACCGTGTCATTTCCATTCTCATGACTGAATACATCTATTAATTGCCGTGATTCTAAATGGAAGACATAACAAAAATTTCTTTCAAAATAGAAGGAAGCAAAACCGTGCTAATATTTCTCATCACTATGGTTTCAAATTTAAAAAATGCGACCATTTGTAAAGCGTACAGCTACACCTGGAAAGGTGTGCTGGCGCTCGGGGGTGTTGCCCACATTGACATAGTGGTGGGCTAACGTGCCGCTGGAGCCAGGAATTGAACTGTGAACGCTGTTGTTCGAAGTCAGGTATTATAGCTGCTGCGTCACACTTTTTCCACACTTATATGTAAATTACTGCTAATTACGTTTCAAACATTGTTAAATTATAACTTATAACAGACTACTGTTACAGTTAGTTTTTCACTACAAAAAGTATGCACGTCTTTTTAAAATTTACTTAAAAACAATATTGGTTTCAGGGACATTGTAGTTAGAAATTAGCATTTAGAAAACATTTGAAATTCACTGTAAAAACCGTAGGTTTCAGGTAAGTTATAGTTAGAAATTAGCATTTAAAAAAACCTTCAAAATTCACTGAAAAAACCATAGGTTTCAGGAGCGTTATAGTAAGCTGGACATTTCACACATACAACACCATAGAAATTCCACCGTTATAGTTAGTTCAGCTAACAATAACTCGCACCCCAGCAATGCACTGCTCATGACGTCACATATTACATCATTCCTGGTAGGGTCAGTGACATCACTGATGACATCACTGATGTATATATATATATATATAGACACCTGCAACCATATCTATACATGTAATGGTATTTATAGGGTTTTGGGTGTGTGTGAGTTTTTGGGTGGCAAGTGTAATTTTAGGGGTTAGGGTGGGTATGAGTTTTTGGGTACCAGGGGTAATTTTAGGGTTTTGGGTGTGTATGGGTTTTTGGGTAGCAAGGGTCATTTTAGGGTTTAGGTTGGGTATGGTTTTTGCAGGGCAAGGGTAATTTTAGGATTTAGGGTGAGTATGGGTTTTAGGGTGGCAAGGTTAATTTTAGGGTAAAATGGGTTTTTGGGTGACAAGTGTATTTTTTGGGTTAAGGGTTGATATGGGTTTTTGAGTGGGAAGGGTCATTTTAGGGTTTAGGGTAGGTATAGGTTTTTGGGATTGCAAGTGTATTTTTAGGGTTTAGGCTGGGTGTGGGTTTTTGGGTGGAAAGGTAATTCATAAGGTTTAGGGTGGGTATAGGATTTTGGGTGGAAAGGGAATTTTTAAGGTTTGGAGTGGGTGTAGGTCTTTGGGTGGAAAGGGATTTTATAACTTTAATAGTGAGTATAGGGGTGTGTGTGTATATATTTATATTGTGTTAATACTTACCAATATTAATTTTACAAGGGATATGTCTGGTGTGAGCAAGGCAGGGGATCCTGTCGAAACACATTACAGCACAGCAACTAAGTGAATACAATTTGAAAATTTCAACTCAATCTGCGGTGTTGGTGTCTGGTTTCTAGAGGAGAACTGGTGCTTGTTTTGGATGTATATATGTATATAGTGTTACAATACTTACCAATATTAATTTTACAACGCATATGTCTTTAGCATGCATGAATTTACCACGAAATGTAAGTGTTTTACAGGTACATACAAACCCGTTACACATACACATACATACATATATATATATATATATATATATATATATATATATATATATATATATATATATGTGTGACAATATGGTTATATGTATAGGTGACAATATGGTTGAAATATGTATAGGTGACAATATAGTTGAGATGGTTGCTTACATGGTTTGCAGCGACAGGGTACATTATCCCTCACTCTATTACTACTATTATTATGATTATTATTTTTGTAGGGATTTGAGCAACCAGTATAGAGATAAGCAAGGGTACATTACCCACAATACTTTGTCTTGACGTTTATGATTGCTATATGTTGCGTTGTGAATTTCATAGAGTGCATGACCATTGCTGGCGTAATTGAAGATTGAATCTATGTTGACAGGGCAACATTCGCATATATGGTATTTCATCATTATTATGGCGGAGTAATGTCAAATATCTGATTCCTAACGCAAATTGCATTTGGCCATCAATGATTGTTACTGTTGCCTATTCTCAGCATCTATGCCTTTATAAATGGAAAATGTCCAGATTAATGCATATCAACGGAGCGTTTGTATACATAACTAATAACTTTATTGTATATACTGAGGCACGGACAAAATGTATATCGTTTGAAAAGTGCTACTCAGCATGATCTAATTGTGTTATCTTAATTTTTGGGTATCTTTTATTGTTATGTCTACACAAACGAGTACCGGAGACCAGTAAAATGAATAGGATTTATCGCTTATACTTAATTTCGTTACTGATTGAAAGATCGAAGCTCCGTACGTGATTGCAGTGTGTCTTCTATGTTTTTCTTTATTTTGAAAACAATGGTGCCCATTTCTAAGGGAATTTGCCAATTTTATTTCACTCGAAAAAGGCTTAACGCCGAAACGCGTCGTCTTGCTTTTTGTGTACAATAAAACTTTGTACATTCTCCTGGTGTGCCGTTCCTCTGCTTTATCACCTTCGGTGGAAGGACGCTTGAAGCTATTCTTGGGATATATTTCGGTTGCTGTAACCGCTGAATCGGCACCAACATCGTGGGACTGGTGAGCCGCTAAGCACAGCAGTTTTGTATATATATATATTCACTGAAAAAACCATGGGTTTCACACACGTTATAGTTAGGAATTAGCATTTAAAAAACCTTAGAAATTCAATGAAAAAAACAAAGGTTTCACACATGTTATAGTTAGCTGGACATTTCACTCGTAAAAAACCAATGAAATTCCCCCGTTATAGTTAGTTCAGCTAACTATAACTCGCGCGCCCGCAATGCACTACTGATGACGTCACATATTACATCACTCATGACATGGTCACTGACATCACTCATGACATCACTGATGACATCTCAAATGACATCACTGATGACATCACTGATGACATCATCCAGTGAATGTGTGTTTTTCTGAAAATTAAATATGTTTTATATATGTATATCTCAAGGTCAATGGAAGAATAAATGGGTATATAAGTGTCTAAATGGATGCTTTTTTTTCAAAAAATTTTTTGTGTAACTGACTGATTAAGTGTATCATAGTGAATACATGGCTTACTGAGTAATGTTTAAATATGAAAATATCTGTATCAGTCTCTCACTTTGTGTATAAGTGGCTGCATGGGTTGGTGAGTAGCTTCATGGGTATCTATGTAGGTTATTAGTTCTTTTTTAAGTATCAGTCTGAGTGTCTGTATGGTTCGGTGGGGGGTATTATGTAGTGCATAGGTGCATGAATGAGTGATTCACTCTTTGTATGTGTTGAAGACAACATGTGTGCAGGACTGTATGGGTGGATGAGTGTGTGTATGGGTGTGTTAGTGAGTGAATGACTGTCTCAATAGTGTCTTTATGAGTAACTACATATCTATTTAACTAGTATATGTGACTATTGGTGTATATAAGTGAGTATATGTGAGAGTGAGAGATTGAAAGAGTTCCTGTATGAATAAGTATGTGTTTCTATAAGTGATTGTTTTTTAGACTAACTATGTGTAAGTTTCCGTAGAAGTAAGTGTGGTGGTGTGTGTATAACTGTATAAGCTAATAAATGTATGTTTGTTTCTTTATTAGCATATAAATGAAAATCACAATAACACCTTCACAAATTAAATATCTAAAAACAATTCCTGTGTGTACACAGAGTCATGCTTTGAAATTAGGCAGAAAACGAAATTTCTTTGCCAATTGCAAAGCATACTTTCTACTACTTTTTTGGCAAGTGATAAGTACTTTTACAGTCTGACACATTTTGAATCCACTTTTCAGATTCTGAAAACAGCACATGTCCAAACAGCTTTTTCAGACCAGCAACATGTGTAACCTGGGTGACTGACTACACTCCAGCAAGGGCAACCAGCCTTAGTGATGCTGAATGTATTTGCATTACTGACTGAAACCTCAAACCCCACTCGGTTGTGAATACTGTGCATGATTCCACAGGATAAGCAGCTGGGTGTGTGCTAAGAGTCTGCTTCTGCACAAAAAAATGGCTCCCCCTTTCCATCTAATGCAAATGTGAAATCACCAGAGCAATACGCAATAAATCTATGCCTGTAATTCCTATTTACACACAGAGTCATGTTTTCACATTAGTCGCAAAACGAAATTTCTTTGCCATTTTGAAAGCACACTTACTACTCTTTTTTTTGGCAAGTGATAAACACTTTTACAGACTGACACATTTTGAATCCACTTTTCAGATTCTTAAAAAAGCACATGTCCAAACTGCTTTTTCAGACCAGCACCATGTGTAACCTGGGTGACTGACTACACTCCAGCAAGGGCAACCAGCCTTATTGATGCTGAATGTATTTGCATTACTGACTGAAACCTCAAACCCCACTCGGTTGTGAATACTGTGCATGATTCCACAGGATAAACAGCTGGGTGTGTGCTAAGAGTCTGCTTCTGCACAAAAAAATGGCTCCCCCTTTCCATCTAATGCAAATGTAAAATCACCAGAGCAATACGCAATAAATCTCTGCCTGTAATTCCTATTTGCACACAGAGTCATGTTTTCACATTAGTCACAAATGAAATTTCTTTGCCAATTTGAAAGCACACATACTACTCTTTTTTTTGGCAAGTGATAAACACTTTTACAGACTGACACATTTTGAATCCACTTTTCAGATTCTTAAAAAAGCACATGTCCAAACTGCTTTTTCAGACCAGCACCATGTGTAACCTGGGTGACTGACTACACTCCAGCAAGGGCAACCAGCCTTATTGATGCTGAATGTATTTGCATTACTGACTGAAACCTCAAACCCCACTCGGTTGTGAATACTGTGCATGATTCCACAGGATAAGCAGCTGGGTGTGTGCTAAGAGTCTGCTTCTGCACAAAAAAATGGCTCCCCCTTTCCATCTAATGCAAATGTAAAATCTCCAGAGCAATACGCAATAAATCTCTGCCTGTAATTCCTATTTGCACACAGAGTCATGTTTTCATATTAGTCACAAAACGAAATTTCTTTGCCAATTTGAAAGCACACTTACTACTCTTTTTTTTGGCAAGTGATAAACACTTTTACAGACTGACACATTTTGAATCCACTTTTCAGATTCTTAAAAAAGCACATGTCCAAACTGCTTTTTCAGACCAGCACCATGTGTAACCTGGGTGACTGACTACACTCCAGCAAGGGCAACCAGCCTTAGTGATGCTGAATGTATTTGCATTACTGACTGAAACCTCAAACCCCACTCGGTTGTGAATACTGTGCATGATTCCACAGGATAAGCAGCTGGGTGTGTGCTAAGAGTCTGCTTCTGCACAAATGGCTCCCCCTTTCCATCTAATGCAAATGTAAAATCTCCAGAGCAATACGCAATAAATCTATGCCTGTAATTCCTATTTACACACAGAGTCAAGTTTTCATATTAGTCTCAAAACGAAATTTCTTTGCCAATTTGAAAGCACACTTACTACTCTTTTTTTTGGCAAGTGATAAACACTTTTACAGACTGACACATTTTGAATCCACTTTTCAGATTCTGAAAACAGCACATGTCCAAACTGCTTTTTCAAACCAGCACCATGTGTAACCTGGGTGACTGACTACACTCCAGCAAGGGCAACCAGCCTTACTGATGCTGTATGTATTTGCATTACTGAGTGCAACCTCAAACCCTTAAAGTATTCCTTATTTTTACCAGTACACCTTAATTTATCGTGAACACATAGTCCATATTATTTTACATGTTCCTCACATTTAAATTTCTCCCAAAACAGAAAATAATAAACACAACTTCAACAAAAGGAATTCCAATTCTATTATTCATTTCTTAATTTACCATATACATCCCCTCTCAAACTCTAAACTCACCTTTAAAATTAGTTAGTTGTGAAAAAAATGTGGCACTCAAACAGCAGATTATCAGAGCCAGGATCTCTGTTCTGTTCACCTCTCTCCTCTCAGCAGAACCAGATAATGGCAAACTTTCCCTCTCTTTTTCCACACTTATACATGTTAATTTCAAATCTCAGTGCCTCTCCCTTTTTTTCAAATGTAATCACACATTTCTATTGGTTGAAAACCAACCCTTTTCCAAAAGTACCCTTCCCCAAACTTGACTTCTGCCTAGTACCCTTCCCCCAACTTGACTTCTGCCGGCTACCATAGCAACAGCTCATGGAACACTGCTGTGTGGAGTTAGGTCAGAAGTTCGCCACACAATGTTTCATTTCCAAAGAGCAGGAGTGCTTGACTTTTCAAACCTAACAGCAAATCCATAGTACTGTTCTTTAGTAACACATTTTTCTGTACCAATACAAAACATGCTTCTATAAATTTACACATACAGCCTAGTTTTTATTCTAGAATGGTATGAAACAGCCAATCAGTTCTTTTTTTTATAAAAAAAATATGTATGCCTCCATTTCCAAACTGTCTTTCATTTCTTTTTACCATTCTACTGAATTACACCTCCTGAGTGCATCCAGTTCTCCTTTGAAGATGTTCACAGTGTGGATTGTAGGGCACAGCTATGTCTTCTGGAGTGAAAAGTATGCAGAGAAAACAGATGTGGTGAGAGACCTTGCTTTGCCAAATGTAGACATTAAATGGATTGGTCAGAGAGGGTTAAAGTGGCACCAATTGATGCCATTGGTGAAATCCTTCATGCAAATCCAACACCCTGACCTCATAATAGTGCACTGTGGTGGCAATGACCTAGGCACTTTGACTGGGGTAGGTCTGGAAATGCTTATGAAGGACACCTTTGCACAACTGTTTTCACTTTTCCCTAAAACTGCCTTTGTGTTTTCTAACATATGCCAAAGGCAAAAATGGAACTGGTCCAATCATTTTTGTCCGCAGATTGACAAAGCAAGAAAGCACGTCAACAAATCTGTTTCTGCTTTCCTCCGTGACTATGGTATGGGTTCCATTTACCACAACAACTTGCGTTACGACATGCAAGACATTTATAGAGGAGATGGTGTACACTTCACTGATGAAGGGAACAGAGTCTTCCTCTTGAACCTTAGACTCTGCATCGGTACTTACTTGTAGGTACCAATAAAAAATCACATCATAAACACAACGGCTCTTTTTAGAGCCCCCTAATATCTAAACACTTAAATCTGCATTTCATTTCTTTTTTTTTTTTTTTTTTTTACCGTACGCGTACGGTGAGCTTACCGTACGCGTACCCCGCGATTTTTTTTAAAATCAATAAATGTTTTCTTTGTACTTTTCTGTCCTTCTTTGACCCCCTTACAAATGTTAGGGGGTCTGTAACTCTCTTCCTTGCCCCCTTTTCAAGATATCACCCTTTTTTTTCTGAGTGAAATACACAAAATGGCGGCCGCCGCTTCCTGGTTTCGACCGATTCGAATGTTTACTAAGATCTAAGAGCCAATCAGAATCGCGCTCGCGCACGTCACCGTACGCGTACGGTAAGCGCACCGTAAGCGCACCGTAAGCTGGCTCAGATATACATATTGATTTAAAGGCTATTTTCTCAGAATCTACTGAACAGATTTACACCAAACCTACAAAAGGCACTTCCTTGACCTGAGGACTACCTCTCTGCCAAATTTCAAGTAATTCTGTTCAGCCGTTCGGGCTGTAGCTGTGTCTAAAGGTCCTATGGAAAAATGCATGGGAAAAACGCGTTTTGGGACCCCCCTTTTATCTCAGCCCCCGCTTGACGAATCCCCCCGAGACTTTCAGGGTAGGAGCGGAGCGTAGCGCCCCACCTATTTTGAAAAATTCGCGAGGATTCGTCAACCGGCGCCAAAGTTATTCAAAATAGAATGTTGCGGATTTCCTATGGAAACGTGGTCCTAACTATAACTACCTACTGGCGACCGCCAGTAGGTAATATATATATATATACAGGGGCGCAACACAGGCCCCCGCAGCCCCCACGTTGTGGGGGGCCCCCGCGCTTCAGGGGCCACTTCACTCAGCAAGAATCTTCATCATGAATTAAATGGTGCGCGCGCCCGGCCTCTTAATAAATGAAATGGTGCGAACGCACTCCTGGGCCCTGGCCGGGCCTCAGAGGCTCTTCATTAATTAAATGGTGCGCAACTGCCTGTGGGACACCTTTGAAGATACTAGAAACCCAAGGAGGGAATCCAAGTTATCTGACCGGGTTGACAAGTCATTACAGCTGAGGTGTTTAACCCTCGCTTCTGTCCCTCTCCTCTGATATATTCAACTCTTAGTCACTTTTAACTTCTTGCCCACAAGAAATGTCAACATGAAACTGTAAAAGAGGAGAGGCTGTTTTAAAGAGAAGGGTGCTGATTAACTGGCCAGGAGATCATATTCTGCGTACTGTTTTGAGAGGGGTTACATGTCCCAGTCGGGCTTCAGTGCTTGCTGAGCCTGAATTACCAACTGGCCTCATGTCATCAGAAGTACGGTAATACAGTCCTGGATTTTTTGACAACAGTCACAGTGCTTTGCATGTTGGGACTGAAAAGCCAGTCTAAATAATGTGTCTACATCCACACTGTACAGTAGGCTAAGCTTATTTTAAACTTACGTAGAAAGGGATAAACACATAACATACCCTGTCCACACCTAATAGCAAAACTATGTATTTTATTTTTTAATAATGCCTTAAAGGAGAACACCTAGCTAGGAATTATAACCACTTCCTGGAATCTTATTTAAGTTTGTTTCAAGAGGAGATAAGTGTTGGCAGTACAAGAAAAGAAGGTTGTGACAGCAATTGCTACCACTCTTTTTGCTTGCAATCCCAGTCGACTGCTTTGCAGCCTCATTGGTTGACCCAATCTGCCTCCTAACGTTTTAAAGCTTGTCTTTACTTTGCCAAATTGTAGAGGCTGTTTATTTGTAGCAGTTTATGATATATATCACGGCAGCGAGGGGCAAAGTTTGGCATTTAGAAAAATCCGAGTTTAGCCCAGGACCTGAGGATTCAGTTTCAAGAAGGATGCGGGTAATGGGATTGAAGACAGCAACCCTTCTATTGTTAGGACAGTTCCTGCCATAGAAAGGGAGACTGCAGTGTGACATTATTAGACTGTGGGCATGGGTTTGTTTGTGTGAGGACTCTGAACTCAATGGTTTATACCAGCTGCTAGGTGGCTTGGGATTAGAATGGTGACCACCCACGCGGTCCAACTTCCTGTTCTGAGCTGGGGTAATTTCTGAGAACAGATGGCATAGGTGTTAGTTGATGCCTGCATTTAGGGGAGATAGGTATAAGCTTCTCTAGATGAGACAGAACAGTCCCATGTGGTCAGAAATTGTAAATAGGACCAGCAATTACTTACCTTCCACAAAATTCAGGGATGTTAACAAAATTGGTTTCTACAACCTCATGAATACTCCGACCTCTATGACAAACTGACAACTTTTTTAAAAGTTTCACCATTCCAGGCTGCATACAAATCTCAACTCTTTTGTCTATTTTTTTGCAAAAGAAGGAGGGCTATTGATATGGCACCACAATACCCGCAGCATGCCACTGGCTGAAGAAGACTTTAGTTATGACATAATGGTAACACCCAGTACCAGATCATGACCCACATGGATGTCAGAAAATCTCCCCTCTGTGAGCTAAGATTTACTTTTTTTAAAAGGTGGTGAAAAAAGGTGGTGATAGTGAGCTGAAGTGTTTTATTTATTTATTTCATCAATAGAAAGAACCAGACCCATTGGGCAGCAAAGTGTTTACAGGAGGCGTTGGGGTTTCATAACGGGGACGTGTTTTCATTAAAGCTTTTTCTAATTATAGCAACCATGGAAAGATCAGAAACAGCGTTGGTGGTTTTGGCCAGATGTACAATTGTAATTCAGGGATGTACCACAGTGGGGCTTCAGAGTGCAAATGCTAGTCAGCTGTGCAGTGGACTTGAATATTAGCAAGACCACTGGTATTATGGCTTCTGCAGTTGCAATGTTTTCTGCATAATTATGCCGCATTTGGCACAGAATCCGTCACCGGCTGCATAAATTGCAAATTGTAACAAAAAATGTTTCTAGCTCAAACGGATCAAGTTTCTAAACACTCAAAAATGTGTTGCTGTGCAGTAGAAGGCCCTTCACAAAAGTTGGTAGGTCACGTTTCAGTTGCTTATTTATGTGTTTGGGTGCAAAACTTATATTAATGGGATGAAACATAATGAGGCAATGCTATCCCAACATTGTGCCGCATTATACAGCATACTTTGCCTTTTCTTACAGCATAAAATAGTCAACCCTGCCACATAATTTGATCTATCCATGCTACATAATTCTAGTGGCCCTGAATATTACCAACTGAAATTAATGAGGGAACAGAGCGTAGAAGGGATTGCGATCAATGAACCTCTCCACTATAACATACAGACCCCCAGTTTCCTCTCATTAGCTTCGGAAGTGGGTGGTTTAAACAAAAGCTGTGTTTCATTTAGCTTACAATTTACAGGTAGTATTTCTAAAGTATTATGATATCAATAATTGTGGCTGTGAAGGGAAGCAGTGGTGTAACAAAGGCCCCAGCAGCCCCCATGGTGGGGGGCCTCCGAGCTCCAGGGGGTCTTCTCAGCACATTGCCCGGGCCTGAGAGCTCCTGGGTGTGGATGTCCATGTACTTTGCAAGGGGGCCCCCTCAAGTTTCATTACACCACTGTGTATATATATATGTACCACTGAGATATATATTGACTCACTAACACATCCATACACACTCTCACCCACCCATACAGTCGAATCACAGATGCACTCTTGAAACCATGCACCCAGTGAATCTCCCACTCACACATCTATGCACAGAGTCACACACACCCCACCCACACAAACACTCAGGCACCCATACAGATACTCAGATGCACTCTTGAAACCATGCACCCAGTGAATCTCCCACTCACACATCTATGCACAGAGTCACACACACCCCACCCACACAAACACTCAGGCACCCATACAGATACTCAGACAACCAATCAATCACCCATATAGACACTCATGTAGCTATTCACAAACCCATGCAGCCGCTTACACACCAACAGACAGACGGATACAGACATTCACACAGTTTAGTCACTAACCCATGCATTCAGTAAGATACGTTTAATCACTCACTTATAGAGTCAGTCACGCACCTACTAAATCATCCATTCAGACACTTATACACCCACTCATTCTTCAATACACCTTTCCCTATATATATCAAACATAATTAAACTTTACAGAAACACAGTCACTGGATGATGTCATCAGTGATGTCATTTGAGATGTCATCAGTGATGTCATCAGTGATGTCACTGACCATGTCAAGAGTGATGTAATATGTGACATCACCAGCAGTGCATTGCGGGGGCACGAGTTATAGTTAGCTGAACTAACTATAACGGGGGAATTTCTCTGGTTTTGTACGAGTGGAATGTCCAACTAACTATAACTTTCCCTAAAACCTATGGTTTTTTCGGTGAATTTCTAAGGTTTTTTAAATGCTAGTTTCTAACTATGCCTACAGAGGTAGGACATGTGATGAAAGAAGAAACAACGTACAGAAAGAAAAAAAAGAAATGCCGAAAGAAGCAACAGAAGTCCATAAAGACGAAGAAAAGTGCAGGAAGAAGAGATGTGCAGAAACAACCAACAGAGGAGCAGAAAGTCCTCCTGTGCCCACAACTTTTTCAGACGGGTACTGGTGGTAACTGACTCTGACTAACCAGGCCTATAGCCAGTGCTATTCTAAAAGACACTTAGAATACAGTGAAAACACCTACATACACTAGGGAACACTATGCGTTGGGGTACCCCTGTTTATTAGCATGACCTCCTCTGTAAGACCCTAGTACATAATAGGGCAGGGGGATTAAAGCTACCTCTTAAAACGTGCCACGGGACGCGTTTGCACACTGGTGAAGGGAGGGTGGGGGCCTGAGGTTACATGTGTGCAAACACGCCCTGTGGCTGTTTTAAGTTGGGTGATAAAGTCCCCTTGAATCCTGAGGGTCCCTGGGGTCCAACTAGCCCACCAGGTACCTTCAGTAAGTGCCACAGAGCTGCATTGCAGAGAGGTGTAAAAAGGGGCATGGGTTTGACCACCTCTCTGAAATGCACCACAGTGGTGCTTACTGGAAGCACAAGGTAGGCTAGTTGGCCCCCAGGGGCCCTCAGGATTGAAGGGGAACTAATTCCCCAACTTAAAACGCACCACAGGGCGTGTCTGCACACGTCACCTCAGGCCCCGTCCCCTCCAATCACCACTGTGTAAACATGCCCTGTGGCCGTTTTAAGTTGGGAGAGTAAGTCCCCTTGAATCCTGAGTGTCCCTGGGGTCCAACTAGCCCACTAGGTACCTCCAGTAAGCGCCACAGAGCTGTGTTGCACAGAGATGTAAAAAGGGCCGTGGCCTGCTCCACCTCTCTACAACACAGGCCTGTGGCGCTTACTGGAGGTACCTGGTGGCCTAGTTGGCCCCCAGGGGCCCTCAGGATTAAAGGAGACTTAATTCCCCAACTTAAAATGCGCCACAGGGCGTGTTTGCAAACATGTCACCTCAGGCCCCGCCACTTCCCTTCACCACTGTGCAAAGGCGCACCGTGGCACGTTTTAAGTTGGATGATTAAGTCCCCTTGAATCCTGAAAGTCCCTGGGTCCAACTAGCCCACCATGTACCTCCAGTAAGCACCACAGAGCTGCGTTGTAGAGAGGTGGTCCGAGGCCATGCCCCATTTTACACCTCTCTGCAATGCAACTCTGTGGCACTCACTGGACATACCTGGTGGGTTAAGTGGCCCCCAGGGACCCTCAGGATTCAAGGGGACTTAATTCCCCAACTTAAAACGCGCCACAGGGCACGTTTCCACACTTGTGACATCAGGCCACGCCACCTCCCTGCACCACTGCGCAAACGCACCCCCTGGTGTGTTGTAAATTGGGGGATTAAGTCCCCTTGAGTCCTGAGGGTCCCCGGGGGCCAACTAGCCCACCACTTACCTCCAGTAAGCGCCACAGAACTGCGTTGCAGAGTGGTGTAAAAAGGGGTATGGCCTGGGCCACCTCTCTGCAACGCAGCGCAGTGGCGCTTACTGGAGGTAAGTGGTGGGCTAGTTGGCCCCCAGGGACCCTCAGGATTGAAGAGGAATTCATTCCCCAACTTAAAAAGCGCCACAGGGTGAGTTTGCACACATGTCACCTCAGGCCCAACCCCTCCCTTCACCGCTGTGCAAACTTTAGTGGTTTGGACTAAGTCGTGGTTAAGGAGTAGTTGTTTAGACTGTAGTAATGCAAGTGATGATTGTTCCATCATACAACCATCTTTAAAAATTGGCATTCGGCATTTGGTTGGACTTGGTCTCCAACGCTTCTTTACCTTTTGGTTTGATTGTGCTTCAGTTTGTGAAATCTTCTTTCACCCCATCAACCGCAAGGTTTTTCAAGTATGATATTTCATTTGATGATCTTCTTTTCATCCTCTTATTCTAGCGTATTTATGAAGTCATCAAATGTTTCAATCCAATCAGCCCACCTGGCACTGATGTTCTGCTTCCAAGAAGTGTCTAAAGGTGATGATGGTTTCAGAAACAAGGCAGCATTGTACTTCCAGCTCCCTTCTGCCACCACGGAGAGCACGTGCTGTTCAGACAGGGTTTTTCACACCAAGCGGGACTGGCAACTTCTGTCAGCAACACCCCCGTTGCCTGAGTTTGGGTCTCCACATCAGATCAGAGGTTGTAAAGCGCTTCACTGGTCCTTGACCGTGAGTGGGTTTCTGTTGTTTGTACCTGGCTGTCCCTGCCGTTGTCTTTGCTCGGTCTGAATATTGCTCTGTGTTCAGGGTGCAGCATGTTTGACAGTGACCTCACCATCCATTTCTTGGTGGGTGTTTTGAATATGCTTCTCTGCAGGCCTTCAACTCCTTCTGCGCCGTGTACAGGCTAGAACAGGGCTTTGACTCCACATGTGCCGGTCACAGACTGCTTTGCATTGATTTCGGGCACACGTGGCACGTACTAGCAATTAGCTGTCTCATTGCAAACTCTCAGGTAGAGCAGTCTTGTTTTTTTCTGGGCACATATCTCCTACTCATCTCCAGATGTAGCTTCTTCCCCAGCTCTAGAACATGCAGATGAAGTACGCCACATGGGAGCTGCAGTCAAACCTTACTTTATTAGCATACACTCACACACTGAACATTGCATCCTACTTTTTATTGACCACACCCTGACATCTCCCCGCCTATTAGACAGTACCTGTCTAGAGTCCGCCTTAGAACCGCTAGAGTCCTAGTGCGTATACACTCAATATACTACACAGTTTACTGTTGAAAATGTGCACATTCTGAGTTGCCTTTCTTTGTCCCCCTTTCTATTCTCACTGGCGACTATAGACTATCATTAACCAGGATCCACGCAATTGGAGTACTATAGATCTTGAATAGTGTATCTATCAAAGCTTTACCCATACCAAAGTGATCTAAAACAGCCATAAGATATCGCCAATTAATGCAATCAAATGCCTTGGCAGCATCCAAGGTCACAAACACAAGTTGTGGCTAGATATATTGAGCCTATCAAGGTATAATTAAGTTCTCTCATGTTTCTCCCAGGCAGAAAGCCCTTTTTATCCTGGTGTATCAGGTGTCCCACCTTTTTCTTCAAACGGGCTGCTCGGATACTATTAAATACTTTATAGTCACAAGTGAGTAACAAGATTGGGCAGAAGGATTGGCAGTGTAAGGGATTCTTACCTGGCTTCGGGAAGGGATTACTGCTTCATTCCACGTTTGTAGGATTGGCATCCCATCTATCAATATTGAGTTAAACAACCTAACCCAGACTGGAATAATCTCATCCACGATTGTAAAATAGTGTTCACTGGGGATCCCATCTAGCCCTGCAGCCTTTCCTCTTCTTAACTTTCTCATTGCTGCCCAGATTTCACTGTCAGTAATTTCTTGACACCAGTATTGTTGTTGATCATTGGACAGTCTAGGGAGAGGTTTTCCTTGAAGCCAAAGTTCCAATTCTTTATATATTACAAGATATTTTGTATATAACCCCTGAAAGAATTTATAAAACAGCTCTGATCTTACTACACTCTTCGGTTGTCATCCCTGTATCCTCCTCGATGATCTTCCTAATGAAATTCTGATTCATTTCCAGACTTGATTTCCATGCTAGCAATTTGCCACAACATTCCCCATGTACAATATCCCTAGCTCTACTAGCTTTCCATGGCTGTAACACCTTCTCCTCTACCTAAACTCTAAACTTTAATTGCAGTTCCTCAAGTACTACTGACATCTCCTTCCTTTCCAACTCTCTCAATAAGTCGGCTTTTAGCACCTCCTCTGCTTTCACCATCTCATCCTCTAATTGCAAAAATCCGCCGTTTCTTCCCTCGCCACATTCACCGATACATTTTTGAGAGTCCCTCTTATCCAGGCCTTATAAACATCCCAAACTACATGCATGGGTGCAGATGTAATATTCTATGTAAATGTATATGTATAATGTTGCCAATATCTCTTCCTGCAGCAAGATCCTTCTATCAACTGTCCACCTCCTTACACCATGAAAGTCCTTCAGACAAATGAATAGGAAGATGCCCTATCCCTACTACTTTCTCCATTTCCTTCCTATCCATAAAAAAGTGGTCTAATCTAGAATACTGACCGTTCTTTTTGTTATGAAAGGTGTAGTCTCTGCAATCCTCTTTTATTCTATGTAGGACATCACACAAATTGTAATTTTCCACCATATCCAGCAGGTATGCCCTAATCTTTGTGGAACTGATCTGAAGCTGTGTCGATGACCTATCAAGATTGTTAACCAATAAAACATTAAAATACCTACCTAATAGGATGGGGGCATCAAAGCCTACTGATGTAGCTGAAAACGCATTTTATTTGTAGGGGTGCATTATAATCACACATGTAGAGCACCCCCGCTTATAATCCTTTGTCGTATTAACCTGGAGTGTTAGAATTTAGAATGTTTTACCCCAAACTTGATGTATTTTAGGCCATTTGAACGTAACATGAACTAATTAACGTAGAAAGTAAATGTAACTAGAAGGAAACATTAGCGTGAACAATTTGTGTTGTGTTACTGATTATCATTCATTTTTTAAATGTGTTTATTAACGTGACATTTTTCAGATGGATAGGACTATTAATTGAATGTGCCTTATTTTCTATGCAATTTGGTAAAGCTCATGTGCCATTTTTCGTATGTCAGCTGAATTGTGTAGGCCTGAAATTAATTCTCCATGGAAGCTCTCACTTTAGAATGAACAGTTTGAATTCCATGTGTGCCGTGGATTCTGTTCTTTCTCACGTTTTGTGTTGCAGGTGGAAGAAGCGCGAACGTTAGCTAGAATTATGTCTCTGTTTTATTAGCCAGGCAAGGAGAGGAGATACATCTTAACTTAAGCCGACAAGAGAGACTGTTGTGTTTCACACTGGAGAAGCCCTGGGAATCAAGGTCAACATGTTGCAATTCAGGATCACCGATATCCCATGGAAAATTACCTATGAGAACGTGTTCAGAGCGGATGGCGTGACCCGCAAAGACTGTTGGGAAAATTACCTGTAATAGTGCGATGTTAGTAGGGAAAGCACCCCACTTTTCTCTGCCTTTGGAGAGAGAGCACCCTGGAACAAACTCTGTCTCAATAGCTTCATGCTATCCAACCCATTGGTAGTGGAGGGACTTCTTAGGAAGACTCCACATGCTGACACCTTTTTTATTCCTTTCCTGAAGATGGTCAAGTATGGATGTAATCATAGTGTTAGAGTAGGGATAGATTAATTCTGTATACTCATCAACCCTGGATGCAGGTAAATTTGTACTCGGGCTTTTTGATACTATGTATCATATTTCTTGAGCTAATTATTTTGTGAATGTTGACCCATCTTAACTTTATTCGTAGGTTTGGCTTCATGCCAATTCCGATGTATTTCTACACTCATATCTTGAGGTGTCTCTATGTTCAGTTATTTCTGGCTTTGTCGTAAATTAGCCAACTTTACATTGTGGTCTGTGGTTATTATGTGTCTGAAGAATCTCTTGTTGAACTGATTCTGCAAATTTAAAGAATTTTCTCCCCGTTATGCTTACATGCTTCTAAAAAGAACACTCGGATTGTGATTCTCGAAAAGGTCCAGAACTTAATGGCCCGGCCCTTTCACAACCTAACCATAGAAGAGTTGAATCAGAGGGATGACATCATCATCAGAATTTGGGCCGTAATATCTCACTAACGTGTAGAGATTTTAGTGCACTTTTATTTCACCAATTATCCAGCATCCTCAATTGTCGGCTCTATACCAAAGTACTTCCATCACTGATTTTACTTTAAATAAAAAAGTTCACTACATTCCTGTCTCAAAGATGGTTTCCTGGAGCATGATTATTTGAAATTTGTGCTCTTTTAAGTTTTGTAGAATTAATCGCTGCCTTTTTTTACCCATAGCTCGTTTACGTTCCAACAAAGAAGTACTAGTATCTGTGTCCTACTTAAATTTCCATTTCCATCCCTTTCTGTACTTATCTCTTGCCATAAGTTCAATGGTCCCGCTTGGTGCTTTGCTTATATAGTTTTTTGCATGACTTGAAGACACAAAACTTTTTTTAAAAATTCCACATGCACCCCACCACATGTGCTCCCTCCCATGGGAACCCTCACAACTATATACCTAGGTATTTCTAGTGCCTATTCAAGCTCATCCCCTAGGGAGTGTCAATAACCTCTTCCTCCTCTTACATTCAGTTATCTGGACTCCCCCTTTCCTTGCTTACCCTATAAAATTGTCCACATCTTCTGCGTCTAGAAAATTATGCATCTTGTCTTGCCACATGACTTTCAGGATAGCGGGAAACCCAAGTTGTACATTTGCTCCCTGCCTTTTCAACTCCTCCATTCTATTTCCCAACTCCCACTCTCTATCAGCTGTCTTCTTGGAGATATCTGACCTGATCCTAAAGGTAGCCCCGAGGGCTTGCAATGATTTTTCCTTCACGGCTAAACCCAGAATTTTCTCATTCACAATGTAGGATAGAAAGTTCACCAGATTATTTTGTATTTTTTTCAACCCAGGATGTATTTTGAAGGGTTCTCTATGCACTTGCTGAATTTCTGCCTCAAGATTAATCAAAGTGTCCTCTTGTGGGAAAGTGCTTTTCAGTAAAGGTATTACAAAGGATTCAATATCCATCTGGTCCACACCTTCAGCCACTCCCAGGATTCTGATGTTATTTCTCATAGCATTATTTCTTCAAGTATTCCAGATAATACCTTCTCTCTCTGCTTTAAGCATACCACCTGGGTGTTCTCTTGAAGATGGATGTCTTGCATCCCACATTCCAAATCACACGTGTGCTGGGCTAAGCTCTCTATCTTCACCTCTAGGCTGGACCAAGTCACTTGTATCTCCATTTGGTTTGACTCAGAGATTGAAAACCACTCTTTGATTTCCTGAATTAATTGACCAAACATTTCCTGTACTGCATCCCACCCTTTAGGGTCTCCACCCCCTGTACCTAAACCCCCAGGTATTGAAGTCCCACCTACTCTGCTCATTTATGGTTTCTCCTACAGCTAAGTTTGGCTCTTCCACTGTCAGACATGAAAATGTATTTTGTGTGGGTACATCTGGGTGTACTACGGCGATACCTAGATCCCCTGAATCAATACTCCTTGTTTCACTCCATGTCCCTGCCCTACCCACCTGACTCTTCAGTCCCAGAGTGGTGCTACTTCCTCCTTCAGCTTCTTCTGAGTCTCACCTTAAATCCAATCTGATTTTAAAGTAAGAATTTAACGAAGGTGTGAGCATCAAGGTATGTCTCTGTCTTCTTCTCCTGTTTGCTGTCCAGTCTGAGGGTAGCAAAAGACTCGCTCTTCTGCGTCCTGCTTTGCACCTCCCTAGACCAGTCACAGTGATATGTGCTGGCTCTGCCAGCATTGACCGCATCGAAGCCTTGCTGCAGCAGAACAATCTGCGCGAAACTCCCAAAGTGCCGCTGTTGCTGTGAACCAAATCGGCATTCCCAGCGCCACCATTCACCTGCCAATCTCCAAAAACAGTCCCACAAATGTTTTTCAGAAGGAGAGGGGCTTCCTTATTAGCCCCATACCACGTTAGAGGTAAGCGCTACCAGTCTGCAGTGTCGACACTCCCATTTGGGTGCGGCTCCCAACCAGCTACCTTAGACAGCCGACATGTTCCCCTCCACAGTTTTCTTTTTGTTGTTCAAGCCCAAACTTTCAAAAGGATACCCATATTAGTGTTTCTGCTGTTTCCTTTAATTCATTATTGATGGCGTGCCACAACCTATACCTATAGTTGCTAATTGCAGACCTGCAGTCCATGCACATTTAACTCTACAAGGCCTTGGCAATGTGGGTAATAATGTAACCTTTGTGGTTGAAGACCACAAGGCCTATCGTTTGGAAGTTTTTTACTCCTGGGTCAGGTTTTCTGCTGTGGATGCTAATACACAGACATTTCATACATGCACTTACATCGTACCCCCAGGTCAATACAGAGCACATCAGCAGTTACTATGTCCACTATCTGTTTGGAAACATAGAATTTGTTCAGAGGCACCCCAATACACATACTAGATCCTGTACGCACAGGCCCCCTTAGTAAAGGACGAGCCAAGTGGCCGGCACTATCGGGTTACATTTAATTCCCTAATACACAAAATCTCAATGCGAATGAGCTACGGACATTATACAATGGTCTAATGATAAACGATAACTCAGTATGTTTCGCGCACTCTGATGGCACTACAGTTGCCTGCTGTATGAACAATTAGTCCAGTTAGTATTAATTCAATTATAGGTAAAATCTCCTCAAAATGGGACAAAATTCCTTTTTGGATAGCTCCACAGATTAATCAACTTGAAGCAGTATTTCCCCTCACAGGACCACAGGACAAACATAGAATATTAACTTTTGGGATGGTACCTCAAATAGGTGACTGTGACACTGGGGCACAGTCTTTGCTACAGTCTATACCATAACACACGGTACTGCATTTCTTGCAGTCTTACTGGAGGTGTTGAGACAAATGCAAAATTAATACAGGGTAGCTTCTGTTCTGGGTTTGGGGATGAAATTAATGGGTAATTTTCCTGCTGTATCCTAAATGATTCTAGCAACATTAAGGGCAAGGCAGCAGCTTTGGCTATATGCCAACATCTCACGTAGGTTGCACCAGTTGACCAGGAATGTGAGCTACATATAATTATTGCTGAGGTATATACCTCTATAGGACGCAATAATTTGGGGGCCAGACCAAATAAACCACAACTTGGCGAGCCTTGTTCCGACAAGGACGATGCCAAACAGAGCCCAGAGTTAGCTAAAAGAGGCTGGGACAAATCCAAACCTAAAGAAAAAACGAGATCTCAAGGAGGTTCTCAGCAACCGGAGCCCTATGACAGGCGCTATAATTTGCGTGATCGCACAAAGTTAAAGCAACCTGATCAGTACCAGTATTCTGATACTCATCCTTCTAATTTATTTCAGGATCCATCAGATATGAGAGAGGAAGGTGTTCTGAACGCAGACAGGATGAGTATGTGAAACAGAAAAAGGACTCACAACATTAGTCTGAAGATAAAGAAGGAAGAAAAACTTCTGCAATCTAAGCCCCAATATCAGAAAAGGAAAGATGTGGGAATTACCGCAAGGTATGCCTCAAACACCGAGAACTCTCTCCTCCTTAACAGTAGGTGGGCGGTGACTCTCCTCGACAGCGCGGCAGAGATCACTATAGTGTGCCAGAATCTCCAGGAGTTTCTGGCAGTGAAAGCAACTGGTAAATACATTGAAGTTGAAACCCGAGACCGGTGTGTCAACAGATAGATTTTATAATTTGTATATACAAATTGAGTGTGACACATAGCGCACCATTTGGATAATATTCTGGAAAAATGTACCATTATCATATGATATTCTTTTGGCCGAGGTCCATTGGCCCCCCAGAGTTTGTAAGAACATCCCACAAAGTGAGGATGTGATATTTACCATCATTTTCTAAGCTTGTCCCTGATGAGCTCAAACACGTGTATGCAACAGGATGGGCTCTTGCACAAGCCCCTGTATTACACCGCAATCATGTTGGCTGGGATAAGGATTCTCCTTATCATATCATACCCATATGGTCCAGCCCACAAGTGCAACCACAATACCCAATTAAATGGGATGTGTAAGCCCCTGTTCTAGAAATACTCACACAATTAGGATACTAGGGGGTAATCGAGCCCTGTGTTTCCCAAATGAATAATCCTCTTTTTCTAGTGCTCAAACCAAACCATTCATGCTGTATAGTCTTAGACGATTGACATTTGAAAAGTCATACATGCACATGTGTGATACAAAATACACATATTACTGCGCTTATTAAGAATATTGTCCATAAAAAAATTTAAACCAACCTTGGATCTCTCCAATGATTTTTTTCTGCCAGAATATGGTGCCTGAAAGTAGGGATTGGACTGATCTCTCAACGCTGAGCTCATAAAGTGTCTTTTGCTGACTTCCTATGGGTTATATGAACAGTCCTGGCCTGTTTGATGCCAACATTGTGTCAATTCCACATGTTATTTACCCAGAGGCATTGTCCTTTGTAGATGATATCTACTTTATGGGTGATGGCTTAAACACACATATAGCCAGGGTAGATCACATAATTCTAAGATCTGCTGAACATGGCTACACATTCTTATTTAAGAAATCAAATATAGGATTTCTCAGTGTCTTGTTTCTTTGATACAAACCTACCATTGAGGGAAAGGCCTTGCACCACACTTCCTGGAAAAGTGTGTTCTGCTCCAACTACCAAATACACTTTAAAAATTGCGATCCTTATCAGTTATTCCCTAATTTTGGCAGAACATACATTCCTGATTATGCACAACACATTAAACCATTGTATGAATTAATATATCCTGAACTTACATTGGACATCAGACCATACAGACATACTCAGATCACTATAATCTGACTTCCTCGCCACACAACACTTACACACACGTATCAATACTACAAACCTGGCCATCCATATAGTCGCGGGTGCCATTGGCTTACATATGTCACCTTTAATGAAGGTGAGACAGTGCCGATAGCATATAAATCGTATTTATATTCCAATGCGGAAATGCATTTTGCTTCTACTGAAAAAATACTGGCTGCAGTTCAGTTGGCTGTCATTAAGGAACGGCCACTTGCACAAGGAAAATGCATAATTGTCGTTACTCCCATTCCAGCCTTAGAGGCTGTCACAAAAGCCAAACTTCATAATGCTATAGCCCTATATTCACAGTGGATACAGTGGGCAACATCCTTAATGGCTACGGATGTAGACTTTGTCTTGCACCCATCTCGACCAACACAAGAATTTCTCCAATATTGACATGGATATCCCATGCCCAGCAATATTTTGTCCCTTGAACAGTATAAATATATTGTTTATACTATTTATCTAGCACAGCCTGCTAAAGGCACCAAGCACCAATATTCGGCTGCATGCACCTCCATTCATGGTGTGGTGTGGGATGGTAAATTTCAACCACAATAAACTTACATGCAGTCCTTAGGTGACTGGGTTGTGTACTTGGCTGAAATGAAAGCATCAATTCTTGCATGGAAAATACGTATCCTGAATTCCCCACACTTATAGTGTGCGATTCATATTATTGTGTCTTTCCTTTAATCATAATATACATTATTGGCGCCTGAATGGATTCAGAGACTCTAAAGGAAACACTATAAAGCATCAATTGCTTTAGATGAAGGGGTGGACCTTAAAGATAGGTTGCCACAGTCTCATGTTATTCATACATTGAGCCATCAGCGTGCTGAACACACGTTATAGGGAATTCTTTGGCAGATGAAGCTGCCAAATGTGCAGTTTGACTGCAACAGTTGCTGTGATTACTTGTTCTCATATAAGTGTATATGAAGATATCTTGCCTGCCATTAATGCTACATGCAATGGCACCCCTTTGTCTAGAGGTTTATTAGCTAAATATACTTAACATTGAAGCAAATAAAACATTCCCTTTGTTAGAATTACAGGGGTTGGTGATCGTGTGATTACCAACTAAGACCGCGGACTAGCCTTAGTGATAGCTGTGCATGAAGGTGTCGCTTCTTCATATGCTGATGTGGCAGTCACAATTTCCTTATTACAGTGACGTTATTGGTGTCATTGCCTATACAGACAGGCCAAGAAATACATTCTTTGTTGTGACATTTTTCAACAAACTAAGGGTTCTATATTTGGCTGCCCACTGCAGACACACCTCTTGATTTCCAACAAACTGTTCAGCTGCATTTATTTGGACCATTATGATCCTCTTCATTCAGATGGTGCATTTAAATGTATCCTACTTGCAGTTGTTTCTTGCTCAAGGTTCCTCTGGGTGTGGCCACAATGTTCAGCTGACGCTCGCAATGTTATTAAAGATTTGCAAGTCTTTATCTAAACATATGCATGTGCTATATTCCACTTCGACCAGGGCCCTGCTTTCACCTCCAAAGCATATAGGGACTCTATGGCTTCCAAGGGTATAGAAGTGCATAATTTCTTCCACTACCATCCTGAGGGAAATTCGGTAGTTGAGAGGATGAACTGTAACTTAAAGCAATCCTTAACGGCTAGAGAATTTTGTTCAGGACATAGCTGGATCCATAACTTATGTGGGGTACAAAGAGCACGTAATAAGCTCCCTAAATATCTCTGGGTGGCCCTGACCCAATAAAAGGTCCTCTTTGACATCAAAAGTTATGCTCCAGACCTTGATGGTCCAGACATTGTGGCAGTAGCCACGCTCTTTAAGGTAAATGATCGTTCAGCTGTCTTGCAGTATTTACAACACTTTCTTGATGGAAAAACTAATGAACAGTTGGAGACGTCTGCTTCTGCTGAAATCAAGGAGCAGCCAGAGCCTTCCAGCTGGATTCCACAAGTTGGGGATCTTATGCGTGAGAAGACTGCGGTGAAGAAAGAATTTGGCCCATCATATCGTATATTTAAGGGACAAGAACAAGAGCCAAGCGCCGTGATATTGCCACCGCTTGCTAGTTGTAAAGACAACTGTTTTATCTATATTGATCAAGTAAAATTGCATCATGGTGCCACTTCTAAACAGCAGGCCATGAGGACTCCTTGGTAGTTCCCTAACTATTTTCATTGCCACACAGAAAGTTCCCCTACAGCTTGTGAGCAACATAGAAACTTCAATTGATTTCTGATTACAATGCCAGTAAAACTGCTTTAATGCCAGCGATATGACTGAAGTGAGTACTGTACTTGCTACTGAAGTATCTACCAGCTCTCTTTCTACACCTGTGGCTCCTGTTATTCTACAAACTGCTTCTGGTTATTTCAGAGTACTAGATGATTTTTTATCAGACTCTTCTAACATTCTAGACACTACGCCTACACATGCGTGTGTTTTACTTTCATGGCTGAAATGCACTAATCTGGTCTATCCTTGGATATATGTTTGAATAACACTTTCCTTGTTTTTTCTATTTCTTTGGATTAGATTTATGACTGTTTTCTTTTTGCTAATAAATCAACATTACTTTCCAGAACGCTCTGCCACAGAAATGGTGGATGAGGTGTTAACGCCTCACTTCTCCTCACATAAAGTGAGGAGAGACTGCTCCCTTGTGAACATTTCAGCTGTCCCAGTAACTGATGGAATTCTATGGGATAAGGTCCCCTGTGATATTTTTGGTCCTATAGAAATTTGGCAGATTCCTTATATCTTTAAGGTAGCAATGAGTGATGTTATTATGCCTGGATTACACTCTGATGACTGGGATGTCGAAACAGTTAACTTGATGCTCTCAGAACTTGAATATTATACTCTTTTTGAAAGTGAATATCTGTACCTTAATTCTGCTAATTATGGTGTAATGTTATGTTGACATAATTATGCCCATCATTATTTATATAGATCTAGGGGCCGATTCCGATCCTGTATTTTTTTTCCTCGTACGACTCGTATCCGTATTTTTTTCCGTACGAATCGTACAAGTCACGTCCGACCCGTGAAGTACGGATAGGCCCGATCCGTACGAATCGTAGCGGGAAAAGTTGAACGAGACGGACTCGGACACTTTTCCGTACGAATCGTAAAAAGACAGTCCGAGCGTACAAGTACGATCCGGACCGGCTTTCCGATTTACGATTTGTACGGAAAACGTCCCGTACACGGGGAATGACTTGTACAAATGCAATGTCGGTGTACGCACCGTACATACGCAATGTGGGTGTACGCACCGTACATAGCAATGGTGGTGTACACACCATACATACGCAATGTCGGTGTACGCACCGTACATAGCAATGGCGGTGTACGCACCGTACCTAGCAATGGCGGTGTACGCACCGTACATAGCAATGGCGGTGTACGCACAGTACATAGCAATGGCAGTGTACGCATCGTACATAGCAATGGCGGTGTACGCACCATATATATAGCAATGGCGGTGTACGCACCGTACCTATGCAATGGCGGTGTACGCACCATACATAGCAATGGCCGTGTACGCACCGTACATACACAACGCATGGGGGGGTGCCTGTACGACTCATACCCCTGTACCGTACTGAACCACGGACACTGTAAAACAGCACAAGGAGGGTCTATTCGACTCGCACAACACCACAAAACACATCTACAGTGCACTAAAAATGGAAATGACTGACCTGGACACATGCAAACAGGCAAACAGAGGGGCAAACTCTCAACCACCCCATATCTCAACCAGGCATATCGTGGTCAGGGGTTTGGTACTCGCCAGACTGGACTACTGTAATGGACTATTTCTCAATGCTCAATGCAGAGCATTGAGTAAACTTCAGATTCTTCAGAATGCCGCAGTCCGTCTTCTCATGGGCAACTCCAGATTTGCCTCCGCTTCCCAGGGAAGAAAAACACTGCACTGGCTCCCGGTCAAGAGCCGAATCCGGTTTAAGGCCCTGACCTTGACCTTCAAGGCTCTGCATGGGATAGGTCCAGATTTTCTTAAAAACAGACTACACTGGTATGTGCCAGGGAGATGTCTTCCTTCAAAATCCGCCAACCTGGCACATGTCCCACACGTTAGGAAGGCGCGCTGGGGAGGCAGGAGTTTCATCTATGGGGCTGCCAAAGTTTGGAATGAACTTCCGCCGTACCTCAGGGCTACGACTGATCTTCTACTATTCAGAAGGGAACTAAAGACCTGGCTGTTCCGGAATGAATAGACTCACGTTTCCGCATTGAAGCTCCCTTCCTAAGCCCTCTCAGTTTTCATGACAGCGCCAGGACACCTCCGGGTATTTGTCGCGCTATACAAAACTCAATAACATAACATAACACACCCACCAAAAATTCAAACTGAGGCCCACCCACAAATGGACCAATAAAAAGGGCCCACACACACAAACCATGAGCCTTTGCAACAGACTCACTGCAGCTAGAGAGCACACACCAACAACTGCACCCATTCACCTTAACATATCCACCGTCACACAACCTCCTTCACACATACCCCCTCTACACATTCACACCCACACCGTCACATTCAGACCCACACACCCACAACCATCCACACCCTCACCCCACACCATGCCCACAGACAAGAATCCAAAGTTCACAAGGGAGGAGCTGGAGATCCTTGTCAATGAAGTCATCAGAGTTGAGCCACAGCTGTTTGGAACATTGGTCAGACAGACCAGCATAGCTGACAAATCACGCCTGTGGCAGAGGATTGTCGATAGGGTGAATGCTGTTGCACCCATCAGAAGTACCAGGAATGAATGCCAAGCCAGGTGGTACGATCTGCGGAGGGCGGTCAAGCGCAAAATGAATGATGACTACGCCCAGAGCAACATCACTGGAGGTGGTGCGCCCCGCAGACCAGTACATTACCATCCCTGGGAGGAGAAGGTGATGGCCCTGCTTCCGCCGGTGGGAGTACATGGACTGCAAGGACCCCCAGAGCCTGGTGAGTACACAAACAACTTACGTAACATGGGGGTAATGGCATCCACAACCCAACTACACAAAATGCACACAACTACCCCCAAGCCCTCACCGGCCAGAACCACAGTCAAAAATAACGCTAATGCCACTAACATGTGTATGCTCCATTGAGAAAGCAAGGCCATGCTATGTCCCATGCTACATGTAGCAGCAACCCAAGAATGGATGTCCCGTATGCTGGGAGGGTGGGTGGCACAAAACACATTGTTGAACTCCAAATCAGACACAATTGCCCTCATCCCATATGGCCCAGGTACATACCCATGCACCATGTGCAATGCACAGGGATTGGGAAAGTACTGACAAGATAGCTCACACTCGGCCCGGGTGTAGGCAGCACAAGGTCCTCCTGTGACCAGTGCAAACACAAACACCAAGACAACAAGGTCAGATATCTAGGACAGGAACTCACACTCACTGTCATGGTAGCATGCTCCATGGGGGGACAGCTACATCACCTGGGAGCCCCACTGCCAAATCACACTACACCCACCAGCAGGCCCTGTCACACACACCCCTCACACAAGCAGACACCCCCGGGACAGGCAATGGATTTACACACTATCACAATGGACTTGTAACACAACAACACCAATACATAGCCAAAGAAGCATCCAAGCCAAAAATCTACATGTCAAAGACTCAGGAGAACATATCAATCTGTCCCCCGCAACATACCCATCCACAAGTGAACATTGAGGAGAATGCTAGGCACATACAACTACCTGGAGGAACAGTGCCAACTTGAATGTGTATGATACATGCATGTTGCATGAAACAGCATTAACATTGTCTGTCTCTCACACACAGGGCAACGTGATGAATCTACCCCCAACAATGGGGGTGAAGATTCACAGTCCCTGACCCTGTTTACCAGGCAGGTTGCTCCCCTCACCGCCACGCAGCCCCCTGTGTGACCACTGACCGCTGCTGCATTGTGTCTGCCTGCGTTAGAGTGACTGTGCCCTCCTTCTCTTCTGTACCCACGAGTGAGTGATTCTCCCCCACTGTACCTGTGTATTTTGCTGCCTTGATTGTCCCCCTCTCCTTTGGTGCCCAGATTGTGTCCCTTTTTTCTTCTGTCATTCCCCGCGTCTCCCCCTCGCCGCCCATTTCCCGCAGCCGCGTCCCATAGGTCCGCCCCCTCGCACCCTATTGGCCGCCGCGTCCCATAGCTCCGCCCCCCTCGCACCCCATTGGCCGCCCCGCTCCCACCTCCCAGCTGCTCCTCCCTCCCTCTCCCACTCATATGGAGGCCGCACAGCGGCCGCGCCGCTGGCACGCCGAAGGCACGCCTAAGGCAAGCCCGTCTGCGCCCGTCCGTGCCTGGCCCGCGCCCAGCGCCAGACCCCCTGGCCCCCGCAGAAGCCAGCCCACCCGCAAGACCTACAACGCCACCACTCTCATCGCACTCAACACCGGCCGGAGCCCCGGCTGCTGCAGAGCCACCCCAAGACGCACCCACGGTCCCTTCACCTGCCAATCCTGCAAGTTCTCCTGCATCCGGACCCGCACCGCACCCGCCAAGCCAAGCACCAACAGAAACCACCTGAAGCACCTGAAGTGCATCCTGCTCAACACCCGCTCCGTCCACAGGCACGCAGTGGAACTCTGGAACCTGCTCGACGCCACATGCCCAGACGTCGCCTTCCTCGTGGAAACCTGGATGAATGCCTTATCAGCACCCGACATTGCCATCGCCATCCTGGATGGATACAAGATCACCCGGAGGGACCGCGCCAACCAGAATGGAGGAGGCATCGCCATCGTCCACAAGAACACCATCCGCATCACGACCAACTCCGAAGACACCCTCACAGCCGCCGAACACCTGCACTTCCAGATCCACACCGACCCCAAGACCACCCTCAGAGGCACCCTCATCTACAGACCCCCGGGACGTCGCACACAATTCAGCAAAGACATCGCCGACTTCATCAGCCCGCACACCCTCCCCTCCGCTGACTACATCCTCCTCGGGGACCTCAACTTCCACCTGGAGAACAACAACGACCGCAACACCACCACCCTGCTGGACAACCTCGCCAACCTCGGACTCAAGCAACTGGTGACCACCCCCACCCACTACGCCGGCCACACGCTCGACCCAGTCTTCTCCTCCAGCAAGGACATCACCTTCAGCCACGCCACCGGACTCCACTGGACAGACCACAGCTGCGTCCACTTCAGCTTCAGAAGGACCACGACTCACCACCACCCGCAACTGGTTCCCTGCAGAAGCTGGAACAAGATCACTGCCGACCAGCTCACCACATCCCTGAGCCAGAACCCCCCCACCAGATCAGCGAACCCCAACCAAGCCGCCAAAACCTCATGAAATGGATCAGCAACTGCGCAGACGACCTCGCTCCACTGAAGACCCCCCCGCCAGACCCGGCACCAAGAAAGCATCTTGGTTTACCGACGAACTCAAGAGCTCCAAGAAGAACTGCCGGGCCCTCGAGAAAGCCTGGCGCAGAGACCCAACTACAGACAACATGACCACCCTCAAGCTCGCCACTCGAAGACATCACCAGCTGATCCATGCCACCAAGAAATCCGCATTCAAGGAACGACTGGACAACAACGCCCGCAACAGCAAGGAACTCTTCAACATCGTCAAAGAGCTCTCGACCCCCAGCGCCAGAAACAACGACATCACGCCCTCGCAAGACCTCTGCAAATCGCTCGCCTCGTTCTTCCACAGCAAGATCGCAGACATACACAACAGTTTCAGCACACAGCCAACGCACCCTACGACCGGAACAACGCCCCCCACCACCACCCTCCGCGCCTGGACCCCAGTCAACACCGAAGACACCATCCGCACGATGAACTCCATCCACTCAGGATCGCCAACCGACCCCTGCCCTCACCACGTCTTCAACAAGGCCGACTCCGTCATCGCACCCCACCTGCGGGACATCATCAACGCCTCCTTCGACACCGCCACCTTCCCAGAGAGCTGGAAGCACGCCCAACTCAGCGCCCTACTGAAGAAACCATCAGCGGACCCCACCGACCTCAAAAACTACCACCCCATCTCGCTCCTTCCTTTTCCGGCCAAAGTCATCGAGAAAACCGTCAACAGACAACTGGCCGCCTTCCTCGAGACGAACGGATCCCTCGACCACTCCCAGTCCAGCTTCCGGGCCAACCACAGCACCGAGACCGCCCTCATCGCAGCCACCGACGACATCCGAGCTTTGCTCGACAACAGGGAAACAACGGCCCTCATCCTCTTGGACCTCTCCGCGGCGTTCGACACGGTCTGCCACCGCACCCTAGTGCAGCGCCTCAACAACATCGGTATCCAGGAGAAGGCACTGGAATGGATCATCTCCTTCCCCGCCGGAAGAACACAGAGAGTCCGCCTACCCCCGTTCAGATCCGAGGCCACCGAAGTCATCTGCGGCGCACCACAAGGATCATCACTCAGCCCCACCCTCTTCAACGTCTACATGAGCCCCCTCGCAGCCATCACACGCCAACACAACCTCAACATCATCTCCTACGCCGACGACACCCAGCTGATCCTCTCCCTCACCAACGACCCCGCCACCGCCAGAACCAACCTACACGAAGGGATGAAAGATGTAGCCGAGTGGATGACGAGCAGCCGCCTGAAACTGAACTCAGATAAGACGGAAGTCCTCATCCTGGGATCCTCACCCTCCGCCTGGGACGACTCCTGGTGGCCCCCTGACCTTGGCAGCGCACCCAAACCAACAGACCACGCACGCAACCTGGGCTTCGTCCTGGACTCCTCCCTCTCCATGACCAGACAAGTCAACGCCGTCTTCGCATCATGCTTCAACATCCTACGCATGCTACGTAAGATCTTCCGGTGGATCCCCACCGAAACCAGTAAGACGGTCACCCAGGCCCTCGTCACCAGCCGACTGGACTACGGCAACTCCCTCTACGCCGGAACCACAGCCAAACTCCAGAAACGACTCCAGCGCATCCAGAACGCCTCAGCACGCCTCATCCTGGACATTACCCGACACAGCCATGTTAGAAAAGGTAGACGGACCAGGAGGGTCGGCCGGGGTCAGGAGGAGAGGTCTCCGGGGAGAGCCGTCTCCAGCGATCGTACAGACAAGTAACTTCCCCCCCACAGACAGATATCACACACGGATAAGGTTCAGTGTTCTTTATAAGCACTTATTTAAGGTACGGTTAAATGGTACAAGGAGGTCTGGACTCAGGGGTCCCCTCGATTAGAGTCTCGCAAGGTAGGGACGGGGGTAGCGGGACAGTCTATTTACCAATCAGGTAGTTCGGATGAGATGATGATGAGCTCACAATCCTCGAGCTTGGTGGTTAGGTGGTATGGGCCGCGGCAGCGCCAGCAGGTCCCGGTGTGGGTGGTCGATACAACGGGCCGCGGCAGCGCCAGCAGGTCCCCGGAAGATATACGGTCCGCGGCAGCGCCAGCAGGTCCCGGTGAGGATGGTCGTTACAACGGGCCGCGGCAGCGCCAGCAGGTCCCAGGAAGATGGATGTTGCAGAAGGCCGCGGCAGCGCCAGCAGGCAGGACGATGGTTCACAAGAGCGGGCTACGGCAGCGCCAGTAGACCGTCAGGGTTGAGTTCACTCGGTGTCTCTCGACTCCAGGATACAACTGCCTTCCTGCTCCGGAGCTGCCTCAGTTATAGGGCTGGTGCCCTTTGATGTCCGGACCCTCGCACTGGGAGGTCGGGGGGTCCGGGATGAAGGTGTCCAGACACCCAGCAGGGGGTGGAGCCAGTGCCTGGGGGAGCTGGGGGCGATCGGCACCTGGCGGGGGAGAGCCCTTGACACTTCGGTCTCCCATTGACCTGCCAAGTGGTCCGCTCACCTCCTGGGTGGATGGTGGTGCCGGGATGTCGGGGCCGGCCAGGCCCGGGGTTAGGGTCGAGGGGAGGCCATGCGGCCGCGTGGTGCAGGCCCCAAGATGGCGGCTCGACCCGGCCGGGAGAGCCGGTGGGGTTGGACCCTGGGATGAGTAGGGGTCCGAGGGCCGAGGGTCCGCCGGGAGACGGAGTACAGGTGCTTGTCGCGGGGAAAGGCCAGGTGGGCCGGAGTTCGGGCCCTGTCGAGCGGGGAGGGAGCGAGCCGTCTGTGAGGCCTGTCCAACATGCGTCCCCCCCAGCTGAAGGCGGGGAGAGTCACCCATCTCCTTGGGGACTCTCTTCGTCGAGGCGGAAAAAGCGGGACAGGCCGTCCGCGTTGGCGTGGTCTTGGCCTGGTCGGTGCTCCACAGTGAAGTCCATTCCCTGCAGGGAAATGGACCAGCGCAAGAGTTTTGGGTTCTCCCCCCGCATCTGCATCAGCCATTGCAGGGGTCGATGGTCGGTTTGTACCCGGAAGTGGGTACCGAAGAGATAGGGTCGGAGCTTTTTGAGGGCCCACACTACTGCAAATGCCTCCCTCTCGATGGTGCTCCAACGCTGTTCTCGGGCCAGGAGACGTCGACTGATGAAGGCCACCGGCTGGTCATGACCTTCGGGGTTCAACTGAGAGAGGACGGCTCCGATGCCGTGGTCGGAGGCGTCGGTCTGCACCACAAATTCCCGACTGTAATCGGGGGCCTGGAGCACCGGGGCGGTGCACAGGGCGGCCTTCAGCTCCTCGAAGGCAGTTTGACAATCAGGAGTCCAGTTGACCCGCTTCGGCTGGTTCTTGGATGTGAGACCCGTGAGGGGCCCCACGATGCTGCCGTAGTCCTTCACGAACCGCCGGTAGTAGCCGGTGAGGCCCAAGAAGGCTCGGACCTCGGTCTGGGTGACGGGGGGCTGCCAGGACTGGATGGCAGCAATCTTAAGTTGTAGTGGGGCCACCAGCCCGCTCCCCACTTGGTGCCCAAGGTAGGTCACAGACCCTTGGCCAATCTGGCACTTGCCGGCCTTAATAGTGAGGCCGGATCGCTGGAGGGCTTGTAGGACCTCTTGGAGGTGACGGAGGTGGTCGGACCAGTGGTGGCTGTATACAGCGATATCGTCCAGGTAGGCAGCGCTGAATTCTTCAAGCCCTGCCAAGACCTGGTTCACAAGGCGTTGGAACGTGGCGGGGGCATTCTTCATGCCAAAGGCCATGACCTTAAATTGATAGTGGCCATCGGGGGTAGAGAAGGCTGACCGTTCCTGAGCCCTGGGTGTGAGGCCGATCTGCCAGTAGCCCGCCGTTAGGTCGAAGATACTAAGGTAGCGGGCGGCCCCCAGCCGGTCGATCAGCTCGTCTGCTCGGGGGATGGGATGAGCGTCGGTCCGGGTGACAGCGTTCAAGCCCCGGTAGTCGACGCAGAATCTCAGTTCAGGGGCGGAGCCGGGGGCAGCGGCCTTGGGAACTAATACGACCGGACTGGCCCAGGGACTGTCCGAGGGCTCGATGACCCCGATCGTGAGCATCTTGGCCACTTCCTCCTGTATGCAGGCCCGTACCCGATCTGGTACGCGGTAGGCCCGGTGCCGGACAGGGGGACTGTCCCCGGTGTCTACGTCGTGCAAACACCAGGGGGTGACCCCGGGGGTGAGGGAGAACAGGGCAGCGAACTGCAGCAGGAGGTCCCGGCAGTCCTGGCGTTGCTCCGAAGTGAGGGCGTCAGAGAGCCGGACCCCGTCCACGGAGCCGTCCTTCTCCTGAGTCTTCAGGAGATCCGGGAGGGGCTCGGAGTCTTCTTCTGTGCCACTGTCCGTAGCCATCAAGAGGCTTAGTTCGGAGCGCACAAAGTGCGGTTTGAGCCGGTTGGTGTGGAGGACCCGAAGGGGGTTCCGGGAGGACCCCATGTCGATGAGGTAAGTGACGGGGCTTTTGCGCTCGACCACCTTGAAGGGCCCCGTCCACTTATCTTGCAGGGCACATGGTTCGGTGGGGGACATCACCCATACTTGCTGCCCAGGTTCGAATTCAACGGAGGAGGCATTGTGATCATACCACCTCTTCATGTCCTCCTGGCTGGCCTCGAGGTTCGCCTTGGCCCTCTCCCTGAAGCGCCGGGTCTGGTTTCGTAAGGCCAGGAGGTATTTGAAGACGTCTGGAGGGGTCGTTAGGGGGGCCATCTCCCAACCTTCCTTGACTAGGCTGAGGGGCCCTCGCACAGGGTGTCCGTATAGGAGTTCAAAGGGGCTAAAACCGAGGGACTTCTGGGGAACTTCCCGGTAGGCGAAGAGAAGGCACGGGAGTAGCACATCCCACTGGCGACGGAGAGGCTCTTCCAATCCCCCAATCATCCCTTTGAGAGTGCGGTTAAAACGCTCCACCAGCCCGTTCCCTTGGGGGTGATAGGGGGTCGTGAATCTGTAGGTGACCCCGCATTGTTGCCAGAGGGACTTCATGTATTTTGATATGAAATTCGTACCTCGGTCGCTGACGACTTCTCGGGGGAAGCCTACTCGGGAGAAGATCCCCATCAGGGCCCGGGCAACCACTGGAGCGGTCACTGTCCGTAGGGGCACCGCCTCGGGGTAGCGGGTGGCATGGTCCACTAGTACCAAGATGAACCTGTGTCCTTGTGCCGTGCGGGGGTCCAGAGGTCCCACAATGTCTATCCCCACCCTCTCGAACGGGGTGGTGACCACCGGGAAGGGTTGTAGAGGGGCCTTCAGCTTCCGGCCACTCTTCCCGCTGGCTTGGCATGTGGGGCACGATCGGCAGTGGTTCAGGACGTCATTCCTCATTTTCGGCCAGAAAAAGTGGGTCACCAGGCGACTGTACGTTTTATCCTGGCCCAGGTGTCCAGCCAGGGGGACATCGTGGGCTAGGTTGAGCAGAAAGTCTCGGAAGCGGAGCGGTACCACCAGAACTCGACCGGCCCCTAGCTCGGCGATTCTTTGCTCGCTGTAGAGCAGGTCGTTACCCCAGTAGACCCAGTGGGTTCCGGTGGTGTCCCCGGCGTTTTGGGTGCTGGCTTGCTGGCGGAGTCCCTCGAGGGAGGGACAGGTCTTTTGTTCCTGGCGGAACTGTTCTTGGGTGGGCCCCCCTTCTTGCCGCCACTGAGCCAGATCCGGAAGGTCCTGGGGTTGCGCGTCTTCTTCGGTAGTCGGGTCCGGGAGGTCGGACTCGCCGTTATCCTCTACGGGGGCAACCGGGGGCGGGGGTGCTGGCCATTCGGTTTCTTCTGATCGGGGGGCGGCACGGGCGGCCATGGATCGGGTGGTTATGCAAGCCCAGTCCGGGAGGCCCAGCATCCCCAAGTGCTCTCTTCTCTCGACGGTGGCCCACGGGGAACTCTCGAGGTCATTCCCCAGGAGGCAGTCCACGGGGGCATCGTCCCGGACCGTCACCTTCAGTAGGCCGGAGACCCCTCCCCATTCAAACGGGACGCAGGCCATCTTGCACATGCTTTCAGAGTTGTCTGCCGAGCGGACGGGGCAGAGAATGTTCGGCAGAATCTGCTCGGGCTTCACCAGGTGACAGCGGACGGCCGTCACGCTGGCGCCGGTGTCACGCAAGGCCTCGGCTCTCTGTCCATTAATGGTCACCCACTGACCGTATTTTTTGGTGTTGGCGGGTAGGGGAGCCCGCGGAACCATGTCTCTTCCCCCTAAGCATGCCAGGACCATGGCGGCCGGTTCCCACCCTTGCTGGTCCGGCTCATACTCCTCGGGTCCCCCCGATGACTGCTCTTCCCCCAGGGCAGCGGCAGCTACCTGGCGGGGCTTGGGTGTTTGGTTTAGCGGGCAGTTCGGATCGTTGGCGTAGTGGCCTAGTCGCTGGCACCGGTGGCACGTGACGTTGGCTCGGTACCCAGGTCGCAACGGGGGGTTGCCCCGGCCGGCCGGAGGCGGGGTGCTGGCCACGGGTGTTGCTGGTAGGGCGTCTCTCCCTCTCCCCTGGCCCCCTCCTCCTCCCCGAGGACGGTGCTGGCCTTGGTTGCTTCTGTTCTGGTCGTGTGGCCCCTTCCGGCCCACTCGGGTGCTTTCCCACCGGTCAGCTTCGGCGGCGAGCTGCCGGGGGTCAGTCAGCTTACTGTCGAGTAGGTGCTGCCTGAGCTCGACGAAACAGTTGTTTGACAGGTGCTCCCATACCATAAGGTTGAAGAGTTGTTCGTAGGTGGTGACCTGACTTCCCTTGATCCAACCCTCGAAGGCCCGGCTGAAATAGTTCACGTATTCCACCCAAGTTGTACCTGGGATCCGGGTGCAATCTCTGAACCTCTGGCGGTACATCTCGGGCGTGAGGCCGTAGCGGGCGAGGAGGGCAGCCTTCATGTGGTCGTAGGACGACATTTGGTGATCGGGGAGCTGCAGCAGGGCATCGCGACCCTCGTTGATAAATCTCCCCCAAAGTCCGGCCCCCCAATCACTCCGGTCGATCCGGTGGGAGGTCATTGCGATCTCATAAGCTTTAAACCACTGTTGTATGTCGTCTTCTCGGACATACTCGCGGACCACATCCTTGGGGATGTGAACTTTTTTCTCAATTGGCCCCGGGGTGTGTGGTCGCTCAGGCACCCCCAGTTCTTTATTCTGTTTGCGCAGTTCTATTTCTGCCAGTTGGCGCTCGTGCTCGAGCGTTATTTTTTTCTCTTCCAGCTCTCTCTGTCTCTGCTTTTCTTCTCGTTCCTCTCGAAGCCGCATATGCTCGAGGTTGAGTTTCTGTTCAGCTAACTTGAGCTCCCCATCCATCTTGAGTCGTGCCATCTCTAATTCGTGTAGTCTGACTCTGTCTCTTTCTCGTATCTCCTCCTGTGAGAGGCCCGTTCCCCGCTCCTCGGGAGCCGTGGCGTTCCCCTCTGGTGTGATGCTGTTTTGGTCTGGTGTGACGCTACTTTGGTCGGGGGGTCCTGCGACCCCAGTTTCTGTCCACGACTCAAGAGCGCGCTTCAGATCATCCTTGGTGCTCAGGCCGGTGGTAGCAATGCCAAGTTCTATGCAAAATTGTCTCAGTTCGCGGTGGTTGTATTCTTCTAATTTTTCCATTTGGAACTTCTCGGTGGAGCTGCTATCTTTGGTCGACATCGTGCTTTGTCGTGGGGTGAGCTACTCTCTGTACGATTACGCGTTGATTCGGATCGCGCCGCTGGCCACCAATGTTAGAAAAGGTAGACGGACCAGGAGGGTCGGCCGGGGTCAGGAGGAGAGATCTCCGGGGAGAGCCGTCTCCAGCGATCGTACAGACAAGTAACTTCCCCCCCACAGACAGATATCACACACGGATAAGGTTCAGTGTTCTTTATAAGCACTTATTTAAGGTACGGTTAAATGGTACAAGGAGGTCTGGACTCAGGGGTCCCCTCGATTAGAGTCTCGCAAGGTAGGGACGGGGGTAGCGGGACAGTCTATTTACCAATCAGGTAGTTCGGATGAGATGATGATGAGCTCACAATCCTCGAGCTTGGTGGTTAGGTGGTATGGGCCGCGGCAGCGCCAGCAGGTCCCGGTGTGGGTGGTCGATACAACGGGCCGCGGCAGCGCCAGCAGGTCCCCGGAAGATATACGGTCCGCGGCAGCGCCAGCAGGTCCCGGTGAGGATGGTCGTTACAACGGGCCGCGGCAGCGCCAGCAGGTCCCAGGAAGATGGATGTTGCAGAAGGCCGCGGCAGCGCCAGCAGGCAGGACGATGGTTCACAAGAGCGGGCTACGGCAGCGCCAGTAGACCGTCAGGGTTGAGTTCACTCGGTGTCTCTCGACTCCAGGATACAACTGCCTTCCTGCTCCGGAGCTGCCTCAGTTATAGGGCTGGTGCCCTTTGATGTCCGGACCCTCGCACTGGGAGGTCGGGGGGTCCGGGATGAAGGTGTCCAGACACCCAGCAGGGGGTGGAGCCAGTGCCTGGGGGAGCTGGGGGCGATCGGCACCTGGCGGGGGAGAGCCCTTGACACTTCGGTCTCCCATTGACCTGCCAAGTGGTCCGCTCACCTCCTGGGTGGATGGTGGTGCCGGGATGTCGGGGCCGGCCAGGCCCGGGGTTAGGGTCGAGGGGAGGCCATGCGGCCGCGTGGTGCAGGCCCCAAGATGGCGGCTCGACCCGGCCGGGAGAGCCGGTGGGGTTGGACCCTGGGATGAGTAGGGGTCCGAGGGCCGAGGGTCCGCCGGGAGACGGAGTACAGGTGCTTGTCGCGGGGAAAGGCCAGGTGGGCCGGAGTTCGGGCCCTGTCGAGCGGGGAGGGAGCGAGCCGTCTGTGAGGCCTGTCCAACAAGCCACATCTCCGTACACCTGAGAAACCTGCACTGGCTCCCCGTCAGCAAGAGAATCACGTTCCGACTCCTCACCCACGCACACAAAGCTCTCCACAACCAAGGCCCAAGATACCTCAACGACCGCTTGACCTTCTACACTCCCACCCGCCAGCTTCGATCAACCAGCCACGCCCTCGCCACCGTCCCCCGCATCCGAAGAGCCACAACAGGAGGAAGATCCTTCTCCTACCTGGCTGCCAAGACGTGGAACTCCCTCCCCATCCACCTCCGCCTGACCCAAGACCACCTCTCCTTCAGGAAGCAACTCAAGACCTGGCTGTTCGAGCAGTAGCGGACCCCCCTCCCCCAGGCGCCTTGAGACCCTCCGGGTGAGTAGCGCGCTATACAAATGCTTGATTGATTGATTGATTGATTGGCCCGGGAGGAACCTGATCTCACCGGCAGCGACGCCTCTCAACATTCCGCGGATGACCCCGACCGACCTGGACCCTCTTGTGTCCAAGCCCCTGCAGAACCTGGTTCAGGACCATCTGTGCCAACCACCACCCCCATTCCTGCCACATCCCAGGAGACACCGAGGAGCCCTGCCCGCAGTGAACAACTGAGCCAGTCTGACCAGGAGGGACAAGGAGCGCCGGGCACCCAGGAGGAGGCAGACAACACTGCCACTGCCATCCCTCAGGGGTCCCGTAGACCCGATGTACCCACAACGGCAGGCCAGGCTCGTATGGGCAGGGGTGGTGGGAGTGGAGGCAGGCGGAGGCAAGAACCTGACTAGCCAGCTGAAGGGACCGGTATGTCACACATACACAATATCATGGAGGCATACCGGCGTGACACCAGGGAGTTCAGCCAGGTAGTGCTGACCCTCACAGAGATCAAGAACCAGCAGGCCGAGCAACACGCCAGTCAACAAGGACACCAAGGACGGATGGAGGCAAGACTGGCTGAGCTCCTGGCGGTGCAAAGGGACATAAGCCATTGCAACATGAGCAACCCTCCCTGTGCCACCAGATGAAGACCACCACCAGCCACAGGGAGGGAGGAGGAGGAGGATTCGTCCGACGGAGCGTCCCAAGCATCGTCACAGCCTGCATCTGAAGGTCCCCGGAGGAAGGTCGATCGTCCACGGAAAAGATCGTGAGAGGCAGCGGACCATCCACATCTCCCAGGTCACCTGGCCTGGTACCTGGCCTTCATGTGCGACAGCATCACCTCATTGACTGACATCATCTGCCACATGGACCTGCTGGTCACAGTCTTACTAATGATGCCAAACACTGTGGTCTGGACTCTGATGGCAAGGATCCCATCTCCCCCTGTGAACTTTGGATTCTATGGTCCCTGCATTGCACCCTTTTCAGTGCTCAAATCACGCCCCAGACCTATAATTAAATAATTAATACGTGAAATTTGTTGTTGCAGTCATTTAGCATGAGTCCACAACATAGGTGTGGAGATATGTCAAAGTATGCCTAAGTGTGGAACTAACTCCAGCCATCCATATACTTGGATCTGAGTCTGGTCGAGGACACACATGTGTCTCAATGTATCACCAAATACAGACATGGAGCCCAATACTCACCTGTGATGGCCTCAAGCTGCTGAGGGGGGGCTTGCAATACTGCTCAGACAGACCAATTTGGAAGAGTATCATGAAGGTGTAGAGGTCATGGGTCATGGTGATGTGCCCGGGGAGGGAGTCCCAGGTCTGTTTGGCAAGGTGGGAGAACTATCTCCAGCATGCAGTGTTTATGTGGATGTGATGAATGGTGGCCAGAGCAAGGTGGGCTGCACGGAGTTGGGCCAACGGGGTGTTGGATGACAAACGTCCAAGGTTTGTTTTGGGTCTGGGGTTGTGGACTGCCTCCTGAATGTGGTTGAGGAGTCTGAAGGTGATCCTGCAGCAGACAGTGAGCCATTCTAGCTATCTCAGGTGGACGGTGATGTGACTGGGGCTGGGGATGTTGAAGATATAGGGCCCGATTCACAGAACTAACTTAAGACAAAATCTTAAACTTACTACCATTTTGGTATTCACAGAAGGCACTTACACATTTTGGTATTCACAGAAGGCACTTACTCATTTCGGTATTCACAGAAGTTAGGAGTCTTAACTTTAGGACTCCTAAATGCCTTCTGTGAATACTGAAAGTCTTAAAATTAGGATTTTTCTTAATTTAGTAGTAGTAAAGTTAGGACTCCTAACTTTCGGACTCCTAAATGCCTTCTGTGAATACCGAAAGTCTTAAAATTAGGATTTTTCTTAATTTAGTAGTAGTAAAGTTAGGACTCCTAACTTTCGGACTCCTAAATGCCTTCTGTGAATACCGAAAGCCTTAAAATTAGGATTTTTCTCAGTTTAGTAGTAGTATAGTTAGGACTCCTAACTTTAGGACTCCTAAATGCCTTCTGTGAATACCAAAAGTCTTAAAATTAGGATTTTTCTCAATTTTGTAGTAGTAAAGTTAGGACTCCTAACTTTTGGACTCCTAAATGCCTCCTGTGAATACCGAAAGCCTTAAAATTACAATTTTTCTCAGTTTAGTAGTAGTAAAGTTAGGAGTCCTAACTTTAGGACTCCTAAACTGAGAAAAATCCTAATTTTAAGACTTTTGGTATTCACAGAAGTCATTTAGGAGTCCTAAAGTTAGGACTCCTAACTTCTGTGAATACCGAAGTGAGTAAGTGTCTTCTGTGAATACTAAAATGAGTAAGTGCCTTCTGTGAATACCAAAATGGTAGTAAGTTTAGGATTTTGTCTTAAGTTAGTTCTGTGAATTGGGCCCGAAGTGTGCGGATGCACCCTGGATGTGGACAACTTCTCCTGCAGTTTTGATGTTGTTCTACGTAGAGGCCGGTGCTGTAGTTGAGCCAGCTGGTGTTGTTGACCTGGGGGACGGTCTGTCTTGCCTTGTAGTGGATCTATCTGTGGATCATTTGCAGCATGCGGAGGGTGTTGCAGCATGAGGTACAAATGGTGGTGAGTTGCATGGTAATTGTCAGCGATGGGTCCATGATGAACACCAGCTTGCGTGCGTGGCCACTGGGTGCTGGTGCGGTGCCCAGACCAGTGGGACACAAGAAGTTGACACAGCTGTAAGGGGACAATCCTCGGATGATGACCTCAGTCCTGTCCAATTCCAGCCTCAGGTGGCTGATGTTCAGCCATTCGTCAACGGATCTCATGCCTTCTTGAAGTTTGGATCTGGCAATGGCTGGCTCTTTGGTGAGTTTGAGGAGCAGCTGGGTGTCAATGGCATACGAGATGATGATGAGGTCGTGTGCGCATGTGATGGTGGAGAGGGGGGTCATGGAGACATTGAAGATCGTCACGCTGAGAGAAGAGCCCTGGGGCATGTGCCACATGACCCCAGTGTACTACCTTCTGCAGGGTGGAGGCAGACTCCCTGGGCCTTGCTGGTGAGCTGCTTTCTGATTTAATCCTGGGCCCTCCTCTGGATACCAGTGTTGGAGATGTGTGAGCTGACAGTGTGGTAGCACATGGTGTACAATGCAGTTGAGAGGTCAAGGGGGGGTGGGCTCACCATTGTTGAGCAGGGCAAAGTTGTCATTGGTGGTGGCAATGATTTACGGATGCAGTGGAGTGATTACTGTGGAATATGTTCTGGTGCCGGTTGCCTGGAGCTGGTTGCGTGGAGGAAATATGTCAGTTGCTTGTTGAGTGTCTTCCGGATGACATTTGCTGGGTAGGGAAGCAGGGTGATGTACCAGGAGATCCTGCGGTACTGCCGTCCGTTGTTTAAGAAGGGCCTGGGTCTCTTCATGCCTCCAGCACCCATGGAATGTGGCCAACGCAAAGTAGACATTCAGGACACGCTGGACGTGGGCTTCAAGGATGGGGAATGATGTGGTTGAGATGTTGTGTGGGAAGGGGCCTGATGGAGAGCCAGAGTGGGTGGTGCACATGAGCCAGGTGGTGTACTTGCTGCTGACGGGAGTCTAGAACCTGAGGGGGGTTTGTCCTGCGGATAATAGTGCTGTCTGCCTCTTTGTGCCAAGGCTGTTGTGTATGGCCATGAGCTAGCAGTGGTACAAAGTTGCAAGGGATGTGATCTGCCTTGTAAGGGTGGGGTGTCTTGGATGGAAATCTGCTGTCAGTTCACTCACAATGCTGATGAGCTCCTTGATGTCGTGTGTTTTGGTGTCTCAGCACTATCTGAAGGATCTCCACTTGTCCTTGCTGATGATATGGTGATGGCTGTGTGTGGTCTTTTCCAGGCCTGTAAGGTAAATGATGGCTCTTTGTGTTGCAAGGTGTGCACAAGAGACCGGCTACGTCTGTAGGAGTCCAGTAGGTCTGCCTTGTCCCAGGTGCCTTAACTATTGTTGTGCTTCACAGGAAAGTCCGTCAATGTGGAAAGATTGTTGGAACAGTTGCTGATCCAGTGCGTGAGGTTTCAGGGTGTTGCGTTGGTGTTGTTTTGAGTGTCCCACACAGCTTGTCTATGGTGACTTACATCAAGCATCTTTGGGGGATCGTTAGCAGGGTGTGGGGCAGTGTGTTGCTTGTCAGAGACGTTGATTAAAATGTTGATAGACCAATGATGGATGGTGGTGTGGTTCTCCTCCAGCCAGAAGTTACTGGCCCCCAGCCACATGTAGCCTGTGGAGGTGAGGGCGTGCGTGCAGATGTACTTGTTGATGGCTTAGCGCAATTGTGGATGTAGGCCTGGATATCTGTAGATGAGTATTACTCTGAGGGTTGCCAGGGAGTTGCTGCAAACCCGGATTTGTGACTCTGAGGGTGTACTTGTGAATCAATTGCAATTCATGCTCCGGGATTGTTGGTGCCGTCCCTGCGGGTGATCTTGTATCCGTCTGAGATGGCAATGAAGAAGTCGTGTGCTGTGGATGCTCATGTCCAGGTTACTGTCATGAAGGTGATGTGTGGCCCTGTTGTGTTGAGGAGGTAACAGAGTCCAATGGCGTGCTGGTGGACGGAGCGGGTGTGGAGTAGGAGGCACATGACCTGGTTGTTCTGACAGGGTCTGGTAGGCTGGGCAGCGCTGTGTAGGCAGTTGGAGTTGCACACTCAGCATGCGAAGGTGTCGTGTGTGCGCTTAGGGGTTGCCTGATAGCAGGCGGATGATTGTTTGGAGGACATTGATTGGAGGTTGGCTGCAGCATGAGCCTGTTGTGTGACGTGGGTCATGCAAAGACCATAGGCTCGGGCATTGTGCACGTTGCAGGCGCACACGGTCCTGCCTTTGGCACGACGTTGGCGCAACAGTGGCACAGACAAGCTGCTGGCTGCATTAAGAATGGGTGGAGGGGGAAAGGGAGGAGCATTTTGGAGGCGTGTGGGTTGCAGAATCATGGCACTCGGCGGGGCGGTGCCGCAGGTGAGGCAGCAGCAGGCAGAAGGGGTGAGAAACTAGGCAAAAAGTAGCACACAAAGACAAGGAGGTCAGAAAGGCACAGTGCAACAGGTGTATGTAAAGGAAGGAGTGTCAGGTAACTCATTTGTCACTACGAAAAAATGTATGACCAATCACCAAAAATGACGGTCACAGGGTCAGGCAACAAAATGCGGAGCTGCGCACAGGAGACACACCATCAGCATGTATTCACGTCCCGTTGTGTGGAGCAACCTGCACAAATACATACACAACCAGGGACTTTATGCACAATAGATATTATTAGCCATGAAGAACTGCATGCATGTTGCCGAAGTAGACATAAACATATGCTCAATATTTGACAAGTATGCCATAGATGATGCATGCAAACTGGCAAGAGAGCTGCAGTGACAGAGATGAGGCGCTTTGCATTGTGCTGAACACCTTTATTCCACATACACACACAAAGGGAAATGCATCCATGTGAACAGACTCACAGGTCAGTTGACAGAACATGTGGGACATACGCTAGACCCGCCCTTCACGACACGGATGATGTCAATCCCAAGGAACTGGCACTCAAGGGGATGAGCCAAACAAATCCTGCTGCACACGGAGAGGCTGCAATTCCCCATAGAGCCTGTTGATGTGATATCCCACACTATGTCCACCCGTAGCATCCGCAATGTTTCAGAGGCAAGGTTTACACACATTGATGCCTTCATCAGACGCCACACTCCACTACAGATTACAGTCAAGAAGAGTGACTATCATGTCATGGGAGTGATGCTACATGTTATATGCTCCATGGTGAGAAGACATGTATGCATGGTACCACAACATGCACAGAAGCAGGCCCACACATTCCCAACACGTACCACCACCAAAAAGCCTTGCTGCTATCCTTACCCAAACTGACATTTCCACATGTCCGTGCATGGAACGCTGATTCAGCACACGTTGCAATCCTCATGAGGAATAGCAGGAGGACAAAGAGGACACGAGCAGACAACAGGCGCAAAAACCTGGGAATGACAGACACACAAGAAGTCACCTAAAAGAATTCTCGCCGCACACAGGGACATTTACAAAACATGAACAATGTTGGACACATGTAAATTTCAAAGAAAGTCTCCCCGCAAAACTGTGTGGCATGACATCATCACTCGAGTGACACATCAGAACACACATCAGAGTCACTTTGCATTCAGTCAGCTGGACACACACATTGCAACACATGCCACTCAATGCTACAAGCTTGCACACTCACACCCAGTGACTCACCATTATGAGAAGAAGTTGCTTATGAGCTGACTCCGGATATCATCCTCCTCCTCCTCCTCATCACTAGCCTCGTGAGCAAGCCCTTGATCCTCCACGGGTGGATGTTCCTGCTCATCCGGATCCAGGATGAGTGGTACTACCTTCTCAACTGCCATGTTGTGCAGCATGCAGCACACGATGAAGATTCGGCAGACCTTCTCCGGGGCATAAGGGAGGGACCCGCCTGTCTTGTCCAGGCACCGGAATCGGCTCTTCAGGAGTGCAAACGTCCTCTCAATCACTCGCCTGGTCTGCCCGTGTGCACTGTTGTACCTGTGATCTGCAGCTGTTCTTGGGTTGCGGAGAGGTGTCATTAGCCATGGCATGTTGGGATATCCATAGTCCCCTACATGGAAACATCATGTAAAAAAGTGGGTCATGAGATGCCGTAGGAGCCAAAGATACCGCAACACACCGGACAAACAGAGTATACCCACCAACAAGACATGCTCGTTCGTTGTGCAGCCGCAGCATCATTTGTGGCACCCTGCTACGCCTCATGATGTAGGCATTGTGTGCTGATCCTGGAAAACGTGCACAGACATGGGAAATCAGCATGTTAGCAAGACACACCACAAAGGCATTTATCGAGTGGTAATGTTTTCTATTGCGATAGGCTTGTTCCTGTGCCTGTGGTGGTACCAAAGCCACGTGTGTACCATCAATGGACCCAATGACATGGGGCATCCCTTCCAGGGCATACAAATTACCCTTGACATCTGTCAACTCCTCAGGAGTAGGAAATGTGATGAATTCATCAAGGTGCTCCAACATGGCTGCTAAAACATCACGCAGGACACGGCTGAACATTGTCTGTGACATGCCACCAACATCAGCTATGGTGAATTGAAACGTACCTGTGGCAAAAAAATATAGGGCTGCCATCACCTTCATCTTTGGGGTCAGCGCAGTAGGATACCCGTGTCGCGGTTGGAGGTGTGGTGCCAGCCTGTCGGTCAAGTCCTCAATCAACTGTTGAGTGAATCTGTAACGTCGGAAGCAGGCACGTTCCCTCATGGCACCCAAGTCTGGCATTGGTCTTGGGACAGGCGGTGCCCTGCAAGACATTGTTTGTAAGAATGAAGATTGAGAGTCTGCCAATATCAATGTCCATGAACATAGCACATGCTACACTGCTAATACACATCAGGTAACTATGGAGTCGGGTGTGTGCAATACATCCAGGACACATATGCCAGCTTGCTGGCACTCCTACAAAAAGCCAGATACACCTGTTGATTGTCAAGTCTACATGACATGCCCTGAAATGAGTTGGTGGACAGTCTGAGTGAAGAGCCACAGATATCACCGGAGTGACACACAACCACATAGCTGCATAGGAAGGATGTCATCTCATCCACACAGCTTACTGCAAGGCACACGCACAGGTCACAAGGAATGGCAAATGTACATATCAAACACATTGCGATGAAGGGGTACACGTGACAAGAGAAAGACACAGCCATTGAGACAACGCAGACATGTATGACTGGGAAAATATGATGTTCGATGCACACAGACCCTACAGCGGTGGGAATCCACATGTGGCATGGTGTGCGTAGATGTGTCCCATGCCCATCTCCACACAGACCCATGTTGGATGCACCAACAGCAGATGCAGTTGACGGAACACTGACATCAAGCTCATGGGAACATATGGCACACACCTGACAGATCGTGACATGTCAGTTGATTGAGTGTCCCTAGCATCAGGAGACATGTGCAGGTGGTGATGACTGTGCCATCCCACTGCTGCTCTGCATGACACAGTTGGACTACAGACACACATGTGGCAAGTGTCAAGGTGATGTGTGCCACATAGTGCCCCATCACACATGACATGTGTACACAGGTCATCACACATCAATTGTGCAACTAGATGAGATGACCTGTGTAATATCACTGGCTGCCTCACCTAGGGCCTGCACATAACAGTATGCAATGACAAGTACTTGATGGACATCCTTGTGCGACTCGCAGGCCTCCATTCCTGGCATGTGTGTGCCTGTATTACCATTGTAAGCGTGTGAAATGCATACCCGTAGGTGTCTAACGCACTGTACTACTAGTGCGTACCCATACGTGTGAACTAGTGCGTACCCGTAGGTAGCTAACGCACTGTAACACTAGTGCGTACCCGTACGTGTGAACTAGTGCATACCCGTAGGTGGCTAATGCACTGTACTACTAGTGCGTACCCATACGTGTGAACTAGTGTGTACCCGTAGGTGGCTAACGCACTGTACTACTAGTGCGTACCCGTACGTGTGTACTAGTACATACCCGTAGGTGTCTAACGCACTGTACTACTAGTGCGTACCCGTATGTGTGAACTAGTGCGTACCTGTAGGTGTATAACGCACTGTAACACTAGTGCGTACCCGTACGTGTGAACTAGTGCGTACCCGTAGGTGTCTAACGCACTGTACTACTAGTGCGTACCCGTACGTGTGAACTAGTGCATACCCGTAGGTGTCTAACGCACCGTACACCCGCTATCATCGCGTGTGTACGCTTCGTTTCACCATTGTACTTGTGCCGTAGGGGTACGTGTGAAATGCACCGTACACCCGCTATCATCGCGTGTGTACGCTTCGTTTCACCATTGTACTTGTGCCGTAGGGGTACGTGTGAAACGCACCGTACCTGTGTGTGGATTTAAAAATTACATAGGGGACACATAAGGGACAAGTATTAGGCCCTAAATGCATGCTGGTTGTCATGGAGACAGAGTTTTCAGTTGAAAAGTGTCGATCATGTGTCCTGGAACAGTCAGTTGGCCACAAAATACAATGTTACAAAGTGGTTGTTGACTTGACATGATGCTCAGAATTTGAACGATGCGAATTCTGTCATTGGTGTATGTTTAAAGTCAGGGGAGCAGGTGAGTGCTGAGTCCACTAACTTTGCCTATGCACCTGTTGTGTGACTGTCAATATTGTGTCCAGGTGGGACAGACATGCAATGTTGTTTGGAGTGGGTCCCAGGGGGGGGGATATGCTGATGTCTCTCATGCAGAGCATGATGTAGTTCCTATGTGCACTCCTCACTTGCATTGTGCTTACTGTGACTTTCACTGCATAGTGCATTACACTTTCAGCCTGGCAAATCCTTGGTGTTTTTTTTTCCTATTGTCCTGAGGTGATTCAGTGGTCCCCCTGGTGTGACAGGTGACTGTACCCACAGATGTGTATGAGTTGAGTGGCCCTGTGTCCAAATGATGTGTACGACCTCATGGACAGTGATGTGTGTGAATGTTCCTTGTCACGTGGGTGAGTGTCTATGTGAAGTGTTGCAGTACAGCTGCATGGAGGAGGCAACAGATCAACCCATCTGATGTGACAAGTAAGCCGTGCTGTGTGTCTGACTTGCAGAGCTAGCATGACACCTGTGACACCCCACTGACAAGTGGCACATGTGCAGAGTGAGGGTTGTATCCTCTGTTGTCAATGACAGGCGAGTGATCTGTGCTTTGGTGTGTCTGTCTAGTATGCTGATGGTGCGTCAGTGGAGTGGGACATGTGACTGCTTGGCACGTGCTTGCCTTCAGCCTGCTGTTGCATGTGCTGCACAGTGTGTGGCATGATCAGTGAGTGTGTTGCACCCCTCATGCCAACCTGTTGACTTTCAATGCCAAGTAGTGCATTGGGGCTTCCACACAGGCCAATTTCTTATTGTGTATGATGTAATTCCTGTCTGCATCCTATGCCCTGTTCAACATTTCAATGATGTTCAAATGTGTGTCTCTGGGACATGGAGCAGGTGTATTGATGTTGTGTCACTTTGTCATCCTGACAGGTAACTGCCTACGAGAAGGACGTGATCTGGAAAGACATCGGCAGGGCCGTGAGATCTGAGGGGGAGCGTAGTCGGCAGCTGCCACAGGTCCGCAAGAGGTGGCAGGACATCCGGTGCTGGACCCGGCGGATCGCCCGGGTCCAGCTGGGGCTCGACAGTCCTCGCCCCCACGGCGGCCGCCGACTCCTGACCCCCCACATGAAACGTGTCCTGGCGGTGGTATTCCCTGAGCTCAATAGGCAGTTACAGGAGAGACTGCAGAAAGGAGGGGGTAGGTACATGGCTGTTTGTCGTGTTATGTGTCGCCAGCTTTTGGATGTGCTCTGTAGTCTGGATACACTCCCAGAGTTAATATGTGCAGTGCATTTTCTGTTCCCCAATGTCACCTGGTGCTCTTTTTCATCCCTTCCCCTCCTTGACATGTGTCCCTGGTCTGTGTGTAATCACATTTGCACATGGTCATCTAGGGTGCCAGTAAATCTAAGTGCACATTGCTTTCGGCATCATGTGGGAGGGTGGTCTGTGACTTGTGTTGGTACCTTGCCTGTGCCATGACCTGTTCACTATGTTGGGGGTCCATATTTGTTGTCACTGATGATGATTCTCAACATAGGAGTGTGAGCTTTCAACTCAACACCCTTGCAGCATGCATGACCAATGTTGTGGCCTCAGACATGATGTGCATGAGTGGGAGATATGCATATTGCCATGACGGTTGAACATGGTACAGTCAGCTCATTCCAGGACCACGGAGCAGTGTGCCCACTACAGTCCCCTGAGACACCCTGGCATCCTAATCATGTGTGTCATCCAACACTGTGCACATTCTCTGTGTGTTCAGCATAGGTCTGCCTCTGTGGCATTGTTCCCTGGCCTAGTTAGTATTTTGCAAATGTGTGCTACATGTGTCCACTGGACAGGGATGCACCATTTTGCTTGTGCATACTCACACTGGGCAGTGCCTGTGTGGCTATTCACAACAATCTGTTGATGGTTGTTTGTCACAAATATGTGTTGCCAGCCCCACAAGGTGATGTTGTGTAAATGAAGCTATTTTTCCAGCACAGTTATTGTAACCCTGAATAAGAGGTGTCACTTCTTGATCTGTATCAATCACATTGACTCAGGCATGGGGTGGGGTGCACAGGAGAGGCATAAATGTGCAACCCTGATTTTTCATTGCCAGGTCTGACTTGTGTGTGAGACTTGGCTGTACAAAGAATCACCGTGCAGTGCCCCTGTGATGCTGGCCAGTGCTTAATTTACCTGCTTTGCAGCTTGTGTCAGTTTTTTAAAAACATGATTCCTGCTCATAAATTTTTAGCACCTGTGTGTGGTTCAGATGCAACGCTGTTTGGACTTTGTGTGCTGACATCTGTGTGTACATTCTGGCTTGCCATGAGGGTGTCCCCACAGTACAGCTAGGCTTTTTTTCTACCCAATTACAGGCCCATTAGCTTATGCATTGTCCTGGGTGTGGACATGTGTGCCACTCAAGATGACAGGCAGTAGGTCATATGTGTGGCCAACTGTGTAATCAGGTGATGGATGGCCATGTGACAACTGACATAATTCAAGTTGTTACTCTTAAAAAATTGTACTTTGGCACTCACCGCACTTGTCAACAGTTCTTCGTGTTTTAAAAGTGGAAATTTGATGATTTGTGTTAAGAACACTGATGTGCCTGCATGAAAAAAGTCGCCCAAGGAAGTGCACACCAAACGACATTTCCACTGTCATGGAACACACTGGCACATTTTTTAAGAACCCACTGTTAGAATTAAATGGTGTTGCAGATTCTCCATATACTTGTTCCCACACTGCTCTTGATTTTGTGAGACTCCTTTGTTGTTGGTGATACAAACTGACGAGTCTCAAGACATCAAGACCTCCGTGGGCCCATAAATATGTACTTTCTGCAACACCATTAATTTCTAACAGTGGCTTCTTAGAAAAGGTGCCAGCTTCTTCAATGACAGTGTAAATGTACTTTTGTGTGCACTGCCTTGTGCGACATATTTTATGCAGGCACATGAGTGTTCTTTTCACGAAATAGCGAATTGGCACATTCAAAACATGTAGATTGTGTAAAGTATTGTGAGTCCCAAGGTAGCAAAATGTTTTCGTTTTGTGTTCCAAAGTACTTACAGGTCTCTGAGTGTGGTGACACCTTGCGTATTGAGGTGTGTCAGTTTACATTGGGTGCACCACTACTGTTTCTTACAGGTTAAACAAGAGGTGGCATGACTTAATTGTATTGTTGTGCTCACCGGTTCACAGACACTAGCTTCTCAGCGTATTTCTCATTCAAGATGTGGCCTTTTGTGTTCTTTTTTTCCTGGTGTCCAAGTGGCATAGTGGGTCTACCAACTGGGCAGTACAGGGCTTACATATGTGCGGAGTTATCTAGCTGTTACTCAAGATGCATTGCCTGATATGCACTGTGACCAATTGTTCTTGTGCTCATGTGTCAGATGTATACAGGTGACTGATGCATTTCGGTGGTTTTATCTCCTTGCCCACAGCATCATCATCCGCAACCGAGAGAGCCACCTGCATGGACCTGGAGGAGGGACCAGCAACAGTGCCACCAGTGCTGTGGAGTCAGAAGGAGCCAGTGGCACGGAGGGCAAGGGGAGTCAGTCGGAGGACCTGTCTGGAGGCGAGAGCAGCTAAGCCGCCGATGGGTCCGAGGCTGACCTCCCTGAGGAGGCGGAGGCTGCAACACCAACTGGCAGCATCCCCACATCTGTCCCCGCCTCCTCCATTACCATCTCCGCCCTCGCAGTTGCTCCCGTCACTTCTGTCCGTGCAGAGTCCCACCATGTCTCCTTCGTCCCAGGCACCGCACCCCCTGCCCCTGTCACCCCTGCTGCCCTCAGTGAAGAGTCTGTGGACATACTGCGGCAGTTGCAGGTTGGGCAGGCATCGGTGCTGACTGTCCTCCATGGACACACTAAACTGCTCACACAGATGGTGTCATTCATGGAGGGCATGTCAGCAACGATGTCTGACCAACGCAGGTTTCTGCGGTCCATGGACTCTTCCCTGACGGCAGCAGTTTCTCTCCTGCAGCACTCTGTCCCCCCCTACCCCAGACCCATCCACACTGCCCATTCCCATGCCTGCCCAACGCACACCCAGACAGTCAAGGGCACGCACCCCACCAGACACATCCAGCACACACACAAGTAAGGCACAGCGCACACCTCCTGGCACGCACACTCAGGGGGATGATAGGCACACCCACAGGGGCTGGGGGCAGATGACATACATGCAGCCACAGTCACAGTCCGCAGTCCTCACAACCCTGTTCCCCCAAAACAACTTCCCTTAGCTCCCCTGCCAAACTCTCACCTAAGGAGTCCTATATGGATGGGCTGGGCCTCGCCCCCACTGAGCCACCACCCCACAAGCGGGCGAGGAAGTCCCCGGGCATGGGAGTTGAGTCCCCACCATGTCCACCCCCTCCCCCAAGAGCGCTGTCCCCCATCCCTCGCCCCCAAAACCACACCCTCCGTTGGCCCTGGGGTATCTTCAGGTGTAGGGGTTAGGATGGAGGCCCTAGTGTTGTAGGGATTCTGCTTATGCACAGAACTATGCGCAGGAAACCAGAACCTTAGAGAATTGTGGTGTACCAGAAACTCCCCTCAGAACTAAGAACCCCTTATCCGACTAGCTTAGTGTCACATTCGTTATCCGAGATTTAGCTCGGCGGTCCCAATGTATAGACAACCCAGAACAAGCGACTTAGTTATTCTCAGGAATGGTGGGAACCCGAAATACCCGTTTGCACATATATATTAGTCCACAACAGAATAACTAAGACACAGTAAAGTTTAAAGAATTTATTCATAAACCTCGAGTCCTGTTATACAATACTTTGGCTAACATAAGTAGACAAATGGTTAAGATCATTACCATTAACATTGTTACAATACCATAGAATATAAAAGGAGCGATCATATTATAATGACAGTGGAAAATAACCACCCTCCTTTCTCTAGTTACTAATAAAATATTATTAGACTATTAGAAGGTCTCATAGGCTTGCATAGGGGACCCCATACCGTATAGATCAGCTCAGGTGTATCACATCACAGGATCAGCTCAGTGTTCTCTGCTACAGCTCTTCTATCGAATGCCCTAACAATATGCTGCGCTGTGTTATTAAAGCCCTCGACTTTCTGGTATTTGCAGCTGCGTGCATGTTGTGACTAAACAGTGGTACGATCACCCTGAACATAATCAGCCGGCACCGTCTAGTGTCCTAGAACAGTTCTTTACTCGATGTACAGACCAAGGGCACTAGCAACTGTTAAGGATGTATAAATAACATTCACTTGAGACAAGAGCGAGTCTGCATTTCTCAAAGTAATAACATGTAACAACAGTGTCGGGTGCAAAGGCAGCGAAAGCAACAAGATGGTCCTCCAACAGCTAACGTGAGTAAGCTAACTTAGCACTGTAAATAGGGAGTGGCCTAAAACCACGTGACATCCCCCTTTGTTTGAACCACGGTATAACCAGGGGCGAATATTTTTACAGAACGCAGAGTTCAAGATCAATGATGCAGACTAAAGAGCTTGAAATGAGAGTTCAGAAAAATGAGAGGAAGAGAAAAAAATGTAAAAACACAATCCATCGTCCATAGAAGCCAACGATCGTTTGTGAAAAGATGGCAAAAAAAAAAAACAAAAACTTTATTCGACTAGCCATCAGGCAGTCAATGTAGGAAAGTATAAGCAGCATACGCAGCTGCGGCTTCCAGTAGAAAATCATTTGAGTCATCCGCAAAATTGTCGGACATCCAGTTCAGCAAAGAAAAAGAACACACGTGTTCCACAGGGAAATGAGCATCAAGCACTCCACGTGGACAAGAAGCAGGCATCTCGATGTAACTTCGTGCCAGGAAGTCAACTGCTGCTTTCTCGATATCCCATAATCCGAGGACTCCATGCGCCGCACCCAAGGCCATAAACCCGACTCCAGAACAGTCAAACTCATGAACCACTAAGGGATACATCAGTCGATCAAAATCCAGGTCAGGTGACACCAAGTTTGACAGACACATATCCAGAGCCCATTGGAACGGACATTCGAGACAGTGAAAGACAGGCTGTACACAAGTGAAAAACGGGAATCGGAAGGATAATCCATAAGCGACACTCAAGGTAGCCAGTGGCAGAGTTCCATAAGATTCCCACATCCGGCTACGCAGATGGAACATGCTGGATCCGTGGTCGAGTAGCGCAAGTCGTGCAGCCATAGCGTAGTGCGCAGACCAACAGGAGTATGCCAGTAATTAATGCGAGTATCAGAGGAAACCCTCCGAAGACCCCAGAAAAAATAGAATGAAAAATAGCTGGTATTACACCAAAGATAGACTGGAAAGACGTCACAAGGCCAGAGCCTACAATTTTAAAAAAGTGCACCAGACCAGTCGTAGAAGAAGCATTGAAGATAGTGTGTATTAGTGTGCCAAAATGTAGGGGGAGGTCAGTATTCAAAAGCGCTTGAACTTCCGTGCGAGTGTTCGCAACTTGAAGGAGAAATGTTTCTCGTGACGAAGTCAACGCAACCTCCTTTTGAGACAAAAGAGCCCTTATTCTGCTCATCCTATTGAACTCTGCTTTCAAGGTTGGAATCGTCGGCCAGATGGATATATCCAGTCGGCCTTGCGGGGGTGGGAAAAGCACGTTATTACAGCAAACTACTCTTCGTGAAACTGAAACAATATAGGGAATTCCTGCTAACATCCCACAGCAAGCCTCACTATTTAGAAGCAGATAACTACCATTAGCAAGCAGCGTAAATGACGGCGTTATAACTGGCACAGGAATGCCCTTCAAAACGCAAGCTAAATTAGGGGCATTCATATTACACGATCCATGTAATTGGATATGTCTACATACTACAGAATGATCAGGAGCAGACGTACACTCCTCACCCTTCAAATAAACGTCTTTGCCGTCTCTCTCACAACGATATGTAAATGGGAGAGACCAGACTTCATGCAAGAAGGCAGAACCAAGTTTTTCAAATCTGCCTAAGGCATAATGTTTCATGCACAAACTAAACTTATACATAGAAATTGGTAAAGTTACCATTCCATGTACGAGCCACACTGCATAATCCGACTCAGCAACAGAAAAAGGCAAAGGTTCTAATTTTTCTATATGCAGTAGCGAATATGTAGCATCTTTCATAGACATGAATTGTTGTTTTGCTGACAGATTAAATGGGCGGAATAAAGACGAAATATTCATGTAATCCCATGGTACTTTCCCCGCCTTTAACGTCTGCAAAGTCCAAGCAAATTGCATAATCGATCGCAATTGATTTTGACCATGATATAAAACCGACACATCGTCTTGGACAATATCTACAACAGATGAAACAATGTTATCTAATGTATATATTCTTGAAGATAAGGTATTAATACTATTATCTATTACTGCCAACACTTTTTCCATATTGGCCTGGTCAATAGCACGGAGTCTGGAGGCAGCCTCAATCTGGGACAACTTCCATACTTCGTTGTAAACAGCATACACCCATCTTTTGGATCTTCCCAATGCTGGACCTTTAACAAAATCATTCAAATCAACTTTTTCATGTAAACGTGACAAGTGAATTTTAACAGAATCTAATGTGGAATGTTGCAACCATGACTGGCACAATTTACCTACCGAGTAAGTAGTGACAGTGTGTGAGGACAGAAAACGTGGGTCTACTCTATCCTGTATGTACCCGGGAATTAACCCCAAAAATCTACGTTGACAGGTATCCGAACTTTTCTGCCATATTAACCAACCTGCAGGGTCTAATGCACTAATATTGAAGGTGGAATTAGAAACTAAAGACTGCAACATAGTAAGGGACTGATCTGTGTGATTTTCCCAACCAGGATAAGCTCTCAGATCCGGGATCGAGGGGGAATTTAATTTTTTAGAGATAGCCAATCCAAAACAGGTTGTCTGAAAAATAGTAGAATTTAAAAATAACATGTGGTTTGGGATGAGGCAGGCACGATGTAAAGCTTCTGTACCTTGTACTTGCCAAGATTTAGTTCCCCAGACCGACTTGAGATCAATAGTATGTTTCCAAACGTCATACCCTCCAATTGCCAAATCGTCCATAAAGGACTTGGAAAACAATCTAGTGTGGGTCAAACGCACCTTTGAAACAGGTTCGTCCTTAAGCTTAAAATAAAAAGAAGCATTATTGGATACACTGAAATCTGAAAAATATGAAAACTTCCCTACCATTGTTTTTGAACTACCAACCTTCGGGGCAGGGCAATGTTCCCACTGCGTAAAATTGACCAAACTACGAAATGTGGTTGCCCTATGAAGAAAATGTGTGCCATAATGTTGATAACAAAATTGTTCTGCATAGTTTTCATTATTCAAATACAAATCCTCAGTATCAAATGCGGCATAGTATTTTAAATCAGAAAACAGTGTCTCTATAGCTTTAACATCCCAATCGTCAGATCGAATGTCTTGCTTAACCACATCACCCATAGAAACACGATATACAGATGGCACATTTATCACTTCAGTGGGCCCATGAATTTGGAATTTAACTGTATCCCATGCTATTCCATCATGAACAGGCCAGGCGGTGATGTTCACAAAGGTCTGGACCCTCTTCATGATGTGCGACGATGAATGTGGAGCCAAAGTTCCATTAATTAATCTAATTGTAGAACGTTCATTCAGGTAGCGTCCATTTATCAACCTAAAAAACACTACCACAAAACCAATGGACATGAATAAAAAAATGCAAATGAGCACCAGCCAGATGTAAATCCAGGGGGGAACCAAAAATTGTCTCTTGAACCAGGCAAAAAATTTAGAAAATTTGGAAGGGGCAGTGGAAGTCAATGATTCAGTTCCAAAGGAAGAATTAGACTGGACAATGTCAGTTGAATGCAAAAGGGGCAATGGGACATCAGTAGGATATGAATATTCAGCCTCATCAGGTAAAGCACCATCCGCAGGTGAAACAGCAGAATCAGAAAGTACTTGCATTTCAATGGCAACCTCAGGTACTACGTCAGATGGTCGCACCACAACAGCACTGCGCATCATTGAAGGGCAAGAAACTGAAGGTGTCAGACTATGGAGTATCGGCCACCCTGTGTAGCTTGACATTGTCAACCGAAATGTACCTGTTGTCTCTGTGACCAGGAAGTGGAGGCAAAACAATTGTGCGGGTACCCTCAACTCCAAGCACCGGCACTGGTGCACGATAAGAGGGTCCAAACTCCTTCTTCTTCTCCACCTTTTCACGGACCAGATCACCAACTCGGGGTAGCCAGCCGACTACCGGAATCTGAAGTCCAGCCTCGGTCGCAGAAGATACGTGCTCTTTTGCTAGAGTGTCTCTTGTTTCTTGAAGATTCTGTAAGACAGTACAGTGGTCATCTAAGTCAAAAGGCGCGGCTGCCGCCGCCATGTCGAGACCCTCAAGGTCAGGGACAAACATTCGAACTCCGAAAAGCATCATGTACGGGGTCCTCCCACCCAGAGACCTTCTAGGGAGATTATTAAGTGCACGCTGGACGTCATACAAATGGGATAGCCAGTTTTTGCCAGTACCTAACACCCGGGCCGTCAATGATTGCTTTAGGTCACGGTTCATTCGTTCCACAACACTATTGCCCTCAGGCCGATATGGAGACGAAAATTTGACTTGGACCCCCAAACTTCTCATAGCTGCTTTGTAAGCCTTAGAGGCGAACGCAGGGCCCTGATCAGAGTGAAGGGTGCCACATGCAAAACTCCCTATAAAGACACGCAATGCTTTGATGACAGTCCTGGCGTCAGCACTCCTGTGTGGCCACACCCAAAGATAACGTGTGCACGAATCTACTGCAACCAAGATATACTTGTACGCAGTGTCCGAGGAAAAAGGACCGCAGTGATCTAAATAAACACACGCTAGTGGTTGATTAGAAATGTGCAGCTGCGTTTGTGGTGGACGTGCCACCGTAGACGGCTTTATTTGTTGGCAAATTCCACAATTGAGGACATAAGTCCGTGTATGTTTGTACAAACCGTACCACCAATAACGCTGTTGCAACAGTGACACAGTTGCGGACACTCCGGCGTGCGCTGACGCAACACCCTCGTGCGCAGCTTGTACCAATGCAGGTCTGCAGTCCGAATTGGGAATAACCCTATCCCCAACATCATTAATCCTCACTAACGGGACGTTATCAGGACTTAAGTGATAATGGTATCGAGAAGGGAAACCTCTAGGGAAGTTTTCCCCAGTCTCTGAAGCAGCAATAGCTGCCAAGATGTCATCATCGATCTTACTTTTGGATCTTGTAACTGCTGCTACTAAGTATGTTGCCACTGCTGTTTTAGCTGCCTCGTCAGCCAAACTGTTACCGACAGCATGGACACCAACTCGTTGGTGACCAAGAGTGTGAATAACACTCACAAGGGGTAGACTGCATTTCAGTTCAGACACCCTAGCCCAAAGCGTTTTATGCTTTATTGTGCCACCTTTCGAATCACGAAATCCATTCGCAATCCAAAACATCAGATTGTCGTTGTAAGATTGTACACAATAGTAAGAATCACTCACTATAAGAGTTGTGACTTTATAATCAGCAAACTCCAGTGCAAGCACCAGAGCTCTAAGCTCCGCCAATTGTGCGGTACAATCACCCAAAGTCTGCGTATGCACCGCATTCTGAACGAATTCACCATTCACGAAAGTACCAACAACAATTGCGCAAGCCGCTGAATAAGCGTGCCTTGATCCAGTTGCGGGTTGCGCGGACCCGTCAGTGTATATGACACAATGGAACTCCTCCAACGGGCGCAATGTAAGTGGAGCCGGATGAACTAATTCATACTCCAAACTCTCCTGAGTCTGAAGTCCTGCGTCAAAAATTTATTCGACTTCAGGTGAGGCTAAGGAGGTTGCCCATTGTATCCACTGTGGATGCAAAGCTTTAGAATTCGGCACACTTGCTTTAGTGACTGCCTCTAGGGCAGGAAATGGTGTCACCACCATCATGCGTTTCCCCTGTGATAGCGCTCGTTCTTTCAGGATTGCCATCTGAACTGCTGTCAAAACTTTTTCGACAGTGGAGAAACGCATTTCAGCCGAAGTATATAAATGAGATTTGTAAGCAATGGGGACTGTGTCGCCTTCATTGTATGTTAAGTACGTGAACCCCTCAGCACCCGGCACAATTCTAATGACCAGGTTTTTGTGGTTATCACGAGTTTGTAAATATATCGCAGTAAGAAGGTCAGACTGCAAAGAGTGCAATGCAGCCGAATGCTCTGGCAGCCAGCAAGATTTGGTAAAAGTAGGTTGCACCAAGACATATAATGTCTTGATACGCTGGGCATATTCAGGAATGTAGGTACGACCGAAATTCAGAAAGCCGAACAAAGATTGAAGTTGTTTCAGTGTCGTAGGGATACGAAGGCGTGCGCATTTCTCAAGGAACTGCGGAGCCAAGCCTCGGCCCTCATTGTTGAGTTCGTACCCCAAGAATAAAACTGTGTACTCGGCAATGTGGGACTTCTTAAAGTTAAACTTGTAACCAAAGTCCGCAAACATACAAATTATGTTGTCCACGCGAGCAAGGTGTGGAAGCAACTCGTCGTCTGTCAAGTAGATGTCATCAACGTACGAGTACGCCTCCGGGTCTACCATCTCTAAGAGAGAGACCACACGGGCAGCAAATACTCCAGGACTATTTTTATAGCCCATTGGGAGCCTTTTGAACACTTTTTGTTTACCACCCGAAGTAAAAGCGGTCCACTCATAACTATGAGGGGATATGTTATGGCAATAAAAACCATTGGACAAGTCGAGTGTGGTTTTGAACCTTTTCCTCACAAGACTATCAACGAGAGCCGAACTATGGGTATTTTGCACCGCACAATTCCGGCAGTGTGAGTTTAAGTGCCGGTAATCCAAAACTAAGCGGTACGATCCGTCAGGCTTCGTTACAGTGAATAAAGGATTATTCATGGATGACACACACGTTTCAATTACACCCTGATATTCCAATTGTTCAAGGATAGCCGCGACGTGAGACCTAGCCTCACGTCGCATAGGGTATTGGGGTTGTGGCTGGGGGTCGGACCGCAATGGAAATTCGTGGAGGGTAGAACTTTTATCCCACCCCACTTGATTACGATACAACGCAGGTGCTAGCACCCGTGCCCACTCCTCGGCTAACTTCTCAGACTCCTCCTTGGGCACTACGTGTCCAAAAGAAGGAAGAATAACTTCTTCCCCCCTTGGAGCATTTAGAACGAAAGCCGGGGGCCAATCTTTCTCCGCCAAAAGTATATCATAGGTGGTCGTTAGATTATCCCAAAATACCGCGTTAATTTTTCGTTGTATGTCACCCTCAATATTTAGAACTATGTCAAATAATCTCTCAGGGGGGGCTACGCGAGTATCAGCAGTTTCTACTGTTACATAGATTTTAGTTGCTGTCGCCTCCAGAAATGGACGCAGTGCTCCCCGCACTACTGTAACTTCCGCCGCGCTGTCTAGCAGCGTCAAAGCCCATTTCATGTTCAGAAGTTGCGTCCGCACCATCTGAGGCATACTTCGCTGAGATAGCAGCAACTTTCTTTTTCTGAAACGGAGGACACGGACGTGCAGAATCCTCCTGCTTGCCTTTTACGTCCGCTTGTCGAGGTTGGTCACGTCCTTGAGCACTCCTGCCTCTCCCACGGTCTCCTCCAACAAAGTGTGAAGCCGCCGATTCCTGTGAAGAACGAGGAGAGCGCTGGTCAGGAACCTGAAACCTATCAGGTGACTTAATACGAGAACGATCACGCAAATCATAAGTGCGTTCAACATACGCCTGAACTGGGGACGCGGGACGAGTCTCCTGTTTCTGTTGCTGTTTATCTTGTTTTTTATTTCTCCAATTTTGTTTTGGAAAGGTGGGTTTATCATCTTTTGTAGATGAACTCACTTTAGTATGCTGTACTACATCAGGAATCTTGATGACGGGTTTCACGCCTAGGGCACTACGTCCAACCATCCTATAGGCCTTTGCAATAACTTTTGCAAACTCCCTCGGCTTATCTTCATCCGCAATAAGCGCCATCATGTTTCCCACTTGAAACTGCATGGCATCTCCTTTGAGATTTCCCATGATCATGGAACATACTACATCGAAGCTGTCGATAAGCCGCATTCCCAACTCAATAGCTGCTTCCGCCCCATGGTCCTCCTGGACTTTTTTGATAACGGAAGGTAGTACCGACATAGACGTAGTGCCGAAGCACTTCGAATAGGTCGCTGCAAAGACCTTGCCCCAATTGTCACAATCGACAATGTCTGGGACTAGTTCTTTTGGCAAAGTAATAGTGAGTATCCTGTGTTTATCCACAGGACTAGTGTTAGGAAACACGGCTTCTAGTTGATCGAATTTCTCTGCAAGCCAATAAGGATACTCATCCTTATTCTGGGGGCGCTTGCCAACAACCGCGTTTACCATTACAGGACTGATCACAACCGCATGATGGTGATCAGCCCCGTGTCCCGCAACTGTAGGTGCCCCACCTGTACAGTGCGCGACACATACTGCACTAACGCCCTATGGACCGTAATCAGGGTCGTGTGCAGTACATGTAAGCTATCCACTCCTACCGTCAGGTAGCGTGGATGAGGTGTATGTCCGGCCAGCACCGGCCAAGTAGCTCCTTCAATAGACAAAGGACCCAGTCTCGCCGGGGTGACCGTGTGGGGGAGGGCGCCATTAAACCAAATAGTGTGTTGCCAGGTAGAAATAGGAATTTCTAATGCCATATATGGGGTATAATGTAGAGGCACCTGAGTAGCAGTGTATTTGTGGAACGTTTTATCAACGTCTTCCACAGCCTCAAAGGTAACCCAAGAGTAAAACAACTCATAAGGGTAAGTAGCACTTGCACTCACGACAAATACCACTGCCATCCCGTCATCGGGCACCCCGTACTTCCTCAAATGAGCACGTAGAGACACCCTACTATGAGCGGGAATTTCTACCGCCATAAGGACTTAAAATAAAAGATACAACGAGATCTTTAGTAGCACTTGGGCTTATATTAGTTTAACCTTTTTTATTATCAAGCTTGAATGAACCTATAGCCTAAAACCTAGGTAGGTTAAGCCGTCACTCCCGTTATCCGGAAACCAGAGTGAGGGCGTTGTGGACTAATAAAAAGCACTACTAAGGCATCTCAGATATTAAGACCAAACGTTAGGTGCGCCATGTTGTAGGGATTCTGCTTATGCACAGAACTATGCGCAGGAAACCAGAACCTTAGAGAATTGTGGTGTACCAGAAACTCCCCTCAGAACTAAGAACCCCTTATCCGACTAGCTTAGTGTCACATTCGTTATCCGAGATTTAGCTCGGCGGTCCCAATGTATAGACAACCCAGAACAAGCGACTTAGTTATTCTCAGGAATGGTGGGAACCCGAAATACCCGTTTGCACATATATATTAGTCCACAACAGAATAACTAAGACACAGTAAAGTTTAAAGAATTTATTCATAAACCTCGAGTCCTGTTATACAATACTTTGGCTAACATAAGTAGACAAATGGTTAAGATCATTACCATTAACATTGTTACAATACCATAGAATATAAAAGGAGCGATCATATTATAATGACAGTGGAAAATAACCACCCTCCTTTCTCTAGTTACTAATAAAATATTATTAGACTATTAGAAGGTCTCATAGGCTTGCATAGGGGACCCCATACCGTATAGATCAGCTCAGGTGTATCACACCACAGGATCAGCTCAGTGTTCTCTGCTACAGCTCTTCTATCGAATGCCCTAACAATATGCTGCGCTGTGTTATTAAAGCCCTCGACTTTCTGGTATTTGCAGCTGCGTGCATGTTGTGACTAAACAGTGGTACGATCACCCTGAACATAATCAGCCGGCACCGTCTAGTGTCCTAGAACAGTTCTTTACTCGATGTACAGACCAAGGGCACTAGCAACTGTTAAGGATGTATAAATAACATTCACTTGAGACAAGAGCGAGTCTGCATTTCTCAAAGTAATAACATGTAACAACAGTGTCGGGTGCAAAGGCAGCGAAAGCAACAAGATGGTCCTCCAACAGCTAACGTGAGTAAGCTAACTTAGCACTGTAAATAGGGAGTGGCCTAAAACCACGTGACACTAGAAGCAGTGTGCAGCGCCGTGCTCACCTCCACCTTTGGCGCTGCCCCACCCCCTGTGGTGGAGATGTCCACCCCTGCACCCACCACACCTACCCCTCCCCCTCATGTCCCTGCGGTGCCTGGTCCTGCCACAGATGATGCCCCCCCGGTCGATGAACCTTGAGGTTCCTTAGTGCAGGCAAGGTAGGGGTGGACGCGGTCCTCTACGTCCACCCTTGGACTTGAGAAATGGACTGGCCATTGGCCTTTGTACATAGTGTCTTTTAAATTTATTTATTGTTGGTGCTGAATAAAGCCTTTTCTTTTACTTTCAACACTATTGTATTTCAGGTACTTGATGTTGGGGATGAGGCTCCGGGAGTTGGTGTTCTGGTAATGTGTTAGGGTTCAGAGAAATGTTTTTGTATGATGGTCATGAGGTGGACCATGGTATCTGTGTGCCATCACAATGTCTCTGCAAAGAATCATTGGTAGTGTGTGTTCATTTAGTTTGGAGACATTGTCCCAAGGAGTGTTCCTTCCTCTGTGGCACCTGACATCTTCCCTGCAAACAGTTGCACAATTGTTGTGCTGACCTGTGTCCACATTTCCTTTGTTGGTGACGGATCCCTTCAACAATGGCCATGCCTGCTCACCGATGTCTCCTGCAGAATCGTCTGTGCCATCCTTGCTAGTCACTGTACTTGTGTTTTGGGTATGTAGGAATGCCTTCAGGGACAAATTGGCCATTTTCAGCACTATGCATGTGTGTAATCACGGCCTACCACACAAATGGTACTTGTTATGCAGGGTATTTGGGCACCTGACTCACAATTGTGGGCATTGTATCTGGTGGAATTGAACCCTATTCCCTCCAGGAGAGACAACATCTTGGTGGCTGGACCAGCACCTGTACATTCCTAACACTCCTGGGATGTGTGTGACAGTGTGTGTTCACTTTGGCTATCTTAGTTTTGTATGCAGTTACATGACAATACAGTCTGTTGACATGAAATCAGGGTGTGTATTGTGCTGCATCCGCCATGGGTGGGTATGCATGTGTTATATGTCCTCACACCCACATGTGGTGTGTCATGCAGTGTGTGACAGACATCCATCGTCCTGGGAGTGGGACCCTGCTGTCAGTGATGTGTTGTAATAGCACTAAAATCATAGTCCAAAGTTAGGGATGCGTCCATACCACCAAGTAGGTGTGGTCATCTGATGATGATGTACACTCCCCCATATCGCTGTCCACTGCTGGGAGTCCTCTGCACCCACCCCTCATATCTCTGTCCACTGCTAGGAGTCATATGCACCCACCCCTCTTATTGCAGGCCACTGCTAGGAGTCATATGCACCCACCCCTCATATTGCAGGCCACTGCTAGGAGTCATATGCACCCACCCCTCATATGTCTGGACACTGCTAGGAGTCATATGCACCCACCCCTCATATTACAGGCCACTGCTGGGAGTCATATGCACCCACCCCTCATATCTCTGTCCACTGCTAGGAGTCATATGCACCCACCCCTCATATCTCTGTCCACTGCTAGGAGTCATATGCACCCACCCCTCATATTGCGGTCCACTGCTAGGAGTCATATGCACATAACCCTCATATTGCAGGCCACTGCTGGGAGTCATATGCACACACCCCTCATATCTCTGTCCACTGCTAGGAGTCATATGCACCCACCCCTCATATTGCAGGCCACTGCTAGGAGTCATATGCACCCACCCCTCATATTTCAGGCCACTGCTAGGAGTCATATGCACCCACCCCTCATATGTCTGGACACTGCTAGGAGTCATATGCACCCACCCCTCATATTGCAGGCAACTGCTGGGAGTCATATGCACCCACCCCTCATATCTCTGTCCACTGCTAGGAGTCATATGCACCCACCCCTCATATCTCTGTCCACTGCTAGGAGTCATATGCACCCACCCCTCATATTGCAGGCCACTGCTAGGAGTCATATGCACCCACCCCTCATATTGCAGGCCACTGCTAGGAGTCATATGCACCCAGCCCTCATATTGCAGGCCACTGCTAGGAGTCATATGCACCCACCCCTCATATGTCTGTCCACCGCTAGGAGTCATATGCACCCACCCCTCATATTGCAGACCACTGCTGGGAGTCATATGCACCCACCCCTCATATTGCAGGCCACTGCTGGGAGTCCTCTGCACCCACCCACGCACCCCCTTGGAGCAGTACACTGCTGGCTTGGACCTACACACACACCAATATGAAGGTAACATGCTGGGCCAGTCCTCTAAGCCCACATTCCTGGCGTGTGTACGCCTCATATCCCAAATGTACTGGTGCCGTAATGGGGTACATGTGACACGCACCGTACCCACGCATTCATTGCGTGTGTACGGTCTGTATCACTGTTCTAATGGTAGGGGTACGAGTAGTACGCACCGCACCACACATTCATTGCATGTGTATGGTCCGTATCACTGTTCTACTGTGCCGTAGGGGTACGAGTGGTACGCACCATACCTACGCATTCATTGTGTGTGTACGGTCCGTATCACTGTTCTACTGTGCCGTAGGGGTACGTGTGGTACGCACCGTACCCACGCATTCATTGTGTGAGTACGGTCCGTATCACTGTTCTAAGGGTGTCATAGGGGTACTTGTGAAACACACCGTACCCACGCATTCATTGCGTGTTTACGGGCCGTATCACTGTTCTACTGTGCCGTAGGGGTACGTGTGGTACGCCCCGTACCCACGCACTCATTGTGTGTGTACGGTCTGTATCACTGTTCTAATGGTGCCGTAGGGGTACGTGTGACACGCACCGTACACACGCATTCATTGCGTGTGTACAGTCCGTATCACTGTTCTACTGTGCCGTAGGGGTAAGTGTGGTACGCACCGTACCCATGCATTCATTGCGTGTGTACGGTCCGTATCACTGTTCTAATGGTGCCGTAGGGGTACGTGTGCAACGCACCGTATACGTCCACTTCCGTTGTTGCGGTACGCAGGGGTTGCTGGCCACGCCCCCCCCAAGTGACCAGGCCCTGGTGGTAATGTATGGCCTCCATAATATAGGTTTGGCTTTGAGTATGGGGTTTGTTTCCTGCCTCTCACCCCCACCCTGGCCCCTGGGTGTTGTTCTCACCTTCTGCGGCGTGTGCGTCGGGTGCGGTGCACCAGGTCGTAGGCCAAGAGGACCGGGATGACACGTACGACGGGGTTCATGGCGTGTACATCGCGTACCGGGGCTCCGTTGCGTAGCGGTTCGCATCGGACTCTGCTTTTCTGGCTGTGTTGGACTCCCGTAAAAAAAGAGCCGTACAGAGTGACGTAGGGACGAATCGTACTTGCTGGGCCGGAAACAGCTGCCTGAATACGTCCGGACGTTGCGTACAAGCTGTTCTGGATCAGAATCGTAGTTTTTTTTTACCCGTATGGGCTTTTTTACGAAACATACGGAAATAGGCTTTCTGTACGAATCGTACTTCCTAGGTTGTACGGAAAGTTTACCGGGTACGAGTCGTACGGGGTATACGCTCCGTACAACGATTTGTACAGCCTTTTTACAGGATCGGAATCGGCCCCCTAGTGTTCAACACACACTTTTTAATTACACACAACAGGAAAATTGTCCAACCTCCCCTCCCCCCGAAGGAAGTTTGAAAAAATATAGGGATGTATTCAAATATTTTTGGGGCCATGATTCATGCGACTCAAAATTATTCTATTTTAAACTTGTCCCCACATCACCAAAGAAATGTAAGTTAATGCAAACCAAGCTAATATATACAGATTTGTTTTTCACACAATTAGCCTAGCAGGACTATGAGTATTGGAAAGATACCATAGAAGTAAAATCAATTTGTGGTACAAAACATTGGTAGGTTCAGGGAACTGGCACCTTATTTGGAGCATACTTGATTCTGACACATATTTTTGTAAATGAGACAGTTCAACAGACTGCATGTTTGGGACTTGTTAAAACAAAAGACATTAATTCACCTAGTATTCCTTCTATTATCTGGTTTAACAATTGCCAACATTTAACAAATTACAGCAAAGAACAGCTAAATAGTATGGTCTAGAATGGTACATTCAACTCAACACTTTTGCGCCCAAACGGGTGGCAATTGTGGCCAGTAGACACAACTAGTTGTTATTCCAATTCTTTTAATTCCACACTGGGGTTTAAGGGAAGCAGACATGACCCTCATTATTCCCAGTCTCAACACTCAGGAATAGTAACCACCTATTTGGTAGGGAAATTGCACCAACAATAGTAGGAACATTCCACACTGTCTCCGGTAAAACAACATCTCTCGCTCCTATCGGATGACATGGATCTATCAGATATTTTGTTGGGCCCTAACTCTCTGCATTCTAAAAGATTCATTTATGCCACTTATAATGAAATTTGGAAATTGTCACAGATGGAAGCAGCTGTACATTTCAGCCAAATTGATCAAGATAATTTGGATAACATACTTGTTGTTTTTGACAATAGCATTATTACATTGTCTTCTCCCATTTACAGTTTGAATAACATTATTTTGGCTGTAATTGATATTATGCAAAATGAAATGTCTTCATTAGACCATGGGAAAAGTCAGCTTAGATCTATTATGCAATTTAGTTGGACACTTCATGCATTAAAATCTGGCTGAGTGCCATGGTGTTATTCGAATTCTACGCAACTAATCTTACTTATTAACCCAACACATAACCAGCGACTCATGGCAAAAAAGGATGCCACTTGTACAATGTTATACATTGAGAAGTTAGAACAACTGCCTATCAAAGTAGCTGAAACACATTCAGTGTTGTGGTTAATAGATGACGTAATATCATTTCCAATTTCAACATTCTAGTTTACATCTTGCAAGAAACATTTTCTGGTAGGTAGATATGAACTCTTGGGGGGAGCTTCAGTCATGGGTTGTAGTCACTTCCTTTTTATTACCATTGTGAAAGGGTGGACAAAGAGGTAGTCCTTACTGGAAACAAATGTGACTCTTCGGTGGCCACTCACTTGTTTGTAAACATATTACAATTCACGGAGCATATAACACTTCAGTAACTAATTTGGCCTGTTTCCTAAAGGGAATACCAGCCCCTTCAGTTCTCCCCCTTATTATTGTACTTTCCAATGGAAGTCATTTGATGACGACCAACATTGCTGTTGGATGAGGGATGGTGTCCTGTATGTCATTTCTGTCTCTCAGGTAGTGACTTGCTGCAATAACATGATTGGAGGGACAACACATGAGGGTTCTGATATTCCTCGTGGCCTTCCATTCAAACTTTGAAGGCTGAGTTCAACAAGTTAAGCAGACTCAAAGTCTTAATGTTTCAAAAGGGTGTGGTACTCACATCTGCCTGAGAAACCTTTGAATTAGAGGTTGCAAGGACGTCCAGTGAAATACAGTTTCTTTCAAGCACAAACCTCCCACAGCATTTTGGTAAGCTTGTGCTTCACATTTTTAATGCTTTCAATACAGCAGGTATAGCGCACTTTTTTTAAAGCTATCGGTACTGGCTTAGTCAGTATTTATCAGAAACTGTCTACAGCCATGCCAGCTTATACATTCTCTCTTTTCAAGTGTGTTCAGGGGAATACCATTGGTGTTGTTCAGGTATAGCACACTTTTTTAAAGCTATCGGTACTGGCTTAGTCAGTATTTATCAGAAACTCTCTAGAGCCATGCCAGCTTATATATTCTCTCTGTTCAAGTGCGTTCAGGGGAATACCATTGGTGTTGTTCCTCACTTGCTGCATTTTGGTACTATTTTTGCTGCTTCTCAATCGATGTTCTGTTTCAAAGCCTACTGGTCATGAAATGACCACCTTTCCGGCTGTGATGTGAACATATGATACAATTCTTTGGAGCCCCTCTACTCCAGGAACTGAACATTGACTGGTCATTGTCTTTCAGACCCACCTGGTTTACCTGCGTGCAATCAATGTACCATTGCCTTTGGTGTCCCTTCAAGGGGGAACTCGACATTTGTTTTGCTATGCAATTGACTGTTCCTATGGACATGAGCCTGTTGATGAGTTCAATGTGGACCCATTTTCGGAGGTGTCCCATGAACCTGCAGTTGCTTCAAGAGGCATATTATGAGCTACTGCCTTCTTGGGAGATGGGTGCTTCGACTCCTAGACTTTCGAACTTAGGGCCAAATGACACGGAAGAAGGACAAAAGAATATTTCCAAAGCATTGGCTGATGCGAGGATCATATCTGTACTTTGAAGCTTTGAAGTTGACTATTGTGAAATCATTGTCTGCAGATGCTGAATCCAGCGTGGATTTGATAGATATTAATCTTGTGGATGAGATCTTGAGTGCCTCTGATACACGTTAATTCGGCCACCTTTCTAGATTTTTAAATTAAGTTTCTCTTATTATTTTGATTATATTTCAGTTTTTAAACACAATAGCATTGCATTGAATTTGCTTGGTTTGTTTTTTTAATTAGTGTGCTTTTTATTATTTCCTTAGTAGCTCAGTTCTTTTCACGACCATGAAGATGTATAGTAATTTCTCTTCTGGGCCCACTTTGGTTTTCCATAGGTTAAGTGCTTTTTTCCTTTTCTCTGCATAGTCACATATAATTGAATTGTTTTCATGATATTGTTCTGGGAATGTGCTGTTTATGTTGCTTGTTATTTGGGAGTCTTCCTGGGGTTTAGTCTGCACATACTGTACGAGGATGCTCCAAATACATAACAACCTAGGGGTCGATTCCGATCCTGTATTTTTTTTTTCCGTACGACTCGTATCCGTAATTTTTTCCTTACGAATCGTACAAGTCCGGTCCGACCCGTGAAGTACGATTCGTACGGGAAAAATACATACAGATCGGCCTGATCCGTACAAATCGGATCGGGAAAAGTTGTACGAGACGGACCCGGACACTTTTCCGTATGATTCGTAAAAATACAGTCCGACCGTACAAGTACGATCCGGACCGGCTTTCCTATTTACGAATCGTATGGAAAACGTCCCGTACACGGGGAATGACTTTACCCGCTACGAAGCGAACTTTGTACGACTCGTATCCCGTGAAAAGTTGTTCCCGGGGTGCGAGTCTTACAGGGGTACGAGTCGTACAGGCCCCCCCATGCATATGTACGCACCTTACAACAACATAGCATATGTACGGTGCGTACCCCAAGTGCGTACCCAAACATCACGTATGTACGCACCTTACAACAACATCGCGTATGTATGCACCGTACATATGCAATGTTGGGGTATGCACCGTACATACGCAATGTTGGGGTATGCACCGTACACACACAACGCATGGGGGTTCATGGCGTGTACGTCGCGTACCAGGGCTCCGTTTGTAGGACTCTGCTTTTACGGCTGTTTTTGGCTCCCGTAAGAAAAGAGCCGTACGGAGTGCCGTAGGGGCGAATCGTACTTGCTGGGCCGGAAACCGCTGCTTAAATACGTCCGGACGTCACAGGCTGTTCCGGATCCGATTTGTTGGTTTTTTTTACCCGTACGGTCTTTTGTACGATTCGTACGGATATAGGCTTTCTGTACGAATCGTACTTCCTAGGTTGTACGGAAAGTTTACCGGGTACGAGTCGTATGGAAAAAACGCTCGGTACAACGATTCGTACAGCCTTTTTCCAGGATTGGAATCGGCCCCCAAGTGTACTGTTTTTCTCTGCTGGCTCGGCAACAGCTCCTAACGTTAGACACAACACAGTCACACAGCTGTATCTTTCCAACACAGTAGTTTTATCAAATAGATTGTGCCCTGTTCCTTTGGGAGCTAGAGAGGAGGAGTCCGGCAGGGAGGACTGTTTTGGAAAAAACGCAGTGCCTGACATCCAGCCAGGCGTAAACAAAGTTTACACACATGATGCTGACCACCTACCTACATATACCAGGTATGAGGTCCTAGGCCAATCCAAGAGATCACAAATATATCCTTGTGCTCATAGAGTAAGGGTATGTTTAGCCAGATAGATAATTTCCCACAGTTGAGATGTTAGTAATGTTAATTACTTTAATCAGGTGCATCTGCCTCATGATCGCAGCACATTTCCTTTATAATATACTACACTAAGTTTCAATATCTGTATTGTAAACGTTCTTCATTTCTTTCTTTTATTTATCACAGGCATGCATGAGTGATTGAGTAACGAAAGGGGAGGATCTGTTCCCACAGTTCCCTTGGGCACTAGAGGGTCAGGTTGGAGGTTGCCAAAATCACCTGCTACTCTGGGAAGGTTAGAAGTTCAAGTGAGGCACTGTGAGCTAGCTAGGATTTGGTCCAACAGGTAATGACATTGTAAAGAGACTCTGTGCCTACATTCTAACACCCTGTTGTCCTAGCACAGTGTTGCTCTATCAGCAGAATCCGTGCAACAAAGATGATCGGTGAATCCATGGCTACTGCTTCAGTGTCATTTGAGGCTATACTTGCAGGGGGGCTGGCCTTAACTCACTGTCATAATTTAACGCCATGCCATGTTTTGTGCATGTTATTTGATGAGTTCTAAAGACAATCTACCTCACTTCCCAGAGTGTATCTCCAGCCATACCAAGGAGGACATACCAGAGTAAAACACCAGAGGCTAATGGTAATGGATTTGAGAAAGAAAGAGATACACACACAGCAAGGTCAGGTCTTCTTTAAAGGTGTGTCCCTCTTTAGTGTTACATCTCTGGAAATAAAATAACCCACTAACATGACATTTTTCAGTACTAATAAAAAACACATAAAAGTTACAATAAACATATAAGACGCATGTATTCTCACTGGCTTCAGAAAGGCGGGCTACAGTGAACCGTAGCCCAATGGGAGAATAGCCAGTAAGTCCGAAACTCAGGAATTGATCAGGGCTTTTCTGAGTAGGGAAGTGCAAAGGGACTAACACAGCGGTATGATAAAAACAAAAGAGACTCTTGAGAGCAAGCTCAGCATAACAGGCAAAGAGCCTAGAGTCCTGAGAAACCATAAAAGGGAAAATACAGCGATATGCCAAAGCCAAAGCAGAAGCCAGATAGCAAGGGCAGAATAACAGGCAAAAAGCAGTCAGAATACAAGGGAACCATCAAGGGGAACATTAACAAAGGTGGGGGTGGGGAGCAGTGAGCGAAATATAGACAAACACAGAGCCAATACAACTTGAAAGTTGTAAGCCAGCTTCCTAAAGTTTCATGACGTTTAAATAATGTTGTTGCCTGTCATGACCCTGAAGTTCTGCCCTTGAACCAGGCTGGCTTGTTACTCACAGCACCACAGCCACAACAGACCGGTCCACCATAGCTTTAACAGAATACCACTCTCTCACATTCTCATAGCCATTCTCAAACCCTGAATACATTGCTGTTTCCTGACACCCTCGTGTTACTCAGTGTCCATGGATCACCCAGCAACCGAGCATATCCTATCTTAGCACCCATATTAGTCTCCACAGAGAACATAGTGGTCCTTCATAACCTCATTTGTAATGCTCTTGGTCTGGCCAGTACTCTTGGTGACCCTGCATGACTTGAATTAAACTTTCTAACCAGTCTTCATCAACCTCATGGCAATCCTTCCCTACTCCCCTCGGTCTCATAACCTCATTATTGTATCACTGAGTTAGACAGTGGTATAATAAATAAATTTCATTGCATAGAAACACGGCAAGCAAAGCTTTATCTTTACTAATGATTTAGGACCAGAATCTATCTTCCCTCTAGATTGGAGGTTATATGTACCCATTTTAGCCACATTTTCAATTGGGTAATGTTGGGTGACTATTTCAGTATATGGTTATATTTCAACCTTTGAGACTTCTTACTTTCTGCCCTACTGGCATACTGAAGATTATCACATCCTGTACATATGCTAGACATATGAACGTGTCAAGTGCCCCATTCTAAGGCATGGCCGTCCAAGGTAGGGAAAAACTGAAATGAACCTAAAGCAGAGCAAGACAAGTCCCCTCATGCTCGATCCATTTTGTTTTGGTTCCTAAAACCATCCACGTTTATGTTTATGTTTACGTGTTTTATATAGCACGTAGCTGCCTGAAGGATTCCCAGCTCTGCCGAAACAGGAGGTTAGCATTAACTCATTCAGGGAACAGCCATGTTTTCATTTTTTTCCTAAAGCTTGGCTCATCCGTAAGAAGCCTTAATTCCTTTGGCATGGAGTTCCAGAGTTTAGGTACCGGGTGCGAAAATGATCTTCCTCCCCATCTGGCTCGTCTTATCCTGGTGGTTTTGGCCAGGCGATCTGAGGTGGATCTTAGGGCTCTTTTTGGTGTATATGATGTGATGAGTCCCTGAGGGGAGCGGGCCCTTTACTATTCAAGGCACTGTGTGCTATGCATAATGCTTTAAATTTGACCCTAGCCTGTACTGGCAGCCAGTGAAGTAGTCTCAGGGCTTCTTTAGCTGACTCATACCTGGGTATGTTTCTAAGTACCCTGGTGGCTGAATTCTGTAACACCTGCACCCTGTTCACCACGTAATTGGGTGACCCCAAGAATAGAGCGATTCCGTAGTCCAGGCGCGAAATCATCAGGGACTGTATCACTGTCTATCGTGTCTCCTCTGATATGAGGCCTAGAATTTTAGGGAGCACTTGCAGAATTCCGAAACACGTATCGGTTAGCTTTCTGGCTTGTGTTTCCATCATCAGGTTATGGTCTAGCCACATTCCTAGGTTCGTTATGGAGTGTTTGTGAACCGGCGGGCAGCCCAGTCCTTTTGGCCACTCAATGGTGACTCTTGATGGAAGATTATTTCCTAGGAACATAAGTTCCGTTTTGTCTCCATTTAGTTTTAGTCTACAGTTTGTCATCCAGCTTGCTACCTTTTCCATGCAGGGAGCCACTTGGTTATGTTTCAATTTGGAGCCCTCTACCACTGTGACTACCAGTTGGGTGTCATCTGCATAAGATACGATTGACAAACCAAATTCCTGAACAATCTCGGCCAGGGGTTGCATGTATGAGGGAGCTCACAATTGCATCATTCTTGCCCGGGCAGTTGATCTCACCCAGGATGCACCATGCATTATTGCTTTTAAGTGGGTGAGCCAAGGAACGCCTATGTGGGCTATTTATAAGGGGGAAAATTTGTTTTATTTATGTTTTAAACTTCATTATATAGACTTAGAAAAACAACACAGCATTGTTTTCACATACTTAAGAGGGTTACTTACCAGCCACAAATTTAGCGTATTAATAATCTTCAATGATTTGCCTTCCTGGAAAAGGACACATGAGATGAACAGCTCACAGTGGATTCAAAATACGGACACACTCAAAGACACACACTTCTAGATCATGCTCATGGCCACTAGCAAAACACGAACACAGTGGGCTGACCCAGAGCAACTGGACATGTAGGGATTTTAAACTATGGTGGAACTCATGAAAATGTGAGCCTGGTGGTCCAACACGAGGACCTACATTGACGAATATGTGAAAAAATGCACACGTGAGACAGTCATTCAGGTCACCATTTCTGAGACGGGAAACACCAACATATATACTCTTTTCCATTGTCCGAACATAGCAAGGGTATCCTTTCAAGAAATATTATTTTTACATGATATCTCCAACATGGCTGACAATAAAGAGAATCCTTATGAACGTCTCTTGGTAGCAGTGCATTTATTTCCAAAACACCTTCTGCAATGTGTTCGGGACATTATAAAAATGTATAAACGCTTGAGCAGTATCTTTAATGCCAAGGCTGACTTCATAAAATAGCAGCACATGCATCTACAAGAAATTTGACTTTCTTCTTTCATTTGACTTCAGACAAGGTCAGGTTCCCCTAAGGAACTCCAAAAAGATGTGCACCCTAAGAAACAGCTGCTGCTGTATGTGACACCTTCCTGCAATGTAAATCACCACCAGCAGAGTGGCTCTACAGTAAAGTTTGACCAAGAACTGAAAGATCAATCCTGTATGTCATATATCCCATGCTAACAAAATGGATAAGACGTAAGTGACGGTCTTACCTTTTCCATAATGCAGTTCCCAAGAAACTGACTGGTGCAGAAAGATTTGAAAATACTGAGACAACATTGCTAGACAAATCACACCACCTTCTGCTCGTTCTGGTGGTAAATAATCAAAGGCTGCTTCACCTGCTCCCAAATGGAGGACTAATCCCATATTAGACTGATGGATTTTACGGAGTGCAGGGCGAAGGATCATAATTTATACACTATATTTGTTAGGGTGTCCATTTAATTGCCACTTTTGGAAATACTGGGAAAACATGTGGCCTACTCCTTGACTTGAAAGCATGAAGTGACAAAATATCCCCTGTAAGTAACATTTACACCGATCTTCAGAGCCATCCGTGCTTCCGAAAGACCGACCTGGATATAGCAGGAGGGTGCTTTTTTCCAGATACCAAGCATTGACTACTAATAGACAGTCCTCTGTCAGAAGGTAATGGCTCTTGCACTGCTCCCTACCGCTGAACTATTCAGCGCTATGGAGGATCTCACGCAGGTAGTACTGCTTTTTTTGAAGTCATTCTGTAGGTTGGTTACAAAGGTGCTTTCATACCAAGTTCAGCAATTGTAGTGTTTGCATAATTGCATGGAGATCTATTACTGCGGTACATGTTTCTTTTTTATTATTATTTGCCAAATGTTGCACTGTAATACTCGATGATGAAAGCGGGATTATCACCTATAAACCTGGAAGTTAGGGCCTAATGTATGAAGCCATATTGCGGTCACAAACTTTGCAATTTGCTAAATCGCAGGGTTTGTGAACTCACATGGATTATTGGCATGTACTAAACCTATTAACAATTTAATCATATGTTACCAAATCACAAAATGGGGTTTGAAATGCATCATGAATCACTATTTAGAGGGGACATGTTTAGGATGTCCCTTCCAAATAGCAATTAGTAATGCAATGTATCTTTGTTTTGTGACTGAAAACCAGTTACAAAAATTGAAAAGTTACTGGCTCCTGAGTTGGGGTGGTAACAGATACCCAAAAGAAAGGAAGTTCCTCTGGGACCTCTTCCTGTTTCAGAATGTAAAAAAAATATTTGGGAGTGGGCAATGGTCCAGGAAGGGTCTAACGGACAAGTTACTTACCTAGCGTAACGCCTTATCTGATAGAGGCATGATCTGCCGCAGATTAAGTACCTGTGAACTTCCAGACGTTGGGCTGGTTCCAGAAGATTTGCGATAGCAGTACCCCTGTGCGCCAATATGCACACATCAAGAAGGTGAGAATCAAGTTAAGGTCCCACTGGGGCATAATAAAGGGTGAAGAGGGAACTAATGAGTATGCCCCTTCAGGAATCTCTGTACAAGAGGTGATACAAAAACGTGATGGTTGATCTGGCAACTGAACAAATGCAGACAGGGCGGAAAGGTAGCCTTTCAGAGTGCCCAGAGCAGAGCCCTGCTGGGCCAAGGAGAGAATGGAAAGTAGAATGGCAAGAAGAAACTGCACACAGAAGAAGCATACCGTGTTTAAAGTAAAAACATGATGGATCCTGAAAAGAGCCATGAATAAAGCTAAGGTGATCACAGGAGAACAAACTTTGACTGACACACTGAGTAAGAACGATCAGGAAGTAGAAAACAATACACCTAGGGTCCTCCTGACACATAACATTGAATCTAACAAAATCTGTAATATAATGACCAAGAACTGGAATATTCTCACAAGTGACCCGATCATAGGACACAAGTTACCGAGACGTCCCATGGTCACATTTAGGGAAGGGAGAAGTCTAAGAGATATTATGGTCACATATGACATCAGCATCAAAACCACAGGACCGCAGCAACACCTCCACTGATTTTTTCCTTGCGGTCACTGTAAAGCCTGTAAGTTTAGTTATATGAAAAAAACATATAAAACACCGAACTTGACCAAAACGATTAGCCATTTTCTAACATGCAGCACTACCCATGTAGTCTATGTTCTTGAATGCCCCTGCAAACTAAGGTATGTAGGGAGCACAACTTTTGCAGCCATAAAAAAGGATACTTGAACAACAGAGGGCCATTAATAACAAGGATATTCATTTTCCGGTGCCAGACATTTCGAAGAGTACCATCTGTCCAACAGTTCTTTGCTTAAATATTATGCAATTGAACAGGTACAAAAAAGCCCAAGGGGGGGGAATAGGGTCCTCCATCTCAGAAAGAGAGAATTGTGGCACATCATTGACCTTCAAACAAAAAGTCTGGGGGGCCTCAACCAAGATGAGGAACTAGGAATGCATCTACATGAAGACTAGGTTCTAATGAGCTGCAGCAAGAGGAGTTTCTCACATCCCCTTGTTGTAGTCATGCAATATATGTCTACCGTATAGTACAGTTCTATTATAGACATAGCCTGTGCACTGTTGGTAATTTCTATGTTTTTACTCATATGACTGATTTTATGTTTTTTTTGTTTTCTCATTACACGAGGAAAGGAAGGTGCCTACTCCTGGGAGGAGATGCTGACAGAGGTCACCTACCCTTTTCTTTATGATCACGTCATTGTGATATAACAGCACCTTGAAGATAAGTCTTCCTTATCATTTTGGACATTGTCTTTATATGATTCCATTTCCATTGCATATGATTATGTTTGGTAATTGTATAAAAAATGGGGTTTCACAGCGTGAGAGTTTAACTACAGGTTGTAGAAGCTAGTGTCTGCTTACCACATACACAAGGAATTTACTTACATAAGAATCGAGACACCTTCATCTAACAGATTAGAGAGAAGAGCTAGGGGCCGAGGACACAACAGAGTCAAATAACCACTAGGCGAATATAGGGTTCCCCAAAACAATCTATAAACATTTACAGAATAAATATCCAACATGTCTGAAGTTGGCCATATGCTACTAAGCAAGCAAGAGGGCCACATTAGAGCTGCCCCATTTTGATACAGTTATTTCAAGCCACTAGTGCGTATGAATATACTATTGGGCATATTTAACCCGATTAGGTGACTGCAGTTGGCTAAAAGCTACAAAGCGAGCAAAAGGGCTACATTAATAGTTGCCCCGCTTTGACAAAGGTGTTTGAAGCTGCGAGCGCGAATGAAAACACTAGAGGGCATATGTAAACCCGATTAGGGGAACAAATAGAAAGCCCATATTAGAGAGGACTTGGTCCCCAGAGCCAACAGTATAGAACAGGGGTCTCCAACCAGTCGATAGCGAGCTACTGGTAGCTCGCTGACACCCTGTCAGTAGCTTGCGACCTAACTTTCAATTTAGTATCCTATCATCGTTGTTATGTTTATATTTTAGGCTTTTTCAGCCCTCTTAATTGTGTCCGTCATACAAACCTGCTGCTCCTGCTGGCTAATGGAGCCTAGCTGGGGTGGGGTTAAGTGGCTGACGCAGGCCCAGCATGAGCAGTGTCAGCCGGGGGCAGGCCCTGCCCACGAGAACCACGAGGCCGCCTGCCTTATGCTGCCAGCATCGTGCTTTGACCCTGCCTGACTTGGAGGTGGGAACGTGAGCCTTGCAGGCACAATTTTCTCTGCATACAGGAGCGCAGGAGCTGCAGCACTTCCCACATTAGAAACAAGTGGACCTGCATCAGGTTTGTGGACAAGATAACTTTTTTTATTCAAATGCGTGTGCAATGCTTTGTTTGTATTTTGGGCTTTTTCAGCCCTCTTAATTGTGTCCGCCGTCATACAAACCTGCTGCTCCTGCTGTCTAATGGAGACTATCTGGGGGAGGGTGAAGTGGCTGACGTACGCCCAGCATGAGCAGTGTCAGCCTGCCCACGATAACCACGAGGCCGCCTGCCTTATGCTGCCTCTGTCATGCTTTGACCCTGCCTGACTTGAAGGCAGGAACGGGAGCCTTGCAGGCACAATTGTCTCTGCATACAGCAGCGCAGGAGCTGCAGCACTTCCCACATTAGGAACAGCCGAACCTACATCAGGTTTGTGGTCAAGAGAAACTTTTTTTTCCAAATGCGTTTGTGCATTGCTTTTTTCTGGCATCTGAAACACGAGCCGTTTCCAATGCTCAGGAATGTTGTATGCCTAAAAAAACGCTTGGGAGATTAAGGGGGGAGAGGGGGGCAAGCCGACACCAAACACTTTATTGTGTGTGAAAAAGGCCGCTTTATTGAAACAGGTGCATATCACAATTTAACTCCTTGGCCACTGCCTTACAAAACTAACGCCTCGCTATACAATAACCTCCTGACCCCTTGTGTTTTCCCCCCCACCCCTACGATCCCCACATCATTTCCCCCATCCCCCCAAAATACAACATAACATTCCTAACCAACATATAACCCAATCCTACACCATGTAGCCTTTCCCAACTCCCAAACTCCCCTGACCGTAACCCCTACCTGCCTTTAATGCAACTGTAACTATCCAACCTCTAATCTAAACTTATCCAACCTGTCTACCCTTTACCTGTCCCTGGACCCACATTACCAAACCTCTAACAACAAACTCTAGCCAATCCCGGCCAACTGTCAACCACCCCGCTTGCACCTGCTCCAAGCGACAATACATCCAACCGCCCCTATGTACCTGTTCCAACAAATGCTGCCCCAAACCCGCAAAAATGCAACCCCAACACCCCCTGTACCAGGCCCCCTAAACCCCTCTAACCATAGGGAGGGAGGGTGGGAAAAACTTTTAAACTAGCGCACCCAGCCACCAGGTCACCAAGCCTAAAATGGTGGCTGGGATAGCGCATGTTTTACCTATATACCCCTTGGGCTACTATCCCTGGATTTGGGCTACATTTGGGCTATCCCTCAAATGTAGCCCAATTACTACAAAATGGCCGTTCGGCCACGCCCCCCTCTCCCCCCTCCCAACCTGCCCGGGCGGCAGACCTCGCGGTGCTCGGCTGCCCCCCAGGCTCCCATTGGGAGATTAAGGGGGGAGAGGGGGGCAAGCCGACACCAAACACTTTATTGTGTGTGAAAAAGGCCGCTTTATTGAAACAGGTGCATATCACAATTTAACTCCTTGGCCACTGCCTTACAAAACTAACGCCTCGCTATACAATAACCTCCTGACCCCTTGTGTTTTCCCCCCACCCCTACGATCCCCACATCATTTCCCCCATCCCCCCAAAATACAACATAACATTCCTAACCAACATATAACCCAATCCTACACCATGTAGCCTTTCCCAACTCCCAAACTCCCCTGACCGTAACCCCTACCTGCCTTTAATGCAACTGTAACTATCCAACCTCTAATCTAAACTTATCCAACCTGTCTACCCTTTACCTGTCCCTGGACCCACATTACCAAACCTCTAACAACAAACTCTAGCCAATCCAGGCCAACTGTCAACCACCCCGCCACCCAGGAAAAGGGGGGAAGTGTCGGCGACTGCGCTTCTTCCTCCCCTTTTTCTGCCCCCCCCCACGCGCCGCGACCCCGCATGACCTAACACCTGTAAACTCCCAGCAGACGCGCCAACACTTCCCTCAACTCCAAAAGGTACAGGTCCATTCCCATCCTGGACAGGTGCACCCCATCGTCCCTGAACATCTCCCGCGCATCGTAGCGAATGTCCCCATGTGCCACTCGGCCAATCCCCAAATGCCGACAAAACCTCACCATCTCCGTATTAAGTTTACGCCGCGCCTTATTCACCGCACCTGGGTTCACCGCCCCCCTCCAACTCCTCCGGGGGACAAATTCCGTCCACACAATAGAACAACCCGCCCATCTCTCCTTAATCAAAGCCAGGTCCTTCTTCATCGCCCGCATAAGTGCCAAACCAGTCTCCTTCACCATGTCGTTCTCCCCCAAATGGAGAACCAATACATCTGGGCACCGACCTGCCCGTAAGATCCCGTTCAACACCGGCACCAATTCCTTCCAACGCATCCCCCCCTACCCCTCCACCCCACAGAGAACACATCTTTATTGAAACCCAACTGTTCCCCAAAATAGCTCTCCTGCGCCTGCAATTGGGCCCTCCTCACGAACGAGTGCCCCACAATCCATATAGACATTTCTCGGGCCAGGGGTCCCATGACCGAACCTGAAAAGAAAAACAAGAATGAAAACCTAGCCACACCCCTTGAAAAGCTCCACTGCACTTTGCAAAATCCCCCTTTCGCTTTTTTTTTTTTTTTTTTATATTGTCACCCCACCCCCCGGCTCGCTGCGCACATAACGCTGGTAGCAATTCGAAGACCACCTTCCCAACCTCATGATTTCTTCCCTATCCCAACCCCTCGCATGCGCCTCTGACGCTGCCCCAATGCGAAAGGAGTGCGTGCCAAAACCCTTTTCCTCGACCCCCAGATTCCTAAGTGCTTTCCTCAGTACTGCCAGCAATTGCGAAGCCTTAACGCCTCGCCCCTGCTGATGGGAGAAAACCAGTCCCCCCAGTCCCACAGAGCACGCATTCCACTGCCGACCCCAGCGGAACGGACACACCCCCGGGGATCGCCCTTTCCTCAACGTAACCCACTTCCCCCGACTCTTCTGGTCTGTCTTCGCCTTCCGCAGCCAAATGCTCACTACCTGTTCCCCAAAGGATACCTCATCCCAGGTCAAACCCCGTTCCCCTTTCGACCCCAGCAGCTCCGACACCCGAAACGCCCCAAAAAACATCCAAGACATAAGCGTGGCGAACAGCAAGGCCTCCCCACTGTCCCAACACACCACGGTTAAAACCCCCAGCACCCTACCTAACAGCTCCCAGGACAGTGGCCTCCGCACCCTGGCCACCCTTCCGCATTCCCGCGCCCAGCCCTCCAAAATCCGCGCCCCCAGCTCCCCCGCGGATGGCGCATAACCCCACAACAGTTTGCCGATGAACGCAACCCCCGCCAACTTGCCCACTATTGTCACCCTCGTCAAACCTCTCTCCACTAAATCCAGAATAAATTGCACTACATCCTCCCGTCTCTCCGCCTCGGAAGCCCGCCATCTCGCCCCTGAGCGGACAAACTCTTCCCACGCCGCCCTGTATGCCAGTTTCGTTGACTGCGCTAATGAACCTAGAACCAATTGTAGCATCCTGTATTGCCTACTTCCCAGAGTTGGTTCGGCATCCTGGTTGGGTTCACGTCCGCGTCCTTGGCGAGCCCACGGAATCTCCCCCACTGTGAACGAGACAAGGCATCCGCAATGTCATTGTCCACTCCTGGCACATGCACCGCGCGAAACGCAATATCATGCCTCAAGCACCCCAGCACAAAAACCCGCAACAGCTTAAGCACCTGCGCATCCCGCGCGGACTGCCTGTTCACCACCTGGACCACTGCCATGTTGTCGATCCTGAACGTGACCTTTTTGTGGGCCAACAGAACCCCCCACAGTGTAACTGCCACCACTAAGGGAAAGAATTCCAAAAACGCAATGCTCCTGCCTCCCTCCAACCATTCCTCGGGCCAGGGCTCCTCACACCATCTCCCCTGCCAATACAGACCAAATCCCTTGCTCCCCGCTGCGTCCGAGAAAATCTGTACGTCCCATACCATGTCCACTTCCCTCATCAAAGGCACCCCATTAAACTGGTGCAGGAAAAACTGCCACATGCGCAAGTCCTCTCTCACCCCTGCTGACAGCCGCACATGATGGTGTGGAGGCCTCTGCCCCTCCAATGCGCGCCCCAGTCGCCTACAGAAAGTCCGCCCTACTCTGACCACCCTACAAGCAAAATTGAGATGTCCCAGCAACACCTGTATGTCCCTGACCGTCACCTTCTGTCGTGCCAACACACTGGTCAGCAAGCTCAACATGTTTTGCTTCTTTTCCTCCGGGAGGCGCGCCTCCATTTGGACCGAATCCAATTCAATACCGAGGAAAGCCAGTGCCGTACTGGGGCCCTGCGTTTTTTCCGGGGCCAGTGGCACGCCCATGTCCCCCATGATCTCATGGAAGCTGTCCAGACCCTGCTGGCAGTCCGCGGAGTCTGAGGTGCCGACAAAAAAGAAGTCATCCAAGTAATGTGTCACGCCTTGGTGACCCGTTCGTTCCGTAAACAACCATTGTAGGAACGTGCTGAAACATTCAAAAAGTGCGCAGGACATGGAGCAGCCCATCGGCAATGCCTTGTCCACATACCAGTGACCGCCGAATTGTATGCCCAACAGATCCCAGTCATCTGGATGAACTGGCAGCAACCGGAAAGCTGACTTGATGTCGCACTTTGCCATCTGTGCTGCTGCGCCCGCGGACACCACCAGTGCCATAGCCACGTCAACAGATAAGTAGGACACAGTGGCCGCGCTGTCCGCAATAAAGTCATTGACCGACTCCCCTTCTGGCCATGACAAATGCTGAATAAGGCGAAACTGGCCCATCTCCTTTTTAGGTACCACGCCAACGGGTGACACAATCAAATTGGGCAAAGGCCACTCGCGAAAGGGTCCCGCCATGCGGCCCTCCTGTACCTCCTTGTCTAGTTTCGCCTGTACCACCTGTGGATGCTCCCTCGCTGATCGCAAATTGTCTGCCCATCTCCGGACCCTTGGCCCTTCGTACCCCAACCTAAAACCCTCTTGAAACCCCAATCTCAGCTTCTCCGCCGCCGCCCTGTCCGGATAGTCCCCCAGCGCCCCCACCAACTGCTCTAACCTAACCGGAGTACGAGCCTTTGGCCCCAGTCCCCCTCGCCCCCTCCCTCCCCCTCCCTGCTGCGACTGCTGCTGGGCTCCAGCCTTAGGGGCTCCCGACTGCCATTGCTGACCGCTGTGCCCCGGACCTGGCGTCCCCCAACACTTGACCAGCGGATGTCGTTTACCGCAGCCCGAGCATTCGTGCCGAAACTTACAGTACTCTCTCGTGCATAGGCCTTTGTTAAAGTCCCAGCAAGCCCCTTTGTCTCCTGTCGTCCCTCTGCCGGCTCCCCCCACCCCCCGCGGGTGGGACCCCCTCGAAAGGGCTGATACACAAGCGGCAGCCCGCTGGCCGTAAATATAGTCTTCCCCGACCCAGCCAGGCCCATGGTATGCTGCCACAAATCCGTATCCAACTCTCCCCATTTTGCCTCCGCATCCCATGCCATGCGCGCCCGGAATTCCTCATCATACTGAGCCCAGGCATATCCACCCCCCGTAATCTGTGCCTTCCTAATGACGTCCATGTATTTAAACATGGCCACTGACCTCTCCGGAAACTTCTCGCAATACACACTGGCATATATCAGAAAAGCCGCTGTCCAGTTTTCTATTGTCAGCGGCACCTTAGGCCTTTTTGCGAGCTCAAATTCCTCCTCCTTAGAACCCTCTTTTGCCCTGACCTCTCTGTGCAGGAGTTTGAGCATCTCCACATACTCCCCCTTCCAAATCCGTTCCTTCGTTGCCAACATCAAGTGCGCCTCCAAGGGCTTGGTCACTCCCATATATGGTAACCGCTTTATCTTCAATTCCTTACTTTCCAGTTTTGTCTCCTCTGCCTTTGCGTCCCCTGTCCCCTTCTCGCTTGTCCCCTCCTTCTTGGTCTGCCCGCTGTCTCCCTGCCCTACGCCGTCCGTGCCCACAGCCACATCCACCACATACGTACCTTTGCGCAATCTTTCCCCTACCCCCCCCTCCACCCCCGCCCTCCCCACCCCTCTCGACACCATCCTTGGCCGCCCGAGCAAATGTGCATTACCTGGCGCCAATGTCTCCGTCCGTCGCTCCTCCCGACGTCCTGTCCTGGGGGCCGAGCTGCTTTCCCACCTCGATGTCCGACCCGTGGGCTGCGCCTGGCGTCGTGACACCTGTAAGAAACTAGCCACAACATTACTCGGCCCCCCGTCCCTACCGTCTCCCACCTCACGCAACTCTCCTTCCTCCATACTCTCCTCCTCATAGTCCAACTCCTCCTGCCCTGCACCCCCAGCGCTGCCCGCTGGTGGTGCCACCTGCCTCCGCGATACAAACACAACTTCCTCTTCGGCGTTCCTCCGGCGCTGTCCCCCGGGGCGCTGTGACCCCGTAGGTGTTGGGGCTGGCGAGCCCGCCACGGGCCTACTTGTGCCAGCCGCGTGGGGATCCCTCACAGGTACTGGGCACGCCGCCCGAGGCTCCACCCTCCCTTCTCCTTGGCGTCGCCAGGCCGCTCCCAGCCCTGCCAAGTCCGGTACCCCGCGCTGATCCCGCTGTCGCTCCGCTACCTGCAAGGAAAAGGAATGGTCTGGTGTGCTGGGCCTACCTACTTTCCTCCTGCCATCCCATCCCCGCTTGCCAGCCCCCGACGACTCCGCGACCCACGCCTTACCCACCGCGCTCAAATCCGCCACTTCGTCGTCCTCCCCATCGCCGTCGTCCCCGTCGCTCCACTCCCCCTGCCCGCTCCACCCTGCACCTTGCCCGCTCGGTCCCACTCCGTCCGTGCCACCCCCTACACGCCTCTCCCCCCTCCCTTCCGTCTCCCCCGTTCCCAAGCCCCCGACCCCGACCCCCGACACCCCCCCAACCCCTCCGCCCAGGATTCAAAGATATCCAGGCCTCCCCAGTCCCTCTCACTGCCCTCCGACTCAAATAGCACTGGGGATTCTCCCCCTGTTGCTTCCCCCCCCCAGGGCCCCCCCTACCTGCCCCCACCCTCCGTCGTCGCGCCCCGCCAAACCCCTGACCCCTGCGCTCCTTTCCCATGCGCCCGTGTCACGCCCCCCCCCGCCCCTCCCCGGCTCCCCCTCGTCCGCCTCGTGGCCCGACGCGGTCCCCACCCCACTGAAAGCCGCGCTCCCCCCCTCCCCTGACCCCCCACCTGCTGCCTGCCCTGCCTGTCCACGGATCTCCTGTCCAGTCCCGGGCCGCCCGCCCCCCCCGCCCCCCCACACTCCCCAACTCCGACGCCTCCCACCCCGGGGCCGCGCGCCTCCGCGCTGTGCCGGCCCCAGAAATCACGGCCAGTGCTGCACTCTCCCCGGGCCCTTCCCCAAGCCCCTCGTCCACCTCCTCTCGCTCCTCCCGCCCCCGCGCGCTCCGCGATCCTCTCGTCGGGCCTGCCCGGCCCTCTGTCGAGCGTCTCCGCGCCCCCGCCGTCACCAAGGCAAAGGCCGCTCCCCGGCTCGAGGAGCGGCCCGCGTAAGACCTGGGCCTCTCCTGTGATGCGTCCGGAGCCTTCCCCCTTCGCGCCGCTCGTCCCCGCCCCCTCCCCGCCTCCAATCCCTTCGCACTCCCCTCTGCTCCCGCCGCAGACCCAGAGGCGGCGCTCCTGACATACGCGCCGCCTCGGACACTCACCGCTCCTCGCGACGGACTCCCGGGTGGCGAACAAGCCGCGACGGCGGCCGCCACCCCCGCGGACGCGCGCCTCGCCGGGCGCCTCGTCCAATTAGCCTCTTGGACCAGCAAGTCCATCCTCCCCGCCTCGCTCAACAAACGGATGGCCTCCAAGACACGGTAGTCACCACCTGACATGACTCCAGGTACCGTTATAACTCCTATTCTCACCTACAAAACCACCAAAAACTTTTAAACTAGCGCACCCAGCCACCAGGTCACCAAGCCTAAAATGGTGGCTGGGATAGCGCGCGTTTTACCTATATACCCCTTGGGCTACTATCCCTGGATTTGGGCTACATTTGGGCTATCCCTCAAATGTAGCCCAATTACTACAAAATGGCCGTTCGGCCACGCCCCCCTCTCCCCCCTCCCAACCTGCCCGGGCGGCAGACCTCGCGGTGCTCGGCTGCCCCCCAGGCTCCCATTGAGGTGGGACTATATGATACATTTTTTCTGGGTAGAATAGATGCGCATTGAATTTAATCAATAACAACTTTAGTTTCAAATCACTAAAATTGGAGACAAATCTTTCAATACCTGCAATTGCATTTGCTACTACAATCTGTCATAGATGGAGCAGTCTGTGCTCGACATCCTTCCAAACTTGGCGAGGACTAAGACTACATCATTATGTCGAGTAATTGAGAAGTTTCTCTTTTGATAGCCATGACTGCTCATGTGTGGAGTAGTCCTTGGATAATGGCTATGCTTTGTCTGGTTTAAAAATGCGATTTGTATTGTAATGCAGATGTGGGTGTATAATGCAATGAAAAGCTTACAATTGAAATAGTATTATTTTTTTTTAATCCATTTGAAACACTATTTTAATTTCAATATTAATTAAGCACCATTTCACAGGCATCTTTTAATTTTAAAGAAATAATGTACCTTGCAGATTATTACTGGCCACAAACCGGAACCCGGACCATCATTTTTTGTGTCTATTCACTAAATTTTAATGAAATTATGGGAGAAATGTAAAATTAGGTTCCTGACTCCAGTTTGTGCTCATGAAGAACTTCCAAGTCCAAGAGGTACTTTATTTAAAAAAAAAAAAAAAATCCATGTAAAATGGTGCCTTAAATTAATGACATAAAGGGAGAAAAAAATGAAGTGTTAATTATATGACACAATGAATATAAAAGGCTTGACACTTCACTTTAAATTGATCCCATTTAAAAAGGTAGCTCACCCCTGCAGAGGACATATTTTTCTGTTGTAAATGGGGCCAATAAATAACATGGAGAGCTGAGCATGGACATGTGAAGGATCAGTGGCCCATACCTTCAATGAGCAAAGACTTGCAAATAATGCAAATAGTGACACAAAAGTCAGACAAAAATATGATGGAGTCTTTTTAAAAATCACTGCGTTTATTTCTCCTACATGCAGGAGCATTTCACGTGAACATCAGAGCATAGCACTACATTGAGAGGCATTATTTGAAGTAATAGCTTTTGAACATGAAATGATGGACTCCCACCGTCCATGATGACAATGCTATATTAATAATAATAACTAAGTGGCAATTCATGTGCACCATACATGTGGCATACGTTATTATTACATGGAGCAAATGCATTGTCTGGCAGGGGGCATTTTTGTACAGCGCACACGATGAACTCAGGCATTTCAAGGTACCGACATGTGAGAATTTAGAAAATGGAGGCATTATGTAATAAAATAATTGTATTGCAGCATTTATATCGTTATGTGCTTACTACCCTTATGTAGGATACTGAAGCACTTACCTAAATAATCCATGCAGGTAGGTAGGCTGTGTAGTTAGAAATGTGTTATTTTTATTTTGTGATTCTATGTGGTAAGTGTTTCCATGTTGTGCTTGATGACCACCGAAGCGCAGTTACAGAGTTATGGAACATAGTAGTTTGATGGATGAGGAAGTGTGAGAGGCAGATGTGAAGTTTATGGTTTTTAGTACACTGGCAGCTGTGAACAGCACTGCAGGTCTGTATGGTTTCTTATGATTGTAGTCTTCTTCGCTTGTTACTGGAGAGGTCAGGCGCACACAATGTGTTGGAGAGGAAAGCCGGAACTAATATAAGCTCTCTGGTTTCATAATGTGCATTGCAGGCACTAAATGAGTATCTCTTTATCCCTAGTTAGTGAAGCTGGGTGTGTGGGGGACTTTGGAAATAATCTGCACATTACTCGGCCTTTAGTAGCTCACGATGATTTTCACGGATCAGAAGTAGCTCGCGCTATATATATATATATATATATATATATATATATATATATATATATATATATATATATATATATATATATATATATATATATATTTATATCAACTCCACCTCCCGTAGTGCCAGTCGGCACAACCAAAGACACGGACACATATATGCTGGTGCAGAAAATAGTGCTCAGTTTATTTCTCCACAAACATGATTCGGTTCAGACGCGTTTCGACCGACACAGCGGTCTTGATCACATGACTAGTTTGAACTGAACGTGATTATTTAAAGGTGCCGTGCACCCAATTACGTACTTTCCTATAGACATGAACAAAATACTAAAGCCCAGCTGTTGTTTACAAATCTTATCGAAATATAAACGGACCAATCACATCAACATGTATACAAAATATGTCCAGAATTAGAATATACATTAAAAAGCATTGTCTTGTAGACGCATTCCAGTCCAGATTAAAACCACGATTAACAAAAAAATA